>NW_020940355.1:21893502-22493502 GCF_900497805.2 Vombatus ursinus | reverse complement strand
AAAAGTGTTATAATTCAGGGAGATTCTGGACTTCAACCATGCCGTTATACTTACTGTCTATGAAGAAAATGTTTCCTAGGAAAATAAGTAATCCAGTTATAGGAGCAAGGAACTGGGAATGTTTAGCCTAGAAAGGAGAAATCTTAAGAGAGTAATGATAATTGTCTTCAAGTATTTTAAAGACAGTTTTATTCTTCCAGGCCCCACAGGGCAGAAGGAGGAATAATGGATGGAAATTGTAGAAAGGCAGATTTCCATATGATTGAATGGAGAAACTACAAAAAAAAAAAAAAAAAAGAGAGAGAGAGAGAGAGAGAGAGAAGACTCTCCTAAAATAGAAAGGGCTGTCTCTGGAGGAAATGGATTCCCTCTCTCTAGAGGTCAACAAACAAAAGCTGGATGTCCACTTGTGGGGCACGTTGTTGAGGGTATTCTTGTTCAAGTTAAGGCCAGACTAGATGGCCTGAGAGGTCCCTTCCAACTCTGAAATTCTGTGATTAAACTACTTAAGGGAACAAACTGCTTTGAAATGCCACCTACCTATAAATGACATGTTCTTTGTAAATAATTTTTTTTTTTCATTAAAGCTGGTCCTTGATGAAACTTAATACTAGTTAATATTTTGTTAACCTAATTCAAGTTACTGAGAATGTTTGGAAATAAAAGTAAAACAAAAGCAAAACTCCTGGATTTCTCCAAAAATATTTTTATAATTTAATCTTCACTAATTCAAACCAGTATTTTCTCAAATTAGACCAAATTAATGAAGTTTTACTGTTCAGTAAAAAATTATATTATGGAGGGTGTTATTTATATCACCTGAGTTTTTCGAGGGCTGTCTTTTGTCTCTTTTTGTATGCCCCCCCCAAGCTTAGCACAGTACCTGGCATACAATAAGTGCTTTAAAATGTTGGTCGATTAATTGATTTTTTTGGTATAATACCTTTACTTTGGATTTTAGTAGGATTCTACTTAGCAGACAGTGTGTCAACCAAAAAACAAAACAGGAGACCTAATTTCAGAACCATCTTTGCTGGATCAGAGTTTTGCTTTCCTTTTCCTTCTCTGTTCTTGAGCTGGGAATCTGTTCTTGAGCTTGGTTCCAAACCCACATCTACTTGTAGATTCTATTCTGTACCACATCGCACTCTTGGCTCCTGCCCACCCACAACTGTTTTCTTCTTCATTCTAACCCTAACCACATTCATCACCTGACCCAATTAATTGTATATCATAGCTCACTGGTGCTACTTTCAAATTTATAAGGACAATGGATTAAGAGTGTGTAGGTCAGGAATGATAATAGAGAAGTAATATAATGGGGATAGAGGATAGTGGTTTTATTTCATTTTGTCTCTGTCTCTACAGACAGATATAATCCAACGCTATCATTCAAGCGATTTTCACACTTATTAATCAATGATAGCAGAGTAACATATACTTTCAGAAATCTAAAATAAGTTATTGGGCTACTATGACTCGAATTATTGAGGCCATTTTGAATTATTCCTTGATAGTTAACTATATATGATCTTTTTTCCTTTCTCTTTACAGAAAGGTTGTAATATATTTGTAAATAAATGGAAAAACAGCAACAACAAAACTCCCTTTTTGAGCAATCAGTCCTGTGATGCTGTAGGACAACCACTGATTTTTTTTTTCTGTCACTAGGAAAAGGTGCAATAAGGACATGTAAACTTTCTTTTGTTGCAATCAGAGTGAGCTAATAGCACAAAACAGAATGATATCTAAGGGCTGAATTTGCTTAAGGAACAGAATTAGACTTAAGAATGAAATTAATGTTATCAGTCCTAGGCCTGAGCTCTTGATTCTCAGAAGAAAAACCAAGCAAAAAGGAGGAAGAAACCAAATAATAGGGTTTGACTGGGGGTAGTGGGTGGAGAGAAAGGGTGGGTGGACTGTGGCAGCTGCATTTCGATATTAAGAATTCTATTTGAAAGAGAGAAATGATATCTGGAACCAGTGATGGATTCAGTCAGGGAGAGGCTGCCAGTTGAGATGGGGGCAATTAACAATTGGGCCAGGAAGGGAAACAGCAGCTGAAGCTGGAAATCAGACATTCCTGATTAGCCAGAATAGGAAATGGCAGCTGGTCTGCAACGCCAGCATTTAGTCAAAGAAGGAGATTGGAAGCTTTGGGCACGATGAAGACCTTAGGAAACCAACATGAGTTTGCTTTGTGATTGGTTCTGTTGAGTATTTTTCTATTTATTTAGCCTTAGAATTATGGCATTTTAGAGCCAGATGGTACCTCTGAGTTCATCTAGTTCCACCTTCCTAAACCCTTTCTCGTAACTGAGCCAGGGGTTGAAATCCCAACAAGCTTCCAGGTTTAAGTTTTTTTTTTCCCCTGTAAATTTTTTACCTAATTCCACTCCCATCTCCAGGCCAAACATGATGAAGAATACTTCATCTCGGCATTAAATCCAGAGTTTGGGGAGGGGAGCCCCGATTAGTCCTGGAACATTCTCCCAACTAAACTTTTGGTAAGATTGAAAAGCAATAAATACCTTCATTAAAAAAAAAAAAAAGTCACTTCTTCTGGTAGAAGTTCTTTTCCTCAGGGCCAAAGCATAAACCACTCGGATTCTTTGTTTCTCCCGGGTTTTTCCTCATCCCACCCCCAACCTCAGTCGGGTGGTACTTACTTAGGATTCAAATGCAGATGAAATGTAGATTCTTCGGAGAATGGGGAAAATTCTAGGATCTCTTTTAAGACTGAAGGCAGAAAAGGAGGAGGACTTTCTAGAGAAGTGCTTAATCTTTGTCCTGTTGATACAGTGAAGCTCTTCTGCATCAAGATCTGAGAGGGTATTTCATAAAAACTTGCCTTCTTATGTGTTACTAGTCTGGAGGTCCCCAGGTATCCACCGAGGAAAAGTTCAAGAATGGATGGTGCCCTATGATATATTTACGGCAGGTAAGGACTCACATTTCTGGTAAAAATCTGCTATTGCCATGTGCGCTGTACTGCTGCTTTAGGGCTGACTACTTAAGTAGTAAGATGAAAACTTTGTGATGTTTCAGGAGGTAGTTTCTCTGGCATGCATTCAAGGTACAATACAACGGAGAAATTTCCCTTAAGTATGGAAGAGACTTCATCATACTTCCCACTTCAACTCACTGAGAAAGTGCTTTTGTAGCACCCAGTGTATGTGGTCAGAATAACTCTTGCAAAAAAAGTCAGTATTTCACAAAAGGAAGTATGCATTCCAAACCACTATATAAGCTAAAGTAAATATATCCACAGCCTTATTGCTTATGTGAAGAGAGAGAAGAAAGCTGAATTTGATTAAAAAAATCACAGTTAACGAACTATTCAGGTAAAATACATAAGGAAAAAACCATGTAATAAGTTGGAGGACCCCCAATTGGGAAAAAAGCTAGTTACAATCGGTTTCAAGCGCAGTGGAAAGGAGGGGGAAAGAAGAGGGTAGTAGAAAAGGGGCTCTTGAAAACTTGTTTCATAGCTCAGTTGCTGTTTCAACATCCCATCCTCCATTCCTCTACCTATGCTATTAACAGTGAGACTAATGGATAGAAAAAGGCAGGTAGACACAGATGAAGACAAAAAAGATACGCTGGTTTAATTCACCAGCTGTGCACCTGAGACACTATTAGGGCTCCATCACTCATAAAGAATGCAGTCTTTCAGAATTAGAACATTTGGTACACAAATGCAATGCCACTACTACAGTGCTGTCTGCACACACAGGAGTTCGATATTTCTGTCTCAATTTTGAGTTTCTGTCCCCAGCAACTAGCACGATGTTTGGCTTATACTACTTGGTTAATGCTTGTTGACTGATAATATTTTTGATAATTTGCTGTGGCCATTTAAACAACAAGATGATCACTTTTTTTTTTTTTGGTAAGGCAATTGGGGTTAAGTCACACAGCTAGTGAGTGCTCTGTGTCTGAGGCTGGATTTGAACTCCTGACTTCAAGGCTGGTGCTCCATGCACTGCGCCACCTAACGGCCTTCAAACCTATCACTTTTCAAAGCAGCCGAGGTGGAAAGTGATTCTTTGACATTCTTATGGCACCTTTCTGAGGATATAATATTCCTTTCCTGATTAAAGAAAAATTTAATGTATTTATCTTATGTACATTAAATGTATAGTTATAGGATTTAGAGCTTAGTGACCATCTAGCTAGCACATTCAACTAATTTTACATATGAGGAAACTGAGGCAGAGACAGGTTAAGTGATTTGCCTTAGTGTCACATAGTAAGTACAGCCTCCATATTAAACCCAAGTCCTTTGACCCTAGATCCAGTGTTCTTTTCTTCCCTGTGCCACATCAATTTCTTTCATTTTGTATGGTGTCTTCCTTGATGAGTAGTAATTTAATTATGGAGGTCTTTCAGTGAAGGACCATTCCCAGAACTTTACAAACTTAAGCCTGAGTGTCATCATGAGTACCTAATAAATTCTATTGTTCATTGTAAAGATTAAGGTTTTTGTCTGAGGAATAAGAGTGTGTATATATCTATCTATGCATATAGTTTCTAAACATGAGATACTAATATCTATTTAAGGCTTAGTTTACAAAGAACTTGCCTCACAATATGCCTGTGAGGTAGGTAGAGATTTTTTTTCTCTGTGGTGCTGTTAACCCTTGGTGGCCATTTCTACAATTGGTACTGTAAACTTTTAGTAGATAAGGATTTTGTCCCTGTTTTTTGTTGCATGTATGAATATAAATAGGTATTGATGATTGCCATTACCAGCAAATCTAGATTAGGCATTGTGCTAGGGATACAAAAAGACAGAAGTCTTGTCCTCAGTGTGCTTACAGTCTAGTTGTGAATGCAATGTCCTTTAATGCACATGATAAGGCTGCAAAATAATTCACATTGACTAGAGGAGTTCCAAGGACAAAGCTTTCACTGAAGGCTGTTGGCAATAAATGAAGGTTTTCTGATAGAGGCACTGTGGCATCTAGGACAAGAGTGCTAACTTGGAGTCAGAAAGATGGGTTCAAATCCTGTCTAGATGTGAGACCTTGGGAAAGTCACTTTATTCCTCCAAGCTTCAGTTTCCTCATCTGTAAAATGAGCATAATGAAAACACTTATCTCAAAGGTCTGTTTCAAAGATCAAATGCTACACAAATTGATTTGCAATCAGTGTGTAGTCTAGTATGTTCTACTACTTAAATACTGCTTTGCATTCGGAATCTGATCTGCCACTATACTACTTGGATGACTTTGGGCAAGTCAGGTAAAAGTCAGTGCCTCAGTTTCCTCATCTGGAAAAGGAGAGGGTTGGACTAGATGATTTCTAATGTCACTTGAAGCTCTGAATCTCATCTTGTTACCCTCCTCCAAGACTGGAGCTTGGCCTTCTTGGAAGGGTAGAATTTAGATAATTGAGAGAGGGGAAGAGCACATGCTAGAGAGTAGAAAGTCATGGCATGATTATTTGGAAATATAGCAGTCCAGGATTTGTATGGCTGGACAAATCTATCTTAATGTAGTTATTAATTTGGACTGTGGGCATCGGGCTGCTGTCACTAACCATCGTTCTCTACGTGGAGAACCACCACTGCCACATTCCATGGAAAGATAAGACTTCGTGTGGGCTACTCTTTGTGTGGGTACTTTCTTACCTATCAACTTCCTAAAGGTTGTATCTTGAAAAAGGGAAGCCGCAGTGGGGGAAAACGCAGGCTGAGGAGCAAGTGGAAGTGGAAGTAAGTGACAGCAGTAGTCTCTGCCTTAGATTACGACCCACTGCAATTCCCTACTTATAACCAAAACCTGCTCTCTCTTCTGGAGCATGCCCAGTCTAGCTGCTAGCGCCACATGGAGTTTCGGTGTCGAATCCATTTCGCTCCGGGTTTTGTGAACTGCCGAATGAGAAATTGGGACGGAGGAGGGACGTGGGTAGAGCGGTGGGTTCAACCCTGCGACCGGGCACGGGAAGGGCTGGGGCACTTGGGGGGAATGTCCTAGAGAGAGGTTGCCTTCCAAGTCCCATCAGTGCCTCTTAGACTTCACTTGATGCCCTCGAGGGGGGGCAGTTTCCCGCCGGGCGGCCCCTCGTGGGCATCCTTGGGACCAAGGGGGAGGGCTAGGCTGAGTTTGGGCTACTTTGAGCCGGGACCCTGGGAGCCTTGGGAGGTCTTCTGCTGGCCACGCTCTTCCTCCTTCTCTTTTCCCTTTCCCCCACGGTGAAGGATCCTCGAGACCTCGGGGACCTAGTTGAGCGGGAGCTGTCCTAGAGGTCACATTGGCCTGCGAGTGGGGAAGGAAAAGGAAGGAGGGGAGGACAGAGTGGCAGGTCCTGGCCATGCTCGCGTTTGGAGAGGATTCTCCCATTTATTGTTGCACTGGAGGTGTTGCAATGGGGAACGTCCCGCTCCAATATCGCGAATGCCCAGCCTTGCCCATAGCAAAGAAACGTGTCCCCGTTGGGTTCTCTACTCCGGAGTCCCGGGCAAAGAAAATAGTCCCCCTCCAAGAAGACCGTAGAGTCCCCCTAAGCCTTGGCCAGACCCTCTTCAAAGGCTCCTGTCCCAACTACGTGTCTGCAGATGCCCACTCTGCACAGCAGCCCCCTCCACTCCACTTCAAATCTCGTCTCCCCCCCTCCCAACTTCTTTCTCGAGGTATCCAAGTCACACCCCCAAACACAGTCTGCTCTTTTCTTCGCGTGCTCCCCCTCCAAACTAACCCAACTTAAAGAACCTCAGGGCGCGCGACCCCCCTCTTGCGGAAAACAGCTCGACCCTGCGCGAATCCAACCTAGGTAAACTCGGACGGGGTGTGCAAGATACTTTCCCGGGGGGCTCCTCCCACCGTTCCCCTTCGGCTCCTCCCCTTCCGTGCACAGCTTGCTCCCGTTCGGGTTCCGTCCCAGTGCTGAACCCGAGGCTCGGCTCCCGCTCCCACCACCGCCCCCCTCCCTTCTCCACTTCTCCCCCCCCACTCGCTCTTGCCCCCTCCCCCTCCCCTCGTGGCGGCCCCGAAAACCCGGAGAAGTGGAATTCCCCACCCTCGAACTCCGCCGTGGCTCGGGCGGTCGCACTGGGCATGCTCAGTAGCCGGGGCAGGGTTTTGTTTTTTTTTTTTTTGAGGGCTTTTTTTTTTTTTGGTCGAAGTAGGAAGCTTTTTGCACTACACCGGAGAGGGGGAGCCGGGGAGCCACCCGCCGCCGCCACCGTGCAGCAGCAGCAGCAGCAGCAGCAGCAGCGGCGGCGGCGGCAGCAGCAGCTTCAGCAGCGGCGGCGGCGGCAGCAGCTGCCCCACACTCAGCCCCGCGTCGGGAGAGCTATGAGCCGGAGCCGGGCCGCCGGGGAGTGAGGGAGCCGAGGGGGCGACGAGGGCGAGTTGCGCAGCTGCTGTTGCGCACAGCCCCAGCAGCGCCGCCGTCGCCGCCGCCAGCCCCGCACTGGCATTGGAGTGCGAGAGGCTCGTCCTGAGCTCCCGGGCAGCGGGGAGGAGGAGGAGGAGGAGGAGGAAGCGGAGGCCACACAGGGACTCAACTGAAACAAAGTGTCGGCAGCCCGGCGGCGGCGGCGGCGGCCCCGGCCCTCTCCTCTCCCCCCGACCCCGACCCCAACCCCTCTTCCCTCCCTCAACTCCGCCCGGGGACTCCCGCCTGGCCGCCCACCATGGCTTCCGAAGAGCTCTATGAGGTACTTACCCTGCCCCCTCCCCGAGCCACCCCCACTCCCGCCCCGGAGCGGACCGGAGCGGACCGGCCCGGCGGCTGCCCCCTGGCCCCCTCCCCAGCCCCACCACCCTCGCCGCCGGGGACTATTTGCAGCTCGACGGTCCTGTCCCTCCTCGGTGGCTCCTCGCTCCCCTCCCCCTCCCGTCTCCCCCTCCCCCCCCCCCCCCCCCGGGCAGCAGTTTGCTGGACGGGAAATATGTGCGAGGAGAAGACGGTAAAGTGTGAGGATTGGCCTGTGCCACACTTCGCCTCCGAGATGAGCCCGGGCGGGCTGGAGCGAGCGGGCCGGGGCAAGACACGCGCACGTTTGGGCTGGGCGGGGTGAAGGGCGACTTGCTGCTGGCTGGAAGCGGCTGGAGGGGGGAAGGCATCGGACGAGGGCAAAATATGTCGGGGGGGGGGTTTGATTTCCGGGGGGGGGGGGGGGCGGCGGCAGCGGCGGGGGAAGTCGTGCTGACACCATAGACTTGCTCAGACTGTGCAAAAAAAGTGTTCCTGGTGTGGGGTAATGGGTGTGAAGCCCCCGTAACTGCATGGCGGGGGACTGGATCGTGGTGGGATAGGGTTCTTTTTTTCTTTATTTCCACCCCCACCCCCTTTCTTGCAAAGTGCAGTACTACCCATGCTGCCCTCTTGGGTATCTAGCAACTCGGAGGGATGCAAAAGATCACATTAAAAACGCTCGAGTTGGCCACATGCTTTCGTTAGTTTTTAGCTTTGTGGCAAAAGCCAGGAAATTTAAATTTAGCTCTGATGCCCTGTCATTCATTCGTAGTGTCCTTTGGGGGAGGGGGGGTGGGGGCAACAACAAGAAAAGGGTAGTGACCAGAGCTCTGTTAGTTAAGTGACATGGCTGAGCCAATTCTAACTCTTTGGAGTTCGGAGGTAGCAGTTTTGCAGCTTTAAAGTGATTTAAATGCTTAGTGATCCTTAGTTAGAACTTCTTTAAATTTAAGACTTCCCTAGGAGTATACAACATTAATTATTTTGAAGCCTTTCTGTTCTGTTGAACAGAATATATAGCTATTCACAGGAGAAAAGATGGTGGGTCTTAATGCTGACTTAAAAACCTACCTATAATGATGATGATATAACGATAATAATAACATTTATAGAACACTTATATGCCAGGCACTGAGCTAAGGGCTTTACAAATATTATCTCATTTAATCTTTTCAACAACCCAGTGAAATAAGTTATCCCCATTTTACAGTTGGAGAAACTGAGACAGAGAGGTTAAGTGACTTGCTCAAGGCCATGCAGCTAATACGTGTCTGAGGCTGGATTTGAACTCTGGTCTTCCGAACTTCAGGCCTCTTAAAAAACCTATTTGTCTAGAACTCAGAGCTTTTGTATACTTTGTGATATGTTGGATGTGTTGGTGTGGATTGGAGGCTTAAACATCCTTTACAAGCATAGACCTGTAATCCTTGTGAATGCTTAATAAATACCTAGTGATGACAATGGTCTCTCCTAGGTATATTTGTTATTGATGTACAAACTGGTGTTTAATTGACCTCTTTCCGGTGAATGGTGAGAGAGTTCATCAGATACCAGCAATTTGCTGTTTTTGAAAAATTGTAGGAAGTTATCAGATGGATGTAACCATTGTAGAATCTCTATTTGTAATTTATTTATAATAAACATGGTTTAGAAAGGGATAAATGGTTAAATTCTATGTCATCTTAGTCATGAATTGAAATCATCTTCTTTGATTTAAAAATATTCCACAATTAAGTACTTGAGTGCCCTGTGTTCAAGGCACAGCATACTCACATGTGCTCTTTGGGTAGGAATAAAGTAGGGGAAACAATTATAAGGCAATAAATGATAAGTTTAAAAAACGAAATAGTATTAAAAGTAGGAGGGCAAAGAAGAGAAGTGGAATTTTGAATCCTCGAAGCATATGTAAGCTTTCAGTAGCCATAGAAAATGACCTGAGCTTGGAAGCCTGTTGGAGATCAGGGTACTTTAGTTTCCCTATCAAGTTAAGTCTTGATTTTATAGACCTAAGGAATTATTCATTCTTTAATTATGTTGTGTTGGTGCTTAAGTATACCTGATAATATTTTTGTCAGTCTTCAACAGTTTCAAGTTTCCTGGTTATCCATAATAATTTGGTTAGTGATCAATATTGTGAAGTAACTGCTTCTCCTATAAATTATTTTTCTACATAGATGTCTAATAAAACATTTTCACTTGTATATTAATACAGCTAAAGTATCTTCATCTCATTTCCTAGTTTTTCTTTTCTAAAGTTAGGAATTCATGTTATATTTTTATCATGTTTACTTTTGATAGGATTGCTGAAGTAAATGGGCATGGAAACACCCCAATTTGTCTTTCATTAATAGAAATAGAGTGTCCAGATCAGGGAATATAGTGGTTCAATTGTAGTTTGTGTTTTTAGAACATACTTTGGAATATTTTTATCCAGTTTTGTGGGTAGCATGTTTCTAGAGTGACATCAAAAAACTCCAAAAGGTGGGGTAGTAACATGGATGGTAAAAAAAGGTCTTTAAGTGGTAACTGTCTTATGAGGAATAGTAGAGGAAACAAGGATATTTTAAGAAAAAAATTGGGTAAGAATAGCTAACATTTATGAAGTAATTTAAGGTTTGCACGGTATTTTGCATATATTATTTCATTTAGTCCTCACTAAAATCCTGGGGGTAGGTGACACTGCTATTCTCATCACACACAAAAAAACTGAGACTTAAGAGTTTAAGTGACTCATTCAATGTCTGAGGTAACTTAAAATTTATTACTTTAGCCAAGATACCACCTAGCTGACTAGATAGCTGTCTTCAATTATTTGAAGGGTTGTTAGATAAGAAGAGTGAATATATTTTTGTCTTCCAGTTGGCAAAAGTAGTTAATTTGTATGGAGATAAATTTCAGCTCAGTCTAAGGAACATTCTAACAATTAGAGCTGTCCAACAATGGAACATGTTCTCACTTAAAGTAGTGAGCTTTTCCTTACTTGAAATGTTCAACCGGGAACCAGATGACCCCTGTCTCTGGTGTTCTGGAAAGATTTCCTAAAATGATTGCTAGGGAGACTGGAAGATATTCCCTATAAGGTTCCCTCCAACACTGAGTTTATTAAGAACCCCCAGCTTCTTCCACTGTGTAAAAAATAACAACTACTCTCATTCTATTTTCTTCCTCAATGAAAGCCACCAACCTTAAAATTCCATGTCATACAAAAAGAAATTCATCAATTAAATTTAAAAAGACCCCCCCAGGAGAACTTTGAACTTAATGTTTTAGGGGACAGGGTAGTGGTGGGGAAGTAAATAGGTTTTATTTTTGGTAATTCTGACCAAGGAGTAAAATATAGACACCCACATAAGGAGACATTGTGTATTTGGACATCATGAAATTTCTTTTTTTGATGTATTAATGTTGAGATGTCCCACTTGATGAATTATAGTAATATCTCATACTTTAAATTTGATAATGGAAAATCTGCTATAAATTTTACTGCTCTATAGAGTATGTAAATTACATATTCCTGCCTCAATGGTCATTCTGTTGAGAAAAAATTGAAAAAGTTCATCAAATAATTTGGTCAAAATGGAAATAAACTTTAAGAATGAAACAGTCTTCCTATAGTTTAAAAATGAAAGGAAAATAAAAGCATAAGATGAAAAATTATGGGGTAAGACCAAGATTTTTAAGAAAAAGAATGAAAGGTAAGTGCCATTTGAATCTCCATTCACTTTGGGGGGGAAAGTTCCATTTCTTCTCTCCTCATCAAAGATAATCCTGTACCAAGACTTGGAGCAGCATTGTACTATTTCAAGACCTTTATCTGTAGTTCAAATGCAAGTCACGAAGATTCGAAGATATTGTGGCAGTGGATAATTTGCATGTTAACCAAGCTGTACTAGCGTCTCTTCTGATTTTAGTATAGTTGAGATTACTTGAGGAAAAGCAGAAAGAAAATAAATTTATTAAAGCTGTTGTGAATAGGTGATCTGGTATTGATGATGGGACAGTTAAGCCAAACAAGTGATGTTCTTTGTCTTTGGAAATTATTTATCAGAATACTTGATGGACACCCTAATTTTAAATGCTTATATATTTTATGAATTGTTGGAGGTATCATGGGAAAATTCAATATCCTCTTCATGTGTAGTTTTTCTGAGGCTGATACATGTTTTCCTTGAATGTGTTTCACTTGGCTTACTTTTATTCTTTGTAATCATCCTTGAACATTTTTGGTGTTAAAATGTTTACCTTTTAAAAAAGCTAAAAATTCTTGAGCTTGCTTGTTTTGAGTCTAATTTTGACAGAACTAGGTATAACTACTTCTTTCTTTTTTCATTACTGACATTGGACATTGCAAGTCAGAATAATGGCTAATGACATACCTGATCCATTTGCTGATTCATGGTTTTAAATATTTATGGTATACAGATGCAATCCATGATTTCACATGGTTCAACCGTGTGGTTGGGAGAAGTTGGGAGACTTAAATTCTAATCACAGCTCTGTTCCTAATTAGCTATGTAACCTCCTTTAGTCTATCAATCTTATTTTCTTTCTATGTTGTATGTGAAGTGGAAGGATTAGAATTGGGTTATCTTTTTAAGTTTTCTCTTCAATTCTAAAATTTAGACAAGTCTTAGGGGGAAAAATGCAAACGACTGTTGTTGTTGCTTCATAGCGCTTGCTTCTCAAAACCTTGTGAGCTTAGGTTTTATTTATCCTACTTCAAATGAAGAACAGAGAAGCAAAAGTTAATTGATTTGCCCAAGATCACTGCTAGTCTTTCTACTATTATACTAACCACACTGACCCATGTTGAACAGTAAAGAGTTGGCTTCTACGGAGCCCTGAAAATGCAAAGTAACAGTTGCTCAAAAGGGATTAGTCTTTTTCTTGTAGTTTCCTCCAGAGTATTTGTGCTTCTTATTTTACTGTTACAGCTCCCTGTAACTCCTGCCTCTTGATACCAAGTCTTTTGGCCCTAATCAGTAGAGAGACAGATTGTTAAGGAGATCAGAAGTCATCTAAATATCTCTGAATTTACCATTGCTATTACTATTACCTGTGATTGGAAGAGTGAACTGTGTTTTTGTGGATCTGTTTTTATTTACAGACTTACTAATTACAGAAGTCTTAGGGCCTTCTGCCATGTTCTTCCTCCACAAACCCATCTTTATCTGCTCTCCTTGTTTTAGTGGCTAAAATTGGGCATAACTTAATGGATATTTCCAGCCAGTTCTTTGTTTCTGCCTTTCCATTTCTGTATTTCTACTTTTCTGTAGGATGTTGCCACTTAGATATTTTGTTAACATCTGAAACGTAAATTGAGTACTCGGTTCTCAAATCTTTCCTTCAGTTCCTTAATTCAAGTCAACTTTTTCTAGTTTCTTGTGCCATTGAAATTCTATTAGTCCTTAGGTATATATAACTATAGAACCATTTTCAACTTCCCCCTTCCACAACTAATTCATGACCAAGTCTTGCTGTTTTTTCTTCTCCTAGAAGACCTTTTTAGAAAAACGTTTATGCTACTACCATCCTAGACCAGGCCCAGCACTTCACACCTGAGTTATTACAGCAGGCTACTAGACTACCTAGTGCTAGGTCTACCTGCCCCTAATACCTTCTTTTTTTCTATTCTGTTTTATACAGCTAGTGGAGTAATCTTTTTCAAATGTACTTTTCTTCCTGTCACTACTTTTTATCAAATCTGAATTGGGACCTGGCTTTCGAGGCTCCACTAGCTAGCTAGCTCCTCTCATCTTACTATAATTCTTACTATTCCTAAACTCAACAGTAATACTTGATTAACTTGGAATCCCAGTTGAAATTTGTGAGCTAAACTGAAGTTTTTTAACCAGCAGAACAAAGAGCTTGTTAATGGCTTATCAATTATGTTATCAGGTAAATACTTATTAAGGACAATCTTTATATACAAAAATAATGTTGCTGATTGACAATTCATCCTTATTAAAGTAGAATCTTTACTTTGTTAGCTTAGTTTGAATTAACTTGGAACTATTAAATTTTTTCTCAGTTGAGAGTTTAAACTTCCTACTTGGTCCAAATTAGTCAAATTTATTTCCACACCCTTCATGCCTTTGTTCTTGTATAAGCTGTTTCTCCCACTGGACAAATGTTCCCCATTCCTGATCACCCTAAAAACTATTTGGAGTCGCCTCCAGAACATCTTGCTTTTTCTTCTTTTTTTTTTAATTTTTTTTTTACATTTAAAAAAAATTTTTAATTAATAAGCAGGTTTTAAATGTCTTTGTTCCTGTTACTGGAGATGCAAAGACAAGAATAGAAATAGTTCCTGCCCTCAAGGAACTTAGATTTTATCAGGAGTTGATACTCTGTCAAATAAATGTTCCACCTCCAGTAGAAGCCTTCTTTGCCACAAAGAAGTACAGCTAGGTACACGGGCGGGGGCGGGACCCAACCCATTGACAAAGTCTGACCAGTTGTCTTATTTAACATCTTAGGCCTCCACCTCTCCAAGAGGAGGAAGGCTTACTTTACCAGTTCAATGAAGTCACAATTAGTTGCTATATTAAGAGTTCTGAACATTAGGTTTCCCTTGTAATCTATGTATTTTATTTTGTGTATTTAAAAGCATTCTGAGTAGGGGTTCATGGATTTCACTAGACTATTGAAGGGAGAGGGGGCAGTGGTTCCTAACAAAAAGAAGGTTCAGAACCTTTGGATACCCTGGGCTCACTAATCCCCCTGGGCTAGACATTAAGTCAATCAGTGACTTTATTTCTTGAAACTCTTTGTTTTTGTTTCTTAACTCTTTCTCTGTTTTCTATTCCTGTTCCATTTGGCAATTTGGTGTTATTTCAATCCCACATTATCATTGCTATTGAAATTAGTATTTTAAATGATGCTAAATACAATGAATACTATTTCGTCTTTTAGTAGCTTAATCAAAAAACTTAGGTTTGTTCATGAAAGACAGTTTAGTGTCTAAATTTGTTACAGTTTGGTATATGATGTTAGAACGTTAAAGATTGTTTGAAAGAAAAACAGTAATAGCATTTATAAAATGCTTAAAGCTGTGGCAAAGTTAACACATGTTTCCCTCCCCTGTCCTATTCTCCCACCATGCAGGCTCATGTCTTTATTTCATTGGATTTTTTAAAGAGTTAATCTTTTTGTCTTTTCCAACACATCCATCTTTGAATATATCCCTACCACTCTCCTACCTAGTGAGCCATTCCTTGTAACAAAATACTTATGCACTGTCATTGCACCTGTAAATTGGTCTGCTACCTACTATGTGCCAGGCCCTGACCTAAACATTTTACAGATATTTCATCTTCACAGAAGTCCTTAGGTGTGTTCTATTATACTGAATAAACTATTTACACTATGTAAATTACTTTGAAACCATGCTGAAAAAGTGACAAATGCTCATACCCATAGCCAGCTCATCAACAGTATATGATATATATATATATATATATATATATATTCCACATCAATAGACCCCCCAGCTTAGCATTGAAGGGAGTGAAATACATTTTCTCAACTCCTCCAAGGCCAAATATTTTGGTCATTAGCATTACACAACCTTCAATTTCCCTTTATTTTTATTTTTATTTTTTCCATTTATATTATCTTGGTCATTGTGTATTTTCCTGGATTTGTTCACTTGACTGCATCAGTTGGTTTCCTTTGTTTCTCTGAATTCCTCATAGTCATTTTTTAAACAGTGCAGTAATAATCTATTACATTCATGTACCACAATTTGTTTAGCCATTCCCAGTAGGTACTTACTTGATTTCCATTGCTTTGTAACCCTCAGTTGCCTCCCCCCAGGCCCTGCCCCATTAGAGGGCTGGTGCTTGCAACAGTAAACTCCTCCCAAAGACCTCCTTTATAGAAGATTTAGATTAGAACTTTCCATCAGTAACTCTGCTTGGTTTCAGCTCCAGAAAACTTGGGCTTATTAGCGCAATGGGGGCTTAATAAATGTTTATTGAATTAAATTATCACAAAAAGTGCTTCTATGAATATATAGGTTTAAATGGGGCTATTCTTTATTGCACCTTGGGGGTTTATGTTTCTCACTAGAATTTCTTATGTCAAAGGGTAAGGCTATTTGTCACTTTTTCAGCATTAATTTCAAATTGATTTACACATATGTAAATAGTTTCCTCGGTTGTAAAATGGGGATAATAATAGCACCCACCTCATGATTTTTGTGAAGATTAAATGAGATAATATCTGTAAAATGTTTAACTCAGTGCCTGGCACATAGTAGGTGGTGGGACAATTTTAGTGACAGTGTATTAGTATGCCTTTTTTGCAGCCTTTCCAACATTGACAATTTCCACATTTGTTAATTATCTGTGTTTGAGATGAAACTTGTTTATTTTTTGCATTTGAATTAATGAAAAACATTTAAAAGTTGTTTATTATGTGCTAAGCAATCTGGATACAGCTAGAAAAGCTCTCTAAGGTTTGATAGGAACGTTGAGAAGGAGGAGAATGGAATGACCCATGGTCCTTTGGGCATTGGCAGGGCTGATGGCAAGCAAGGTCTAGGGTCTGAAGGACATAGCATTAGAACAGATAAGGTCCAGTGTTCTTCAGGGCTCAGTGGCAGAGCAAGGTCTGCCATTCCATCGTCTTATCAGAAGGATTTTAATTGGTGAAAACCCACTAATAGTGGCTATCCCATAGAGTTCTTTTCCTGGACATTCTCTCTGCTATTACACTTGGCAGTGTCATCAATTATCTGATTCTTGCATCTTGTTTTCTAGCCTAACCTCTTAATGCTAGTCTCATATTTCTAACTATCCATTTGGACATCTCAAACTGGATGTTTCATACATAGACATTTTAAAATCAACCTGAACTCATCACTCTTCCCCCTTACCCCCAACCAACCCTCAACCCATTTTTCTTCTGAATTTCCCTGTTAATGTCCAGGGTACCACCATCCTTCCAATTACTCAGACATGAAGCCTAGTTGTCATCCTAGACTCCTCACTGTTACCCCTCATGTCTGATCTGTAGCCAAGTCCTGATCTTACCTTCATAACATCTCATATATGCCTTTTCTCCTTTGACAATGCCAAAACCTCTGGAATATTGCTAGCCTTCTGGTTGGTCTTGCCTCAAGTCTCTCCCCTCTTGTGTCCATCCTCCACTTATCTGTCAAATTAATTTTCCTGAAGAATAGGTATGACTACTTCACCCTTCCTTTTCCATTCTCCTCCAGTTCAGTAAATTCCAGTGGATCATGATTGCCTCTAGGATTAAATATAAAATCCTCTGGCTTGTAAAGCCCTTAATAACCCGGTCCCTTTCTTCCCTTTACAGGCTTCTTACACTATATTCACTCCCACGTGCACTGCCATCCAGTGACACTAGCCTCCTTGTTGTTTCTCAAACATCTTCAGAGTAGGCATTTTCATTGGCTGTCCCTTATACCTGGAATTCTCTCCCTTCATCTCTACCTCCTGGATTCTCTGACTTCCTTCAAGTTTCATGTGAAATTCTACCTTCTGTAAGAACCTTTTTCCCATCCCTCTAAATGCTGATATTCTTTCTTTTGTTGATTATCTCCAATTTATCCTGTATATATCTTGCTTGTACATAGTTGTTTTCATGTTGTCTTCTTCATTAGACTGTCAGCTCCTTGAGTAGGGACTGCCTCTTGAATTTCTTTGTATTCCCAGTACCTGGCACATGGTAAACAAGTGCTTAAGTGACTGATTGTAACCCTGTTTGTCTAAGGGATGATTGCCCATGTCTACCAGGCACCTGGTGAGTTGGGTGGAGCTAGGAGAATCTGACCTATAACCCTTGGGAAGAGGAGGGTTGGGCCTGAGGGTCAGCTTGGAACAGGGGCTCTAAGTTCCCTCCCCTGGAGGAGGAGAAAAGGGGGATTTGGTAGAAAGGTTTTCTGGAGCACCTGTTTTGCTGGGACTTTTGGCTCCTGGTTGGGAGCAGTCTTTCATGTGCATAATGGCTGATAGTTCTTTTGAGAGCTGTTCATATTTTTTAAGCGCTCAACAATTGGGGAAATGAATTTAGGAAGTGCTTACTATTAAGCTAAGTGTATAAGTCTTGTGTATAAAAATGAAAAAGCAAGACAAGACCTGCTGTCAAGGAGTATTTCAGATAGACAAATCAGATAGACAAGCCCCATAAGCTTTACAGTGCTATAGCAAAGCACTTAGTAATATCTCTTCTTTAATGTCATTTCCACTGATAAATTCATCAGTTCCTTCTGTTATTTAACAGTGCCAGTGACTTTGGCAAGAACTTTGTTTTCTTGTTCTTTAGTAGTTATTGCTGTAACACCTGCAGGACCATTTGCCAGGGCTACATTTTCTCAGATGTTGCTTTTCAGGAAGATGGCAGCACGTACTATCCTGGAAGCATTGCCATTTCTAAAATTCTTGAGTTCAGGATCCAGGGCTGTCTCTAATGGGATTTGAAAGGAGGTGGTGGTGAAGATTTAAATTGGAGTTTAAAATGACTTTTTGTGTAAATCCTTATATTTTTATATTATGCAAGAGGTATTTGATTGAAAGATTTTTTTCCTCATTCAGTTTCTCTTAGCTGCATTGATTTTGTTTGTGCAAAAGATTTTTTCATTTCATATCAGAAGTCTCTTTTTTGTATTTCTTGCTTAAAAATACCCTTCCTCACTATATTTATGAAAGGTACTTTATCTTGTTCTCATCTAATATTTTGTAAAAGACTTTATCTTCCATTGTAATAAGAAGAGTAATAATACCTTGAATAGTACCTGGGGAAAAATAAATAGGCAATGCAGATTATGGCGTATGTAGTAGTAAATGCTAAATTCCTAAAAAAGATGAGCTTTTCTGTTGCAAAAATAACATGGTATCACTAGCTTTTCCTATCTTAAAAGTGAATGGGGGTTCCTTGCTACTTTGAGAACCTTCTTTAACTTCTCTAAAGTATCCCTGAAGTGCCATGAGGTTCTCAAATGGCATTAGTAGTTCCTCCAGACCAAAATGGAGTTGGAACTCTATATATTGAGTTTTTTCCTCACCTCCAACAACTAAGAGGCTCTAGCCATGCACATCATGACTTAGGACCAAGACTTTAGTAGTAGTCCTTTTTTTCTATCCTCATCTTAATCCTAGTAAATGGTGCTTAGTATACGTTGATTGAATTGGATAGACTTAACTAAAAGAGTTCCATAAAATAATTGTGGCTGAGTATGGAGGTGGAGAAAAGAAATTATTTCTGAACTGATGATAATGGAAAGGAGCAACAAGTGTTAAGGAATTTTTTTTTCTATTGTCTTAATATCTTTTGGAGCCTTATTTTTGTGATGGTAAGGTATTATTTTGATAAACATCTGTAGATTTCCATTTGTCTTAGAAGTGGCTTATTGGAGTTCTTGCAAGTTTTTTAGTGAGTACTGTGAAAATGTTAGTCAACTTTTTTTTCCTTTACTGTTTTTAAAAAATGGGAACACAATGAAAAATATTTTAACTTTGTTCTGTTGTCTTGGTCTCATGTATATTCATTTTCTTAACAGATACTTTCTCTTAAAGTCATGAAGCTGCTGTTAATCTAGCAGACCTTTGTTAAGACACTAAATATCAAAAATATATTTTGAGTAAGAAGCAGACTAAAGTAGTGTCTTCCAAACTTTTCATTTTGTTCATCATTAGAAGATGCTAGTAGAACCCTAATTAAGATGCTGGTTGTTCTTTCTTGGTCATAAAACTCATTTAATGGCTGTAACACATAAGGTATGACTGAAGCAATGATAATGGTATGCTTGTATGCCTTACTGAATCGGAGAAACCCTGCAGTGATCAGAGTAAGGGCATGCTTCAACTTGAGGCAGCAGCATTTTTGAGGTTGTCCAGTCAATCTTGTCCTAGCAACTGTGGTGAAGAAAAGTAAATGTTTAGTGTTGCTGTGAAAATGAGTAGTTATTTTATTTTATTTTATTTTACTTTGTGACTATTATTTTAAAAATAACAGTATTATCAAGATTTGTGAAAATTCTGTTCACACATACAGGTGATTGAGTTGAATTGCATTAATGTTTATTGAATTGAATAAATCTGCAAGTGATACACTTGATATGTTAAAAAGAAATTTGTAGGATAAGGTGAGGACAAGTAAGTGGTGTCAACTTAGAAAAAGATTTTAAAGATGATAGGAAAGATAGTTATGTGCAAAGTGGTTAATGAATGTCTTAAAAAGTTAAGTGATATGGCTCACTCGTAGGCAGCTAGCTTGGTGCAGTAGATTGAGTGCTAAGCCTGAAGTAGGAAGACCTGAGTTCATATGTGTCTTTAGTCACTTCCCACCTTTGTGACCCTGGGCAAGTTACTTAACCTCTATTTGCCTCAGTTTCCTCAACTCTTAAAAATAGGGATGATAGTAGCACCTACCTCAGGGTTGTTTTGAAGATCAAATAAGATATTTGTAAAGCAGTTGGTGAGGTGCCTGGCACATAGTAGACTGAATAAATGCTTATATCTCTTCCTCTCCCCCATTTAAATGAACTGTTAGGTGGTGACTATAAAGTGTTACCTTACTTTGAAAGAAAACTTAAAGATGAAAAAAGTAATAATACACATTTGGATGATGAGAAAGAACAGTGTGGATTCAACATTGGTTCTTTTTGTCAAGGGAAATTATATGAAAAAAATATCTTTTTGATAAATATAAGTTTAATAAGACAGTACAGTTTTACATTGGAACTTTTAACAAGTGTGACCTTCTGTTCACTTCCCCAAGTTCCAGAAGTTTTAAAACTCAGTAACTTTTGACCTGACCCCTCTGAGCAACATTTATTAAACACATGTTCTGTACAGAGCACTGTGCTAGGAGTTTGGGGAGAAGAAATGTGTAGAAAGGACACAGTCCCTTTTCTGGGAGCTTATGTTTATTACCTGAGATGTGTATTAGATGTATGACCATGGGCACACCTCTCAGCCTCGTTTTATGATACATAGACCAATGTAAAGTTTTACAAAGCACTTAACATGCATTTCATTTCAGCCTCATATCATCTCTGAGGTATCTCCTTTAGGCTGCACGTTATACTTGTATTTAATTCATTTAACAAAGCATCTGCAAACAGAAGCATTTGTAGAGGATCTTGCCAACTTGCCATCATTTGGTTTGCCTGTATACTGGACATTTCTCTGTAATAGTGTCAGATTCCTTTGGTGAGCATACATCTATCTAATGTCCTATTTTACTTTACATAACACTTATTAATAAACAGGATTCTGGAACAAAATTACCTTTGTTTTGCATCTTTCAAGGATTCTTAAAACTTTTAAGATGTTGCATGGAAAGCACTTCATTAGATAGGCTGCATTGGTATAAGGCAGCATTTTGTTTTATCTAGTCAAGTGCTTTCATAGTCAGTTAATATGGGATCTTGATTCCATATGCCTTTCAGTCATGTGTGGGATTATTAAGATGTGGTCAGCTGCAGAACATAGTTTGCCGAAGCTTCTGTGTTTTCTTCTGTCATCAAGGATGACTTTGTGTAGATTATGCTTATAAAAATTTTGTAAAGATGAGAATGTAGACAGGTTAGTAATTTAGTGATATTCTCTTGGTTTTATCTTCTTGTAACAAGTTCTGGTGTTTATTATCATTATTATAAGTTTGGCATTCACCTTTCTTTCAAATACTTTGATTCTTTAGCCCCTTCGAAATTGTCACTTCTACTACAGACCTCTGTTTATACATGATCTAGTCCTGCTGTTCTTCCTATCTTTTTTCTTTTTCTTTTTTAATTTTTTGGTTGGGCAGTGGGGGTTAAGTGACTTGCCCAGGGTCACACAGCTGGTAAGTGTTATGTGTCTGAGGCCGGATTTGAACTTGGGTCCTCCTGAATCCAGGGCTGGTGCTCTATCTACTGCACCACCTAGCTGCCCCCTTCCTATCTTTTTTCCTTAAGTTTCATTTCTTTATAAGTCCCAATTGGAACTAGAATGTTAGTCTGTATGTAGGGGATGTGTTGCTCTTTCATGATGAAGAGTTTGTTATAAAAAATCTTTGTAATCTGTCTTTCATCTACTTGTCCTCCTATTTTCATCCTTAAATGCTCTTGAAATGGCCTTGTTTAGTAAGGTCTGCTTCTAAACTTTCTTTGAAAGAGTTTCCTTTTACTGCTTGCTGTTTTGTGACTGGATAATATTCACAATATTCCGCTATCCTCCTCTATACGAATTTACAAATGAGTTTATTTTCTTAATTGTAGTTAGTCTTGGCTTTTATGTTTCCCCACTTAGCCAGTAAATATCTGACATCTTTGTTGAGGCAGTTTCTTAGCCTTCTTTTGTCTCCTCGTTGCAAATGATTTACAGAGATAAAACTTTATGAAATTGTTATAGTTGTTATCAACATCCTTTCCACCATTTATTTCCCTTTTTTCCACAGGAATTTTGTTTAGATAGTGCAGGTTGGAGTGGTTTTTTTTTTTAAAATTGCATCTATTGTCTTTCTCAGTTTTATTCTAGTTCTGTATTAATTTTGAGCTTTACACTGACGAACTGGTAGTGTGACCACATAGAGAGCTGATTTGGGAATGACTCACATCAGTAATGAGTTGTTTCCTGTTAGATATATATACAGAAAAATATAATAATCAAAAAGACTATATTAAAAGGCGCATAAGAGAGACATATGACAAAGTGTAATGTAAGCCTTAATGGGGAAAAGAGCGTTGTAGGTGTTCTAAAAGGAGGCTTCCCAGAGGAGATGGCATTTGAGTGTGGCTTCAATGGATGTGTAGGACTTGCCAGGCAAAGAAGAGAGAGGGAAAGGTTATTCTGGCTATAGAATGATTAAAATTGTTGAGGGAGAGAGTATAGAGAGGGGGAAGATAGCCATGAGTAGAATCTTAAAGGTTCAGGAAAGAGGACAAAGAGATAGGAGTGACTAAAGAAGTGAGGGAAACCAGGAAAGTATGGTATCTTCAAAGCCAAGGTCAGGGAGAATATCCAAAAGGAGATGGGTGAATCAGTCAAGCATTTATTAAATAACTTGGGAATACAAAGACAGAAATGTCCCAGCCCCTTAAGTAACTTACATTCCATAGGGGGAGAAAATATCATCTATATATAAAAAAATAAATTTTAGGAGGGGATCAGAAAAAGCCTCATCAAAGTTGACATTTGAGCTGAGTTTTAAAGTAAAACAAGGGATTCTGAGAGGCAGAGGGGAGTAGAGAAGCTTTCCAGGAATGGGGAACATCCAGTATAAAAGCATGGAGATGAAATGTCATGTGTGAGGAACAGCAGGAAAGCCAATTTGGCTTGACTGTAGGGGTTTGAGAAGAATAATGTATAATAAGGCCGGAAAGTTAGGTTGGAATCAGGTTGTGAAAGACGATACCAGCCAGACTTGAAGTCAGGAAGATCCAAGTTCAAATCCTATCTTAGACTCTTAATAGCTGTCCAATTCTGGGCAAGTCACTAACCTTTAAGCCTCAGTTTTCTCATTTGCATCGTGGTGATTAATAAATAGCATCAGCGTTGCAGGGTTATTTTGAGGATAAAATTTAAAAAAACCATAAAGCACTTTGCAGATCTTAAAAAGGTTATACAAATGTTAGCGATTATTACTAATAATAATAATGGTACAACATGGGGTTCAAGAGTGGGTATGGTATGAAAGCATAGTATAGCAAAGTTAGTATAGGATAAATGGACTGTCAGAATAAGAATCAAGAGGAAAGGATATGATAAAGAAAAATAGAAAGGTTTAGGGTCCATGGGGCAGAAATAGAAGGCTTATTAGTTTATGGTCAGAGCAGAATTCCAAAGTGTAAGAATCTTGATAATAATGCTGCTTATCTAAGAGATGGTATAGTCTGAGCTAGGGCTGCATTTGATTATGGTTGAAGTTGGGGGTGGGGGGGGAGTAAGTGCTTATTAATAAATACTTGTTGTCATAACGTTCGAGAGGTTAGCATGTTAGAATGATTACAAAGAATATGTCCCTGAGAACAGTGGGAGTAGATTGGGTAAAGATAGAAGAAAACTGAGAGGTTGTATGGCAACAAGAATGGGAGTGGAGCTTGTGTGGTATAAATAGATTTTTATGGACTTGAGAAGTTATTGAAGGATGGTGGTAGAGGAGTACTGTAGAAATAACATTTGAAGTATAACAATGCCCATTGCCCTCAGACCTTGTGAATCTGTAGAACTTGAAAGCAGTGGCTTTAAAGCAATGTGATATACTTTGGAGAACACTAAATTTAAGTTGAAAGGAAGAGTAGGTGTGTTAAAAAATAAAATTAAAGGATTGCAAGGCATTTTGAGAATATAAATTAGGGTTTCCAAAGGGGGGGGGGCATAATAGAATGGACTAGGATGGTTAAAATGTACCTGGGTAAGAGCAGGTCTAACTGAATAAGGATAAGGTTTGGGAGGTAGTAGGAGAGATCATCATGTGCATCTGAGGGTAATGGTACAGAGTGACTGATTTGGGAAACAGTACATTCAGAGGTGAAATAGAGTGGCATGTTGGCAGCAGGAGAGGGATATTATTTAATTGACAGTTTAGGATATTGTTGAAAGTTATAAAATTTTCCTGCTTAAAAATTATAAACAGAATGAGTTGAAATGGAATGTGTGTTGTTTTAGCATACCATATTAAAGTGTACACCTTGACTATTTTGAGGAATATTTTAGCTAAGAGAATGCAAATCTATCTGAGAATTCATAAATGGGGGAATTTAGTTCTAATAAATATCAACAGTTCTTTATTCATTACATGTATAAAGAAATAAGGAAAATCTTTTCTGTAGTCTCAATAGGCTATAATGTATTAAAAAAAAAAATTCCTTGTACCTTAATGAACAGAAACAGATCAACAGAAAATGGAGAGAGGCAGAAAATAGCCCACCCAAGAGAAAATCAAATTCAGGCTTCACTCTTTAGTTATGTTCCAGGTTTAAAGTAACTTTTCCCAGAGCTAGTATTATAATAATTAACATTTATATAATACTTTTACATACATTATCACTTTTGAGTCTCATGACCATGTGAGGTGGGTAATAAAGCTTGTTATCCTCATTATACAGATGGTCCTGAAGCACAGAGAGGTTAAAAAACTTGTTGAAGGTTATATCCCTAATAAAAATGACCAATACTCATTAGTGTCACCTATGTAGAGATGGGAAAAGAGGATTGTCTTAAATCTCATAATTATTTTACCCATATAGGTGGGGGTGGAGATGGTCTCCTTATCATTTTTGGGTTAAGTAAAATGTTAATACATTTTGTAGTGACTAATTAATTCTCTGTTTCCTAATTAACTTTTTTTTTCTTAGAGTATGTAGTTTTATGCTTTTCAACCCTTCCCTGCAGGGGTGAGGCTCAGAGAAGAATAGGAGGGGAGAATTTTGGAGCCTGAATAGATTTTTAAAAACCATTGTATTCCTGATGACTATTAGATGGTAGCCTTTTTATTTTTTTTTTAAATCAGTGAAATCTGCCTTTGCCCTTCTATCCCTCCCCTCAGAAAAGAAAACCCTTGTTACAAATATGTAAAGTCAGGTAAAAAAAAAAATTCTGCATTGGCTATGACCCTAAAAATATATCTCAATTTGTGCTTTTGAATCCTTCACCTCTGTAGCATTTCACCATGAGTCCTCTGAAATTGTGATTGTGGTCATTATTGGTCCTTATGCTGCTCAAAGTCGATTCTTGCAAAGTTTTCTGTCATTAGCATATTGTTAATGTATGAATTGTTCTGGTTCTGCTCACTCTGTATCACTTCACATAAGTCTTCCTAGGTGTCTTTTAACATCATCCCCTTTTTCTTACAGCACAAGTGTCCTATCACATTTCTATGCCATAACTTGTTCAGCCATTTCCCAATTTATGAGTAAAAATTTTTGTACCTCCTTAGAATTTTAGTTATGACTAATCTCTCCCTTAATCTATTGTTAAGCTAATTTGACCTCCCTTCTCACCTTTCCCTCCTGTTTCTATGTTAAGTCAAATGTATTTCTGTACCCAGTTCTGTGTGTGTATATGTGTATTCTTCTCTCCTATGACCAAATCAGGCGAGAGTGAGGTTCAAGTGTGTGATGGTCCCCTCATCCATTCCACTTTGTTTATATAGATGTTTACTTGCACTCCCTGATAATGAGATAATTTTCTCTAATCTTCCTTTCCTTTCCACACTAGGTTATTTCTCTTTCCATTCTTCTCTTAAGATCATCATGACATAAACTGAACCAATCCCAGACCTTCTGTTTAATTCTGCTCACTCTGGTGACCCCTGATAATGATAGAATTCAGAGGGAGACATGTATCATCTCCCCATGTTTATATATGTAAGTAGTTTGTCCCTGTTTAGACCCTTATGATTGTTCATTTGGGTTTACCTTTCTATGTTATTCTTAAATTTGGCATTTGAACTACGAAGTTTCTGCACAGCTCTGGCCTTTTCATCAGGAATGCTTTGCAGTCCTCTGTTTTGTTTTATTTTATTTTATTTTTTAATTTTTAATTAATTAATTTTGAATTATCAACAATCACTTCCATGAGCTTTTGAGTTTTAAATTTTTTTCCTCCTCTCTCCCCACCTTCCTCCCCAAGACGGCATGCAATCTGATACATTCCTATTAAACATAATTTCACATTAGTGATGTTGTAGGTAAGAATTAGAACCAAATAGGAGGAGCCACCAGAAAGAGGAAACAAAACAAAACAGAGGGGGAAAAAATGGCAAATAGTATGCTTTGATCTGCATTCAAACTCCATAGTTCTTTCTTTGGATGTGGATGGCATTTTCCATCATGAGGCCTTTGGAGATGTCTTAGATCCTTGTATTGCTGAGAAGGGTTAAGTCTATCAATATTAGTTATCACGCAATGTAGCTGTTACTGTGTACAATGTTCTCCTGGTTCTGCTCACTTCACCTAGCATCAGACCATACAAGTCTTTCCAGGTTTTTCTGAAGTCTGCTTGCTCATCATTTCTTACAGCACAGTAGTATTCCATTACATTCATATACCACAGCTTATTCAGCCATTCCCCAGTTGATGGGCATCCCCTCAATTTCCAATTCTTGGCCACCACAAAAAGAGCTGCTATAAATACTTTTGTACATGTGGGTTGAAATTAGTATACTTTAATAAAAGCAGCTAACATTTAAGCTCCTTATTATGTACCAGGCACTATGTTAAACGTTTTACAAATATTTGAACTCAGGTCCTCCTGGTTGCAGGCCCAGTGCTGTATCCACTATACTACCTTGCTGCCCCTTGTCCAAGGATTCTTAAAATTTTTTCTCCACTGTTTCCAATTTTTAACTAGGAGATAATATTTTCTTTTATTTTTTCGGTCTTGATTTTCTTTTTAATATTTGTTGTCTCACGGAGTCATTGACTTTCAAGTTCATATTCAAGGAGTTTGTTGCTTGGGCAAGGATTTTGAATCTCTTGTACCATGCTGTTAATGTTCATTCCAATTTTTTTCTTCCCTATCTCATTTCTTTTCCAACTTTTCCCTGTAGTGCTTTCATTTCATTGATTTAAAAAAAAAACAAAAACTTCTTGCTTCATATATCCAGGAATTCTAGTTGTATTTGCACCAAACCTGTTTTGCTTTGAGGTTTTGGAGATATTTTAGAGTCATTCTTTTCTTCTAGGTTTATGTCATTAGTGTCCCTTAATTCTTTTGTTTGCTCACCCTTTTAGCCTATTTCCTGATTTTGTTTTAACTTGATGTTAGTCTGGGCTCTGGGTACTTCTTGATCAAAGCTTGAACAAAGGGTTGGTCCTGCTGCTTTTTTCTTGGGGTATTATATTTTAGACCTGCAGGCTTTCAGTGCTTCCAGAGTGATCTGATGCAGGCCAAAGTCTGATGGCTGACCCCTGGTCTTAAGCTCTGCAAATTTCTGACCTGGGTTTCCGAGCAACAGTAGACTTCTGCTGGATTGGGCCTCTATTATCCACTCAAATGGGAAGTACTGCTGATTCAGGGGGACAGAATTATAGGTTTCCGTTTTGCTCTGAGATTCTTGCTTGATTATTCTTCTGCAGGCTTCAGACTGGGTTGAAAGCTAAAACTGAGATCCTACTCTGATCCTGGGAATCTGAGCCACACTGTTGCTGTTGCTTGTTTCTTAATATCTTTCTTATTGGGTACATTTCCTAGGACCTAGGGCCATTCCCTGCCTTGCATTGTCACCTCCGAGGAAGTTTCCCTCCTTAGTCTGCCTTGGAAGTATGACCCAGAACTGAATAGTAGGTAACAAATCTTCTAGTTGGCAACTGTTTCCATGATGTACTTGTGGTGCCCCAGCATGAGTCTTTGACATCTTCTTGTCCCAGTTCACAGTTTCTCCCTGGGTGTTGTACTCCCTGTGACCCTAGACTCCTGATGGGATCCTGTCTCCAGTGCCCACAGATCTTTGTTTCTATGTCCTTGTGCTCATGGAGGGGAAAATTGAGGTCTTTTCTTGGATTTCCCCAACAGGTTCTGTCTGGTATGATTTCTGAATCCGTTTTGAAGGGTGGTTTTTTGTTTATGTTCCTTCAAATTTCTTTTAATCTGATTGTTATAGCTGGTATACCAGGTATTCTTTGAATAAATAATGTGACAACAACCATCCTTGCTTTAGACCTGATCTTAATGGAAAGGCTTCTAGTTTATTGCTGTTACAAATAATGCTGACTCTTAGTTTTAGATAACTACTACTTATCAAATTAAAATGCTTATTTTTCATTTTTACCATGAATGAGTGTTACATAGTGTCAAAAGCTTTTTGTTATTGATATAGTCATGATTTTGTTAATAACGTGGTCACTTATGTTCATAGTTTTCCAATACTAAAAACCAGCCTAATAAAATAAATGTAATACTACTAATAATGACAGCTTATTGTCTGATAATCTTTTTGAAATGTAGCTGTGATCTCCTTGCTAATGGTTTTATTTATTTGTTGCAATATTGATTAGGGTCATGGGTCTGTAATTTTCTTTCTCTGTTTTGGTTGTTGATGGGTTAGGTATCAAGATCATATTTTTATCCTAGATGTAGGATCTCCTCTTTAACTTTTTTTTAAAATAAAGTTTGAAATAATGAATTTCAGCCCATCAGTTCAGGGACTACAAACAAAAGATACAGACACAAATGGAGCCTTAACAATGAAATCTTAAATAATGAATGGATAAAGGAAAAAGAAAAACCCATAGCAACAGTTAATTATATGCCAACAAACTATAAAAAGCACTTAAATCTGATTTTCTAAAAATAACTTATTTATTTTTAGTTTTCAACATTCACTTCCATAACATTTTGAATTTTGAATTTTCTCTCCCACCATCTCCACCCCTCTCCCAAAGACAGCATGCAATCTGATATAGACTCTACTTACACATTCATATTAAACGTTTTTCACATTAGTCATGATGTAAAGAAGAATTGGAACTAATGGGAGGAACAACAAGAAGAAACAAAACAAAACAACAAAAGAAAAGGAGAACAAATAACATGCTTCCATCTGCATTCAGACTCCAAAGTTCTTTCTTTGGATGTGGATAGCATTTTCCATCATGATTCTTTTGGAGTTGTCTTAGATCCTTGCATTGGTGAGAAGAGCTAAGTCTGTCAAGGCCAGTCATAGCATAATGTGGCTGTTATTGTGTACAGTGTTCTCCTGGTTCTGCTCATTTCACTCAGCATCAATTCGTGTAAGCCTTTTCAGGTTTTTCTGAAGTCTGCCTGCTCATCATTTCTTGTGGAACAATAGTATTCCATTATATTCATATACCACAACTTGTTGAACCGTTCCCCAATTGATGTTCATCCCCTCAATTTCCAATTCTTCACTTCCACAAAAAAAGCTGCTATAAATATTTTTGTACATGTGGGTCATTTTCCCGTTTTTATGATCTCTTTGAGATACAGACCTAGAAGTGGTATTGCTGCGTCAAAGGGTATGCACAATTTTATAGCCCTTAGGGCATAGTATCTGATTTTATTTGTATAAATGTTTTTTTTGTTTAGAGTTCCTGGGTTTGTGTTGGCAGGTGTACTCCCAGGTATTTTATACTGTCTAGAGTTATTTTTAGGGTATCTCTTACTATCTTTTCTTAGAGTTTAGTTTGTGATTTGTTGGAAAGCTGATGATTTAATGGCAGAAAATGGGCATAGGCCAATATCTTGCACCATTTACCAAGATAAGGTTAAAATGGAGACATGACCTAGATATGAAGAGAGAGATTACAAGAATTTGGAGAACATGAAACATATTACTTAATATGCTTATGGATAGGTGAACAGATTGTGAATAAATAAATTGCCAATTTTATAAGAATCCGAGTCATTCCCCAGTTGATAAATGGTCAAAGGATATGAACAGGCAGTTTTCCAATGAAGAAAACAAAACAGTTGATAGTCACATTAAAAAAAAAGTTCTAAATGGTTATTGATTAGAGAAATGCAAATTAAAATAACTTGAGATATTATCTCATATCTGTCAGAGTGGCTAAAATGATTGAAGGGGAAAGTGAAAAATGTTGCAGGAGATGTGGAACAATTGGGACACTAATTCATTGTTGCAGGAATTGTGAACTCATCCAACCAACCATTTTGGAGAGTAATCTGGAATTATGCCCGAAGAGTTAATAAACTACCTATACCCTTCAACTCAACAATACCACTTCTGAAGATATTTAGGAAAAAAAGAAAAGAACCTATATGTTCTAACATGTTTATAGCAGCTTTCTTTATGGTGTCAAAGAACTGGAAATTGCAAGGATGCCCATTACCTGGGGAATGATTCAACAAGTTGTGGTATATGATTGTAATGGAAATGATGAGCTCAGTGATTTTAGAAAAACATGGAAAGACTTGTGCAAAATAATGAAGAGTGAAATGAGCAGAACCAAGAGCATATTATATACAGTAATAGATTGTTTTTAAGAATGACTTTAAGTGAATAAGTCATTTTGACTATTAAAAATACCCAAATTAGGGGGCAGACCCAAGATGGTAGAGTAAAAACAGTAACTTGCTTGAGCTCTCCCCCAAACCCCTTCAAATACTTGTAAAAAATGACTCTAAACTAATTCTAGAGCAGCAGAACCCACAAAAAGACAGAGTGAAACAAATTTCCAGCCCAAGACAACCTGGATGCTTGATTGAAAAGGTCTGTTGTGCCAGGCCGGGAGAGGAGCACAATTCAGCCACCCAGAAAAAGATGGGGCCCAGCAAACCTGGAACAGGCCTCAGGGGACTGAATCAATCACTGACAGCTGTGGTGGTTTCCAGACTTAACCCTTAGAAGGTCAGTAGGAAAGGTCTGTAAGGTCTGGGTGAGAAAGGAGCATGATCAGGCCCCAACACTGGCTCAGTCCAGGAGAGCCAGTGACTGCTTCCAGAGCTCTGGGTCCCCAGATGGTGGGGGGATCAAGTGGCTGATAAGAGGGGGATTCCAGGGATCCCTTTGTGGCTATGAGGCAGGATTCTCTTGCTTTGCCTTTGCTTGGATCTGGGTCAAAGTCCTGGGTGATGAAGCGGAGCTTATGGCCTGGTGGGGAGGTGAATCCTCACAGTTCCAAGACAGAAAAGAGTGCTTGTGGTCAGTCATAGACCAGAGCACAGGCCAGGAAAGGAGTAAACACCTCTCTGATCATACCACCTTGGAAGAATTAAAAATTTATAGGTCCCTAGAAGTCCCTGAAAACAGCTGCACAAAACTCCTGAAGATTCAGACAGTACACCCTCCCACACTGAAGCAGAGCCCTAACTTAACAAAAGAGTTTAAAACTCAAGTAATTGGCTGGAATCACGAGCAAACTGTGTCAGATCATAGAATCTTACTTTGGTGACAAAGAAAATCAAAACATACAAGCAGAAGAAGACAACAAAGTCGAAGCTCCTGCATCCAAAGCCTCCAAGAAAAATATGAATCAGTTCCAGGCCATGGAAGAGCTCAGAAAGGATTTTGAGAAGCAAGTAAGAGAAGTAGAGGAAAAATTGGGAAAAGAAATGAGAGTGATGCAAGAAAATCATGAAAAACAAGTCAATAGCTTGCTAAAGGAGACCCAAAAAAATACTGAAGAAAATAACACCTTAAAAATAGACTAACCCAAATGGCAAAAGAGCTCCAAAAAGCTAATGAGGAGAATGCCTTCAAAAGCAGAATTGGCCAAGTGGAAAAGGAAGTCCAAAAGCTTACTGAAGAAAATACTTCCTTAAAAATTAGAATGGAGCAATTGAAAGCTAGTGACTTTATGAGAAATGAAGACATTGTAAAATAAAACCTAAAGAATGAAAAAATAGAAGACAATGTGAAATATCTCGCTGGAAAAACAACTGACCTGGAAAATAGATCCAGGAGAGAGAATTTAAAAATTATTAGACTGCCTGAAAGCCGGGATCAAAAAAAGAGCCTAGCCATCATCTTTCAAGAAATTATCCAGGAAAACTGCCCTGATATTCTAGAACCAGAGCGCAAAATACAAATTGAAAGAATCCACCGATCACCTCCTGAAAGAGATCCCCAAAGGAAAACTCCTAGGAATATTATAGCCCAATTCCAGAGTTCCCAGGTCAAGGAGAAAATATTGCAAGTAGCCCACAATTCAAGTATTGTGGGAACACAATTAGGATAACACAAGATTTAGCAGCTTCTCCATTAAGGGACTGGAGGGCTTGGAATATAATATTCTGGAGGTCAAAGGAGATAGGTTTACAACAAGAATCGTCTACCCAGCAAAACTGAGTATAACCCTTCAGGGGAAAAAATGGTAATTCAGTGAAATAGAGGACTTTCAAGCATTTTTGATGAAAAGACCAGAGCTGAATCGAAAATATGACTTTCAAATATAAGACTTAAGTGGTACATGAAGAGGTAAACGGGAAAGAGAAATCATAAGAGATTTAATAAAGGTGAACTGTTTACATTCCTACATGGAAAGAAGATATTTGTAACTCATGAGACCTTTGTCAGTATTAGGGTAGTTGGAGGGAATAGTGTGTGTGTGTAGAAAGAGAGCACAGGGTGAGTTGAATATGAAGGGATGATACCTGAAAAAATAAAATTAAAGGGTGAGAAAGGATTGTACTGGGAGAAGGAGAAAGGGAGAGGTAGAATAGGGTAAATTATCTCTACATGAAAGAAGCAAGAAAGTTTTTACATTGGAGGGGAAGAGGGGGGAAGTGAGAGGGAATGAGTGAATTTTACTTTCATCCGATTTGGTTTAAGGAGGGAATAACATACACACTCAATTGGGTATGGTAATCTATCTTACCCTACAGGAAAAGCAAACACTTTTGAAGAAGGGCAGGGTCAAAGGAGAGAGTAAAATAAATGAGGGACAGGATAGGATGGAGGGAAATACAGTCTTTTGCAGCATGGCTATTAAGGAAGTGTTTTTTTTTTTTTTAAGTGACTTGTCACACAGCAAACACACAGTGTTTAGTATTTGGCCTGAGGCCAGATTTGAACTCAGGTCCTCCTGACTTCAGGGCTGGTGCTCTATCCACTGTGCCACCTAGCTGCCCCAAGGAAGTGATTTGCATGACTACACGTGTATAACATGTGTGTGTGTGTGTATGTATACATATATATATGCTTGCCCTCAGTGAGAGTGGGGAGGGAGGGAGGAAGGGAGAGAATTTGTTACTCAAAGTTTTAAAAATGAATGTTAAAAATTGTTTTTACATGCAACTGGGAAATAAGATATACAGGCAGTGGGGTATAGAAATCTATCTTGCCCTACAGGAAAGTAGAAGTGGGGGAGGGTGATAGAAGGGAGGGCAGATTAGGGGAAGGGGTATTAAGAATGCACACCATCTTGGGGTGTGTGTAGGGGAGAGATGGGAAGAAAATTTGGAACTCAAATCTTGTGGAAGTCGATGTTGAAAACTAAAAATTAATCAATTGAAAAAACACCCAAATTAAGTATAAAAGACACAATGGAAAAAGCTTATCTGCATCCAGAGGAAAAACTGATGAATAGAAGTATGTCTAGAATAATTTTAGATATACATACACACATTTGTGTCTAATGGTAGCCATCTCTAGGGTGGGGGGAAGGGGAAAAAAGTATACATGGTAACTTTATTAGTCACTTGTACATAGTAGATTTGCAGTTTCATGTGTAGTCATCTTTTTTTTTTTTCAATTATACTATGTTATGCAAATGCTTGTTTCATTCCATAAATTAAAAATAAAATAATTTTTTAAAGTGTTGATTTATTCCTCAAGCCTGGGTTGACTCAGAGGGCTGATAGTTCAGATTGTTGATGATACCTCCTCACTACTTGAGTACAGAGGAATTGGAAGAGCTCTTATATCCTTAGCTAGGTGGAGGATCTTGATGGGAACTTTTTGTAGCTGAATCAACTCAAAGGGTTTTCATTGTTTATTTTTGTCAAATATCCTTCTGCTATGGCTAATTAAATCTCTTGTTAACTGTAAATAACCTATAGGTATATATTTTTTCCCACACTGAGCGGTATTCTGCTTAAGACCTTCTACACTTACAAGGAGCCATTAACAAATTTTGAGTCAGGCCATTTAACCAGTTCTGAATCCACACATTTATGTCATTGTATAGTCTGCACCTTCCCATCTGCATAAGAGTAGTATGAGATTTTTTTTTCTAAACTTCTTCAAAACTATAGGTAGAGGCAAATTTTAATTTTAATTTGCTTTCACTTAAAAGTTTAGTAGTTTTGTCAAAAAAAGTAAGTCAGGTTAGTCTGGCATGACCCATTGATGAAGTTCTTCTATTGGCTCTTTGTTATTTGCTTTCTTTTCTAGGTGTTCATCAACTATCTCTTCAGTAGTAGTATAATTTTAGAATTTCCTCAAGAGTCAAAGTCAATGTCACTGACCTTATAGTTTTAGACTGTTATCTTTTCTCTCTTCAAAATCGGGATATTTGCCCTTCTCCAGCCTTGTTGAATCTCCATTTTCCCTGATCTTTCACAGGTCTCTGACATCAGCTCAGCTCTGATGTTCCAATTCTTACTTGAGAATATAGTTCTCACCAGCGAAGGTCACTTAAATTCATTAAACACAGCTATGAGTATTCTCTTAAAATCTTTTGCCCCTTAAGTAATTTTTGTTCCATCATTTCTAGTGTAAAAGTCTACCTTTCTTGCCAAAGAAAACTAAAAGAAAAGAAAAAATGAATAACTCTGCCTTCTCTTTGTCAGTTAATGTTATTTTACCCACCCCATCCTTTTCCTCTTAGTACCTTCCTTGGTTTTCCTCAGCCCCCTCATTTTCCTTAGCTACTCTTACGAGCCATAGTCCATTTTCAACTTTAGTGGTTTTGACACTTTATGGGGTCGTGCCACGTTTATGTTCATCCTCTTTCACTTTGCCCTGTATCATTCTTCTGTTTCCTTTCTCCCTCCACCCCTTTTTTAGTAAAGAAAATATGACCTTTCTGGATTGTTTCCTGTTGTATCCAAGTTCTATCCAGAAAAAATCCCATTTTTCCTTCTCATTGAAATTGATTCTCTTTATGTCTTCTAAATTTTTTTGAACATCTTCCATTGCCCCTGTGCTGCCTTTCCACTGTCGAATTGTATAGTCCATGTCCCTACTTGTTCTTCCTCTGATCACTTTTGAAATCTGTTCCCCCAAAATCTTTTATTTTTTATTTTTTTATTTTTACGTTATATATGTGCATTTATGCAAAACACTTCCATAGTAGACATGCTGTGAAAAACTAACTCTATTACCCTTAATCCTATCCTGCCCCCCCATTTATTCTATTCTTTCTTTTGACCCTGTCCCTCCTCAGAAGTTTTTGCTTCTGATTACCCCCTTTCCCAGTCTGCCCTCCTCTCTATCATCCCCCTGTTCTCTTGTCCCCTTTCCCCCCTTATTTTCCTGTAGGGTAAGACAGATTTCCATACCCAATTAAGTGTGCATGTTATTTCCTCCTTAAGTCAAATCCTATGAGAATAAGATTTATTCATTCCCTCTCACCTTCCCCCGATTCCCCTCCACTGTAACAGTCTTTTGTTTTCTGGGTTTTTTTTGTGTGAGATAATTTACCCTGTTCTACCTCTCCCTTTCTCCTTCTCCTAGTATAATCTTCTCTTGCCCCTTAATTTTATTCTCCAGATATGACCCCTTCATTTTCAACTCACCCTGTGCCCTCTGTCTATCTATATCTACATATACATACATATAATTTTTTCCCCTCTAACTACCCTAATACTGACAAAGGTCTCACGAGTTACAAATATCATCTTTCCATGCAGGAATGTAAACAGTTCAACCTTAATAAGTGTCTTATGATTTTCTCTTTCCTGTTTACCTCTTCATGTTCCACTTGAGTCTTGTATTTGAAAATCAAATTTTCTATTCAGCTCTGGTCTTTTCATCAAGAATGCTTGAAATTCTTCTATTTCACTGAATGACCATTTTTTCCCCTGTAGGATTATACTCAGTTTTGCTGGGTAGGTGATTCTTGGTTGTAATCCTATCTCCTTTGCCCTCCGGAATATTATTCCATGCCCTGCGGTCCCTTAATGTAGAAGCACCTAAATCTTGTGTTATCCTGATTGTGTTTCCACAGAACTTGAATTGTTTCTTTCTGGCTGCTTGTAATATTTTCTCCTTGACCTGGGAACTCTGGAATTTTGCTACAGTATTCCTAGGAGTTTTCCTTTGGGGATCTCTTTCAGAAGGAGATTGGTGGATTCTTTCAATTTCTATTTTGCCCTCTGGTTCTAAAATATCAGGGCAGTTTTCCTGGATAATTTCTTGAAAGATGATGGCTAGGCTCTTTTTTTGATCATGGCTTTCAGATAGTCCAATAATTTTTAAATTCTCTCTCCTGGATCTATTTTCCAGGTTAGTTGTTTTTCCAATGAGATATTTCAGATTGTTTTCTAATTTTTCATTCTTTTGGATTTGTTTTACAGTGTCTTGATTTCTCATAAAGTTACTTGCTTCCAATTGCTGTATTCTAATTTTTAAGGAAGTATTTTCTTCAGTAATCTTTTGGACTTCCTTTTCTATTTGTCCAATTTTGCCTTTTAGGGCATTCTTTTCCTCCATGGCTTTTTGGACTTTTGCCATTTGGGTTAGGCTATTTTTTAGGGTGTTACTTTCTTCAGTATTTTTTTGGGTCTCCTTTAGCAAGCTGTTGAGTAGTTTTTCATGATTTTCTTGCATCACTCTTAGTTTTTCCTCTACTTCTCTTACTTGCTTCTCAAAATCCCTTTTGAGCTCTTCCAAGGCCTGGGACTGATTCATATTTTTCTTGGAGGCTTTGGATGTAGGAGCTTTGACTTTGTTGTCTTCTTCTGGTTGTATGTTTTGATCTTCTTTGTCACCAAAGTAAGATAATATAGTCTGACTCTTTTTGTGCTGCTTACTCAAGATCCTGGCCAATTACTTGAGTTTTAAATTCTTTGTTAAGGTAAAAGTCTGCTTCCCATGTGGAGAATTCCTGCCTTAGCACTGGCAAAGAGATCCCTCCAATCCCTCTCTGATCAGCCACTGGATTCCCCCTCAGTCTGTGGGCCCGAAGCTCAGGAAATAGCCGCGGCCCCGGGAGTGGCTGAGACCTAGCTCCTTCCTTCTCTCACCGTAGTCACAGACTTTTCTACTGCCCTTCTAAGTTGTCTTTGGTGTTTCTGGGTTGAGAAGTCTGGAAACCACCACAGCTGCCTGAGATTCAGTCCTCTGAGGCTACTCCAGGTTCGTTGTGGCCTGCGTGCCCACGCCAAACTGCACTCTTCTCCCGGCCTGGCGTGATACACCTTTCTTATCAACCATCCAGCCTGTCTTTGGCTGGAAATTTGTTTCACTCTGTCTTTTTGTGGGTTCTGCTGCTTTAGAATTTGTTTAGAGCCATTTTTTATAGGTATTTGGAGGAGTTTAGGGGAGAACTCGAGCAAGTCACTGCTTTTACTCTGCCATCTTGGCTCCGCCCCCCTGATTCCTCATTCTCATCCCTCTCCCCTTCTCACCCCAGAGTTTTAACCTCACTCCATCTAGCCCTTCCACTCTATTCTCTGGTACTTGTTCCATAGCAACAAATTTACCTTCATCGTAAGTCTTTTCCTTTCCCACCTCTTCCAGCTACTAGCTCTTAAGTAACCTGACTCCCCACTGATGACACAGCTTCCTTGGCTGCTTTTTCTAGTGCTGTCTGTACCTTCATTTATGCCCTTCAGTTCACTGGTTGAAGCAGGGGAATTGGAATAATCCTTGCTCCCCATTGCTACTTTCAGGGTCTCTCCTTCCTCCATCATTCAGTAATCTCTCTTCCTTTGAGATTCATTCTATCAAAATCCTGGTAACTTATCTACAGATCCCCAGGTCATTCCCCTTCCTTTCTCAATGAGTTTGAATCTGGTTCACAGTTTTTCTATCCTTACCAACTCCTGCCCTCATACTAGGGGTCTTCAAACACTCTAGTTTCTCATTCTACTCACTTCCCATGAGCTAAGCTACCCCACCTCAGCCACCTAAGGGGGTGACAAAAGTAGTCACCCCCTTGATCTTGCTATTATCCATAAATTTACTACCTCTATGTTAAAGAATCCTGAAATCTTCTTATCTGAGTGTGACCTATTCATGACCTCCAATCCCTTGACCCTTCGGTTTTCTCCCAGGCCATTGCACCTGCACTAGCCGCTCTTACCCTACCCATCTTGACTCCTTGGTGAACCAAAGTCGAATGTACACTGTTATCTCTTGAATCTCTTCCCCCCCCACTCCCCCTCATCATGTCCAACCCTTATCAGCCTTGGACCATTCTCACCATTTGTTGCCTTCATGTCTGCACATAATGCTTCTGAATAAAGGTGGAGAAAATCATGCAACCGTTATGACTGGGTCCGCTAAAAATTTGTTACACAACCTCAACTAGGCCCTCACTGCCACTTGACAGTCCTTCTGTACTTCCCTTATTAACTCATTATTTCACTGTCCAGAGCAGCTCTTCCAACCTTTTCATCCTCTCAAACTTCCCAAGGCTTTCCTTCCCACCACTATCAGCTGAGAAACTTGCTTCATATTTTACAGAAAAGATTCAGGCAATTCACAGTGAGCTGCTTGTTCTCCCCTCTTCCTCATCTCATATCTATCACTCATGCTTTCTGCTGCTCTTTCTTCCTTTACCTCTGCTTCACACAGAGATGGCCTTATTCTTTACCAAGACCAACTCCTCTACTTGTCCAGGTTATTCCCTTCCATCCTTTCTCCTCCAACAGATTGCTCCCTCTGTCATTCCCAGTCTTTAACTTTTATTCAGTCTTTCCCTGTGTCTGCAAACATGTATGCAATCTCTTCTGTCTCAAAAAAAATTATTATTTGATCCTTCTATCCCTGCTAAATATTGTCCTCTATTTTCTGCCCTTTGTAGGTAAACTCCTCCAAAAGGCAGTCTGAAATAGGTGCCTCCACTTGTCTCCTCTCACTCTCTTCCTAACCCCTTACAGTCTGGCTTCTGACCTTATCATTCCACTAAAACTGCTCTCCCTACAAAGTTACTAATTATATCTTCCTTGCCAAATCCAATGGCCTTTTCTGATTCATAATTCTGCTTGGTCTCTCTTTAGCCTTTGACACTTTGATTATTCTCTTTTCCTTGATACTCTCTTTAGGTTTCTGGGATACCACTCTATTATGGTTTTCCTGTCCATCTGACTGCTCATTCTCTGTCTTCTTTGCTGGATCCTCTTCTCCATCTATACCACTTGGTGATTTCATCAGTTTCTGTGGTTTTAATTATTATCTTAATGCTTTTGATTCTCAAATCTTTCCATGCTGTTCCCGTCTCTCTGCTGACCTCCAGTCTCACGTCTCCACCTGCCTTTCAGACACCTCAAACTGAACATCCAGTAGATTTCTTAAGCTCAGTATATGCAAAGCCAGAACTCAGTGTCTTCCCCCAAACTCTCCCTACTCCTACTTTCCTTTTACTTTAAGGGGAAACACCATTTTCCTAGTCCTTCAGGCTGACAACCTAGGAGTCATCCTGGATCCCCTCCCCCCCAATCCAATCTGTTGCCAAGGCCTGTCTTTCTCCTTTGCAACATCTTGTATAGAGCTTCTCTCTCCTCTTTTACTGACACCACAATAGTAAAGGCCCTCATCATCTCTTGCCTGGATTATTGCAGTAATGGTAACCATCTTGGGAATGGGCATGGTAAGGTGTGAGGGGAATAAAAGAAAAAAAGGGAGGGAAGTTACACAATAACTTTTCATGTATAATTTTTTTTTCTATTCTATGTTATGGAAATGATTATTTTATTTCTTTAGTTTAGAATAAAATAAATTTTAAAAAGTTAGTTTGCTGGTGGGTCTGCGTGCCTCAAGTCTCTCCCTTCTCCAAATCCATTCTCTGTTGAGCTGTTAAAGTGATTTTCTTAAACCTATGTGCAGCGTTGTCAACATTCCCCCTACCTCCCCACCCTTGTCCCTCAAACTCTTCCTATTGCTTCCAGAATCAGATACAAAATGCTCTGTTTGGCATTCAGATCTCTTCATAGCCTAGCCCCTTCCTATCTTTCCAGTCTTTTTTTTTTTTTTTTTTTTTTGATTTATCAGCGATCACTTCCATATGCTACTGAGTTTAAAATTTTTCTTTCTGTTCCTCCCCACTACCCTCCTCAAGATGGCGCACAAGCTGATATAGGCTATACATGTACATTCCTATTAAACATATTTTTACATTACTGATGTTGTAAGAATTAGAACCAATAGGAGGAACCACCAGAAAGAGGAAACAAAACACAACAGAAGAAAAAAAATAGCAAAGAGTATGCTTCGATCTGCATTCAAACTCCATAGTTCGTTCTTTGGATGTGGATAGCATTTTTCATCATGAGATCTTTGGAGATGTCTTAGACCCTTGTATTGCTGAGAAGGGTTAAGTCTATTAATATTAGTCATCACACAACATGGCTGTTATTGTGTACAACGTTCTCTTGGTTCTGCTCACCTCACTCAGCATCAAACCATACAAGTCTTTCCAGGTTTTTCTGAAGTCAGCCTGTTCATCATTTCTTACAGCACAATAGTATTCCATCAGATTTATATACCACAGCTTGCTTAGCCATTCCCCAATTGATGGGCATCCTCTCAATTTCCAATTCTTTGCCACCACAAAAAGAGCTGCTGTGAATATTTTTGTACATGTGGGTCCTTTTCCCATTTGTATGATCTCTTTGAGATATAGCCCTAGAAGTGCTATTGCTGGGTCAAAGGGTATGCACATTTTTATAGCCCATAGTTCCAAATTGCTCTCCAAAATGGTTGTATCATTTCACAACTCTACCAACAATATATTAGTGTTCCAATTTTCCCACATCTTCACCAACATTTATCATTTTCTTATTTTGTCATCTTGGCCAATCTGTTAGGTGTGATGTGGTACCCCCGAGTTGTTTTGATTTGAATTTCTCTAATCAATAGTGATTTAGAGCATTTTTTCATATGACTAGATGGCTTTTATTTGTTCATCTGAGAACTTCCTGTTCATATCCTTTGACTGTTTATCAATTGGGGAATGACTTGTGTTCTTATAAATTTGACTTAATTCTCTATATATTTTAGAAATGAGGCCCTTATCAGAGAGACTGGTTGTAAAAATTCTTTCCAATTTTCTGTCTTCCTTCTAATCTTAGTTGCATTGGCTTTGTGCAAAAATTTTCAATTTAATGTAATCAAAGTTATCCATTTTGCTTTTCATAATGTTCTCTATCTCCTGTTTGGTCATGAATTCTATGAAGAACAGATAGGTGAACTATTCCTTGCTCTCCCAGTTTACATATGTAGTATCAGCCTTTATATCTAAATCATGAATCCATTTTGACTTTATTTTGGTATATGGTGTGAGATTTTGATTAATGCCTAGTTTCTGCCATGCTCTTTTCTAGTTTTCCCAGCAGTTTTTTTTCAAAGAGTGGGTTCTTATCCCAGAAGCTGGGGTCTTTGAGTTTATCAAATAATAGATTACTATAGTCATTGACTACTGTGTCTTGCATATTTAACCTGTTATACTGATCCACCACTCTGTTTCTTAGCCAGTATCAAGCAGTTTTGTTGATAGCTGCTTTATAGTAGAATTTAAGATCTGGAATGGCTAGGCCATCTTCCCCTGAATTTCTTTTCATTAGTTCCCTTGATATTCTGGACCTTTTGTTCTTCCAAATGAATCTCATTATTATTTTTTCTAACTCTATAAAATAATTTTTTGGTAGTTTGATTGGTATGGCACTGAATAAGTAAATTAGCTTAAGTAGAATTGTCATTTTCATTATATTAGCTTGGCCTACCAACGAGCAGCTGATGTTTTTTTGATTATTTAGATCTGACTTTATTTGTGTGAAAAGTGTTTTGTAATTGTGTTCATACAGTTCCTGGATTTGTTTCGGGAGGTAGACGCCTAAATATTTTATAATGTCTACAGTAAGTTTAAATGGAATTTCTCTTTCTATCTCTTGCTGTTGGTCTTTGTTGGTAAAATATAGAAATGCCGATGATTTATGTGGATTTATTTTATAGCCTGCAACTTTGCTAAAGTTATTTATTATTTCAAGTAGTTTTCTACTTGATTCTCTAGGATTCTCTAATATATCATCATGTCATCTGCAAAGAGTGATAGCTTTGTTTCTTCTTTGCCTATTCTAATACCTCCAATGTCTTTTTCTTCTCTTATTGCTAAAGCTAACATTTCCAGTATGATATTGAACAACAGTCGTGATAATGGACATTCTTGTTTCACCCCTGATCTTACTGGAAATGCTTCTAGCTTGTCCCCATTACACATAATGCCAGCTGAAGGTTTTAGGTAGATGCTATGTATTATTTTAAGGAAGACTGCATTTATATCTACGCTCTCTAGTGTTTTTAATAGGAATGGGTGTTGTATTTTGTCAAAAGCTTTTTCTGCATCTATTAAGATGATCATGTAGTTTCTGTTAGTTTTTGTGTTGATATGATCAGTTATGCTGATAGTTTTCCTAATATTGAACCAGCCCTGCCTGCATTCCTGGTATAAATCTTACCTGGTCACAGTGTATTATTCTTGTCATAAGTTGCTATAATATATTTGCTAATATTTTATTTAAAATTTTTGCATCTATATTCATTAGAGAAATTGGACTATAATTTTCTTTTTCTGTTTTGACTCTTCCTGATTTAGGTATCAGCATCATATATGTATCATAAAAAGAATTTGGTAAGACTCCTTCACCTATTTTCCCAAATAGTCTATATAGTATTGGAATTAATTGTTCTTTAAATGTTTGATAGAATTTGCATGTAAATCCGTTTGGCCCTGTAGATTTTGTCCTAAGGAGTTCATCAATAGCTTGTTCAATTTCTTTTTTTGAGATGGGGTTATTTAAGTATTTTACTTCCTCTTCTGTTAATCTGGGCAATTTATATATTTGTAAATATGTATCCATTTCACTAAGATTGTCAAATTTGTTGGCATACATTTGGGCAAAATAGTTCCTAATTATTGTCCTTTCCAGTCTTCATACACTTTACTCTTTGACAAGTACTCTTCATTCCAGTTACACTGGCCTCCTGTTGTTCATTAAACAATATACGCCATGTGATAGTTCTAGGCATTTTCTCTGGCTGTCACTTATTCTTGATGTGGATACGCTGTGCCTCCTTTGCTCTACCTGTCGACCTCCTTGCTGTCCTTCTAATTCCCCACAAAAATCCTGCCATATGGCAAAGAATTGAAAATGGAGGGGATGCTCATCAATTGGAATGGCTGAACAAGTCATGGTATATGAATGTAATGGGATGCTGTTGTGCTATAAGAAATGATGAGCAGGCAGACTTCAGAAAAACCTGGGAAAACTTACAAGAACTGATGCTGAATGAAGTGAGCAGAACCAAGAGAACTGTAATAGCAACATTGTGTGATGATCAACTTTGATAGGCTTAACTCTTTTCAGCAATACAGTGATCTAAGACAATTCTAGAAGACTCATGATGGAAAATGCAGTCCACATCCAGAGAGAGAATTATGGAGTCTGAATGCAGATTGAAGCACACTATTTTCACTTTTCTTTTTCTTAGTCATGATTTTTACCTTCTGTCTGATTCTTCTTTCACAACATGATTAACATGGAAATATGTTTAATATGATTTTAACATGTATAACCAAATCAGATTGCTTGCTGTATTAGGAAGGGGAGAGGGTAAAATAATTTGGAAGTCAAAATCTTATAAAAGTGAATGTTGAAAACTTTACATAAAGTGTGGGGGTGGGGGAGTTTTATTGATGATTTTACATTACATACATGTTACATACCTTATACCATGAGTGATCTTTTGTAACAAAGTAAAATAAACAAATAAAACTATTAAAAATAATAAAATAAAATCCCATAGGAAGTCTTCCTCAATCCCTCTTTAAGTCTAATGCCTTCCCACTCTTAATTATTTCCTATTTATCCTGTATATAGCTTGCTTTTTACTTATTATTTGCATATTGTCTTTCCCCATCAAACTGTAAGCTTCTTGAAGGTAAGGGCTGTCTTTTGCCCCTTTTTGTGTCTGTAGTGCTTAATGTAGTGTAGTGCCTGGCACATAGGAGGCACTAAATCAAGGTTGTATAAATAAAATTGATTGAACTTTGAATTTTGTACTTTGTAAAAACTTCATCAGGTTCTGCATAGCGGCTGAAAGGAATGCATTTGTAATCCTAGCCTTTAGATCATCAAAACAACAAGATTTTATTGCATATGCAACAATTTTGACATGACCTCCAGAATAAAAGGTCTAATGGAGGTAGAAGTTGACTGAAGTGATCGTGCCAAAAGGACCTCTTGTACTGATCCACTAAACTAACATGATGTCACATCCAGAAACTATTGCAAATGCAATGCATAATGACAGTGTTCCCCGTTCTGTCAAAATTAAAATTTTATTATTCCTAACTCATAAAACTAAGTAAATATTAAAAAAATTTAAATTATTAAATGATTTTTACAGATTTATAATTTTTATCCTTTTGATGCTATTAAAGTTCGAAACTGCACTAAAACTTTTGGTACACCCTGTATGTGCTGATTTTCTCCCCTCATTTAGCACATGGGATTTGGTAAATGGGTAACCTTGTAAAGAGCAATTTTAGTAGAGTAAAGAGGTTTGGGATGCTTCATTGAAATGATGAGCTCCTTTTTGTGGTGGCAAAGAATTGGAAGTTGAGGGGATGCCCATCAATTGGGGAATGGCTGAGCAAGTTGTGGTATATGAATGTGGTGGAATACTATTGTGCTACAAGAAATGATGAACAGGCTGACTTCAGAAAAACCTGGAAAGACTTGCATGGTGTGATGCTGAGTGAAGTGAGCAGAACCAAGAGAAAGTTGTATACAACTGCCATGTTGTGTGATGACTAATATTGATAAACTTAGACATCTCCAGAGGCCTTTTGATGGAAAATGCTATCCACATCCAAAGAAAGAACTATGGAAGGTGAACTGCTTTTTTTTTCCCTCTTCTGTTGAGTTTTGTTTCCTCTTTCTGATGGTTCCTCCTATTGGTTTTAATTTTTACTTACAACATCACTAATGTGAAAATATGTTTCAAGGAGTGTAAATGTATAGCCGATATTAGATTGTGCACCATTTTGGGGAGGGTGGTAGGGAGGAAGGGGGAGAAAAATTTTAAACTCAAAAGCATATGGAAGTGATTATTGATAAATCAAAATAAATTAATAAAAAAAAACTGAGGCTCAGAGATCTCATCATAGCAGTAGAGAAACTACATAAGAAAGATGGATTGTAGGTGGGTGGGAAGTAAAGGATATGCAAGAAGACCTTTTGCTTCAGTTGTCCAAGTGTTTGGTAACGATGTTGTTTGATCCTTTAGCGTCTAGCATTGTGTCATATTTATTTGTGTCCAATATTTTTGCCTTTCCCTCTCTTTTTTTCCTAACAGTGTTTGTGATGGTGCTTTCCTGATCTATTTGTGAAGTGCACATATTTTCCCTCCTATATCTCTATATCACATGTTTTCTCTCATTGCTCCTTCTGCTGTATATCAGATGGGGTGCTGTTGTTATTTAATAATCTTATTTTGTCTTTACTCACTTTTTAATCTCTCTTCTTAGATTTTTGTCTTTCCACTTGCCGTGCCAACAGCTCCCACACTTTAGCAGATGACATTGCCTTCTCCTATTTCTTGAGAACAGTGGGCCTTTTCCAACATGAACTTCCTCAGTTTCATGTAGAAATCCTTATGGGAAGGGATTGTTTCCTTTATTTCATTTGCATCACCTGTAGGTGTAGGTGAAACTCTTATCAGTTTCTCAAAGGTTAGCAGCATCAGTCTTGTTCTCTTCTTTTTAGTCACAGAATAAAATATCCCTCCTTATAACCTGATCCCTTTGCCTACACCTTAGATCTATTCCATCTATTCCCTTCAGGCTCTTGCCTATTCATTTTCTCCCTGTGTTTTTGGGGAGAGAGTAGAGAGTGTTCATTCTCTCCCATCTTTGTGACCAGCTCAGAAAAATACTAATGACCCTGTATCTGAATATAACATACATATGCTTTTGTCTTTGGTATCACTTTTGTACTGCTTTGCTCATAAGAATACACATTCCATGGCTGGCTTGTGTTGTCATGAGTGAAATGAGACTGTTTGGCCCCTTTAATGCCTGTTTAGCATTTAGTGCCTGTTTGAGTTCCTCAGGGGCTACATCTCCTGGGCAAGTGTAGTTTCATAGCCGTGATGTATTGACCTTGTATACTTCATTAAGGGGCCTTTGCTCTCCTCTTCCTGTTTTATTCTCCCCTTGGGTTCTTCATCAGTTTTTTTTGTTTTTTACTTTAAGATTTTCTGGTTTTTTAATTTCATTTTAGACATGGTGTGCTAGGTGTATTGTCCCATGGTGTGTAACCTAGTCTTAAATGACTTTTGCAAAGCTACTTAACTTACACAGAATGGGATCTATTTGAGATATTTGGTGAGGAGGAACAGTTTTTACTTTTACAGTTTTTGTATTTCAACTAGTGATGTACGCGAATTTTTTGAGGGCTGATGGATACATCACAAATGGAGATTTTTGCCTTTGTAGTTCTATCAGATAATGAAAAGCTTTCTAAAATTGCAGAATTAAGGGCAATGTCCATATAAAGTGCTTATGCAAATCCTTAAGGGGATTTCTTGAAAAAATTTACTCACCTTTCCAGGGTTTTTAGGTTTATTACTCATCCCCAAATAGCCTTCTTTTGGCTCCTTCTTTTCTACCTGAAGCTTATTCATAATCTCCCCAGTGTTCCTTCCTTCCTTCCATTTCTTTATTGCAAAGGGGCTGCTCATTTAGAATCCTCCTTTTTTGACACACCACCTTGCTTTATTTTTATTTTTTTTTAAACAGTGTGATTTAGTGGAAAGATGGCTAGATTTTGAGTCAGAGGACTTGGATCAAAGAATCTCGATCTTTATTTTCATTGTGACCTTGGACAAATCAAGTCACTTAATTTCTCTCAGTTTCTTTATTGGTAAGATTGAGGGAATTTGGGTGAACTCTCTGATCTTTCAGCTTTTCATCTATGATCCTGATTGTACTTTTATCCTTTTCACTGATTTCTCATCTTCTCTAAGGGGAAGGAATCAGTATATAATGCCTCCTATATGCCAAGCACACTAGTCCTTTACAAATATCCTATTTGATCCTCATGATAACCCTGCAGTGTAGGTGGTGGTGTTATGATCTCCATTCTGTGGTAGAGTCCATTGAGTCAAGCAGGTTAACTGACTTGCCCAGGATCAGACAACCAGTATCTTAGGCCAGGTTTGAATTTGGGTCCTCCTGACTGTAGGACCAGTGCTCTATCCATTACTTTAGCTAGCTACCTCGAGTCTTTTCTAGACACTTTAAAGAGGTCCTTTCCTCTTTTACATTCTATTCCTTAACAATCTCGTTCATGCCCATTTCTCCAACTATCACCTCTGAGCATGTGACTCCCAAATTCATATCTCCTGCCCTAACATCTCTTTTGGGCTCCAAATCATCTCCATTGGATTTTCCACCACTAATTAAAAATTGAACATTTGAAACTGAGCTGATTATTTTCCCCCTTTGCTCAGGCTTTTCCTTAAGACTTGAAACTCTTCCTATCATTTAAAGACAAATACAAATGTCACCTCCTATAGGAGCCTTTCCTGCTTACCCACTGCATCCTCAGTTGTAGTGCCCTTTCCCCCACTTTACACATTTTGTATTGAATTTAATTTTCTATGTACATGTAAAATGTAAGCTTCTTGAAGGCAGGTGGGATTGTTTTGGTTTTATATTTATACAGATTGTCTGGCATGTAACATTTACTTATTGAATTACTGTACTGTATTAAATTGAACCTCTTCACTGTTCCTATGGGATCACCACTTAACTGACCTCCTTTGTTCATAATGTTCCCTTTCCACTTACTTGTAAACTCTTACCAGTCGTCATGTTCCAAATATTACTTTCTTACAGCATCTCTCGACTCTGCTGTCTAATATTAACTACTAAAACACAGTGCCTTGTTTGCAACCACTTTTAAGTAGGCCATACAATTGCCATTGTGTCCTGGATCATCCTTCATTTTCATTAGAACCATCTTTATTCATCATAGATTGTGTCATAGGTTATGTCACTTCAGCTGAAAAGTCTTTGTCTTTTTACTGTTGTCATTAGAACAGAGTTTGAACTTCTTTACTGTAATTCAAAGTCATCTTATTGTCACAGCCACAAAGCAGATGACATTCCCTCTTATTTCATCAGAGCATTGACCCTGTTCCATCATGTACTCCTTTGGCCTCTTTCTAAGAGCCTTGTGAGAAGGGCTTGTTTCATATTTTTTGCTAAGACTGTATGTAAGGCTGTGTTTAAAGGGGCTGCTATGTCACCTTGTTCTTTTAATAGACTTAAAGAGATACCTTATCTACAAATTGCTGTGTTTTTAAGATGCCATTATATTTGGCCATATGTTAGTAATGTCTTGATCATTAGTTTTCAATCTTTGCTAATCAGCCACCAACTTGTTTGATAATGTAATCTAGATCATTTTCATCCTTGCAACTAATTTATTTAAGAAGTAGATCAGTAAAAATAGGAATCCTGGCTTATTTTATTCTTAGATCAGAATTACTAATTATGATTTGATCTAGAAGATGCCTCAGGTGTTTTACAGATTTTCTCTACCTCAGTCCCTCCCTTGCAAATAAATTCCTTTGGAGCAGTGCCTCCGTACAATTTATGTGAGAACATCCTCTTGGTTCATATTGTAAGATTTATGTGGTTGCCACGTTGAGCTCATTGTATGTCTCAAGTTCTTTACTATCTTCGGTTTTCAACAGGTTATTGGAGCTCAGTGTTAATTTATTGGATTTTTTAAAATTGCCTTTGGGGAAGAAAAGAAAATTGTCTTAAGGGCAGAAGTACAAAAATCATCAAATAATTAAAACACATATAATGGTGACAATGACCAGTATTTTAAAAAATCAATGGCAGCAAAATGCCATTTAAAACTATAACTTGCACAGTAAGTCAGCCAACTGCAATTCAGTACAAGAATATACAAATGAGCATTCATCTAGGTGAGGTTCAGAAGTTATGTAGTTCTTTTATAAATTTAGGGAATAGTAATAATTATTCTCTGATCTTAATTACCTGAATGCTATTTAGAAAGAGAATACAGGGTTCATACTTAGTTTGGGCATAGTTCATATCTGAAATTTCAGTTATTGATGTTTAAAAAGATGTGTACCAAAAACCAGTCATTCGTCAGTTTTTGTCTTTAAAAAAAAAGAGTATATATCAGATCTTGGGGAAACTTTGTTTCCTCTAAAGGCAAACTTATTTTGATCTGAGAAGTTTCATGATTTTTTCAATTATAAGAAATCTCTAGGAAAAAATGAGTATTATAAGACTTTGACTTAAAATGAAATGACAGATTTCCTTTCGAGCTAGCTTTCTTCTAAATTGTTACATTTTACGACTTGTTTCAGGTAGTAATCAATAAGGGAATAATATCTAACACTCAAAACCACCTTGCACCTTCAATAACCACTTAGAAAATGTTCTTTCACAATAATTGCACAAATGAGCAACCAGTTCGGCATACAGTGCACTGCTATTTGTTCAGACTGGCAACAATGAAGCTCTTCTAGACAGGAAGGAATCTGTATTGTAAGCAGCTGACCTACACGTTCAGTTAAAGGAAAAGGCAGATATTTTGAACAGAAAAGCAGTTCTTCTGGGACCAGAATTTCTCAATATCAGAACATCTTTAATTGTATAGTTTTATTTTTTTTTTAAGTAAATTCTTACTAGTATCTTGTTATTCATTGCCTGTATTTTCTTACAGTCCCTCTACATCCAGAGACCTGACCCTTATAACAAAGAATTTTGTGTGGCTATTTTAAACTTATTTGTTGGTAGTTTTTGGATTTATTTTTTATTTAGTGTCTACCTAAGAGGGGAGTTCAGCATCATACCTCCTGGGCAAAGTAGAAGTGACAAAGTTGACATTCTTTTGTTGTATCTTCTATAAAGCTCAATGGGAAGCCTTTTGGTATAATGGGGTCTCCTTTATGAGCTATTGGGACAGTGGAATAGGACTCAAGAATGATTATGCATGAAATATAGTGACACTTATACTGTGAGGTGGAACTATCATTTATTCTGATAACTTCTCAGAACATTTTAAGTACTCTATTTAAATGTATTCTTAATATAGACTTTATTGAGTATGAAATTTTTTCCATTGTTAATTTTATCAGATTCAGATGAAATGACAGTGTTCTTTAGGTTAAGATGTTCTTCATGGGGGCAGCTAGGTGGCGAAGTCAATAGAGCTCTGGTCTTGGAGTCAGGAGAACCTGAGTTCACATACAGCCTGATGCATGCCTTGGGCAAGTCACTTAACCCCGAATGCTTTACCAAAAAGAAAAAAAAAAGTTCTTCAATATTATTCCTGCGCTAGGCCTAATTTTAGATGGTTTGTATTTTAGAAATTTTAGGGTTGTTTTAATATTGGAAAATTGGACCCCATTTGTTTATATTGTGAAATACAACACGTGAATCTTTCTTAAATACTAAGAAAAACTCATACAAAAATGAGGTGAACTATGAAGAAATTTGAGGAGGTCTAGATAAGTTTTTAAAAGGCAACTGCTTAGAATATGATTTTCAGGGAAAAAAGTTTGAATTAGGAATTGGTAATAATGGAGTTTTCTTTAAAGATGATGTCTGTCAGTTAAATGATAGTGCTATTTCTGATAATTTAGTCATCAGATTGCAGTAGTGATGATTTGCCAAACATGAATACAATTATTGAATTATAACTAATCTTTGTGGTTTTTGTGGCCCTTTATAAAAATCAGGACAAGAAGAATACTAGGCAGTGTTATGTTTGTAATGTTTTTTACTAAAAGATGGTTCTTTTGTGTTGTATATTAATATTGATTTCATTTTATATAAGTTTATAAAAATATTAATATAAAACATTAACTTATTTACCTTTGTGCTACCTAAGCACTAATTGTCAAGATTGAGACCATTTGCTTAAGACTTCTTGTTCTCCTCATTTTACCTTAGTAAATATCTTCTCTATCTGCCTTCACTAATGTCCCACAATAAGAAGTGGCCCCATGGCAAATCTTTTGTCCCGTTATTCCTCCTATTCACACGTATGTGATCTAACCATCACTGTTAGCTGTCGCTCTATATTTCTCTTTACCTTCTCAGATAAACTTGAGAAAGTTCTCTCCACTTCTCACTTGATTCTAAAACAGGTGTAATATAGCATCTGATGTTGTCATTCAGCTGAAACATCTTTTCAAGGTCACTACTGATCTTTAAGCACTAAATAGAATGGCCTTTTCTCTATCTTAATCCTTCTTCACCTGTGTAGCTATTGACAAGGATCCACTCCTAGGTTTTTGACACAGTTCTTTTCCTTGTTTTCCTTGTTCCTGATTACTCCTTGAGTTAAGTGACTTGCCCAGAGTCACACAATTAACAAATGTTCAAGGAGAATTTAAACTCAAGTGTCCTTGGCTCCAAGTGTAGGACTCTATCCACTGCCTCATCTAGCTGCTTAGTTGAATACTTCTCCATTTCATAACTAATAACCGTGGGTATTCACCAAGATTCTATCTGTGAACCTCTTTTCTGTACCCTTTTGCCTGATGAAGTCCCTGGCTCCAATGCATTCAATTATCATTTCCATATTTGTATATCCAGTCCTAATCTCTCTCCTGATCTCCAGTTTGGATCTGTCAAACTGGATGTTCATCAGGTGTCTGAAACTAAAACATGTCTAAAGTACCTCATTCTCTTTCTCCCAAACTGTCTCCTCTTCCAAACTTACCTGTTATTTTTGAGGACACCACCATCTTTCCTGTTAGCCTGGCTTGGTGTCACTCTGGTTACTCTTACACAATGCCACATATCCAAGCCTTGACATTTGTACCTTTTCAATATCTTTTGTACCACAGTGGTGTTACAAGCTCTCCTCACTGGCTCTCACTGCCTCATACCTGGACTATCTTATTAGTTTTCTGGCTGGTCTTTGTCTTAAGGTGCTCCCTGTATTCTAATCCTTCCTTTGCTCATCTCCCAAAGTAATACTTCTAAATCCTAGATCTGACCCTGTTCATCTCCCCACCCCACCCCTCGACTCAGCAAACTCTAAGGACTCTAGATACATCAAATACAAAATCCTCTGGTATTAAAAGCCTTTCACAGTATGGTCCCTTTCTACCTTTCCAGTGTCTTTGTCTTTACTTTCCTCCAGTAACGCTGGCTTTCCTGGTGTCCTTTAAGTCTATTTAAATGTCACCTTCAGCAAGAGGATTTTTTGTTTGTTTTGTTTTTGTTGTTGTTTAAAAATCTTTTATAATGTTTCCTGGGGCACTGACTTAACCACAGTCTTGAAAGAAGTATCTACCAGAAGTAGGACATGAACTCAGGTCTTTCAAACTCCACAGCCAGCTCCCTATCAACTTTAAACTGCCTGTTAACAGTTAAATGGAAAAATAATATAACTAGAAAAGAGAATACTAACAACTAACAGCGGTTAAGTTAGGAATGACTTTGCATAGGAAATGGTGCCTGAACTGACGCTTCAGATTCTAAATATTCTAAGAGTTTAAAGAACCATAAGATATTCATTGATGCCCATAAGCAGCCTATCAGATTCAATTATTCTTGGTTATTTCTTTTGAAAGTTAGCATGGAGTAAACAGAAGCATTGGATTTAAACAGAGATAATAACTTATTTAGGCAGCTTCAGTACCTTAAACAAGGCTAGTGGGCCATCTCCCAAGTCTACCAATTTTAGGCACAAAAAGTAGAACAATTATGAAAGATTATAAATGTATTATATATACTCATATATTTCTGTCTTCTGTGCCCTTCAGTCAGTTGAATGACTTGTAAAGGATATTGTTTGTAGAAGGCTGTTACTTTATCAGAGGGGATCTTTGATGTGGAAGTGTGAACTCTTAAGACATTTTTATAGATTGGAAATTAGGTATGTGGCTCAATAGTGATTCATATTCTGACACCTTTTTTTCTCTCATCCTTGGCACCCCCCTTTCCCCCAATTTTGTAATTTTCTTTTAGTTATCTTAAGAATGCATATCTTCAAGATTTTCATTTTCAGCATGGACTTGTTCTAGTTCAACTGGTCAGTAACTCTAAATAATCAGTCTTTACCTCACTTTGGTTGTTGATAACTTTTTCTTTCTTTATATCATCCTGATCTTCTTTCTTGTGACTTTACTAGATTTTTCAATTTCTTAACACTTTTGGTTCTAGTTTCTAGCAATAAATAATGCTTCAGTTTAAAAAAACGTTGTGCTGGAGACGTAACAGATTTCTGTCACTTGAATTTTAGAGTATAATGTTTACTTTAGAAGAAGTAGAAGGGGAAGGAAGAGTAACAGAAAATTTTGAGTATGTATATTTTATAATGTGTACAATTCTGGATTAGTGTGCTTTTATTTTTTAACATTCATCATTGGACCTTTACTGGACACATACACACATGCTCCTCCCACTGGGAGAGGTACAGAATTCATGATCATTTGATATAGGATGTTGAACCTTACTGTAGTGGAAAGAATGTTGTATTTAGACTCAGAAGAACTGGGTTTTTACAGTCCTAGATCTGCCACTTAAGTTGTAGCTTTGAGCAAATCAAATTTTTATATAAATTAATTTTAAGTAAAGGTTGCTATCTTTACCTATTTAAGTTTTATATATGAGTATTTTAACTATTACCAGCTTAACTTAATCCTTGGTCTTATTGCTATTCTTAAAATTTAATATATCTTCTCAAGTCATGATGAAATCTGTTTTAGAGTCTTCTGTCAATTATAAACCACTTGAGAACTAATCATCTGGTTACCTTGGAACCTCTGCCATAAATTTCTACCTATCTATTGACACCACAGCTTCAGTACTCACTCCCAAACTGCTTTTGCAATAGTTGTATACAGATTCATTTCCTTCTAGCATTTCCTCTTTTCTCCCCAAAAGGAGAAAATGTAATTCTGTTGAGCAGATTCTTATTAAGTGTCTCTACTCAATGCATAGCATTGTGCTACATGCATAGCAAGATAGAAATTATAGATTTAAACATGGCGTGCTTGTTTTCATGTAGATTTTAGAAATGTTGAGGGCCTGTCTTAGAGAATGTGAAATCAGCTGGGGGCAATTTAGTCACTTACCAAAAAGTGTACCAATAAATATTTGTGAGGTGCTGTACTTGGTGCTTCCCCCCCTCCCCCCCCCACAGCATTAGCTCCCTAGTGGCTCTTAGTTTGGAGATGACTGTGCTCTACCCTTAGAAATAAAAGTAGCTCCTCATCCTTGCAGATGGGAGGCAACTTCTTTAAATTATTTTGTGAATGATAGTTTGTCATTTAGCAGCCTGCAGCTTGTTCAAACTACCTAATGAGTTGTACTGAGTTTTTTCTGTTGTTCATTATAGACTATCTTAAATGATTCTTAGTAATGATTCCATTAATCTGTTTACATTCATTCAGTTATTTCAGACAATCAAAGATTTGAGTGACATGGTTATTTTTTCCCCAGTATCCTAATCTAACTTTATTGTATCAGTATTTTCAAAATATATTTTAGTTTCTAATGTGCCATATATAATGTCTCTTTTGTGCTTGTTTTCTCTTAGGTAAAGGATATTTCTCATTAAGTTCATATTAAAGTTGCTTTTACACTATCAACTTATCCCTTCCTTCAACTTGGGTAATTTGAACTTGTGTTGTTTACTTGCCCTCTTTGTTATACTAAGTTTGCTTATATGTGTCTTCTGTGTATCTTAACTTAATGTTTTTTACTTTTTCGAACACTGGCTTAATGAATTGTATTGTTTCTGAATCTCCCTTCTCTGCTGCTATTCAGTCGTTTTTCATTTGTGTCCCCTTCTTTGTTACTCCATGTAGGGTTTTCTTGGCAAAGATACCTGTAGATACCCACAGGGAGAAATACTCTAGAGGTTTTTAATTAACTGGATGTCTTATTTTGGACAGTAGGCATTCTTCATTCCCCTTGGTTTTTGCCTTTATGGAAGTTAGGTCAAACTCATATGTGGTTATGAGTCTTCTAGGGACTCTGCTGTCTTTCAGGGCTTGACACAAGTCACACAGTGTCATCTTCAAAAAAGAAGCATCTGGAGGCCCCTTGGAAGAGCATCTTCTCCATGACTGTTATTTCTCCATCTTAAGCTTTATTTGATAGTAAAAATCTGAAGCTCTTGGAACAATGTATCATTTTTTCCAAATCATCTTATTTTTTACACTGGAGATATCTCATTGGAAGAAAGCCTTTACGGCATTTTGCACTGCTGAACTAAAGACTTTTATAGGCAAGATTCACAGTGGGATCTTCTTTATGTCCCTCATTCTGTGAAGTAAATAAGTGGTCTGTGCAGATTTTCACTTTCATAAGTTTTCTTTTCCTCTATCAGTACTCCCTAACAGTAATCAAGGATTCCTTTAATGTTTAGGCATCTTAGTCTCCCAGAGTTTTGTGATGAGAAAATAGTCATACAAGTTAGTTCTGATGTTCTCTCACCATTTTGCATATTAAAAAGGAAGAAGATTTTTTTCCCCACATCTTACCTTCTTCCATCTGATGCTCTGTGAACAACTCCCTCAAAACCCTTAAAATCGTGTCGGTTGTAGTGTCTATTTTTCCTCTGTACCTGATTTGCCTAATCAGTTGATTTGCCTGTCTTTACTCTCATTTGGCTCACGTTAAACTCTTCTGTAAGCACATCCAGGACTGTGGCTCTAGGTCCAAGTATTTTATTCTACTGTCCTTGATGGAGAAAAGAGTTTGTAACAAAATTTTTTGCAATCTTTTCCATCCTGATATTTTTTATCCTGCAGTAATTTCATGCAGAAATCTAACCAGTATACATCAGTTGCCATGCAAAGAAACATAAATTTGTTGAAAAGTGGCATCAGTCAGTAAGTTAGCATATTCATAGTAGCTATGGTAAAGTTGTTTCTAAAATATTATGACTGTTTAAAGATTATGAACAGTGTTGCTTCAAATAATCTGACTTGGATCTGAAACCTTCATACGTGTTGGAATGTGAGCTCCTTGAGAGTAGGAACTGTCTTTTCTGTTTATATTCAGTGCTTAGCAGAGTTTTACACACAGTAAGGGTTTATGTAAATGCTATATTCATTCATTCCTCCTCAAACTTTCTTTTAGCACTTGACTACTTGTCTGTTTGTGGCAATACTATTCAAAATCCAACACTTTTTGTAGTTCCTGGAACAGCAAATAAACCCTGAGTAAATACTCGTTCTATTTATCTATCCTATAATTATACTTGTGGTTGTCAGTCACCAAATGTACAATAAAAGAATGTTACCTGATGATTGGGTTGTACAAATCAAAAATTATTTGCTTCATTGATACCTTTGAGTGATCAACTAACTTGCAGTGCAACTTTCATTTGAATTTGATTTTGTGTTGTTGCCTGTTGGTTAAAGATTGCATGTTTAGAATGACATAAGTTAAATTAATTTTTTGCAGACATTCTAAGAACTGACAACACCTCTCTGTCTTCTTTTACCCAGGTATGGTAATCTGAAGGGAAGAAGTGACTGGATAAATGACACTAAAAAGCATTTGTATTTTATAGTCTGATACATGGATTACTAAGGCCAAAGATAATTCATCAGTTGATGGACCAGGCTTCTGGTGATTAATTAACCTTTCTGTTGTTATATATGGTTGTCTTTAATCCATAGGGCCAATCTCTCTCTGGACTCATAATCAGAGATTTTATAACTTGGTTGGGACTTACCATAACTTTAATTCTAATTGCATTTTAATTCAAGAATCTCAGATCTTGGCATCAGAATATTTCTTTTTTTGTGATATAAAAAGTTTTAGAACTTTCACTTGATTTTTCCAAGGTTTGTCTTGGAGGAGAGGGTGGACATTTCCTTAGTATTTTTGCCAGCTTTTTTCTCTGTACAAAGTGATTATGTTTATGGGGTATGAGTCTATATCCTTGAGATAATAGACTATGACAAATTAGATATCAGCTAACCCTGTTTCTAAGCATAATGTGATGCTAGAAACTGTGGGGAAAAGCATTTGTGTGGTGGAAAGCACTTTATTTGGTTTCTTAACCTGTGGTTACTCTCTTTTAACAGTGGATGGCAATCTTGTTTTGATAAGGTAAAGTACTGGTTGGACGTAGGTGGAAACTTGGAGAAATAATTCAGTTAGTAACTAAAAGCTAGACATGAAAAGAAGTAGCAAAAGGCAGAAGCTGCTTATATAAAGATCTTTAGCATGAGACTGTAATTTCCAATGTTAGATAAGACAGCTATTGTTAATGTTGGTGCTAATTTTGAGTTGTGACTTTTGTGTACATGGGTAGAGAACACTAACTACTAGTACTTTGTAACATAAGGGATCCAGGGGATAGAATTGCTATTGTCTTTATTGTTCACTCTTTTTCTGTTACTTTCTCGTTGGATTTCAGGCTAATTTGTTAATTTTTTTCTTCTGTTAACCAGAATGCTTCAGAAAATGGGATGGACTGCCTTGGAAATGGGTGGTCAAAGTTCCCTACTTTCAGATTTCTTCATACATATTCAAGATGATCACTGGTTATATTTTGATTAAAAGTTAAACTAGATAAGCTCCCTTCTAATTTGATAATTGATGACTTATTACCTACCTATTTTACTTTATGAGCCCCCCACCACCCCCAAAAAAAAGGTTAATGTAAGGAAACTATGTGTTAATGGCGATTTTCTGTAGAAGAGTTAAACTTATGTGCATTATGATATTTAATATTCAGAAATTCTTTTAAGCCTTTTCATACTAATCCGAACAACTATTTGCTTTAAATTACAGTGCAGTTGTACTCCTCTTCACATATGAGCATCTATTCTCTTTCTTCCTAGATTTGTATGTCTGTATTCACAGATTGTACTTTGAAATTGAGCTGAACTTTGTATATGTAGAGATACTCTAAAACTTGTCATTGTAAATCATAACAAACATAACAAATTCATGTGATGAAAGCGTTTTCATCTAATTTTATCAGAGCAGTTTTGTGTGGTCCGTGCTTACAGACAGTACTAGCTTCCTTTTACAGACACAGGAGCTGAAGCTCAGAGATAGCCTAAGTGATCAGCCCATGATCACACAGCTAATAAGCTTTAGAGCCCACTTTTGAAACTCTTTATGACAATAAGCTAGCACTTTATACCTCACACTGCCTCTCTTATACTAATAATATAATATATAAAAATATAATATACTGTTTAAATTGTGTAGATGAACTGTTTCTCATTTGATTGCTTTTCACAGTTTTTATGTTGTTTTGTTAGGTGCTTTTAATACGAAGAAAAGCCTTAAGTATGAGAGGCAGCATGTTGAGATAAAATACCAGGCTGACAATCAGGGGGATACTTTCTTAGATTAATGGTATGACCTTGAGTAAGTCAGTTAACCTTTGGTTTGTAGCTTCATCATCAGAAAAATAAGACTGGACTGCATGGAAAATTCTTTCGTTAGAAAATCTGCAAGTACTTTTCTGCAAGTACTCTATTAAAATTTCCTCGTAGTTTTATAGATTGTTTCATTTGTAAGGGATTCTAGAGAAATGTACATGGGTAAAGATTAATGAAGGGGAAAGAAGAGCCTTCCATTTGAAGGGAATATTGTGAGTATAGATATGGACTGGGAAAGATCATATTACATCAAGTGTAGTTTGATAGAGCAGTAACATGATGACATACATCTGCACGTGTGTCATTTTAAAAAAAAAAAGTATTAGTTGATAGAATGAAATGAAGCCAGCGAGAGAATAGATGGAAATTAGAGATCAGCTACGTAGATATTACTAAGGGCTTGAATTAGAATTGTAGTAATAGAGATGAAGTAAAGGATGAGAAGGGAAGGAAGAGAACAAACATTTTTTAAGCTCCTGCTGTGTGCCAGGCAGTGTGCTGAGCAATGTAGAGATTACCTCATTTGATCCTCACTGGGTCGTAGGTGTTGTTACAATGCCCATTTTACAGTTGAGGAAACTGAGGCGGGGTTAAAAGACTTGCTTAGGATCACACAGCTAATAAGTGCCTGAGGTCAGATTTGAACTTAGGGCTTCTGCTATCCACTGTACCACCAGTTGCCTCTTCACTATCAACTGAACTTTCCAGACTTCTTATCCTTCTTGCCACCACCTCTGTCCCCAAAGGTACCATTCCCCTCCACCCTACCCACACAGATAAGCTTATTAGACAGAGGGTACATGATTCAAAGATGACTCCAAGATTTTAAACCATATTGATTAGGGGAATTGATAGAACCTTTGAAAATGGAGTGGGATTCCAAAGTTTGTTTTTTACAGTGTTGTTATTGTGGAAATTACTCTCCTGGTTTTGTTTGTTTCGTTCCTCATCAGTTTATAAAAGTCCTCAATTATTCATTTTTATAATATTACTATTATACATAGTTCTTCTGGTGCTGCTTACTTTACTCTGTATCAGTTCATGTAAGTCCATGTCTTTTTGAAACCATCCATTTCCTCATAATGCCCCATCATATTTATCACAGCTTTTCAGCCATTCCTCAATTCTTGATTATCTAATTAGTTTCAAGTTTTTTGCCATCACAAAAAGAGCTGCTATAAAATATTTTTGTTTGTAAAGGATCTTTTCCTCTGTCTTTGACCCCTCTTGGGTATAGGCTTAATCAAAATGTACTCATTGTTAAGTAATTTTCTGGTATAATTTCAATTGCTTGTCACAATGGTAAAACCTAGCAAGAAGAGATAGAGAAATTCTCTTTAAAATTAGTACACAGAGTATAAAATACTTCTGTGAGGCTGCTTTTTAAGATGTGAGAATTGTATAAGATAAAAATGAAAAAAAATAGGCTCATCAGATCTATGGATAAAAGTTCATAACAATAAGGAATAGAGATCATCACAGAAGATGACAAAGTGAATAATTTTGGTTACATAAAATTGAAACTTAGACATACAAATCTAAAAGCTAAGATTCAAAGGGGAACAATTGGGGAAAATCTTGCAGCAAATTTCTCTAATAAAGATTTCTTTCCCACCATATGGAAAGAACTAATTCAAAATATAAGAAAGAGCCATTCCTCAATTGATAAATGTTCTATGAATATGAAGTTTTTTCTCAAGTGAATAAAATCATCCTATCTATAGCCATATGAAAAACATGCTCAAAATTACTCATAACTAAAGAAATGTAAGTTAAAACAATTCTAAGATTGCATTTGACACACTTAAAAGTGTCAAAAGGTTACAGAAAAGGAAAATGCTAAGTATTGGTGGGGCTGTAGGACTACAGGCACATTGATGCACTGTTGGTTGATTTTTAATTGGGAAAAACCTGAAAACAAACATTGACATTTTTAAAGTAAAGAACTACATATTGGATAATTTGAATTAGTCTATTCTGTCATCTTGTTACCCAGTGAAGTATTCTGAATGAGTTAACAGTGGGATTGAAGAATTTGGAGCTTCCACAAGGAAAGGGAGCAACTGAGTTGAATAGGTTTTTGCAACTTTTCTTTCCTTTTTTTCCCTTTGCTTTTCCCTTCTTGTCAAAAATCCCCTTAGTTAAATTCAGAGTATATTTATCACCTTTAAACTAGTCGTTTAGCGAGCATATATTAAGTGCTTGTCATGTGTTAATTCTCTCTCAAATACCCAAACATGCCATTCCTCAATGTACTCATTTCCTATGATCTGTTCCTCCATCACAGCTACAAACAGCTGATGATAACCTTGATCTTGGTAATACTCACAAGTGTTGCACTTGGATGCTAATGAACTCTGAAATTCCTTAAACTGCTCATAAGCTGTTGTCTTTACGCCTCTTGCTTGCAATAGCAAACCATGTTCCTTCTTCTCACTAAAATTTCATGACTGATCTAATGGCCTTTTCTGAATCTCCCAGTCCTTCCACCCTTAGCTTAACTTTTACCAGCCTATCAGCCTTACTCTTGGGTACTCTTTTCTCCCTACCCCATTTTGACTCCTTGGTGAGCCATTTCAATTCTGCCTTTCCTCTTACTTAGCAAAGGACGTGGCCTGTCCTCACCTCAGTGTGGAATTACTCCTACCATCTGCTTATGTCAATTCTGCTCATGGGCTACTGAATGAAGCTGGAGGAGAGAATGTCTTATTGTGCTGATCATGTCCACTAATAATGTAGTGAGGACTCAACTGCAGCAAAGAAATCCTTTTATAACTTTATGATTATTAATTTACTATCCCACTCACCACAGTAGCATTTCCAGACCTTTTCATCCCTCCCCAAACCTCCCATAATAACTTCCCCTTCTTTTCATTCTCAGCTAAGAACCTTGCCCGATATTTCACTGAAAAATTGAGGTGTTTACTGAGAGTTCCCCCTCCTTCCTCCTCATCTCATGTCATTTGCCAGATTTTTGCTTCTGTCTGCTCTTTCACCCCTATCTCACATGAAGAAATAGATGCTGCTGTTTCCTTCATTATATAGATGAGGAATCTACTCCTGGATGATTATATGACTTTCCTGGAATACCAGCGAAGCAAGGTTTAGTGCTCTCTTCACTCCTTTGTGCTCCCTGTTATCCTAGTTATAGCCTACTATTTCTTTACTTTTTTAATATTGCTTAGAGATGCAAATCAGAGGAAATAATTTCTAGTGGATATTGCTACTCTTTTTGTTTTTGTTTTTTGTTTTTTAAAGGCAGTTGGGGTTAAGTGATTTGCCCAAGGTCCCACAGCTAGTGAGTGGCCAAGTGTTTGGTCTGAGGCCACATTTGAACTCAGGTCTTCCTGACTTCAGGGCCAGTGCTCTATCCACTGCGCCACCTAGCTGCCCCAGATATTGCTATTCTTCACAGTTATAAGAGTTATAAGACCTGAAATATAGACCAGTAGAGTGAAGAACTATTCTGCTTTTTTATTTATATCTTCTGCACACTTCAGAGTACCATTCCACACCCCAATCAATCAACATGTATTTATTATGCACATATATATACTGGGAATAAAAGTACAAAGAAAGAAGATGCCTCTGTTGTCATGGACATTCATTTTAATGGGGCACCTGACAACGAGTATAATTGAGAATTAGTTGAATACCAGGATACTTGGAAGAGCAGAGTAGACACTTTAAACATGCCTTTTGACTGATTTAGACAGAACAACACCATCTCCCACCTTCTTAAAAAAAAATACTGTAAGAAGCCAAGAGCAAGAATGTGCTTCTAGGAGTAAGTTTTGGGAAGGGAAGAGATTAGGCATTTAATAGTGCCACTGTATACCAGGCACTGTCCTAAGTGCTTTTGAAAATATTATCTCATATGACCGTCACAGTAACCTTGGGAGGTTGATACTAGTATCCCCTATTTTATAGTTGAGGCAAACAGAATCACACAGCTAATAAAAGTTTGAGGCCTAATTTGAACTCAGATCTTCCGGACTCCAAGACCAATACTTTATCCATTGTGCCTTTTGGTAGCTAATTTGGAATTTTTCTGTGTTATTCAAAGTATGCTGTTTATTGTTCAGTGGCTCAAATACATCCGTTTTTTGAAAGTTACCGTTTTCATGTCACTTTCATGCTACAGAGGGGATAGTTTGAACAAAAATGCCTTTGCTTTTCATGTGTTTTCCCCTGCAAACAAATCATTTTTTTTTGAAAATTGAAAAATCATGTATTTTTCTGTAAAATGTAAAAAAATCTGTAAAAAGTAATGCTTTTAAAGTATACCTTTAAATACTAAACTAAAATAATTAGCAGTTTTGTGCTCTGCGGTTTTTTCAAATTCATTTTTTATTGTCAACAATCATTTCCATAAGCTTTTGAGTTTTATCAGTTTTTCTCCCCCTCCCTCCCCAAAAGGGCGCAAAATAGGCTGTACATATATATTCCTATTAAACATATTTTCACATTAGTGATGCTGTAAGTAAGAACTGGAACCAATAGGAGGAACCACCAGAAAGAGGAAACGAAACACAACAGAAGAAAAATATAGCAAATAGTATGCTTCCATCTTCATTCAAACTCCATAGTTCTTTATTTGGATTTAACAAATTTCATCTAAACTAACTTTGTCTTATAGAGGTCTATATGCACATTTGTAGATTTTTATTATTTGGTCTAGTTGACCTCTTTGGAAGATTCTAGTGACTTTTAAAAAACATTTTTATTGGGTGTGTGTGTGTATGCATATATAGACGTTTGATACACACACTCATCACTGTATCAGAGAGTCATTACATATAATAAATAATATTTTAGAGGCGGGGAAATGAACCTAACAGATCAGTACATTGAAAAAGTCTAGAAATGTGTGTAGTGTACCAAAAGCAGTTGGTGGGAATATCTTCATGTATCTTCTTTGGAGCCATACTTTAATTATACTTCGTATAATTTTTCAGTATTCACTATCAGTATTCACTTTTGATCAAGGTTTTTTGGTGTTTTTTTTTGTTTTGTTTTCTTTTTCATTCAGATTATAGTAGTGGTTTTATGTTTTTTTGTTACCTGTGTGTACATCCCTCAGTTAATGTTACTCTTTCCCTGCTTTTATGTATTCATCATATTCATTTTTTATACCACAGAAATAATCTACTACATTCATATACCACAATGTATTTAGCCCTTCCCTATGTTATAGACATCTGTTGTTTCCAATTCTTTCCTATCAAATAAATGTCCTGCTAAACATTTTAATGTATATAGGGGCTTTTCCTCTGATCAGTATCCTTCTTGGTAATATTCTTATCAGTGAAACTCTGAATCAAAGGGTAGGGAAATTTTAGTCACTGTGTTTTTCAGTATGGTCCCACCAACATTAGACTAGTACGCTTACTTTTCTCATCTTTTGTCGGGTTTGCCAGTTTGCCTCACGTGTGAGTGTCAGGTCAAACCTTAGGACTATTTTGATTTGCGCTCATGTTATTAATATTTTGCATTATTCTTCTGGTACTTTGCAGTTGTTTGGGGAACTGTTTGTTCATAGGCTTTGATGGTTTATTCATTTGGGAATCCCTTAATGTGTTGAGAGAGAGAATGACTGAATGAATGATTGTTTATCTAGATTTACAAACTCTTACCAGAGAAATGTGATAAAAAGATAGGTTCCCACTTTGCTTCCTTTCCTTCTTATCCTACCTGAATTAATTTGTGCAGAAGTGTTTCAAAGTTATGTTCCATTTTCTGTAATTTAACTGAATCTTTTTTTAAGGAGGGGTTAAGAATACATGGGTAGTCATGCAAAACACTTCCATAGTAGTCAGGTTGAGAAAAACTAACTATATTTCCCTTCATCCTGTCCTGTTTATTCTATTCTCTCTTTTGACCCTATCCCTCCTTAGAGGTGTTTGCTTCTGATTACCTCCTCCCCAAATCTGCCCTTTCCTCTATCATCCCCCTGCTCTCTTATCTCCTTCCTCCCTGTTTTCCTGTAGGGTAAGATAAATTTCCATACCCAATTGAGTGTGTATGTTACTGCCTCCTTAAGCCAAATCCCATGAGAATATTCACTCATTCCCTCTCATCTTCCCCCACTGCTCCACTGTAAAAGCCTTTTATTGTCTGTTTTAGATGAGATAATTTACCCCATTCTACCTCTCCCTTTCTCCTCCCAGTATAATTCTTTCTCACCTCTTAATTTTATTCTCCAGATATCACCCCTTCATCTTCAACTCAGTGATTCTTGGCTGTGATCCTATCTCCTTTGCCCTCTGGAATATCATATTCCAAGCCCTCCAGTCCCTTAATGTAGAAGCTGCTAAATCTTGTGTTGTCCTGATTGTGTTTCCACAATAGTTGAATTGTTTTTTTTCTTTTGACTTTTCACATTTGTGATATCTCTGTGCCCTGGTACGTGATCTATATTTCTAACCCTTTCAATTTCCCCCCATACTTCCTCAGCCACTTCCTGTGTCCTCTTCTTGAGATCACAAGGATCACCATCCTTTCATTACTAGCCCTCAGTTTGAGCCAGGTACATCGTATACTCTTCTCTCTGTTCTCCTCCTTTTACAAACATACTCTCTCCCATTTTGTTAGGTAGTTAAAAAAGACATTGATTCACGTGTAGGTTGGTTGTCAAGTTTCCATCCATAATGCCCCAGGGCCTTCCTTTTTACTATTACCTCTGGATTTCTGCCTTTACCTCTATCTCATTGTGTACATTTAGAAAGAAGTCTCTTAGAGTCTGTAGTCTATCACTCTCCTACATTTGTTGCTTGGTCTGTTAAAAAAGAAAATAATTTCTTCAGATCCTGTTTTCTTTTTAAGAATGTTTCAGACACCTTCTTGTTATTGGGTATCTTATCTTTTCTCACTTATGGTTAAGCTCAGATTTGTAGGGGAGGAACCCGGGCTGCATCCTGAACTCTTATTACTTGTAGCAATACATTATGTGTTTTCTAGTGTGTGCTGAATATAAACATGTGTTGTTTAAATTTCCTTTCCTTTATGTTTATAAGGTTTTTCTCCTGTTTGCTTGAAGAATTTGTGTTTGACTTGAACTATTTAAATTAACCAGTGTGTGTCTTGGAGTTGCCAGCCTTTTTTTAGGAAAGGAAAGTATAGTCTTTAAATTGTCATTTCCTTTCCTGTGTTAAGAAACTCTGAGCAGTTTTCTTATATTGCTTCTTTTATTATAATCAGGTTTTTTGACTTCTTGTTTCTACACATCCTGTCTTCAAGATCAATGTTTAACTGTAATTGAGAGTGTGTTTTCAGTTAGTGTTATTGATTTTTGCTTTTTTTTTCCCATCACTTCTGTGTATTTGTCCCTATCAGTTGTAGTCTCTTTTATTTCTTTGGTTAGACCTGCCATTGCAGATTCTATTCCACCAATTATTTCTGCTAAACAGACTATTATTCCACTCTTATATTTCTCATATCTCTTTTAAATCTATTCAGGAAGAAAGTATTATGGTTCCATCTTCTCTTCAAATTACACAAGATATTCTGTCTTATCCCACTATTGTCTCAATTTCCTCTTTTGTAGAATTTATTTGTAGAAACCAAAACTTGTATACTGGATCTGGAGGCCAAATTTTCTTGTGCTGCTAATGTTTTCGCTGTTGATTTGTCTGTTTATGATCTTTTTTAGTTTTCCTTCTCCTGAGATCTTGTGGTACTTTCAGTCTTTATTAAGCCTTATTTTCCCCTATTGCTCACTTTCTAATTCCCTATCCTCTCACTGTGGTCATCCTGGGGGCTGGATGTTAAAGTCTCAGCTTCTTCTCACATTAGGCACTTCACAGTTCACTGTCAAGGTTTCTGTCCTGAGTGACTTTTGGGGTAACAACTGTGCAGCTGGATGCTGAGCTCCTTCAGGTTTATTTCCATGCCCCAAAGTCCTCACAGCCCCCACACAGTGACATGTCCTGTTCTATTCCCACTTCCCTGGCACAGCAGAGGACTTCCACTTTGTTGATGTCCAGCTAGGGTTCATTTCTGTTGTTTGAATCTCCACCACCCTGGGCAGAGGTTGGAGAGCATTAGATTGTGGAATTGACTTTTCTTTTCTTTTCTTTTCTTTTCTTTTCTTTTCTTTTCTTTTCTTTTCTTTTCTTTTCTTTTCTTTTCTTTTCTTTTCTTTCCTTTTCTTTCCTTTCTTGGTTCAGTGACTTGCCCAGGGTCACACATCTAGTAAGTGTCAAGTGTTTGGTCTGAGGCCGGATTTGAACTCAAGTCCTCCTGACTTCAGGGCTGGTGCTCTATCTACTGTGCCACTGGGCTGCCCCCTTGACCTTTCTTTCAAGCCCAGACACATGTACTGCTCTGTTTACTCTGTCCTTCCGCTGTCCTGAAGAGATCTTTGGCAGTGCAAATCTCTGACCCATCACGGCTCCAGAAAACTTTCACAACCTCGATCGGGATCTCCAGGGCCCTGGAAATTGGGAGGGAGGCTAGGATATGTGATTGGAGTGTGGGGTCGCTAGTCAGTGGGTCAGGTGGTTGATGCAGCCTTCTGGGGTGTAGGGGTGCTGAGTGAGCCCCGTATAGGCGTAAGCTCCTTGTGTCCTAGACCAGAGGAGTCAAAATATGCCATCTTCTTGGAACAGCATAGATAATGGCCTATCCGTTGTCTTTCCTTTCAGTCATTAGGTCCCTATTTTGTCATAGACACTTTGGTAGGTGCCACTGATAACACTGACAAAAGTGAAAGAGCCCACAATCTTTTTTTTTTTCCGAGATAAATGAGCACTTTTATTTCTTTGTTTCAAAAATAAACTGACTGAAATAAGTTTCCTGTGAGCTAATCAAATAGACCAAATCCCATCTTCATCAGACTCCTCCGATTCTTCCTTGGTTGTACCTTGGCAGGAGTGGCAACAACAGGTGTAGCAGCAGCTGGAGCAGCAGCCACGGGGCAGCCACTGCAAATGCCGAAGGGTCGGCTAGGAAGGCCTACACCTTTTCAGCAAGTGGGAAGGTGTACTCAGTCTCCACAACTACAGCCAACACCCGCTATACCCATTAATCATCGAGTAGGGTATTGATGCGGCAGTTGGGTAAACAGTCTGTAGATAGACGCTAGCAACATTTCAGACACCATCTAAGAACCGAAGGTGCAAAGTCTCCTCTGTGATGTCTAGCACTTCAGGGTGGTAGATGCTGCCATTGTCAAATACTTGCTGAATGATCAGCCCAAAGGAGAAGGGGGAGATGTTCAGCATGTTCAACAAGGTGGCCTCGCTGGCGCCTACTTTGTCTCCAGTCAATCAGCTGCACATCACTCAAGATTTCAATGGTGCCCCTAGAAATCTTGGTGGTGATACCCAGGGCCTGGAAGGAGGAAGTCTTCTCGGGACGCAGACCAGTGTTCTGGGCTGGCCCGGTGACATCACATGGGGTGATGGCACCGGCACGGGCAGCAGCTGGTACCTTATTGGCCAGAAGCATGTCCCTAATCTCCATCAGATCTTCCTTAGTGAACACAAAGCCCACGTTCCCCCGAATATGAGGCAGCAGTTTCTCCAGGGCAGGGTTGTTCTCCAGATGTCCATGAGTGACTTTGCACGTCATGGTGTTTTTTCCCATCAACACTACAGCCTTCCCACAGAGGGACATCCGGATCTGCTGCATCTGCTTGGAGCTCACATTGTCTATTCCCACAGTGAAGCATTTTGGATAATCATCCAAAAGTTGCATGATTTTGAGGAAGTAATTGGATTTCCAGGTAGCCCTGTCTTCCCTGGGCATCTCGAAGGTGTTTCAGGGATTGCCATGCTGGGTTTAAAGATGATGTCACTCTCATGAGGACTCCTGGGGAGAAAAGAGTCCACAATCTTTAAGGGCTTAATTTCCAACATTTAAGAGAAATAATCTCCCACTGACCCTGAGTCAGGAAGACCTAAATTAAAATCGAGCCTCATAAACCTAATCAACTGTGACCTTGGGCAATTCAGTAAATTGTTTGCCTCAAGTTCCCGTATCTGTGTAAGGGTAATATAATAGCACCTATGTTCCAGAGGTGTTGTGAGGACAAAATGGGACTATAAGGCACATAGAATAATTTCTGACACATAGTAGGGGTTATACAAATTTTAGCTATTATTATTCCTACTACTTGCATTACTAATATTGTCACACATCATTTGGGAAAAGTGTGAACATAATATATTGCATCTGTCATGGCAGTTAATTCTGTCATAGACACATCTTTAGAGTTCTGGCCTCTCCTAATGCAAAGAAAAATTACAGTGATTTAACTCCTAATAAATACTGTTGAGGTATTTATTACCTGGGATCATTACTTTATTTTTTACTCTTTTTTTTTATTACTCCTAGGATCATTTTTTGAGAAAATTAAATTTATATTTTCTTCTGTACATGAGTTCCAGTGGTTTGTGGCGGTTTAACCTATAGTATAGAAAATTCATGGTGGGGTAGGACTTCATTGTCCTCTCCAAAAGTACCAATAGCTAAAAGGATACAAGAAATTTAATAGTTATTGTCATCAGAGCCAATCAGTTCACATATGTTGGATCTTAGGAGTAGTTGAGAAATGAAATAGTCTTTCTGAAACACTTGAAAATTTTAAATGGCTATTAACTAACTGTAAAGTGTCACTTTTTATGTTTTGATGTTACTTTCTTAATTTGTTTACCTAGTTCGTTTCAAGCTATGGATCTTTTAATTTATCCCCTTGCCGTTTTACATGTGAGGAAAGACAGATATTTACCGGTCAACACTTTGTACAATTTTAGATGTATTTTTAAAGTATACTCCTAAAGTAATTCCTTAGATACATAATTCTGGGTCTCTGGTAATGAGTTTCTTGTACTTTAAATGGTGTGTGTCTGTGTGCATACGTATTTGTCTGTCATTGGTGTCCGCATCCTGGAGTGAGCCAATTTGAATGGGGTTTTAATGGTACTTTGTGCACATTTGTAACAGTTTTATTATTTTTCATGAAATTGTTATTTCAATTTGAAGGGGACTTCAGAATTTTTTTTTACATAATGTTGTAAATCTATTCATTATGTTTAAAATTACATGACTATCAGTTGTCACAAATGAGACCTCATTATTGATTATCACTATATTCTTTATACTACTGCTATACTTCACTGAAGCTTTTTCATGATCTGTTCCTACAGTTCTGTTGATGATTCCTATTTTTCATTTTTAAAATACGTTTTTTTAAATGTGTTGTATTCTTTGCATTTGCATAGTTGCCCCAGTATTCCTTCCCATTCCAGAGAGCCATGTCATATAAGAAATAATATTTTTTTGAGACAGAGAAAAAGAGAAATCAGCACATTGATTAGTACATTTAAAAACTCAAAAAATATGTACCATGTGTAATACCTGTGGATCTCCCTTATCTATGAAGGACTAGATTCCAGTGTCTTGTCATATCGCTTCTTTCAAACTACACTTGTGTTTTATTACTTTGCAACATTGACTGTGTGTGTGTGTGTGTGTGTGTGTATTCTTTCCATTTATATTGCTGTAATTATTATATATTGCTTCCACAGTTTTGCTTTGTTCTGCATCAGTTTGTTATAGGTTCTTTGTATTGATCACATTCATTATTTCTTATATCACATTGATATCCATTATATTAATGTACCGTGTTTTGTTCAGTCATTTCTCAATCAGTGGACATCCACTTTTGTTTCTAGTTTTTTTGCTATCACTAAATGTGCTCCTACAAATATTTGACTGTATATGGGGACGTTCTTCTTATCAATAGTCTTCTTGAGATATAAGCCCAGTAATGGAATCTCTGGGGTATGGGCATTTTAGTCACTTTATTTGTGTAATTCCAAATTGCTTTCCAAAATGGTTGTGCCATGTCACATTTCCACCAAAAATATATCGGAGAGTCTATCTTCCCATGGTCCTTCCAACATTGATCATTGCCCTCTTTTGTCATCTTTGTCAATCTGAATGGTGTGAAGTGAAATTTCATTTTTTTGGTTTGTATTTCCCTTATTATGGGAGATTTGAGCATTCTTTCATGTGGAAGAAATTTGAAAATGTTCTCCCATTTGACTGATTATCTTATCCTCTGCATTACTTTTTGTTTGTGCAGAAATTATTGTGCAGAAGCATTTTTAGGTGGCACAGTGGATAGAGCACTGGCCCTGGAGTCAGGTGGACTTCAGTTGAAATTCCCACCTTAGACACTTGATATTTATTACTTGTGTGACCTTGGGCAAGTCACTTAACCCCATTGCCTAATCCTGTCCCCCCCCCCCCCCCCAAAATTAATGTAACATAATCATATTTATCTGTTTTTTGTAATTGCTTCTATCCCTTGTTTGGTTTAGAAAATATTTCATACCCATAGCTGTGAGAGATATCTGTTTTGCTTCTCTTCTTTTAATAGTACAATCTTTACTGTTAAGGCCTCATGTGTTTGGAACATATTGTGGAATATGGTGTAAGGTTTTGTTCTAAGGCTAATTTTTGGCAGACTGTTTTCCAGTTATTCCAGCAGTTTTTATCGAATGGGAAGTTCTTTGCTAAGTAAATGATATTTTCTACTTTATCAAACATTGGGTTATTGAGTTCCATTGTTTCTGGTCCTTATATTTCTAGTCTGTTCCATTGATCTATTTAGAATTAAATTGACCAAAAAACAGTAAGTTCTTATTCTTATTATGTACTTGACATTGTGTTATGTGCTGGGCATACAAAAACAAGCATAAGACAGTCCCTGCTTTCAAGGAGCTCACATTCTAATGACAACAAACAAGCAAGCTATCCAGCTTAAAGAGGAAATAAGAAAGGGAAGGCACAATAGACTCTAGAGGGGTTAGAAAATGCTTCCTGAGGAAGATGGGATTTTAGTTGGAATTTAATACAAGCCAGGAATGCTAGTAGGTGGGGATGAGGAAGAACATTCCAGCCACTGGAGACAATCAGAAAATTATTGGAGCAGCAAGATGGGTGCCTTGTTCTTGGAATAACAAAGAGGCGAATGTCAGTGGATTGAAAACTAGGTGGCAAGGATAAGAAGCCTGGAAATGTAGGAAGACACCAGGTTATGAAGGGCTTTGAGCATCAAGCAGAGGATTTTGTATTTGATCCTGGAGGCAATAGAGAGTCACTGGAGTTTAAGTAGAATGATGACGTGGTTCTGACCTACTCTTAAGGAAGATCATTTTAATGGACAAATGGAAGGTGAATTCGAATTGAAGGAGGCATACCTACCATCTGGCTTTATTGCAATGGTTCAGGCATGAGAGAATGAGAGCCTACACCAACAGTGGTGGCAGTATCATCAGTAAGAAGCTAGGTGAAATCAATGGTATTATGTAAATCAATTGAATATCCAGTTGAGAGTGTCAGGAGTTAAGATGAGACCTAAATTGGAAGCTGGGGGGCTGGGAGGATGGTGGTACTCTCAGCTGTAATAAGGAATGTAATAGTGTCCGGGAAGAATTTAGGGGGAACATAACAAATTCTGTTTTGGACATGTTGAGCTTAAGATTTCCACTGGACATCTAATTCAGGATGACTGAAAGGCAGTTGGGGATGCTAGTTTGGAGATCAGCTGAGAAATTAGATAGGATAGGTAGATTTGAGAATCATCAGTATAGAGATGATAATTAAATTACATGGAGGCTGATTAGATCACCACGTGATAGAAGAAGATTGCCCAAAACAGAACCCTGAAAAGCACCTGTGATTAAGAGGGTTTGATCAGGAGGAAGATCCAGCAAAGGAAACTGAGGAGTGGTCAAATTGGTAGGAGTCCCAGGAAGGAGTGGTATCCAGAAAACCTGGAGAAAAGAGAGAATGAAGGAGAAGGTGATCAACAAGTGTCAAACACTGTAGAGCTGAAGGAGAATGAAGATTGACAAAAGGGTATTTGATGTGGCAACCAAGGTCATTGGATCTAGAGGGAATAGGTTTGATGGAATGGAGGTTGCAACCCAGCTTATAAAGATTGTATTTTTCTTTTTTCTTTTTAACTTATTCCAAATAGTTTATATGACCATTGCTTTTTAACTTAATTTTTTAGTCTGGAGGTGCTATTCTCTTCTCATCTCTGTTTTCATTTCCTATGTTTTTCTAGATCTTTCATTTTTCCAAATGAATGAAGTATTCTTTGCTAATTTAAGTGGCATAGCATTAATAGTTCAAATTGCCTTTGGTGGTAGTATTTTATTGAATTGGCACAGCCCTACCATGAGACCTGAATATTTCTATATCTAATTAAACTGTCTCTTTTTTTTTGAGTACTTCATGTTTTGATCTTTATAGGTAGTTTGTGTTCTTTGGTAAATCAATCCCCAGATATTTTTTGTAGTTATTTGGAATAGAATTTTTCCCTTTATTATTGCTTCTTTGATTTTGTTATTATAAGGATAAAATCCCTTTAAGAGCCAAGATGGTGGAGTAAGAGTTGAGTCTCTCTTACTCTCCCTTATTAACCCCTGAAAGCCCTGGAACAGCTGAACCAGAAGAAAGATGGGGTGCCCCAGTCCAGTAGCCTAGGTAGCTTGAGGCCCCTCTTACCCTGGGGGAAAGGGAGCAGTACAGAACAAGAGACATCCCAGCAAGCTAATGGAAAGCCCCACCATGCATACCAGGAGGAGATCCTGAAGCCCAGGTGGTGGAGCAGGCAAACACCAACACCTGGACCCCTCATTGAGGGTGGGGGAACCTGTGCAAACCAGCTCAGAAAATCACCAGGTGCCCATAGCAACCGACTCCCAGTGCCTCGGCAAAACTAAGGGAAGCAGCACTCCAAGGGGCACCAGGCGGATAAACACCCTACAACATCCATCTGAAAAGAGCTGAAGAAAGCAAAAGGAAGGAAAGGCCTGGGTGAGCAGGAAATCTCCAGGAGCCACACTACCCAATCCTACCCCTAGAGTTCCAGTATTGCTCTTTCCAGCCCAACACCAGGTAAGCTGCCAGAATCCTACAACTGCCAACATTGGAAGCCCCAACATACAAAGCCATTGACCAGGCCCTAGGCTCCCAACACAAGAAGCTTGGGTGAGTGCCCTCTGCTCCCCAGCAGGAGAGCTCAGTCTCTTTAAAGGCCAGGAAAGAAGCAAACACCATGAACAAAAAAAAAGAACAAAAAAAGTACATTAGATTCATATTATGAGAAGAGTGAAGATCAAGGCAGAAATTCTGAAGAGGACAACATTGTCAACAAACCCACATCTGGAACCTCAAAAGGAAATATGAACTGGTCTAAAGCCCAAAAAGCCTTCTTAGAAGAGCTCAAGGAGGATTTTAAAAGTCAAATGAGAGAGGTAGAAGAAAAAAATGGGAAAAGAAATGAGAAGTATGCAAGAGAGAGTCAATAGCTTGGGAAAGGAAGGACAAAAGTTAACTGTAGAAAACAAGTCCTTAAAAAAATACAATTGCCAAATGGGAAGGAGGTACAAAATCTAATAGAAGAAAACAATTTATTAAAAATTAGAATTGAGCAAATGGAAGCAAATGACTCTATGAAAGAGCAAGAATCAGTCAAACAAAAACAAAAGGATGAAAAAATAGAAGAAAATATAAAATATCTCATTGGTAAAACAGCTGACTTGGAAAATCGAACCAGGAGAGACAATTTAAAAATTATTGGTCTACCTGAAAATCACAATGAAAAAAAGAGCCTGAACAGTATCTTTCAGGAAATCCTAGAACCAGAGGGTGAAATAGCCATAGAAAGAATCCACCAATCACCTTCTGAAAGAGATTCCAAATTGAAAACGCCAAGGAATATAGTAGCGAAATTCCAAAATTACCGGGTCAAAGAGAAAATACTGCAAACAGCCAGAAAGAAACAATTTAAATATCATGAAATCAGAGTCAGGATTACACAGGACCTTGCAGCTTCTACATTAAAAGATCGTAGCCTACAAGGGAAGATGATACTTGTAACTCTTGAGAACTGTATTGTTATTACACCATTTTAACGGGATATACATAAATGGGGTGAGTATAAATTGATCAAATGATGAAAAAAAAATCTAATCAAGTAGGTTAAATGGATCCAAGTAAGTGAATTAACCTGATCTAACTACGAAAATGAGAAAAAAGAAAAGGGATGGAGTCAGACTAGGGTAAATTACATCACAGGAAAAGGCACAAAAACCCAGCAGAGGGAACAAAGGGAGGGAGATGAGCATTGTTTGAACCTTACTCTCATCAGATTTGGCTCAAGAAGGGAATAACATAATCAGCTAGGTATAGAAATGTAACATGCCGTATAGGCAGTAGGAGGAAAAGGGGGAAAGAAAAGGGAAAGGGCTAATAGAAGGGAGGTGGGGGGGTGGGGGAGGTGGTGATCAAAAGCAAAACATTAGTGAGGAGGGAAAAGGAGAAAGGAGAAAGAAAAGCATAAATGGGGGAGAGGGAAGGATGAAGAGAAAGACACAGATAGTTATCATAATTGAGAATGTGATATATGAATGTAATGGAATACTGTTATGCTGTAAGAAGTGATGAACAGGCAGACTTCAGATAAACTTGGAAAGACTTGTATGGTTTGATGCTGAGTGAAGTTAGCAGAACCAGGAGAATGTTGTACACAGTAACAGCCACATTAAGTGATGACTGACTTTGATAGACTTAACCCCTCTCAGCAATGCAAGCATCTAAGACATCTCCAAAAGCCTCATGATGGAAAATGTTATCCACATCCAAAGAAAGAACTGTGGAGTTTGAATGCAGATCCAAGCATACTATTTGCTATTTTTTTTCTTCTGTTGTGTTTTGTTTCGTCTTTCTGGTGGTTCCTCCTATTAATTCGAATTCTTACATCATCACTAATGTGAAAATATGTTCAATAAGAATGTATATGTATAGCCTGTATCTATGTATACATAGATTTTAGACTTTTGATATAATATGATTAATCATGTTGATTTCCCAATGTTGAACCATCATTGTATCTTTTCTATATATATCCAGCTTGGACTAATAAATGCTTTCTTGGATAAATCACTGAAGTCTGTTTTTATTTAAAATTTTTGAATTTAAGGTCAACTAGTTGGCACAGTGGATAGAGCACCGGCCCTGGAGTCAGGAGGACTTGAGTTCAAATCTGGTCTCAGACCACTTGACATAGACACTTAATAGCTGTGTGACCCTGGGCAAATCACTTAAACCCAATTGCTTTGGCCTCCCCCCCCAAAAAAAATTAATTTCTGTTCTTTAACGACTCAGTAATATTAATGACTTAATAAAGCACTTAAATGCTTCCTTTGGTTACATATTAGGATTCTTACTTTTCTGAAAAGGATTTTGTTAGAATGCTTTCTCAATTATTAAGGATTCTTGTTTTTTTCTTTACTCCAAATTATATTTACTCATTGTCAAGAATATAATTTGTATTTATACTCTCTGAATTTGTGTGCATATAAAAGGAAATTAAGAGTACTGTTCTCATTCAAATTTCAAATTTGTTCTTTCCTAATAATATTCAAATAAAACATCTAAAAATCTGTTTCTCTTCAAAAGACGTGTGATTGTAAAAGAACTAAGTAATATATTTTATCTCATTTGATCCTTGTAACTGTCCTATGTGGTGCCTCACTATTGCCATCATTTTATAGACGGGTAAACCATGGTCTAGCATGATTTTAATTTGCCAATGGCCATACAGCTACTAAATGTAAGGATTCCAAATCAGCTCTTTGTACAAATCTAGCCCTCTTTTTTCTGTAGCACACTGAATCACTCTCTTTTCTTGCTAAAGGGAAGAGGACACAAAATTCATTGGTCTTGCACATGTAATTGTAATTATTCTATTTCCTAGAGGTCATATGGTCAAATCTATTCTGAATGAGAATACTCTGAAAAATTCAGTCATAATACAGAGGCCATCATGAAGTGGACAGTGCATCCCAAGGATATTTATAGAGACTCCCTCAAAGTTGCACAGGTAGTAAATAGCAGAGCTGAATTCCAACCAAGGTGTTTCATTTCCAAATCTGTTACTTTCAGGAGTATTGGTTAATCATTCAATATGTATTTGTCATGATTGTTTAAGCTATACTTTGAGAAATGGTAATCACTTAATCCAGTGACACTACCTTGAGAGGAGGCCATCTTGAAAACTTTCCAGTGATAGGTAATTCATGACTTCCCAATTCCAGTTCCATGTTCCAGTTTTGGAACAACTCTATTAGAGACTTTTTCATTATGTTAGGCCAAAGTTTGCCTCTCTCTTAGCTTCAACCCAGTTCCTTCTGCCTCTCTGGCTAAGCATAATAAAATGAATCCCTCATTAACATGCTAACCTTCAAAATACTTGGGTCTCTGTTGTGTCCCTTTTTCTCTAGGGCAGAATACTCCTACTGCTTTGAAGTAGTCCTCCTATTGCCTGATGTCCAGCTCCTTTACCCTCTTGGCTTTATTTACCTCCCCAGTAGATTTCCAGCTTGTTGGTATTGAGTACTATATTTGATAGGCAGTTTTACCAGGGCTGAGTATCACCTCCCTCCTTTATACACACTATCGCCCCCTAATGCAGGGTAGTTATGACATTAGCTTTTTCAGATACCATGTCACACTGGAAGTCCTAGTGCAATTGTAGTTTCACAAACAACGGTCTAACAGTCTCTTTCCCATTTGTTATTTTTGTCATTTTTTTCGAAGAACAATAGGACAATTTTTAGGACAATAATTTATTCTGTTAAGCTTCATATTGCTAACTTTAGCCCGTTGTTAATAAGCTCCTAGATCACAGAAACCTACTTCCCATATGTTCATATGCTTGAGGTCCTCCCTATGACTTTGTTACAAACTTTCTGTACTCTATTCCTTTCCCCCTTTTCATTTTTGTAGCTGGTTTGAAAGTTTTGGTTGATGGGTATATATCTGAATTAATACGTTTAAGAAGGGAATATCACTGGATTTAAAGCTAGAAAGGACCTTTAATGATGAGTGCTTTCCTGTATCTGACCATTGATATTAAACTGACCCCGTTAGTGCATCTGGAACTGAATCTCAGTTGACTGTGAGGTTTTTCTCACAAAGGTCTACAGATGTAAGTATTCAGTAGTGCTGTTGGCCTTGGAGTGGCTGTGCCTTACCTTGGATTTTCTTTTTTTTTTTTCGCTAAACCTCTATTATACTGTAACCTCAGGTTTATTGGAGCAAAATAGCCATTATGTTTGGGTCTGTTTTGGCATCAACAGATAAACAACAATTTACTTCAAGTCTCTTTATGGTTTTATTTCTTAATCTCCAAAGTACTGAATTTACCACTGGGGTTGTTTCATAGCCTAATTTCTTATTCTTTCCCTTTTATATCTACTGTTGGACCTGAGAAATATATCATCAAAATTACTTGAACTTGACAGTGTCATGTGGATAAATTTTCCCTTCTTTATAAACGATACAGGTTCTCTTTAAAAAATAGTTGGATTCACTGAGGTGAGGAGGGGTTAGTTTTGTTTTTTGGGTTTTTTTGTTTGGTTTTGGGCTTTTCTTTCTTTCTTTCTTTCTTTCTTTCTTTCTTTTTTTTTTTTACTTTTTGTTGAGGCAATCTGAGGTGGGATTCAAACCCAGGACTTCCTTCTGCAAAGTCTAGTACTCTGTCTGCTCCCTCATACTTCCTCTGGAGGTCTTCAAGTAAAGGCTGAATGACAGAGATGCTGTAGATAGGATTTATTACTATTATTTTTTGTGAGGCAATTGGGGTTAAGTGACTTGCCCAGGGTCACGCAGCTAGTGTCAAGTTCTGAGGCCATATTTAAACTCTATCCACTGTGCCACCTAGCTGCCCTGAAGGGTTTGTTTTTTGTGTTGGCTTCTTTATAAATTGTTTTTTAAAAAGTTTTTCTATGTGGTTTCATTTAACATTGATTCTAAATTACCTAGAAATTACCTGTAATAGATCCTTGATGGTCATCTTCTAATTTGAGGAAAGGGGAACAGATAAATGTCTGGGTCATCCCAGTAGAGCCATACAATTTCATTGCTTTTTGATCACAGGATTCAGGGAGTGCAAGTGAAGGTTTAGCATTGGCCTGGGCTTAAGTATATTCAATAGGAATGAATGTGTGACCAAGTAAGAATTCTCATGAAAACCAAAAATATTGACCTTTGTGCAACCTGGTACCTTTTGTAATCTGTTCTTTCATCCCACATATATAGAGTCCCTGTACATGCAGATTTTGGCTTGGTCGCTAAGGTGGTTACAAAAGAAAAATGGGATGTCTCATCTGGAGCCGTAGTAGGAGCAAAAGACATAGACAAGAAAGTATATTTCAGAATATATGAATTTCTTTTTTTTTTGTTTGGGGGAAAGTGAGTGTCATCAGGGAAGGTTTAATGGAGGCAAATGTATTTGAATTAGGTCTGAAAGTGGGCCAGAAATTGGACAGTAGATGCTGGTGGTAAAGTAGAGGGGGAGTAACAGATCCAAAGAAGAACATAAGTTGAAAGAATGGAGATGGGTAATCCTGGCACATATTAGGGAATAATAGGTAATCTTACTTGACTGAATAATCGTGTATGAATGGAAGTGGTAGACATGGTTGGAAAATTAGATCAGTGCCAAATTGTTAAAAACCCTTTGATACAGTTGTTTGGATTTTATTTAGTTGGCAGAACCTTATTGAAGGTTTTTGACCTAATCATCGGTGCTTTGGGAAAGTTAGTTAGACTGTAGTGTGTAAGATAAGTTGAAAGGGGGAAGGAGTCTTCTGTAATTTCAGGAGAGCCATGACTGCTGCAGAATAAGTCTTCTACTCCTTAACCAGGTTTCTATACCACTCTGCACACCTGCTGTTCCAAACCTTCTCTCTTAAAGCATCCAGTAGTACTCCCTCCCTAAATCTTCTTAGCTGGAGACCTTCAACATTTCACCCTGCAAACACCGTCCCCCCTCCCCAATTTTTTTCTGAGGCTGTTTTCAATGAGCTGTTTGATTTTTTTTTTCCTTGTCTCAGTGTCCCTGAATATATTCTCTTCTATGTCATTTGCTCCAATCTATGAGGAATTGGTGGCCGTTTGGCTTGCCAAGGCAGACATCCAACATATGCACTTCTGATCTCAACCCCTCCTTCTTCTGTAATAGATTATCCCTCTCTTTCTGTAATCTTCATATCTCTACTCTTCACTGTTTCCTTCCTTTGCTCACCAAGTTGCCCCATCCTTAAAAAGCCCTCGTTAGAAAGCTGTCATTATTATATCTCTTTACCCTTCATCTAGACTCTGCTTCCACTTCCTCTTCTCTGTGTCTTCCACACCGGAAAATTGGTGTTTCGCTTTATTATTAATCAATCTTGATCCTAGCGTGTTTCTCCCATGTTAGAATGTTAGCTCCCTGAGGGCAGGTGACCTTGCCTTTATTTACATTCTATGGGTTTAGTATATTTCTTGGCACATAATAACTACTTTATAAATGTTGATTGATTTGACCTTTCTTCAACATTTGGTGCTTTTGACCACGTACCTACTCTTTTCATTTTTTCTTTGTATCCTCAGTGCTTTAACAAAGTAGCTGATTTAGTGAACACTTTTAAATGCTTGTTGATTGGTTGATCCTGTACTTTTGTAATCCACCACTTCTTTAGGAGGAAGGAAGGAATTATGTTTTGTTTCTTTAAAACTTTGGTGATTGCACTGACTTGCATTAGATACTTCTTCGTATTATTTTGTTTTACCTTATTATCACTGTGCATATTCCTCTCATTGTTTTGCTTTTCTTTGCTCAGCATCAGTTTTTGCAAGGCTCACCATATTTTCTGGATCATTCATAATGAGAAATTTAGGTCCTATAAATTGATGTGTTCAGTTTCAGCCTTCTTTTATTCATTCTTCTAACAAAATAATAAAGCAATGGTAGAAAATGAATTTGCTTGGAAATTTTGGGGTACTGTTTTTAAAAGTATGTGTTTAATGAAAATAATGCACCTCCTGTAAATAGACTCTGATTGTCTCAGGTAAAGTAAACAAGGGATAGGTAGAGTAGTTTATTGTAACTTGTTTCTTTGAATTTATGAACCATGAGAGGACTTGACAATGAAGAATGTCAGATTTGTACTGTTTCAGTATTGGTTCTTGTGGTGATATTTTTAAATCTGAGGATTCCCTAGTCTTTCTTCTATGGCTAATAGAGAAAATGTGTAAGCAGAGTTTTTTAATTTGACCGTTAGTATAGCAGCCCAGAACAATCAGAAAGTTTCAAGGTAGTCTTAGGTATAAGAGAAGGATTCAGTAAGCATAGAAATGTTAAAGGAGTGTATTTGAGATAAGGGACCACAGCTGGTAAAAGAGTGCAAGTGAGATTTAGGTGGACTTGTGGGTTTGGGTTTTTTTTTGTTTGTTTGTTTTTTTGGTTTCTTTGTTTTTTGTTTTGTTTTGGGTTTGTTTTTCATTAAAGTTTTCAACTTTAAAATATCTTCCTTTTGATTACTGAGGTTATCACTGCATTCATATTAAACACGCTATGCACATAATTGGTTCTCATGATAGAGTGACAAAGATACTCATTAGGCATTTCTTTGCTGATACACCCAAAGACCAGGGACTTTTCCATCTGACTTGTAGCTGAAACCTTACATATATGTTATCTCCCTCTGTTAGAATGTGAACTCCAGGAGAGCAGGAACTGTCTTTTCTGTTTTTATCCATTTTCTATTTGTATCAGTGCTTTGCACTTAGTAGGCACTTAATAAATGCTGAGTTGATTCATTTAGTGTTGTGCCTGTTAATTTATACAAATTACTGTCTTTAAAAATAACATAGTAGAAAGTAATGAGAAAAATAGCATAGTATAGTTAACAAAGAGCCTCCTCAGTCAGGAAGACAGGTTGAAGTCCAACCATGTCACATATTGTCTGGATGACAAAGAACAAGCTACTTACTGCTCCTAGCAATTCTCTAAATATCATACATTGCAGAAGTTGCAGTTGCAGAAGTTAGCAATATGCAGTTGTGGAGGGAGTTTCTCATTTCTAATAATTTGAATGAGTAATTCTCAAATTTTTTTTTATCTTTGTGCTTTATTCTTTATAATGAAGTATCATGGCCCATTAAAAATTCAAATTGGTTACATTGTGGAGAGTTGTCAGGAGACTCTCATATGACTCACTCTGTCTGCCTTCAGTAAGAGCAACCATTTTTGTTGAGCTCTTTATGAGTTCAAGGTCTGTCTATACATTAGAATGTACACCTAATAAACAAGATGATTTTGCCATTATATGTACTTGGTAAGTAAGATATATATCAGATTTTATAGGGCTTTTTTTTTAAAAATCTCTGAAGTAACAGTCAATTTTGTGACACACCTAGTAAAAAATTGTGGCATGTCCTTTGAGAATCACTGCTACATCAATGAAATCAGTTTCAGAACTGTTTCCATCCCCCTTCAAAAGTAATTAAAATTTAAGATTCCAAAAATATGTAGAGAAAAATCTAATCCATTTTAATTAATAGAAGTCCTTTTTTAGGACTCTTAATACCTCCTTTTATTTGGCCATTTAGACTAGGGCCAGCCAAGGTCATAAGTTTTCTTTCTCTATGACCATGTCACTTCATACAGAGATAATGAATCTCTGTTCCTCATTCGCGGACTGGACCCTCTAATCACAGTTAACTGTTCCACAGATGCATGTTCTTAATGGGTCACAAAGGTGGTGAGTATGGATCACTCTGTTCATCCCATTACTCATTCAGATCCAAGGTGACAATGGATCAAATCTGTTGCATAACCTTTACATATAATAGAATATATAGAGGCAAAACAATATGTATATGTAATAGCACCTTAGCTTGAAGAAAAAGCGACAAAAAGTCTGGCTAGTTCACTTGCTTTTATGCTGTGGAAAAAACCTATAGTGCTTAGGTTGTTGAGATTTAAAGGAAATGGCTTAAAAACTTTGGACAGTTGCCCTTTTATTTTCAGGGAAACTTTGTTTTCTCGTTTGTTCTTGAGGTTTTTTTTTATTATTAAACCTCACATTTTCACATAGACCCAATATAATATCTTCAACTTTCCTTTTTTCTTAATAGGTAGAAAGAATTGTTGACAAGAGGAAAAACAAGAAAGGAAAAACAGAATATTTGGTTCGATGGAAAGGCTATGACAGCGAAGATGACACTTGGGAACCTGAACAGCATCTTGTGAATTGTGAGGAATATATACATGACTTTAACAGGCGTCACAACGAAAAACAAAAGGAAAGCACATTAACCAGAACAAATAGGACCTCTCCAAACAACGCTAGGAAACAGATTTCCAGATCTACCAATAGCAGTTTTTCAAAAACAGCTCCCAAATCACTTGTTATTGGGAAAGACCACGATTCAAAAAATAATCAATTATTTAATGCCAGCCAGAAGTTTAGGAAAAACACATCACCATCTCTCTCAACCCGAAAAAATATGGACCTTGCAAAATCTGGTATTAAAATTCTGGTCCCCAAGAGTCCTATTAAGAGTAGGACAGCAGTAGATGGCTTTCAGAATGAAAGCCCGGACAAATTGGATCATATTGAACAAGATCAAGAAGATTCTGTGGCCCCTGAAGTGGCAGCAGAAAAACCAGTTGGAGCTTTATTGGGTCCTGGTGCAGAAAGAGCTAGAATGGGAAGCAGGCCAAGAATACACCCATTAGTGCCTCAGCTGCCTGTCCCTGTGACAGCCACAATTGCCCCGGGATTAGCGATCAATGGGAAAGGTAAGTGTTCCTTAAAGAGATACTCGGCTCTTCATTCAGTAGATTATGCTTCTGTTTAAAGAGTATCTATCCTATTAAAAAAAAAAGAGTGTAAATATGGGAGGTGGAGGTGGGCTTGTACTTCCTTTAAGTAAAAGGTAGCTGCTGGATTGTGTGTTTTTAAGATTTTTGCTGTCTTCAGGTAGCATTACTGAAAACTCTCGGCATTTATTTTAAGCTTTCATTATAAACATAAGATATATCTGTTTTACTTGATATTCAGTGTACAGTTCCAAAATATTCTGTCATAACTTTGAATTACTTTAATATCATATTCTAAATATGTCATAAACAAAATGCCTTGAATGTTAGGAGTATGTGATGGAGATAATCACAAGATTTAAAGTAGTCTTTCCTTCTCCACCCTATTTCTTGACATTATACATCTATGATACTGAGAGATGGTTTATGTAAATTTATCCAAGTCACCTAAGCCTAAGGATGATTGATAGTGATGCAACTTGTTTCTTTAGATGCTAGTCCATTGGAATAACCTACCTTTTTGAGTAAGGTAAAGTTTTGAGTAAAGTAAGTTTACCTTATAGTGCCTCGGGGCATTTCTGTTATTTTTGAGCAGGTAAAATAATCCCTCTGTTAGGAAATCGCAATGTGATAAGCCAAGCAGGGAAAGAGTACTGAATTTGGAATGAAGAGGACCTAGACTTCAGTCCTGACTCTTCCACTTTGTGCCTGTAACCTTGGGCAAAGCACTTGATTTCTCTGTCCCTCATTTTGCTCATATATAAAATGACATGGTGGAACTAGATAACCTTGCCCCTTAGGCTTAAGGCTGTTCAGGCCTTAGGCAAATAAATAGTTTTTAAAGAACACATTTTAAACTTTCATTTATTTAAGTGTACAAATTTGGAAAATTTAGTTTAAATTCATCTTTAAAGGTATACCCTTTAGATTTTTTGGCATTGTGTCATAGTCGTTGTAAAGACTTTACTGTTCCTTGCACATTAACATATTTCAGTTACAACACAAGGAACCCAAGAAGAATTAATCTCTTTTCATAAAAAAAGATAAAATGTTTTTGGCTTAGCTCCCCTATGATTGATTAATAATTACTTAAATATGTGCCATTTGGGGATTGTAATACACTTTGAAAGCCTGAAGCAAATGGGGTAAATGATTTTTCGTGTTCATTATTTGTACTAAGAGGCAAGAGAGTATTGGAATTGGAGCCAGAAAGACTTGGCTTCATAGCTCACATGTAATAGTGCCTTTGTGACCATAGTCCAGTCATGTAACATTTCTGAGCTGGTCTCTATAACTCGATTACAAAATTCCATAATAATAATTAAATAATATATTAGATAATCTGATTACATTGGAGGGAATCTGAACTCTTTAAATGTTGAATCCTTGAATAAATGTTACTTTATTAGTACTGTACAAGCAGCCTATTTTACTTTCATCAGGTTAGTCACATGGATTTAATATTTTGTATATATGTGTGCATATATGTTATATATGCAATAATTCTATTTTTGCTTTCAATGATATTCTGATTTAGTAAACTAAAGAAACCATTACATAGGCCTACGAAATTTTAAGTGTATAAACCAATCATGTTGATGTTGTACCAATTAAAAATTCTTTAGTGTTGAAAAACAACATTTTACTCCCATTCTCTGAGCAGTTATTAATACATAAGGAAAACATCAAAAGCAGGAGTCTTAAATCATTGCTTATGCATATAAAATGTATAGATGCAAACATTTTAATAGTGTTTGAAGGTATCTAAAATAGAGAGGTCCTAATTTACAATGTAAAGCCATTAAACATATCAATTTTGGTATACACAGGTATTTTCAGATTTGTTAAAATGTATTTTTTTAATAAGCATATTTTAATTACATGATATTTTATGGAACAGAAAACACTGTATTCCCTCATTAAGTTTTTTTTTTAATGTTAGTGCTAGTTAGTTTAAATAACACTAATATTTTTAGTTAAAAAGGAATTTTAGTTGATCATTTCTTTGAATCCGGTGTTGGGAGTATAAATCTCTTCCTTTTAGAAATTTGAAGAAAATTCAGGATTTCATTCATTTGAATGAGGAAAGGGGTTAACCATTATCTGGGATCTGATGACCTTCATTATTTTCTGGAACCATGACTTTTTTTTTTCTTTTACATCATTGTCTCTTGCCAGTGACCTATTCTTACTTCCTTCCTTAATTAACCCTACCCTACCTTATAAGAAATTCGGATACTCAAGCAAAAGTAATCAATGAATTAGGCTTTAGTAGTCCGTATGGAAACATAGCATTCTCCTCAAACTGATATACTTCTACAGATTTCTTTTTTTCTAAATACATTGTTTTGTTATTCTTAGGAAGGCTTACTCTTATTTCAGTCTTTTTGGTTCTTTAGCAGTCTTTCATGACTTTAAACTTAACCAGTTTGATGTTTTCATAACATCATGGGGGCTGGGGAAGGCTATGATTTTATCTCTTGGAGTATTAAGCATGTGTAAACTCCCTCCAACAAAATCTAATTCAACAGGTTTTTGTAACTTACAATCTTTGAAGGTTGCTTTGTGCAATAAGAGTTTTAAGTTCCTTTCCCAGTGTCATAGGTAATTGTGTCAGAGAGGACTTGAACCTAGTTATTCTAAATCTTAATACCCCAATTGTCTACTACCTTTGTTGTTTCTTTCAGCAGTAAATATTAATGATAAAATAATTGCAACCTTTCCAATGCAAGGTGTGCCCTTAGCTCTCTAAGAAAAGATTCTTTTAATTCCTTTTTCTTCCTCACTTTTTTTTAAAAGTTAGATTTTATAGCTGTTTTCTGTTTTCTTAGGTAAATAGTCAAACTGTGTCTGTCCGTCTCCAATCTCCCTCCCAGAAAAAGTACCATCCAATATGAGAAAGCATTGTTTAGAGAGAGGAAAAAAAACAGTGCAATTGATGATTACATTGAAAAAGTTGAAAATATGTGCAGTGTTTAACATTTGTAGACCTTCTACTTTCATGAAGCAGTACAGGTTAGGGAAGTCATCTTACATCTCTTCATTTGAGTCCTGCTTGATCTTCATAATTTTTATACATTTACTTATTTTTTTGTGGGTATTTTGTTCTTGCCATTTATATTGTTGTTACTATGTCTTTTCTTGTTTCTGCTTATTTCACTGTGTATCAGTTCAAATAGATTCCATGTTTCTCTGTATTCATCATGCATATTAATTCATCATGCTTATTATTTCTTGCAGCACAATAATATTCCATTCCCTTTATGTACCATTATTTCTTTAGCCATTGCCCAGTGTTTGGGCATCAACTTTGTTTCTAGTTCTCAGCGATAACAAATGTTTGTAATATATAAATAACAACTAATATTTAATAAATTTGATGTAAATTTATAAATCTAAAGATTTTGGAAGAAATGGGAAGTTTTTATCAGTATTTTCCTTGGATATAAGCCCAATAATGGAGTCTTGGGTTCAAAGGATATGAGCATTTTGATCACTTCATTTTCATAATTCCAAATTGCTTTCCAAAATAATCATACCATTTTATATTTCCACTAACAATGTAGTAGTGTGCCTCTCCTTCCATAATCCTTCAAACATTTACTATTGTCTACTTTATCCTTTTTTTTTTCCATTTTGCAGAGTAATATGATAAAATCTCAGGATCGTTTTGATATGCATTCCTCTTAATTTTGGGGATTTCTCTCATGTTGTTGTGAATACTTTGTAGTTCTTTTGAGAACTGTTTTTTCATATCCTTTAATCACTTAACTATTGGGGAATGGCTTTCAGCCTCTTAGCCAAACCTTTGTCAGAGAAATTTGATAGAAATTTTTTTCTCCCATTTGACCATTCTTATCCTCTGTGCATTAATTTTCTCCTTGAAGAAGCTTTTAAATTTCAAATAAACAAGACTTTTAAATTTCAAAGTTATCTATTTTATCTTTTGTTATTGCCTGTATCTTTTGTTTTTTAAGAATACATCTCCTACCCATAGCTGAGAGAGGTATATGATCTCCTCTTCTTTTTTCAATAGTATGATCTTTAACATTAAGGTTACATATCCATTTAGAGTATATTGTGGGAAATGGTGTGAAGTGTTGATCTAAGTCTAATTTCTACCAGATTGCTTTCAAGTTTTCCCAGTTTTTATCAAATGTAGAGTGTTTTTTTTTTTCCCTAAGTAATTTATGTTTTCCACTTTAAAGACTGGGTTTTTGAGTTTCTATTGTTTCTGAATTTCCTTTGTCTAATCTTTTCTATTACTCTATGTTTCTACTCTTTAAAACAATACCAGATAGTTTGATGATTGCTCCTTTACATCATAGTTTGCGGTCTTGAAGTGCCATTCCCCTTTGTCTGTCTTTTGTTTTTCCAAGTGAATCTTGTTATTTTATCATGTTTATTAAAGTATCCTCTTGGTATAGCATTAAAAGTATAAATTAATTTTGGTAGTATTGTCATTTTTATTCTGTTGGCATGCAAATGTTAGCTATTATTATTATTCTAGATTATTATAGATAATATAGCAAACCTTGAAGCTACAAAATAAATCCTCCAAAATCATATTATCTCTATATAATAATAAATCACAAGAAGCAATAATAGAAAAAGAAATTCAATTCCAGATAACTCCAAAATGCATGAAGTACCTGGGTTTCAGCCTCCCAAAGTGCATAAAAACCTTGTATATATTACATTTAAAAGTGCTCCTTAAAGAAATAAAGAACTTAAATAGCCGAAGTTATTATCTGTAATAATAATAGCTAACATTCATATATAGTACTTACTTTGCAATAGGCACTGTGTGAAGCGTTTTACAATTATTATCTCATTTGATTCGCACAACAGCCCTGGGAGGTAGGTACTATTATCATGCCCATTTTTTAGATTAGGAAACTGAGGGAAACGGAGACTTGCCCAGGATCACCTGGCTAGTAAATATCTAAGACTCAATTTGAATCCAGGTCTTCCTGTCTCAGTTAGTATACTTGTTTATTCCTTGGATTTTCCAAGTAAACCATTATATCAGCAGACAGGGATAGTTTTATGTGGTCTTTATCTATCTTTATTCTTTTAATTTCTTTCTCTTATATTATTGGTTTTGCTAACATGTCTAGAATTGTGTCAAATAGTAGTGTGAAGAGTAGGCATCCATTCCTTATTCTTGTATCTTTTCGAAAAGGTTCTAACTTATCAGTGTATATTTTCTCTCTCCTCCCTCCTCCGCTGATGCAGATTGCTCCTTTTTTATTCTGCCCATTGGTTTTTGCTGTGCAGGTCACTCAGGAACAGCATTTTCTAGTTCCAGGTTCTTCTCTAATTCATCAGTGTCCTGTCTCATCAAGTGTTGAATCCTTTCCTCTTCTTTTGCAATATTTTTTCATAGAGACTTGAATTTATTTACTAGATTGTGCTGTTGATGTTTTCCTTGTCAGTTATTTAGTCTTTTATTTATTATCCCCTACTGTTCACATTTTGACTCATTCTCCTCTGATAGCAATTCCACTGAGTGCTGAGTATCAAAGCATCACAGCCTCCTTCCATGCTAGGCAATTTATAGTTCACCAGCCTGGATTTCTGGGCCAGGAGACTTTTGGGTGGTCAGAACTGGCCCCAGCTGAATGCTCTGCTCTTTCCCTCAGTTTTAGTGGAGTATTTCATAGCCCTCCGCATACATTTTTCCTGTTCTGCTTTCCTGTCCTGCTCCCTCTATTTCCTATTTCTTTGGCCTGTCCGTTGCATTTTGGAGCTTTACAGCACTGGTGCTATAGGGTTGGTTGCCCCAGAACCAGCAATTCAGAACTACATAGCACTTGGCCCTACAGGGTTGTGTCCTTTCCACTAGCTTTTGCTTCTGAGGGGCTCTAGACAACCTGGCTGTGTTTTCAGTAGTCAGGGCAAATTTCCATATCTTGGAGTCAACATCTCTAAAGCACTAGAAAGAGTGAAAGTGGGAAAAAGGTTTGTGAGGGTGGGTTTTTTGGTAAGCGTGGGTTTTGTCCTTGTGTCTCTTAGTTGCCAGCAACATGGGTGGTAAGGAAGAGGAGATGCTGAGTTAGCTCAGAGTCTGAGAACGTTGTTTGATTTTGTGTTCCAAAGCTTATTGGCTCCTAACATGACCATTAATTACAATCTCAATTTTGTGATAATTGAGACACATGGAAATCTGGTTTGTACCCTAGACTTTAGGAAAATAGATTTCAAAGCATTCAAAATAGTCACACCAACTAAAATGGCTCAAGGTAAGTTAGCTTAGGAGAGGTGGAGGATGCTCAAGAAAGACACAAAGGGAAACAGTTTCAATGAGGAGGAAAAAAATGGTCTGAAGAGATCAATATGAATACAAAGGGAACTCAAAAAACCAGTGCAGAATTAAAAAGAAATATACACAAAATTGAGGCAAGGCCGGGTGACGAAAGGTAAATAGAGGACCATGGCTTTGGTAAAACAAAATAAACTTACACCAGAAATGAACTATGGCACTATTTATCCATACACCTTCTCCTTTTGCCTTCAATCTTTCCCAACATTAAAGTGTTTTCCAATTAGTCCTGTCTTCTCATTATGTGGCCAAAGTATTTAAACTTCATCTTCAATATTTAACCTTCCAATGAATAGTCTGAATTAATTTCTTTAATTATAGACTGATTTGATCTCCTTGCTGTCCAAGGGACTCTCAAAAGTCTTCTCCAGTACCACAATTCAAATTTGTTTTTTTCGGTTTGTTTTTTTATCTATGTTGGGAGAAAAAGGGACATCAAAGAACAGTTGGGAACTTTTTCATGAAATAGATGGGATGATGAGAGCTGATGACAGAGAGATGTCAGTGATGATCAGTTTTCACTGGTTTCTGTTTTCTCTACAAAGGGAATGGATTTTTTGCAAAGAAAATCTCAGAACAAAAATGAATCACTGATTATTTGATAACACTAAACAGGGCAACTACAAAGGAACATCTAGCTGTCCTTGATGAAATCAAGACACTGACCCCGTGGTATTAGAGAGATCATGGAAAATGGGATCAATCCACAAAATTTGTTGTTGAGTTGTTTTAGTTAGGTCCAACTCTTCATGACCCCATTTGGATTTTTTTTTTCCCCTCAAAGATACTGGAGTGATTTGCCATGTCCTTCTGAAGCTCGTTTTACAGATGAGGAAACTGAGGCAAACAGGGTTAAGTCACTTGCCCAGGGTCACACAGCTAATAATGGTCTGAGGCAAGATTTGAATTAAGGAAGAAGAGTCTTCCTGACTCCAGGTTCCGCCCTTTATCTGCCTTGCCAGGTAGCTGCCTAATCCACAAGACTGAGGGTGGGCAAATGTCCTGATATTCTAAAAAAGAAGAGATTAGCCTACCAAATTGAGGCCAGTGACCTTTTCCTAGATTTATAATTTTAAAGCTTAGTCTCCCTGAAATGCGCGCTCTTACCCAAGATTAACAATTTAATTTCATTACTACTGTGTTAGCAGAAAGCTATTTTGAAGATATTTCATGTTTTTCATAACGTTATTCCAATTCCACATTAAAGCAAATCAAGTGCAGTGATTTCAGTGAACCTGCTTTGTTCTGTAGGATGCAATTTGAAGTCTACTATACTTAATTAAGCATAAGTGTGAGTTGTTACTCTTTTGTTATTTGGGATTTTTTCCTCTAAGAGAGATATATAAATATTATGTTGTGGTGATGTACATCTATTGCTATTGCTATTAATTTTGGGGTTACTCTCTGGGAAGTTTGTCATTATCTTCTTTGGGTTAATATCCCCAGTGCCACATGCTTGTCTTTTCCTAGTATAACATATTTTTGTTCAGCTTGATTCTCCCATCTTACATAGGCTATGTAAGACCAAGTCCTTCCTCTGAACTTAGAGCATGTATTATAGCATGCATATTATATAATTATATTGTTTATAATATAGTATAGCATGTATATTAGCATTGTTTGGAGAATTATTCAGGTATTGAATAGGGGAAACAATTTCAATGAGGAGGGAAAAAAATTGTTTAAAGAGACCAATATGAATAAAATATTAGCAAAGAAACAAAATTTAAAATAATGCTGTTAATAGCTTGGATTTGTATCTGGAATGTGCTGTTATGGTTCAGTCATTCAGTCATATCTGACTCTTCATGACCCCATGCACCATAGCATGTCAGGGCTTTTCCAAGTTTATTTTCATTGATTCCATGACATTATATCCATACACCTTCTCCTTTTGCCTTCAATCTTCCCCAACATTAGAGTGTTTTCCAATTAGTCCTGTCTTCTCATTATGTGGCCAAAGTATTTAAACTTCATCTTCAATATTTAACCTTCCAATGAATAGTCTGAATTAATTTCTTTAATTATAGACTGATTTGATCCCCTTGCTGTCCAAGGGACTCTCAAAAGTCTTCTCCAGTACCACAATTCAAAAGCATCAATTCTTCAGTGCTCAGCTTTCCATCAGTCCAACTCCCACAGCCATACTTTGTTACTGGAAAAACAATAGCTTTGATTATACAGACCTTTGTCGGAAAGGCTGTTTTTCTGATTTTAATGTGCTATCCAGATTTGCCATAGCTTTTCTTACAAGTAGCGTCTTTTAATTTTATGGCTGCAGTCACTGTTATCTTTGAGGCCAATAATATAAAATCCAGCACTGCCTCCATTTCTTGCCCTTTTATTTGCTAGGAAATGATGGGACAAGTTGCCAGGATCTTAGTTTTTGGGGGTTTTTATGTTAGGCTTCAAGCTAGCTTTTACAGCTATCTTCTTTCACCCTCATTAAGAGGCTTCTTAGTTGTTTTTCACTTTCTGCCATCAGAGTGATATCATCTGCATATTTAAGGTGGTTGATATTTCTCCTGGCAACTTTAATTCCAGCTTTTGATTGGTCCAGCCTGGCTTTTCACATGATGTACTCTGCATATAAGTTAAATGAATAAGGTGATGATATACAATTTTGTCATAGTCCTTTTCCAGTATTAAACCAACCACTTATCCCATGTTCAGTTCTAATTGTTGCTTCTTGACCTGCATAGAGATTCCCCATATGACACGTAAGATGACCTAGTACTCCCGTCTCCTTGACAACTTACCTCATATTGTTGTGATCCACACAGTCAAAGGCTTTCATGTAAATCAGTGAAGCAGAAGTGGATGTTTTTCTGTAACACGCTTGCTTTCTCCATAATCCAGCAAATGTTGGCAGTTTGGTCTCTAGTGAATGTAGGGTTAGTTTAATATCAAAATTTTTTATGATACAAATGTGGTGCTGACACCTAAAATGAACTGATGCTGAGGGAATTGAGTAGAAGCAAGACAACTTTGTACACAGTAACAGCAACGTTATGTGATGACTAACGTTGACAGACTTGGCTCTTGGCAGCAATACAGTGATCTTTTTATGTCTCTCTTGATTCTTGTATTTGAAGATCAGATTTTTTGTTGAGCTCTGGTCTTTTTTATCAGGAAGGTGTGGAAGTCCCCTGACTTGCTGAATATTCATCTCCTTCCCTGAAAGATCATGCTTATTTTTGCTGGATAGTTGATCCTTGATAGTAATTCAAGGTCCTTTGCCTTAGGGAATATCATATTGCATGCCTTGTGGTCTTTTAATGTAGAAGCTTCAAGGTCCTGTGTAAATCCTGACTGTGGTTCCTGATATTTAAATTGTTTCTTTCTGGCTGTTTGCAGTATTTTCTCTTTGACCTGGTAATTTTGGAATTTGGCTACTATATTCCTTGGCGTTTTCAATTTGGGATCTCTTTCAGGAGGTGATTGATGGATTTTTTCTATGGCTATTTTACCCCTCTGGTTCTAGGACTTCAGGGCAGTTCAGGCTCTTTTTTTCATTGTGATTTTCAGGTAGACCAATAATTTTTAAATTGTCTCTCCTGGCTCGATTTTCTAGGTCAGTTGTTTTACCAGTGAGGTATTTTACATTTTCACCTATTTTTTCATCCTTTTGTTTTTGTTCTACTGATTCTTGTTGTCTCATAGATTCATTAGCTTCCGTTTGCTCAATTATAATTTTCAACAAATTGTTTTCTTCTATTAGATTTTGTACCTCCTTCCCCATTTGGCCAATTGTATTTTTTAATGACTTGTTTTCTACAGTTAATTTTTGTCCTGCCTTTCCCAAGCTATTGACTCTCTCTTGCATACCTCTCATTTCTTTTCCCATTTTTTCTTCTACCTCTCTCATTTGACTTTTAAAATCTTCCTTGAGCTCTTCTAAGAAGCCTTTTTGGGCTTTAGACTAGTTCATATTCCCTTTTGAGGTTCCAGATTGAGATTGAGCTCACCTGCTGGGGAGCAGAGGGCACTGACCCAAGCTTCTTGTGTTGGGAGCCTAGGGCCTGGTTACTGGCTTTGTGTGCTGGGGCCTCCAATATTGGCAGTTGGAGGATGTAGGGTTGTGGCAGCTTACCTGGTGTTGGGCTGGAATCAGCCTGCTTGTGTCTTTTTAAAACATATATAAAATACAGATCAAAGTATACTATTTGCTGTTTTTTTCTTCTTTCTTGTGGTTCCCCCTATTGGTTCTAATTCTTCCTTACAACATCACTAACATGAAAATATGTTTAATAGGAATGTATATGTATAGCCTATATCAGATTTTGCATCCTCTTGGGGAGGGAGGTGAGGAGAGAGGGGGAGAAATTTAAAACTGAAAAGCTTATGGAAGTGATATTAAAGTAAATTAATTTAAAAAATGGAATGCTAAAAAAAATATAGCAGTGGTTCTGCATTTTTAAATCTTATATTTTCTTCAACTATACCTATAATGATGAAAATATATCTTTGTTTAAAAATAGAATAGTTCTAATGCTGCCAAGATTAGGATAAAACAACTCGACCCAAAATCTGTATATCCCATCTAGCCATTTAAGGTACTCTAGTTTGCTTCTTGAAGTCAGTGCAAACCTATAAATGGGTATCCATTCAACTCGCTATTCCTTACCCACCTACTACTCGATTAATTTTTTTCTCTGTAAACTAAATGATAACAGGTAGTTGTGGGGTTTTTTTTAATATTAAACATTTTCACATTAGTCATGTTGTAAAGAAGAATTAGAACCAATGGGAGGAACTACAAGAAAGAAGAAAAAAACAAAACAAAAGAGCAAATAGTATGCTTTGATTTGCATTCAAACTTCATAGTTCTTTCTCTGCATGTGAATAGCATTTTCCATCATGAGTCTTTTGGAGTTGTCTTAGATCCTTGCATTGCTGAGAAGAGCCAAGTCTATCATCATTAGTCATGGTACAATGTGGCTGTTACTGTGTACAATGTTTTTCAGGTTTTTCTGAAGTCTGCCTGGTCATCATTTCTTTTTTCTTTCTTTCTTTCTTTTTTTTTTGTTCCTGCTCATCATTTCTTATAGAACAATAGTATTCCATTATATTCATATACCACAACTTGTTCAACCATTCCCCAGTTGATGGGCATCCTTTCAATTACCAGTTCTTTGCCACCACAAAAAGAGTTGCTTTAAATATTTTTGTAGATGTCGGTCCTTTTCCCGTTTTTATGATCTCTTTGGGATTCAGCCCTAGAAGTGGTATTGCTGGGTCAAAGGGTATGCATAGTTTTATAGTCCTTTGGGCATAGATGACAGGTAGTTTTGAACCTGAGTGAATAACTGACATTAATGACTATCATTAATGGATTATAGAAGAAAGCCTCTGGCAGAATACTCTAAAAAATGTCCTTGGTATTGTACTATTAAATATTTTTACCAATGACTTGGTGAAAGCAGAGGTGGCATGTTTATCAGAGTACAAGATGAGAGAAGTTGTGATTGAAAAAAATCTCATGAAAAATAGCTGAGAGAATCTCTGGATTTGCAGTTTATTAGCATGATAATCAAAGTATAGCATGGTCTTGGCCTACATTAAAATGTAAAGGGTTTAGAGTGAATAGTGTCTCTGTACCTTTCCTAACCCTACTGTGTCTAGTATGTTTCTGTTCTTTTGGGGGAGGGTTTGTTGTTGATGTTGATGTTTTAATGTCAGAGTATTCATTTTAAGCAGGGCATTAACCAGGTTGGTAAGAAGAACTGTACAATCACCCTATGCAAAGACTTGTAGAAAATCTGAATAATTTGCTTTGAAGAAGGAAAGATTTGAGAAGTTACTATAAATAAATGATTCAAGTATTTTGAGTTATTTCATACACAAGAAGAATAACAGTTGTCATTCTCTGCCTCAAAATCAGAATAAAGCAAATTTCAGAGTACAATGTAAGGAAAAGAAATCTGAAAAAGTAGCTCTTGGGGGCAAACACTCACTAGAGATTTCAAGCTGATGCTATTTTGGGGTATTTAGAAGCAGGTTAGACTAAATAACCTCAGATTTCCTGTGAACTTCAAGGGTATCTTGTTTAGCTTGTTCTGTCATCATGAAAGATCCCAGAGTTAGTAGATTAAGTATTCCATTAAATTATTATTATTCCCATTTCTTATTTTTAGTCCTGCTTTCTCTGTCTCTTCCTCCTCTTCATTCAGGTCAAGTCAGTAAGCCTTTATTAAGAACCTACTGTGTGCACCAGGCACTGTAGTTAACCTGGGTGATATAAAGAAGGGCACAGACAGTCCTTTCCCAATTTAGAGTTTCTTGAGGACAGAGATTATTTCATTTTTATATTTCTGTTCTAGTACCTTGGCATATATTAAGTACTTTAAAAAATACTTGGTGATGGCTTGATTGGGAACTTGTCTGATATTCCTATTCAATTTCATTTGCAGCTTTTGTGATTCATTTCAATCACACTGAAGATTATGGTAAAAAATAATTTTCTCACTTTGCCATAGTAAAGCCTTGGTCTTCATCTCCATTGTTTGAGTAGTAGTCTTTTTGAGCTTTTCTTTTCTAAAGAATGCAACACTGTTAGAAATTTCCCATTTAAGATGTAAAGATGCAGAGAATTTTAAAATACCTTTTGCAGCCCATCTGCCTAGAAATTTTGAATATGGGTGCAGTTTAAAAATTAGGAGGAAGAGATTTCAAGAAAGATGTCATAATGAAGGGTTATTCCCACACATACAATTCTCCTCACTTCCTCCAGATCATAAAAAATAAACCAAATACAGTTTAAAAGAAAAATCCCAAAACTTCTAATGAAACTGTCCCGGTATAATCCCGACAGTAAATTTAAAAATACTTGTGCCATTGACTCCCTTGTTCCACTTTAGGTCCTTCCTTCCAGGCTTCAAACTACAGGCTTCACATCGCAGCAAAAGTGCAGAGATGAAGAAGTCTGGGAATAATCAGCAGGTAGGTAGCCCAGATTGCAAACAAGGACCTTCTGGGTTTATTTGCCTTACTTTTTGTCCCCAGCCCTTAGCGCACGGTACCAGTCACTTCGTCGTCACTTAATAAATGTTTATTCACTTGACTCAAGTTTTTGCTGTTGGTCACTGGTTCCACATATTAACCTCTGCTCCCTGCCTTTGTCCCAGGTCCTGTATTTATGGGCATGTGGTCTGCCCACCAACCTAAGACCTTATTCAGCTTCCATCCCAACATCTCTTATACCTTCAGCAGGCAGAAGGTGAGAATTTAAGCTGCCATTTTAGGGAGGAAAACAAGTCACAGCAGAAAGACTGAGGAAATAAACTAGCAAAGAAAAACTTGTATAAAGCAATACTATGGACTAAGAGAATCCCGAATTAAAAACCTACAAGAAAGTAAAGCTTTAATAATGGCATTGCCTCAGAAGCACATTGTTTTCCTCTTCCCTCCTGTGCGCCCCCAGTCCCCTTGCCCCCCCGCCCCCCCAGCATGAACTCTCTGTGTTCCCACCACTTAGCACAGTGCTTGACTCATAATAAGCATTTGGGTGATTGCTTCTTCCAAAGTTTTGTACTTTTGAAACATAATAAAATAATTGATGAAAGTGATAAGCATTAAATTAGAATTCTCAATGAAAATCATGATAAATTAATAGTAACAGGAACAACTTGGTGAAGTGTAGGGTCCCTCGAAACAAAGCCTAGATCTAGGACATGCCAAGGCTGCATGGCTACATAGGAAAGAGGCCTTGCAATCAGCAAGTCTCGGAAAATGCACTTGCATTTCCTTATCTATAAAAATAAGGATCAAATGAGATAATACATGCAGAAGCACCTCACAAACCTTTAAAACACTACAGAAAGGTCACCTATTATGTGTCCTGTCACAGTGCCTTGTACAACTTCTTATGTGAGGAATAGGTGCCTGCTCATCCTCCCCTTAGCTCACTTGTTAACTTTTTGATGAGTCCCCCTACCTCATTAACATTCTCTCCCTGTTGAAATTACTTTATTGAAGTTGCTTCCAGCTCTTATCAGGCTAGGAGTCTATGATGTTATGGTGGATATAGTTTGTATTTACTTAATTGTAGATAATGTTATTTTCTACCAGGTAGAATATTAACCCATTGAGAATAAAGATTGCTCTATTTTTGTCTTTGTAGCTCCCAAACTTAGTATAGTTTTCTGAGTTGGGTGTAGTCAAATTTCAGAATTTAGAAGTGAATCTCTATCAGAAAAATTAGGTTATGTTAACATAAAGGAAAAGTGGAGGAACTTGAAAACATGGATTATGTTAGGCCTCCATTTTTTCCTCTTTTATTTCAAGCTGCATGTAAAATGCACATTGCTAGCACTTTTATTAAGCACTGTAAGATTATGATCTTTTGTTCCTATATCACTGGTTAATTTGTCATTAATTATAATTACCACGAAGCTTCCTTCTGTGTGTACAGTAGCTTGAGCCACTTTTAAAAAAAAATACTTGGGTCAAGAGCATTATCAAGTTGAAATTATTAAAGCTACATTGAATTCTTTAGAGTACCTTATAATTTTAATTATGTGTTGTATGTATGGGTTTCATGGGAAGATGACTCATTGGAGTATATGTCTTGGATTTTTTTTTTTTTTTTTTGGACAAATGAATCTAGCCATATCCTACAATGTTTTTGTATGATTTTTTTCCTCCATATTAGAGGCCTTCTCTTCATTCACCCTATTAGCTAAAGGAAGAGGTAAAGGTCTTGAATTTCATCCAGTGCTAAAGAGACATACCTTTAAAATTTCATTTTGATTCACACATTGTATGTAATTATATCTATTTTTTCCAGTGTTTGACACCCTTTCAGCAAAGCTTGCTAGCAATTTCCTATATTTGACATTATCTAAAGGTTAAATGACACTTGAGTATAGTGAAAGGGCTGTAGAAAGATAATGTGAGCACTACTAATTCTACCATGCTAGTGTTTCCTCTAACTTACATAGGATTTTCTTAAAGTAGATCGCACCTGTTTGTAATGAATTTTATGTACAAAATTTGACTGTATCTAATTCGTTATTTCCCCGGTTTCTTTTTCACCTTTTTTTCCTTTTTCACTTTTACCTCTGCTGTTCTTAGTTTTCCACATTTCAGGGGTCTTCGTGAAGGAAGGTCAAACTTAGTTTTAAGGCTGGGCACCTCCGGTTTTGAAATTTATTCCAAAGTTTTGTCCTCTATCCTATGTACTTAACTTTTAAAGGACTTAGAGGGTTAACTGGTGGGATTTCAATTCTTCACTTTTAAGAGGGATTGGTCTTCATTTAAGACCAATCTCATTTAGATTCTTAAACTTTAATTTTTAGCAGAGGAAAGGTAATTTTCATCTTCAAGAAATCAGTCAGTTAGAGGCAGCCAGGTGGCAGGGTGGATAGAGTACCTGCCCTGAATTCAGGAGGACCTGAATTCAAATGCGGCCTTGGACACATAACATTTACTAGCTGTGTGACCCTGGGCAAGTCACTTAACCCTGTTGCCTAGCCAAAAAGAAAGAAAGAAATCTGTCAGTTTTAATTGTGTAAGCAGATACTTTGTTCCAGTCACTGTGCTAAGCATTAGCAATACAAAGAATGGCAAAAGACAGTGCCTGCCTTCAAGCAGATTACAATCTAGGGAAAGACAGTATACAAACAACTAGGTACAAAAAAGCTTTCTATAGCGATAAACAACATGTAATCAATAAAGAGAAGGTTCTAGATTAGAAAAAAATTAAGCACTTATTCGTGCCTATTTTGGGCAAAGCACTTTACTAATATTATCTTATTTGGTACTTATTTAAAGATCTATTTAGGAGGAAAGTTTCTAACCCAGGACTTTCCCACACGGCCACATCTCTGGATTTCACCTGAGGCTATAATCCCATCAACTGGCCTTTCATCCTAGCCTGGCCTTCCATTGTCTTACCTCCCTATGGCCCCCTGCCACTTCTCACCCTTAATCCTAGCTAGGCTCCATTCTCCCTTGACCATGTGGTCCAGGTCCCTGGCATTCTGTTACCTCATAGTCCCCACAGACTATTGGCCACTCCTACATCCCTCCCACAGTCTTTCTGTATGTACGTCCATCTTGTCTCCATTAAGGTGCTTAGATTCTTACAATCTAGCCAATAGCTCACTAACATTCAGACTCCTTAAGAGTCTGCCCAATATGACAGATGTTCTAATAAACCTTGTCTTTGGCTGGGGGGAGAAAAGGAAAATTTCCTGAAAGGGGGGAGATTTAGCTAGAATTTGAAGGAAGCCAGGAAGTGAAGGAAGAACATTGCAGGCATTGGATGTAACCAGTGAAAATGCCCATGGTTTGAAGATGGTGTGTCTTGTTTAAAGGAACAGCGTGGCCAGTGTCATTGTAAAGAAGAGTATGCTAGGGTGGGGACGGTAAGGTATAAGAATACTGGGCTAGTTTATGATATGATTTGAACTCCAAGCAGAAGATTTTATATTTAGTACTGGAGATGATAGTGAAACACTGGCATTTATAGAGTTAATAGGGGAAGGTGACTTGTTTGGACCTGCTTTAGAAAAATCATTTTGATTGTCTGAATGGAAGATGTGCTAAAGTGAAAGAGATTTTCTGGCAGGCAAATCAACCAGCAGGGTTATTGCTGTTTTTCAGGTATAAGGAGATGGAGGTGCAGTATCACCAGATTGGTTATGTGAGAGGAGGGCAGTGAGATAAAGTGAGGAGTTCAGAATGACATTTAGGTTGCAAGCCTGGCGGATTGGGAGGATGGCCCTACCCTTGACAATAATAGGGAAATTTGGGAGGGGAAAGATAATGAGTTCATTGTTGGACATGTAGATTTTAAAATGTCTAGGAGGCAGTTGAAGATGTGAGTCTGAAGGTCAACAGACATTCCTTAACTGTACCTCTTGAATGCTTCATATAATCTGGCTTCTTCATTATTTAGAGACTGCTAGTGGCCTGATGGCTACAGTGCTATGCCTGGAGTCAGGAAGATCTGTGTTTAAAGTTGTCATGATCATGGGCAAGTTACTTAACCTCTGTCTGCCTCAGTTTTCTTCATTGTAAAATGGAGATAATAATAGCACTTTCTAGGATTGTTGTGAAGATCATATGAGAACAATGTTGGTAAAAAGCACTTAGCACAATGCCCAGCAAATATGGCTGACTCTCTCTCTCTCTCTCTGTGTGGGTGTGTGGGTACGCTTATTCCCTTTCCTTTTTCATTGTTTTCCTCATCCTGCTGTCACCAAATTGCCAAAATGTTAGTTGCCAGATTTGTCCTTTTTTTCCATTCATAGTCCTTTTGGGCATCTAATTTGATGCTATTGATCACCCTTTTCTTCTAGATACTTCTCTCCTCCCTGGGTTTTTGTGAGGCTTCTTTTTTACCATTCTCCTCCTACGTGCCCAAAAACCCTTTCTCAGTCTCATTTGATGATTCATTGTCTGTCTCATGCCACCTAACTATGCACATTCTTGGCTCTCTTCTTTCTATTCATTCTCTGATTCATCAATTCCCATGAATTTAATTGTTTTCATGCAGATAATATCGTGTGTGTGTGCGCACGTGCACACACACACCTCTTTTCTTTCCCCTGAGCTTCAGTCTGGTATTGTCAAATGCCTATTGGACATTTAAGCTGAACATACTAGAGCCATCTTGCATACCCATTTGTCCAGTCAAACTGGCCTTTTCCCAGTTCCTCAGATATACCACTTCATCTTTGTACCACCTTTTCATTAGCCATCTACTAAACCTCCCACACTTCACTTCACTATTGTTAACTAGACAAAATAAGGGATTAAAACATTAGTCCCTTTTTACCTCACATTTTTAAAATTTTGATATTCCTTTGATTTTTCCAGGTAGTTTTCCATCGTTTAAGTTGCTTTGACAATTCATTTTAAGCTTATTGACTTCTGTTTTGATATCCTCCATTTCTGAATACACCTTTCTCTCTTCTTTTAACCGGAAATCCAGTCTAGTATCAATCTGAGAAGAGGAAAAGAATGGGAACAAGTACTTATTAAATATCAAACAAACTACTATGTACCAGGCATTGTGCGAAGTACTTGATAAATATTATCTCCCTTTAAAAGTTAGGGGAAAAAATGTTTCAACAAAACCAGCCAGTGCATTAACTACATCTAGTAGTATATGTAACACTTTCACTTTCTTTGATCCCCTCTCTCTGCAGAGGGGTGCACTTTCTCACTCAGCCAAAATGTGCCACTATGATTGCACTGTGTTCACTTTAATATTTTTTGTTTTAGTCATTTACATTGTGGTAATCATTTTATAAGTTGTTATCCTTCTTCTTACTTTACAGTGGTTTGAGTTTTCTCATGCTTTTTCTGAATTTCTTATTCATCATTTCTTGGAGAGTAATGTTCCATTGTGTTTATTTACCATTGCTTTTAAAAAAATTATTTACTTATTTATTTTTAGTTTTAAAAGATTTTGAATTTTAAGTTTTCTCTCCTTCCCCTTCCCCTTCCCCAACATGACATGCAATCTGATATAGGCCATACAGTGTACAATCATATTAAACATATTTCCACATTAATCATATTGTAAAGAAGAATTAGAATCAAAGGGAAAAACCAAGAGAAAGAACGACACCAATCACCCACCCAACTAAAAAAAAAAGGGAAAAATAGTATGCTTTGATCTACATTTAAACTGCATTGTTCTTTCTCAGGATATCGACTACATTTTCCATCCTGAGTCTTTTGGAATTGTCTTAGGACATTGTATTGATGAGAAGAGCTAAGTCTATCAAAGTTGGTTATTGCAGTGTTTGCCATTACTTATTTAACTGTTACCCTCAGTGATGAGTTTCATATATTTCCATAAAAAGTACTGCTATTAATATTTTGCTATATATGGGGACTTCCTTTCTGTCTTTTATTTCCTTGATCTATATGTCTAGCAGTACGATCCCTTAAGTCAAAAAGTATATGCATTTTGGCCTTTTTTTTGGACTTAATCTAAGTCCAAAATATTTTTTCAGACTGCTTGAACCATTTTACAGATTCATCAACAGCAATGGGCCCATCTATAACCCTTCAAACAGTATTTTCATCTTTCAAAATCCCTACCAATTTACTAGGTATAAGATGATTCTTCACAAATGTTTCAATTTTCATTTCTCTTATTTTTAGTGACTTAGAAGAATCTCATTTTGATACTAATGATTTGTAGTAATTTCTTTTGAGGACTTGGTTGATATTTTTTGACTATTCATTTGGAATATCTGTTTGTTCCCTAAATATCTCGAATACTCTTCCCTCAGATACATTTTATGTTTTGTTTTTATCTGTGCAAGAGCATTTTAGTTTTACTTAGTCAAAATTACTTTAACTTTTGAATTGATTACATCTTATGTTTGCTTAAAAATGTTAGCCATAGTTATATGTGTGAAAGGTATGCAATCTAGATCTTTCGTGTTGTTTTTTTTTTAATGGTGTGACCTTTAGTTTTCATAACAAGGGTCCATGTTTAGCTAATTTCATTGTATATTTAGGATGTTGACATAGACCTAATTACTGTCAAATTGTTTTCTGGTCTTATCATTGAGTGAGTGCATTCTATCCCAAATTGTTTCTGTTCTCAAAAAAAATTTTTTTTTTTGAACACTAGGTTAAAATTTTAGTTCAGTTTTTCTTAATCTTCCTTATCAAGTCTATTACAACTATTTTATGTAGGTAGTACCAAATAGTTTTGATGATTACTGGTTTATAATAAAATAAAATTCAAGTTCTAAAGTGTTATTTCCCCATCATTCCTGCTTTTATTTTCATCAATTTTCCTTGTAATTCTTGACCTTTTATTCCTCAGATTGAATTTTTATTATTTTATCTTGTTCCATTACCAATTCTCATAATTTTGTCTAGTAATTAATCTTTAATTTAGGCTATACCACATTTATTATATTGAAGTGACCCAGCAATTAGCATTGACTTATGTATTTGAAACATATTCCGTAATTGTATACATCTGGAGTAGGTGTTTGTAGATTAACTCCCAGTTATTTTTTGTATTTTAAAATTATTCTCATTAACTCTTTCTGTTATTTCTTCCTGGATTTTATTTTTATATAGAAAGAACAAAAAGTTTTTGTGTTACTTTATATGTTATTGCTCCAGCTAGTAATTCTCACTTAGCCTCAATTGAATTTTTCTTTCTCTAGGCTTTTCTCCTCTTTTCCTAAGTTTATGCTGTTAACTTCTCTAGAATTATGCCAAATTATTCTAGGAAAAGAAAGCATCCTTTTTGTTTTGTTTTTTATCCTTTCTTTATCCTGTATTTATTGTAAAATCTTCTAGTGTTACTATTTTATTAATTTACCCTTTTGGTTTTGGAAATATGTGCTTGTTTTAACATGCTAAAAAAAAATCTCTTCTGCCCAGGTTTTGTAACTTTATTTTTTAGCATATATGTTTTGTCTGAGGCTTTTTCTGCATCTGTTGATAGTTGTTCTTTGCTATGTGCTCTCTTTTTAAAGTGATTGTTGTTTTCCTGATATTCCCCCAAAAACCACAGCGTTTCAGTTAGAAATCCTTTTTTAATAAATTTTTGCAGGTGTCTGGCTAGGATTTTATTTCAAATTTTTTTTGTTTATTAATCATGAGTAATGTAAGTCTGTTATTATCTTGGCTTTATTCTTTTCTTGTTTGGGTATTAATACGATATAAAAATTAGTTTGATATGGACTATTCTCAGTTTTTGATGCTAATTTGTGTATAATAGTAGTCATTGTTCTTTAAAACATTTGATAAAATTGCATTGTTAAGTCTATTCAAACTAAGTTTTTTTTTCCCTTGGTATTTCTTTTATCGCTTATTCTGTTACATTTTCTGAACTTGGATTGATATTTATTTTCATGTTCTCTTGATTTGGATATTTAGTATTTTAGTGTTTCACTATAATTTTTTAGGGCATACTCCTTTGATAAGTTTCACTTTGTGTATTGGGATTTTGTCTGCTTAATTGTCATAGCAGTTGAGCCAGACTAGCATTAGCTTATGAGAAGAGGCAGAAAACTCACTTTATATCATTGGTGGGGAAAAGTACAACATGAAGAGAAAAGTAGACAAGTGAGGTTTTCATAGTTGAGCTGTTAAACTGGGAAGGGGAGAGGAGCAGAAATAGTCAACTAATAGTGGCAGGCAGGAACAGTTTTTGATAGAAGAGGTAGGAGCTAGTCATTTATTGCTTTCTGTTTGGAACCTAATCCCACCTTATTCCTTCCCCTCTTCCCACAGACAGTCCTGTGGGCAGCTTGTGTTTGCACTGGGTTTTTGGCAGGCATGTATTTATTGTCAGTGAAAAGCAGTTGAACTTCACTATGTGAAGACAGCTATTGATAAATGAAGTACTGAATGTTCTAAAAAGGTCTAGAGATAGTTTGCATGTCATTTGGCTATGAGAGATACCATTAAGAATGAGAGACTTAACTTCCACCAAGTATGAAGGGAAATGGGAATTTTTTTAGTAAGCTATGAGAAGTGTTTTATATTTGTTTCTTTCAGTGACCAATAAGAGCTAAATGCCTGGTTGATCTTCCTGCTATTGAAAAGATGAAAAGGACTAGGATACTTCCACTTTGTCTTAAGAAGTTTGCATGAGAACAGAAGGGAGAGCAGAGTCCTGACCTATTTAAGGAACTCATAAAGTTCCTTATGGAGACTATGACCCACAATTAGGAAGTACAACGTACCACTCACCACTGGGATTTAGTATTCTAAACATATCTTTTTATTACCATCTAAGTTTCTTTCCCACTGAGAAGTCCCCATTCCTAGCTCTTTCCTGGGTCACATAATGGAAATCTCTTCCATTGAGAGATATTACCACTGTTTCTCAGGAAGAATCTTGTTCTCTACGAATGGACAATGTGGCCTTATAGGGATCAGTGGGAAGAAGTAATTCAGACATAGTCAATGGAAAAAAGTGGAGGTTGTTGATGCCAGTGTGCTAAATATAGATGTCACATTTATTTCTTACTTAGGGTCTTGGTTAACCTAACTTAAACAGTAGAGTTTTTCTTTATTCTGAGGGCTTATATCTTTGTTAGCTGTTGTCATTACTGTTGTTATTTTCTGGGAGGTTATATAAAAAGTGCTCTTGAAACTTTTCAAACCTTAGAGAACCATCCGCCACTTACCATATTATTTTAGAATAGATGGCTCAAAAGTATGAAATCCTGAGCAGCAACTGGAGACCTGAGGTACAAAGGTAAGTTCTGCCAGCCTTAGGAAAAGAAACAGTTCAATTAAGAACACATATCAAAATAGCATTCAGCTCTCTGAACTGGGGCATAAAATAATAGAAAGGGCTCTTGGCCAGCAGTGAAGCTCATCTAATGAGGCTTATTTTTAAAGGAGGAAATTAAAAAGAGGCTTCTGAAATTGATCAAGAGGGATCAAGTTGAAAATAAGGGGGAAATTGCCTACAAGGAACCAGGCTTCTTCCTGTCTTTTTGGTCTAATTATGCTTTACTCCTTTCCACATAAGAAAACTCTGGTTTTCTTGGTGTTCCTCACATGCAACACACCCATCTCCCTACTTTGTGCTGGCTTATCCCCTATATCTGAAGTGTTCTCCTTCTTCACCTCTGCCTCTTGGCTTCCTTCAAGACCCTACCTAAATCTTTAGTCAAGAGGCAAGAAGACTTTTCCCAATCTAGTGTTGAGATGACCTCCATTTTACTTTGTTTATGTATTGTATATATGCAATTGTTTTTATATTGTCTGCCCCATCATAATGTGAGTCCTTTGAGGCCAGGGACTGTGTTTGCTTTTTTGGTGTCTTTGTCACTAAGCCTGTCATATAATATAATTAATAAATGCTTGCTGACAACAAGCAGCCTGGCATAGAGAGTACCAGCTATAGCATAGGAAAACTATCAGTAGAGGAGCCCAGTAACAGGTGGAAAGCAATATGAAGGAATAGAGCTAGAAATAAAACCCATTATCTTGTCTGTAGAGAGATGTACCCAGTGTGGTCAATAAGAAAGTAGAAGTAGGGGTCCTAATGAAAGGGATTAGAGGGAAATTTAAGTTCATGGATAATTATTGATGGGATGAGGACTCATGACTAGAAAGATCATGTAAGGGTGTCATTTATTCAGACGGAGTAAATTTAATCAAAAGGAAGCAACAGTTCCTTTGTAGATTGATAAATTCAAATGAGGAAATATAGGAATTAACTGAAACATAGTGGGGAATATTTGGATGACTTTTAGTGAAGGGAACAGAAAAGGAATAATGAAATCATACAGGAATCATACCTTGCACAGTTGCAAAATATAGTTTATATTCAGACATCTGCTTGAGCTCTGTTTGCCCACTAAAAGTTGCTGATAATATAACTTCCAATATTTCTTTTTGAAAAAATTGCAATGGATTTACCATCTTCAACCTGATGCAGATTTACAGAGAAGAACTCGTTACTTAAATAATAGCAATGGGCCTTTCTTTGCAAGGAAACAGCTATCTATATAGAGCTTAGCTTACGTACCCTCCAAATTTTAGAGTACATTACAGAAAGTTCAGAAAAAGGATAGGTTAGGGGGGCAGCTAGGTGGCGCAGTGGATAGAGCACCGGTCCTGAAGTCAGGAAGACCTGAGTTCAAATGCGGCCCCAGACCAAACACTTGACACTTACTAGCTGTGTGATCCTGGGCAAGTCACTTAACCCCAATTGCCTTTAAAAAAAAATACAAAATACAAAATAAAAAAGGATAGGTTAGGATCCCATGGCTTAAAAGATCCCACTGGGATATGTCAGTTCAAGGAGGATGGGAGGGTTTTCAGAATGAAATTCTAAAGATATAAGTATTCAATTCCACTGAGGATTTTAGTGTTAATAACTAGCATTTATATGCCAGTTTAAGGTTTGCAAGACAATTTATTTATCTCATTTGTTCCTCCAAATTCCCCAGTGAGGTACTATTATTTTCCTGATTTTAAAGATAAGGAAATGGAGATGTGAAAGTGTAACAACAATCTCTGACTTTACTCAGGCATCCTCTGGAGTTCTGGTCCTCATCAGCCCTCAAATGGATTTATTGCCATGCCTTCTTAATTTGTTTCCCAAATTTCTCCCCATTCCAGTCCAAACTGTTTTTCCTTAAGCACAGATCTGTATCTGCAAACTCCAGTGACTTTCTATTTCCTTTAGAATAAAATATAGATTCCTTTATTTAGTTTATAACGCTTTTTTACAACCAACTGTTCTGTATTGATTTTGTATGTTTATTGTCTCTTCTGTCAGAATGTAAGATCCTTGCTGGTATTGATTCAGATATATGTCAATGGGATTGATTGGCCAAAAGAAATTTCCAAAAAACCGAAGTAAGGACAAGTAACAAATAAAAAGGGGAGTGTCTCTGTTCTGAAGAGTACTCAAGATTGGAATCATCTTAGTCTGGTGATATTCTAAGGACAAATATATGGTTAAGGGTTTATGACTACCTGCCATTCAGTGTGAATAAAGTAATGAGAACTAATAGAGAGCTATGAGAGCTAATAGAGAGGAGGAAGAAACTTTTTGAAGTAGAAAAAATAACCATTTTTGTTTTTCTTCTAATAAATTATATCCTCATATCAAAACAAATGGCATATATTATTGCTGAGCTCCTTGCAATGATGTTCTGAAAGAACATGGGAGAATAAATGATAGTCCAAGACTGCAGATTAGCAAGTGTCCTAATTTTTTAAGAAAGAACACAAAATCATTTAACTATACATCATAGTAACCTTGATTTTTTTTAAGTAGATATATTTAATATGAGCCCACAATGACATGATAATCAAAAATCTAACTTGAACCTAACCACTATTAAGAGTAATGATATCCAGAATGGTGGAGCCACTAGTTCTATTGCATTGTGCCCTTGCCACACTACATCCAGAGTATTTTTTTTTTCAGGTCTGTGTCCTGTTTTAGCTTTGAATTTGATAAGCTTAAGAATGACTAGGATGGAGGCTGTTGGTGGTGCAGTGGATAGAACACTGGCTCCCAAGTCAGGACTTTTGACACTTACTAGCTATGTGACCCTGGGCGTGTCACTTAACCCCTATTGCCTAGCCAAAAATTTAAAAAAAAAATTGACTAGGATGCCCTAAGATCATACCATATGAAAATGAACCAAAGTAATTGGATGATGTTTAACTTAAAAGACAGAAAATTTGGGCTGTATGGTAGCTGCTTTTAAATATGTGAATTGTTATCAGATGGAAGAGAATTACATTGGTGCTACCTGAACCCAGAGAGCAGAACTTGGGACAGTAGTTGGTTGCCATTTCATGCTACAGATTTAGACTATGTTGAAAGTAAAACAGTTTAGAGCTGTCCAAAAGTACAGTGGTCTGCCAACAAAAGAGTGGCTTGACTACTTAACATATACTAGAGATCATTCCTGTTCTAATACTGGTTCAACTAGATGGCCTGAATTTCTAATTCTTAGATTCTGTAACATCTTGAAATAATAAAAACCATTTTTAAGCGTAGAGATTATATATTAAATTGCCTGAACTTTAGAAATGTTTATTATCATAGGATTTAGAGTTCATCATAACCAGACATCTAGAGCTGGAAGGGCTCTATTGGGGATTGTGATACAGCTTTTTTTTTTTTTTTAAACAGATAAGGAAACTGAGACCCAGACAGGTCAAATGACTTGTTTGAGTTCACAAAGATATCAGTAGAATTTGGGTCTTCTGACTCTCTGTGGCAGTATGACATTGACCAGAATTTTAACTGAAGTGTTTCTTATGTGCACACTGAAGTATCTAGATGGGGTAGTACAGGCCCTGTAGTCAGGTGGACCTCAGTTCAAATCCACCCTCAGACACTTACTAGCTTTGTGTCCATAGGCAAGTCACTTAGCCCTATTTGCACATAAGCACATTTATAGGTGCTTAATAAATGTTTGCTCCTTTTCTATTTATGTCAAGGGTACTTAAACTTAAATCCATTATGGACTCTTTCTGTCTTCTCTTGAAGTCTATGAACTCCTCAAATTAGTTTATAAGTGGATAAAATATATAGAATTATGAAGGGAAACTGATTATATTACACCATTCCCATGTTCGGTAACTTCCCTGGCACGGTAGAAAAGTCAGAGAAGTCTGGAGATAGTGCAGCCATGTAATAAATGAATTAATTTTAAGCTTAAAACTTTACTAAGACTTTTTGGAGCATCCTACATTTTAACTTTGATTTTAACATTACCTGCAATGTGATTATTCCACATTTCTAACCCCTATCAGTTTAAAAGAAAAAAAAATTATAGCATTCTGGATGTCACCTCTGTCAAAGCCTGACTATGACTACTAAGTTTTTTAGGCAATTCACACATTTATTTTATCTTATCTTCTATAACTGTGCTGTATATCCCATATAACCTCAAAAATGCTATGCCACTGTATCAGAAATGAATAGAATCAAGAACCCATGACATAGTTTAGCTTTTAACTAGGCAAAACTCTTCTATAACTGGTGGGAGATAGAGAAAAAGAAGAATAGGTAGTGATTAGCTTAATTCCACTTAACACTTTGTCTTTGAAAATCAGAATTCCCCTCCAGGCTTCAGCTAAGGATTGTCTTAAGTTCCCTAGATCTCTACCATTTGCTAAAGGCTGTGTCCATTATCAAAAATCAGATAATCAAGTTCCTACTTAGGCTCTGTAGGTTACAACGAAAAATCCCAAATCCCCACAGAAAAACAGAGCTCAGTTTAACAAAGGAGTCAGCATGCGAAACAACTAATACTGGGAAAGCAGTGACATTTCATGGGGAATGAGGCAACCATATTATGTCCAAAAAAAAAATTTGGCACATTCATTCTTCAGTGGATCTCGTTTATCTTATTTATGACAACAGATTTTCATACTTTTAGTGGATTTCATTCCACAAGGAAAGAGGGAGCATTTCAGTGCATGAGCAATTTTAGTGTTTGTACTGGTACCTATAAAATTGCTGTAGGGCATGTTGATAGAAACAAAACTTTTTCATTTGAAAAATGTTTATTTTAAAGTATAGGTGTGAGAAATCTTAGTCATATATGCTAATGAAGTAAACTATAGTAAACTAATTTCGAGAGTTGATATGTTTGGCAAAGAGAAAAAGTTTTCAATTTTCTTGAAACTCAATTAGTAAAACAGAATTTGTCTTTAAAACAATAAAGTATGTGCAACCTAACAAAAATTTTTTTAAAATTATATCAAATTTAAGGTTTTTGTTTTGTTTTGTTTTTTAATTCCTAAATAAAACCAAACTACTGTCATGGACAGTTTCCAAATGTTAACCATTTGGAAAAGTGTATATTAGGAACAATAGATGTATACAAATTTGTAGATGGAAGTGATCTCAGACAATGACTTAGAATTGTCTGATAATTCAGATTTGATATTGCAACAAAATGAGATATCAGGAAACCATTCATCAGTTATTTAAAGGAAGTTTACTTTGCCTACAGCATGGAAAAGATATTCAGCAGGGATACAGCATTGATTCATTTGGACTTAGCTTCCTTGCCTTTGCATTTGTCAACCCTGAAATTGGAGCCACTGGGAAACTAAATCAGCCTCTATCTCTACCAATTAAATCTTTTTTTTGTTTGTTTGTTTGTTTGTTTGTTTGTTTGTTTGTTTTGCTAGGCAATGGGGTTAAATGACTTGCCCGGAGTCACACAGCTAATAAGTGTGATGTGTCTGAGGCCGGATTTGAACTCAGGTCCTCCTGACTCCAGGGCGGGTGCTCTATCCGCTGTGCCACCTAGCTGCCTCCCAATTAAGTCTTAAGGATGGTTTTTCATGATTTTTGAGGGAAATCTAGCTTAGTGTGAGTAGATATCACTCTTACAACAGAGATTATCTAGTTCAGCATGCTTATTTTCCAAAAGAAAAAATTAAGCTACCACATAATTAAGTTGCCCAAGCTCACACAGGTAATAAGAAGGAAAGATCGGATTTGAACTCAGAAAAATCATTGTTGTTAGTATATAAACTGTGCTTTAAAGAAACCTAAAGATTGTAATAGGCAGAGGTGTAGAAGGCGTGTATAATAGCCATGGGGATAGGAACTGGAACATAATTATCATATATAAGTATGATAACAGGGCAGCTAGGTAGTGTTAGTAGATAGAGTGCTGGGCCTAGAGTGAGAAAGACCCGAGTTCAAATCTCAGATACTAGCTGAGTGACCCTGGATAAGTCACTTAACACTCTTTGCCTCAGTTTCCTCATCTGTAAAATGAGCTGGAGAAGGAAATGGCAAACCACTCCAGTATCTTAGTCACGAACAGTTGGACACAACGAAAATGACTGAACAACAAAAGGTGTAATAATATTGTGCTATAACGTAATGAATATGAATAAATAAGGGAAACATGGGAAAATATGCATAATGTTAAATTAAAGCCAAAAGATTAAAATACACAGTTGATTACAACAGTATAAATAAATTCAATATTGAGAGGCAACAAAACTCTGGTCAAGCGATAAGTATATAGAAAATTTTCATAAAGAGAAAAATCCAAAGTTGGTTTGGGAGGGAAGGTCCTTGCAATTATGAGGATCAGAGAAGCTTTCCTGTAGAAGGTGAAGTGCATTTTAAAGTCAGAGGTATGGAGAAACTACATTCCATGCATGGTGAATGCCTAGTGCAAAGGCATAGAGGGAGTGGGAGAGGGAGCGATATGGATGAAAAACAGAGAAGGCCAGTTTGTCTGGTCTGTTGGGTTTTGGAGATGTCTCCAGGGCATCCCAATTGAAATGTCCAGTGAAGATGAGGAGAATGACTGGGCCTGAATAGATGTATACGATCTGTGAGTCATCTTCTTGCAAATGGTAATTTATCCCATAGGAGTATTCAGAGAGAAGAGAAGCAGTTACAGAAACAATCACAGTTAGATTTGGGGAGCAAAGGAGACTGAGAGACGGTTTTCAGAGATGTAAGAAGGAGACCCAGAAGAATGTAATGTCAGGAAGACTCAGAGGAGAGGTATACTCAACTTTGTCAAAAACAGAGCACAAGGAGTAGGACTAAGAAATATGAGTTCAGATTGGGTGATAAGAGATTGATGTTAACTTTGGAGAAACATTTTAAGTTCTGTGTTGAGATTGGCAGCTGAATTGGAAAGGCTGGTGCAGTAATGAAAGGAGAGGAAGAAGAGGCAATTAGTATAAATAGTTTTTATTTTGTTTGATGGAGAAGACAACAATGTGTCTTTTAAAAGTTCAAATCAAGAAGAATATTGAATTTAAGAGATACCTGAGGCACTGAGAAATGAAAGACCGCTCCTTAGTTTCCTTTGGATCATCATCTATGTCTTACTCCCTAATTATGGTTAGTTCCCCTACATCAAGACTCCTGGCCTTCCTTGGTCTCTTCTTTCTAAACAGTGTTTCTTAATGATCTTGTTGGCTTTCATGAGTTCAATTATCCCATTAGGGAAGACTCCTTAATCTATATGCACAACTCTAATCTCTTTTTATCCACAGTTCTCCTCTTAGTAACTGGTTGCCTGTTGGACATCTGTAGCTAGGTGTCTAATGAATATCTCAGACTCAGCATTTCCTAAACAAAACTCATCTTTCCCCTCAAATCTACCCCTCCAACCTTCTGGATTTCTCTTCAAGGTATCATATTCAACTAGTTGACCTACACAATACAGCTTGAACTCAACTCTTTTCTTTTCTGGTAAGGCCACCATCTTTGTTTGACCCTTCGTTATCTTTTCCCTAGATTACTGCAGCATCTTTCTAATTGGGCTCCCAGTATCCAGTCTCTTGTCTCCTTATCATCCTCTACCCAACTACAAAATAAGTCTATCAAAGTTATCCCTGCTCAAGAAACCTTGGTGTTTCCTGTTGTCTCTGGAATGCAATAAATTTGAAATTGTTTTTATTTTTCATTGTTGCCTTTTTTATTTATGCTATAGTCATTTGCTCTTCTCTTGAATTGAACCCTTCCTTTATAGCAAAGCCTGGTATATAGTTTCATCTCTCTGCTGAGAGGAGAAAGGTATGTTTTCTAAGCATTTGTTAATGTTATCACCATTTTTATGTTGGAACCTTATCTCACATCCTCCTAGCATTGATCTGCTCTTTATCTTAATTTTACATTTTGGTGTGAAGAAACCTCATCACATCACTCCCATGTCGTTGAGATTAGGCCCACAGTCCTGATTGTTGGGGGGTTAGAACAGCAGATTTGTTTGGCATGCAAGGGATGCGGCGAGGTGGGGGTGGAAGTACTGGTATAAGTTAGCCCTTGACACACACAAAAAACAAATTGTGGTAAGGGCTGACTTTCCATAGATCTCAGAATTTCTTTCATTTGTATTTGTTATTAGTGAACTAGTAACAATATTTCATGCTGTTGATTTGAGATTTTGTTCTGAAAACTGCTCTTAGTTTTCAACCATTTATCTATTTTTCAGTGGAACTTGGTCTTAAATATTTAATTATCTAGATTTCTTAAATATTAAGACTTTAAGCAGAATTCTTGAATGCAAAGATTTTTTTCCCATGTTTGATGCCAGCCATTCATGCTACATTTATTTCACTTATATAAGAACTAATTTTATGTAACTTAAAATGCCAGTATATTTAATACCCATTTTGAAGGCCAATGTGATCAATAAATTGGGCATGGAACTAAAAAAAAACCTAGAAAAACTACAAATTAAAAAACCCCCAATGAAACATCAAAATTGAAATCCTGAAAATCAAATGAGAGATTAATAAAATTGAGCATAAGAAATCCATTGAACTAATCAACAAAATTAGGAGTTGGTTTCATGAAAAAACCAACAGAATAGGTAGGTTATTTGTTAATTTTTTTTAAAAGGCAAATAATAAGTCATACAAAACAAATTTCTACATTAGCCATTTTCAAAAAAGAGAGACAAAAAATATGCCTAAATTTGCATTCTCTGTCTGGAGGTGGCTAGAATTTTGTGTCATGAGTCCTTTGGAATTGTTGTGGGTCATCTTGGTGATCAGATCTACTAAGTGTTTCACCATTGGTTTATCTTTGTAATATTGCTGTTAATGTGGAAATTGTTCTTGTTCTTCTCACTTCACTTTGCATCAGTTCGTATGAAGTCTTCCCAGGTCTTTCTGAAAACATCTCCTTCATTAATTTTTACATTATCAGCCTAATAGTATTCAATCATATGCCACACTTGCCCCAATTGATAGGTATCAACTCACTTTCCAATTCTTAACCATCACAAAAAGAGCTTCTATAAAAACTTATACATATGAATCTTTTTCCTCTTTGATATCTTTGTGGTATAGAACTAAGTAGTGATCTTACTGGGTCAGAGGGTATGCATGGCTTAATAGCTTTTTGGGCATAGTTCCAAATTGCTTTCCAGAAAAGTTAGATTAGTTCACAGCTGCACCAACATTACATTAGCAACTGTTTTCCCACATCCCTTCCAGCATTTTTCTTTTTTTGTCATCTTATACAATATGATGTATGTGAATTGGTACCTCAGAGTTGTTTCCATTTACATTACTCTATTAGTGATTTAGAGCATTTTTTTTCATATTCAAGTAATGATAGCTTTGATTTCTAACTCTGAAAACAACTTTTTCATACCGTTTGACCATTTCTCAATTGTGTAGTAGCACTTGTAATTTTGACTTAGCTCTGTGTGTGTGTGAGATCTTAGAAATGAGAACTTTATCAGAGAAATTTGCTTGCAAAGATTGTTATTCCCAGTTTCCTGCCTGCCTTCTAATTTTAGCTGCATTGGTTTTGTTTGTGCAAAAACCTTTTAATTTTCTGATGAACCTCTGTCTTGTTTGGTCATGAACTCTTACCCTGTCCATAGATCTGACAGATAATTTCTTCAGTCCTTCAATTATTTTTCATCACCTTTTATTTCTAAATTATATACCTACATTGAGGTTATTTGTCAGAATACGTTCCAGTTTTCCCCACAATTTTTGTCAAATAGTGAATTCTTGCTCCAGTAGCTAGGCCCATTAGGTTTATGAAATGTAGGTTACTGTGCTCATTTAATTTCCTTTGGTATATTTTGTGCCTGATTTGCTCCATTGATCAACCACTCTGTTTCTCAAAAATTACCAAATTGTTTTGATGATTGGAGCTTTGTAGTATAGTCTGTAATCTGACACTGCTGGGTCCCCTTTCTTCCCCCTTTTTCTTTTCCCATTGATTTTCCAGGTGAATTTTGTTACTGTTTTTTTTTTAGCTCTATAGTAATTTTTGGTAGTATTATTAGTCTAGCACTGAAAAACTAAATTTAGTTTGTATTAACATTTTATTATATTGTTTCAGCCCATAAGTAATTAGTATTTCTCTAATTATTTAGAGTCTTTATTTCAATGAGGAGTGTTTTGTAATTGTGTTCATATGGTTCTTGTGTATATCTTGAAGGATAGACTCCTAAGAATTTTACACTGTCTGTAGTTATTCTAAATGGAATGTCTTTCTCTTCCTGTTGGATTTTTGTTGGTAATATGTAGAAGTTCTGATGATTTGTGTGGGTTTATTTTATATTCTACAACATAGCTGAAGTTGTACGTTTTATAGTAGATTTTTCTGAGTTCTCTAAACCATCATATATGTAAAAAGGGATAGTTTTTGTTTCCTCATTGCCATTAGCTAATGGTTTTCCTAATAATTATACTAGTCCTGTGTTCCTATTATAAATCCATCTTAGTCATAGTGTATGATATTTCAGATACATGGCTTTTTCTCTATTAGTGTTTTCTTTTTTTAATTTTCTATCAGGATTCTTTAGGGAAAATATTTTATCAATACTTTTTCTCTATTTTAGTGCTCCCTGGTTTAGGTATCATGACCATATTTGTGTCATAGAAAGAATTTGTTTAGGACCCTTTCTTTGTTTTTTCTCAAACAGTTTATTTAGTATTGGAATTGTTTTTTAAATGTTTGATAGAATTCACTTTTAAATCCATCTGGTCCTGGGTTTTTTTTGTTTTGTTTTGTTTTCCCCTTTAGCGGTTTCATTTATGACTTGTTATTGCATTTCGTTTTTAAGATTCAGTTTATTTAGACAGTTAATATTTTTGTAAATATGTATCCTTTTATTTAGATTGATTTTGTCACCCATAGTTAAGCAAAATAGCTCCTAATATTTGCTTTGGTTTCATCTTCATTGGTTACACATTCACTCTTTTCTTTTTCATACTAGTAATTTGATTCTTTTTTAAAAACAAGTGAGCCAGTTGTTTATTTTATTGTTTGTTTGCTTTTAGAGAAAATAAAAAAACAACAACAACAACAAAAAAAAACAGATCACGGTCTTATTTACTTGTTCAATGAATTTTTTTTATTTCCATTTTATTAATATTCCCTTTGATTTTCATAATTTCTATTTTGGAATTTAATTCAGTATTTTTAATTTATTGGGTTTTTAGTTGTCTTCTTTTTTTTTTCTTTTTTAGTTGCATCCCTAATTTGTTTTTCTGCTCTCTTATTCATGAAGATTTTTAGAAATGCAATTTTTCCTGTAAGTACTGCTTTGAGTACATCCCACAAATTTTGACATGTTGTTTCTTTGTCGTTATTGTTTATTATTTCAGTTGTTTTTCAGTCATGTCCAAGTGTGCATGATCCCTTTTGGGGTTTTCTTGGCAAAGAGACTAAAGTTTGTTTTTCAGCTGAGACACTGAGGCAAACAGTGATTTGCCCAGGGTTACACAGATAGTGTCTGAGGCCAGATTTGAACTTAGGAAGATGAGTCTTCCTCCTTCCAAGCCCATTGCTCTATCTACTGTACCACCTAGATACCCAATAACAGCATGTTTTATTCTTGACCCAGTCATTTTTTAGCATTAGTTTACTTAGTTTCCAGTTAGTTTTTAATCTAAGTTTCAGTGACCTTTCATTGCATTGTGGCCAAAAAAAAGATGCAACATAAGGATTAAGTAATTTAATTTTCAGTTAATTTTTAATCATTTCTTCAAAGGACCTGTAATGAATATAATTTATATTGCCTTATTACCAGAATTCATATTTCTGCATTTGTTTGTGAGGTTTTTATGCTCTAATATGTGGTTATTTTTTGTGAAGTTTCCATCCAGAAAGCTATATTCTTTTCTCTTTTCATTTAATGTTCTTCTTTGGGCTGTCATATCTAACTTTTATAGAATTCTTTTCTCTTCCTCTCTGTAACTTCTTGTTTATTTTATGGTTAGATTTATCCAAGTCCAAGAGAAGTAAATTGAAGTGCCCTCATGAATACAGTTTTACTGTCCATTTCCTTTTGTAACTCATTTAATTTCTCCTTCAAGAGTTTGGATGCTGTGCTATTGATACGTGTATGTTCATTTTTTCATATTAATTCATTTTCTTTGATACCTTTTAGTAAAAGAACATTTCCCTAATTATTGTTTAATTAGGTATATTTTTGCTTTTGCTTTGAGATCATGATTGAAACCCTTGCCTTTTTTACTTCAGCTGAAGCGTGCTAGATTCTACAGCAGCCCCTTATTTTATTTCTGTGTGTATCTGTTTCAGCTGTGTTTATTGTAAATAACACATTTTTGGGATTCCCTTTTAAAATTCATTCTCTTAGCCTCTTCCATTTTTATAAGGGTAAGTTCATTACATTCGTATTCATAGTTATGGTTGTTAAATATGTATTTCCCTCTATCTTGTTCTCTTATACTTACCCTTCTCTTTTTACCCTGTCCTGTCCCATACCTTCCCTCTTATCCCTGGTCCCCTACCTCTACCATTTCACACCCTTCCCCATTCTGTTTTTGAGATCATCCCAAAATAATAGAATTACACCCCAGCCCTCCAAGCAGAGTTCCTTCAACCACCATGCTGATGGTAAAATTCTCAAGTGTTATCATCTTCCCATATTAAAATATTAAAAAGTTTAACCTTGTTTAGTCATGTTCACCTTTTCGTGCTTCCCTTTTTGTCTTGTGTTTTCAGTGTTAGATTTTCTGTTTCTTTTCATCAGGCATTCTTGAAAGTCCTCTATTCCATTAAATATTCTTTTTTCCCACCTATAGGATTATACCTGGTTTGCTGGCTAGAGTATTCTTGGTTGTAATCCTGGTTCCTTTGCCTTTTGGAATATCATTGCAAGCCCTCTATTTCCTTTTTAGTCATAGCTACTAAATCTTGTATGATCTTGACTGTGAGTTCATGGTATTTGAATTTTCTTTCTGGCTGCTCGCCTTATTTTAGTACTGGATTTGATCTTTCAGGATATGACTGGTAGATTCCTTCACCTTTTCCTTTGCCTCTGGTTCTAAGATATATCTGAATTTTCCTTTTATGATTTCTTAAAATTTTGTTAATGACTTTCAAGTAGTCCAGTGATTCTTAAATTATCTCTTCTTGATCTATCTTCTAGATCAGTTGTTTTTCCTTTGAGATAATTTCAAATTTTCATGCCATTTTTTTTCTAGTCTTAACTTTAATATTTCATGGAATCATTAACTTCCACTTGACCAATACTAATTTTTAAGGAGTTATTTTCTGTACTTTAAAAAAATGTGTTAATATTCATTTTTCTTGTACTGTGCATTTCTTTTCACACTTTTTCTGTGACCACTCATTTTAAAAATTTGGGGGGGGCACTTCATTAATCTTTTAGCTCTTCTAAGAATTCTTGTTGGGTCCAGTCTTTTATTTTTCTCTGAGGCTTTTCTTGTTTTCAAGTCATCTTCTAAGTTTGTGTCTTGAGCTTTCCAGTGACCATTATAGATTTGTTTGGATTGGGTTTGTTTTTTTTGTTTTTTTTTTAATGATCAGCTCTTTTGTTTTATTTTCCCCTTTTTCAACCTACTTAGGTGTTTATGTTACTGTTTTGCTCTGCTCACCCGGTTGGGAGAGTTGAAGGTTGAGGTCCGACCCGAACTTCTCTCTTTTATACCTTGCTTCTTTCACAGCTTAGTCTGAAAACCTGTTAGGCTTTTGGTACTTTCAGAGTTGTGTGATCCAGATACAGAAGTCTGCCCACTGTCTTCCTGGTCTGGGCTCTGTAATTCCCTGGCAAGGTTTGGGTATCTTGTTTACATGTGGTTGAATTTCTGTGGGCTGCTGCTGGACTTAGTCACAGTCCACTGGAAGGTTCTGCACCTTCAGAACAACTAAACTGCTACATGGCCCAGGCCACAGCGGGGTCCCCCACCCCACCCCCTAATTTTGGTCTCTGCCTTAGCTTATTCCACTGAAAGCTTATGTACAAGACTAAAGGTTGGAACTCTGCCCTGTGTTGTTACACAATTTTGTAAACATGTTTTCTTCTAACAATTAATCTTGTAACAATTTGAAAAACTATAGTTCCTCATAATTGTTAATAGGACAATGGAGCAAGGGATTTGATTAATGGTTATTACAGAGTTCACCAATGGATCAAGATAGGGAAGGGAAAGAGTGTATCCAGTTCCTGGCTGATGGCTTGGGGAAGAATGAGTCTTAGAAGGAAATGAGGTCAGAGTTGGGATGAAGAACGGGGTTGTGGGTCATTAAGGCATAAAAAAAGTTGGAATGATTAGATTAAGGAATTTTGGAGAGGGTGTAGCACTTGTGTTAGACAGGATTGGTATGACCATCTATCTCAGTGTGTAGCTGAAGAGGAATGGAGGAATAGGTTACAGAAATTGAGGAGATTGAAGAACTGTGAAGTTAGGATATTTGATTGTATGTTGAAATCCCCTAGTATGTGAGCAAGAGTTGTCCTGAAAAGAAAAACAGGCACAGTGGACTCATTGAAGGAAGGAGAATTCTTTGGGAGTCAATCTGTAACAACCACCAGAATCTAGTTTTTGGATTGCTTTAATGAAGGTGCTGGAGGGAGAATGTGGAAATGGTTTTAAAGGTATATTCTGATTGTAAGATAAAGCTTATTTGCTAATTGTGGAGCAGGAAGTATAGAGAGCACAATGGAAGGGTGGGTGGTCAGATCTGCAGCGGGAAATTGAAGAGGTGGAGGGTTGAGGTGGAAAGCATTAGCAATTTGACGATGGGAACCTAGTTTTGAACATCAGCTTACAGAAATTGAGAATCTCTGGGATGGGACTTCTACAAGGGAGTGGGAGTTTGCTATGAGAAGTCCAAGCTTTAATCATTGGTTGTAGGGAAGTCTATCAAGAGAGACAGACTATTACTGAGATACCTCCCTCTCCTTGTGGCAAGTGGGGAGGTCTCTGAGGCCCAACTCACAGCTGATAAGAACCCTGGAATTGTGAAAGCCATAGGAGCCTATCAGAAGGCAATGGTCCCTTGCTTGTCAACCCAGGACCAGTGATACTCGTGTTCTTTTTGAATTAGAACTGCTCCCAGGTGAGGTGAAATGGCTTGGCCCAGATTTTACAGCTACTTAATGTCTGAATGATAAGAAAACTGTTATCTCTTGCCACCTTCAGTTCACCAGCATGAAAGAAACCAGTCAGATCCTGTCATCTGGATGTGAAGTAAAGGGAGAGAAGTTAGAAAGATACACGATTGCTTAGGTATGTAGCTGGACCCTTGGGGTATAAAATCAGTACTTTTCCCAAACAAGATCCTTAATTTTCTCGCCAATTCTTCATTTTGGTGGGTAAGTTCAGTAATAGAGGTGGGTCTATTGTTTATTTTAAAAACTAACATTATTCAGCCCTGATTAATTTTTCTGGATGCTGGAAGCCTTCAGTCCTTATCTATTTTCATCGGCAAAACTAGTATACAAGTATAGTTGTTTGATGGACAGGTGAATTATTCTGAATTAGGTATAACTTATTATGTGAATGTACTTGTAAAGAGTACAACAGGATTAACATTTACATAGCCATTGAAAAGTTTATGACCTTGAGTAGTCAACAGGATTCAGAAAATTCAGAAGTTTAAATCCAAGAGTCTTGATTTTGCATTCTTCTCAGAACTCTTTGGTGTGAAATAACAAGTATCTTGAAAGTTGCATGTACTACCTCCTCACCGGATTCCTCATTTCCAGTACACTACCCTCAGATTTCTTTTTTCAAATTCCTGGTACAATGGGTATTGTATATAGCTTTAAAGCAGTGGTATGCTGGTACACATTTAACTATGGGCTCTATCACTATTGTTCTCCATATTTACAGGATATCCTTCAAACTTATTCCAGGACCTTTACAGGCTGGCCCAAATTTGATCCCACTCATACTATGCTCTCTCCTCTGAATTCCAGTATGCAATCTTATAATTTATTATCTGATATTATTAACTAGTTAACATGTCCTGGATATATCTTTTCTCCCTAACTAGATTGTAAGCCCCTCAGAGACAAAGATACCTACTTTATATCCCCCATGTTCCTTATCGTTTTGCCTTTTACTGTGGTGCCCTACAAATATTTTGTCTAAACTAATTCTGATATGTTTTTGGATGGAGCTTTGAGGAAGAAGGAAGGGAGAAAGTATATGGAAAAGATAAATGTGTAATGGGTAATGAGGGGAAATGTTGACTAAGAATGTGGAAAACTACTCTTCTAAATTTTTAGTACAAATAATTGTAAGTGAACAGGAAGAATTCAAAGATAAACTATTATACATGAATTAGACCCACTAACCTAGGTTGGAGGGTAGTATTTTGACTAGGAGTATAACAGTATTTTAGATGATTTTCATTTTCATACAATTATATGACTAACTATATTCTTCCAATTGAATTTGTTTATAGTAAAGCAGAAATGAAAGGCAATTTCTTTATTAAATTATTGTCAGGTCTCCTTACTGTTTGTAACTCCATGATTTTCCATTTGCCTATCCACTCTCTTAAAATTTTTTTGATTTCCTCAGTCATCTGTACTTTAAAATTCCATTTCATTTATAGCTATAGATTTCTTTAATGGATAAATTTAGATTCAGGGGAAAACATTTACAGTCAATCCTCAACTTCCCTGGAGGTAACATTCCAGAAAATGGCGGGAAAGTGAAAAACACAAATGTTGATACATTGAACCTATGGGAAGTAACCACCAAAAACTGTAATCTTTCACTAGAGAGTGCTGAAAATATACTTTTCTGCATACAATTCTTTATAATAAAATGTTAATTATGATAATAGAATAACCATGAAATAATTCATAAAATACAGTACCCAAAATAAAATGGATAACCTGCAAAACATTTTTTTCTTGCTAGCAATTCCCCCGGCCTCTTATGTGAACATCTTATTTTAACAAAAACATTGATTTCTGACAATATTCACTTTTAATACACATAAATCTACAGTATCAAAATTACTCTTTTTTTTTTGCAGATATAACAAATTGTCAGTTCACTCCAAACTTGCAACTGACAGCGGCTCCAGACTTCCTGGCACAAAGGCTATCCAACAGTTTGATTTCCTCACTAAGCCACTTCAATGCATGCTTGGGATTATAGCCCAAATGACTTGTATTATTGTTTGGGCACATAATTGCAACACAGAATTTGAGTTTTAGAGGCAAACAATGAAAATAATGTTGCAAAGGGAACTTTTTATTCTACAATGGTAAGAGTGAACAAGACTAGTGAAGCACCTAGTAGTATACTTCACAAACTTGCATGCATTGCTCTCATTTTTTTAATCCATTGCACAGCACCATGCAGTTGCTGAGGCAAAAGTGAAAATAAAGCTACTAATAAATTATGCAAATACTTGAAGTTGCAGAAGTTAGACATGAGAATGTTGACAATTGACTGTAAATTGAACAAACACCTTTGATTATTGAACAGTTTCTCTTTATTCTTCTAATAACCTTCTTTATCTGTTTTAGCAACTCCCTGTATTCTTCCCCGTGTTCTTTACTTCCTATTTTCTTGTAAGTATCACATTCTTTTTCCTCAGTTCATTATTGATCTGTTTAACCTTTCGGAATTTAGTGGAGCTTCATTTGTCTTTGAGGAAAACATGTTATCTCAATTACCATTTCTTTCTGAGTTATTTGAGGTAGTAGTTTTTGTTTATGTTCTTATCCTCATATGACTTACGATGTGTTCATAAACTCATAGAATGTCAGATAACAATTATGTTACTTGGTAAAATTGATAATGTCAACACTAAGTATCCCCAATACTTTGCATATATATATATATATATATATATATATATATAGTAATGCATTTTGCTTACCATATCAAATCAAATATTGTATCTCTTCTGCCTTAACTCTGTTTAGATTAGTCCACCTGGTCTTACTCAAATTTAGGGAAATAGCATTTTTTTTCTGAAATAGCTAATAAATTATATATTTCGTATGTTGAAGTATCTCTTCATACTGTAGAGCTGTTTAATATACCATTTCTCAAAAGACATCATTAAATGGAAATTGTTTTTAATTGGAAAATCATTATTGTCTCTGTCATTTGGGAAATGTTTCTTAATGCTGAATAATTTCAGATTGATTAGTTAATTTCTTATAGGTTTCCATTTTTCTGGTTTTGACTTACTACTACTCAATTGCAAAGGTATCACAAATTACTGTCATTGATTTTTATATCTTAAACACAGGGCTAAATTTTTCTGCCTTTTTTGTACTAGCTCATTTTTTATTTAAATAGAAATCATGTTTATAGAACTTTTTATATCTCCTAATATGTTAATAGTCAGCCATGTAATTAAATTTTTAGGACATAGTCATATAAGTTTTGGCATGGTTGTAAGTCTTATTGAGAGAACAGTAAACTGATTGTCTTGACTAGAATGTATATTAAGGGAGTTGATCTGGAAAATAAGATTGAAGAAGCCTGGCAGGGTTTTATTCATATAGAATCCTTAGCTCTGAATACTTAGGTAGTAGTTTCACTTTAACGAAGTAGGCATTCACTTCAATATTTCATTTTGAGAATTGACATTAAAATGTTTGAGAGACATTTTCCAAGTAGAATTAGTGATGGTTTGAGTAATGAAATCAGAAAGGTTTTGCAATAATCTAGTCATGGGATGGTGATAACTTCATGTTAGGGTGATGAATATCTCCTGTCTGTGCAGCTCACTTAAACTCAGTGGGCCTCATGTTCTTCATCTGTAAATTAAACATGTTGTACTAAATCGCTTTAAATCTTCTAACCCGTTATGAAGTTGTAAGGGATTCTCGTTTGAGAGGTAAGGCTTCAGATTTCATTTTTATGTATTGTGTTAGTTGAAATTTAATTGTAGAAGATCATTGTATAGGCAGTTAGGAAAGAAGACTGGAAAAAGATTTCAGTTTAGAAATTTGGTGTAGAGATTGCAAACAAATGCAGGCAAGTTTTTTTTGTTTTTGTTTTTTTTTTTAAACAAGTTCATAGTCCCTAGTGTAAACGCGGAAAAAAAAAACAGGAATCAATAAATCAACTATAGAGGATACTTACAATTGGATAATTAGGGGGAAAAAAGGTGGCAGGCCCCAAGTATTGCCAACCAGCTTCATTTTTATTTTAAATGTTGAAAATGATTTTTATAACCTTATGAAGCATTTGATCAGCATATACTCAAACATGGAAATCCCATTCCTGTTTTTTCCTGGAGTTGCTATGGTGGCTTTAGATTTTTCAGGGCAGGTAAAGTAGCTACTTTGAGCATATTTGAGGTGTTTTTGACCTCCAACATTTCTGTCAGTTGATAAATAAACATACATTAAGCCAGACATTAGCCAAGCACTGACGATTAAAAAAAGAGGTAAAAGACAACCCCTTCTTTCAAGGAGCTCACCATCTAATGGAGGAAACAACAAACAAATATAAACAAATAAGCTTATACTGGACAAATAGCAGATCCTTAACACAGGGAAGGTACTAGAATTAAGAGGGCTTGAGAAAGGCTTCCTGTAGAAGGTAGGATTTTAGTCAGGACTAAATTATTTGTCCAACGCATCTAGGACAATGTTGCATTTGTGTCCAGCAAGGGGATGTATTACTATGCTAGTTAAAAAAATTTTTATTTATTTATTTATTTATTTTTGGACAATTGAGGGAAACTAATAGCTGTGATTCTGGATTAGGGGCTGGGAGAATGAAGGTAGTCTACTTTGTTCCTAATAACTAGTTCAAATGTGTTATTGAATAGAGTCGTTGGTTCCTATCAGACAGCCCTGGGCTCAGATCTTCTGTGTGGTCATAGTCTAGTCCCTCATAACTTCGCACTGCTCCAGGCAACTCTCCAAAATTTACAACTTCCACACCTGCATTGATGTGAGTGCCCTACCCTGATGAAGTCTAAACCAAAAACCAAGACCTTACTCTCCTAATGAATTGAAATGCTAACAGGATATTGGTTAATATTTGTAACTAATATGGAAATAAACTAATTTCTACTGTAAGTATAAATTATATACCAGCCACAACACATTAACTGTCAACTTTGCAATATTTTCATAAACTGCTGTATTTTTTAACTGTAACAGCTATTTAAGATGAGGCAAATAGAATGTGAGAAATCTTGTAGTTAGGTCTGCATTGTTCTGTTACATACATGCCCTTTAGATGTATTGTTACATACTTCATATCCATTATCTAAAGGCTCTTGTAAAGTGGGTTGAATATAGGGTATGGGTATAAGGAAAGACACTAAGCCCCAAGTAATGGAAGCCATGGATGATATTTCATAGCACTCTACACATTCTCATTCCACCCTTCCATAAAGCTATCCTTTGCTTCTCAGTATCTACTTTCTGGGCAAGCCTTTAACTATTTTAGTGCTATGTGTGTTTGGAGGAGTCCTATCAAAACACTGGCCCATTTCTTTAGATGTTCACAACAGAATTTATGTTATCAGAACGTTAGAGTAAGCTAAAGATACTAGATTCTCTCTCCTCTTCTTCCCCATCTTTTATCCTTTCTCCTTTTCCCTTCTCATCTTCTCCTTCTAGATATGCTTATCTACCTTAGATCCCATGCCCCTGCCTCTTGTTGCCTTCTATTTTCAGACAGTCATCTCTGTGTCTCCTTGGAGAAACCAGAGGCTAACCTGAAAAAAAGTTCCTCTTTGCCTTGTCAGGAAATTAGGTTGTTGCTATCAAAACCTAGGGTAATTATGACCCTTACTCTACTTATATCTCTTGGTTTGTTTGTTTTCATAAAGAAGCAGCTGGGTGGAATAGTAGTGTGCTCAGCTTGGAGTCAGAAAGAACAGAGTTCAAATTCTGACTCTTAATTTCTCTGAGCTTCCGTTTCCTCATCTGTAAAATGGGGATAATAATAGCACTTACCTCCCAGACAGATTGTGAGGATAAGATGAGGATGTATATAAGGATGAGGTAAGAAGATGTTTAATGGGAAATAATGTTAAATTTTGGGTCACTGTAATTCATGAAGATGGCTATCATTAAATTTAATGACTTGTGGTTAAAAGCAACAGTTAAAATGGATTTTCTCTGTAAATTTGCCGCATTTATTTAGGACATTGGTTTGTGCCTACAAATATAGATTATCCTGATTTAATCACTTTCATTATGTAAACCCACCCTAGTCTCTATTTACAAGTGCTTCTCACTATCTCACAACCCCCCCTCCCCCAACCCCTACCACCCATTCCCCATTCCCCATTCAAAGGTTTTCACAATCTACGTTTACTTGGCTCTAAGTGCCTTTGCCTGCATTGATGATTGGCTAAAAGCAGATCAATAAACACTATCCTTCCTCTTGTAATCTCCTAGTTATCAATGTTTACATCCCTCTTAGTGGAAAGTTTCTTGATTATCCACTTCCAGGAAGCCTAGCTTGAATAAACAAGTTGAGTACAAATTTCTTTCTCTCTTTTCTTTCTTTTTTTTGGGGGGGGGGTGGGGAAGGGCTAGGCAGTGGGGTTAAGTGACTTGACCAGGGTCACACAGCTAGTAAGTGTTAAGTGTCTGAGGGCAGATTTGAGCTCAGGTCCTCCTGATTCCAGGGGCAGTGCTCTATCCCCTACGCCACCTAGCTGCCCCTGGGTACAAGTTTCAGCACTGTTCTTTTTTATATGCTGCTGATTCCCTGCCTTAGCCATAGTGAGTGCTGTTTTCTGTGGATCAAGTAAGTGACCTTCAGTAAAACTTTATTCCCTATCCATTCAATAACCATACTACCCTGAATGTGTGTGATGTAGAAGTTCTAATTGTCAAATATAATTAGTACTTGGAAACATTTCTGCACCTAGGCATTTGCCAATAAATGTGTGGTGCTCTGAGGTATTTTTATATATATATGTAGGTGTGTTTGTATGTATGTATGTACACTTTGGAAAATTCAACGCAAGATCGTAACGTATAGATTTAACACTGACTACTAAACTGTATTCTGGTAATATGCAACAGATAGGAATGGATCAAGTAGCTTTGTTTTTTAATTTAAGTTTTGCAAAATGCTTCAATTACATCACCTCCTGTTATTCTCAGAACAGCCTTTATGTACTACTATAATCTCATTTTACAAGTGAAGAAATTTATGCTTAGAAAGCTCATCCAGCCAGTAGGTGTATGAGATGAGATCAGTAAGGAAAATCCTTGGGTCCACTCCACTCCAGGTCCCTGTTTCTCTTAGAATCAACCGTATGATAGATGGGAGAGGATTTTAAAAAAAAGAATATGTCTTGAAGAGAAATTCTTATTTGTGTGGACAGTAAGAGGTAGAGAATGGAGACAGTCTCTATTTTATTTCAGTTCTATTAGGTTTCCACACTGCTGCTTCATGGCAGGTTAACCAAATTACTTTTATATGTAGGTATAGAATTTAGGTTTCCTAGTTGAATCCTAAAAATTAGACCTTAAATCGAATCAAATCTCACTTTACCAAAAGTTCAGAGATTCATGTGTCTCCCAAGATCTGATCTGGTGAAAATATTAATACAAAGAAGTTTTTGCTTCTACTCATAACCTAAACTACTTGGGGATGTGGAAATTCACCCCTTTTACAACCGAATTTTACTTGTACTTGGATCTCTGAATTGATAGAAGCTGTGAATAAAGCTTCTGTCATTCCTCCACCTAGTATATGATCTTGATGACTGTTGCTATGAGAAAGAATTTCAATTCCTCCAATGTCATTCGGTCACATTTTGCCTCAGTATAACCAAGAATCTTATTTTCCCTGGATATGTCGAAGGGGGTGTGAGGAGCTTATCTGAGGTTGGCCTTTTTTAAGGGGTCAAGCAAGCTTCCATGTGATTTGATAATAATGACTAGGTACTCCAACCTCTTCCCATCCATTTAATTCCCTTACTCTAGAATTCATTGTTTTTTTGTGTGTGTGTTTTTTTTTTTTGCAAGTCAGGGTTAAGTGACTTGCCCAGGGTGTCACAGCTAGTAAATGTCGAGTGTCTGAGGCAGTATTTGAACTCAGGTCCTCCTAACTCCAGGGCTGGTGCTCTATCTACTGTGCCAACTAGCTTGCCCCTTCTTTTTGTTCCTTTTAACAGTTCCTACTTAAAAGTCAATTTGTATGATATCTTCAGGGATGTTGTATTAATTAGATTAGATATATTAGTTCTAAGTGTCAGTTTATTTCCTTGACTGTAGTTTAGACTTTTTAAAATTTGAGTCAGTGAAGATGGAAACATTGCTATTGCAGAGCTTTCAGAGTCGCATGTAATGAGCAATTTTTGTAGGTCAGGACAATTACTCATTAATATACGGTATTAAATATATATAGGAAAATATATCTTAATCTCAATAGATGATTGGGAGAAACTGGTCAGTTTATAGAAAAATAATTTAATATGTTATAATGGTTGCTGCTAATATTGAAAGTTTAAAGATACTCTAGGATTGTCTAAATTACTAAAAGTATTGATTAAAAAATGTTTCTCCTCAATGAACTTAATCCACAAAAAGTAATCCTGATAAAGTTATTAGATGTTGGATAGCATTCAATGAGCATGAATAATTGCTCTTGAAGTGTAATAACACTTATAAGTATAAATAAGAGAAGTGATAATTTTGAACAAGTTATTTTAAAAATTCAAGTAAAACCTTTCCAATTTCAATCTAAAGAAATCAATGGTCCAAATAATCAAAATATGTGTTTAATGGGAAGTTGTGTTCAGTTTGGTCACTTATAATGTATAAAGATAGCTATCATTAAATTTAATGACTTGTGGTTAAATAATCTTAAACTGCAACATACTCAAAGAAATTCTGATTAAACCTGTTAGAAATAGAGCCCCTTGGACCTCCCTCAGCAGGGTTGGGAAGTTAGTCCAGGCAAGCCCATTGTTTTCCCAGTTGCAGTGCCAAGTGGAGTCCTTCCTTTCTTTCCTTCTTTCTTCCTTTCTATTGCGGTTAAGTGACTTGCCCAGGGTCACATAGCTAGTAAGGACTCAATCTCAATATCAATAACAACACTAAGTCAAGAGTGAAAGAATTTATTATGATGCTTGCAAGAAGCTAGTGCACCCCCTGGTGGGAGAGGCACACCACACAGAAGGGAGAGCTGCTTTTATGCTGATCCTGCTTCTCACATCAAAACTGGGTAGGATTGGTCCTAGTCCTTCCAGGTTGCAATCTTCCTTACACACCCATCTCATGTTGCTCCTTGACATGTCACCCCACCTGGATCATGTGTCCCGTGTTCAAAAATGGTAGCAATCGCCCCCTTCGGGGTGTGTCATTTAATATTCAGTATGCTTATTAAGCAAGCGTGTGTGCATTTGTTTCCATTATATTTCCTAAATACATTGAATTCTATTTTATAGCTCCACCAGCAGTGTGTTAACATGTCACAATTGCTACAGTCCCACTAGATTTTAAAGTTTTCATCTTACTGTTTTTTAGTTTGATAGACATAATGCTGTATCTGAGATACTTGATTTTGTATTTCTCTAATTATAAGGGTTTTAAAACTTGTCCATGTGATTGTGTCTCTTCTTTGAAGAATGGCATGTTAACATTCTCGAAGTTATAGTTCTACAATTATAGAAATCAAAGAATCATTCTACTCAAATAAAATTTCTGTTGATTCTGTGTAGATTCTGAATTGTCAGCTATTTGTTTAAAAAAAAGTGAAAGTGATAAATTTTTCGCTAATGTAAGCCAAACTAAGAGGATAAATAGTGAAAAAGGAAACTAACAATGAACAGACATATAAAAACAACTCATCCAATTTACCAATAAAAGTGATTCTTCTATATAAAAGAAATATTTGTCTGTCTTCAAAAATAAAAAAATACAAATTGATGGTATAGTCTAGATAAACCAGTATCAAAAATTGAGCAGACTTTGAGCTCTCTCCAGAGGATCAGATTAATTCACAAGCAAATTCCAATAGACATTTAAAGGAGATATTATTCTTGAACTTTTTTTCAAAAATAGACCAAGTACTTTACCTAGTTCTTATGAGGGAAGCATGTTCCTGATCCCTAAACTGGGGAGTGATAATCATAAAAATTTCAAGTTTGCATTTTTATTTCCTTATGAAATCCCTGCAAATATTTTGAATATCATTTAACTCGTATTTCTTGTTGTTGTTTTAAACTGAAAAGATAAATGCCTTGCCCCCAAGTCCCTTAAATGTCATAGTTTTGAATCAATGCCTTTTTTTCACTATATTTCCAGGGCTTTTTAAACTATACTGTGCTGCCTAAAGATGACAAAGAAGGCAAACTTGAGACTAGTGTCATGAAGGAACATTGATGAAAGTATTAAATGATTTATTGGCTATCAAGAAGCCAATTAAACAAGAGTTAGATAAATAATTCACATGAATATCCGCTCAAGAACAACATGGAATGTTGAGAAAAAATGAGCAATTAAAAAAAAAAAAAAGCCTGACCAGAATTTTAAAAGTAGATCCGTTTAACAAATAGTCAAATTCTAAAACTAAATACGTGTTTGTATATGATATGCCCCAAGGAAAAAATAATAATAAATAAATTATTCTACAGAAGTCTTTGGGATGGGGCAGGTAGGTAGCACAGTGAATAGAGCACCGGCCCTGGAGTCAAGAACCTGATTTGAACCTGAGTTCAAATCCAGCCTCAGACGTATAACACTCACTAGCTGTGTGACTTTGGCCAAGTCACTTAACGCCAGTTGCCTCACCCCCAAACAAATTATTGGGGAAACAGTTTGACCAAAAAATCTGGAATAGACTGGTATTTTATGCCATATATTACTATAAATTTTAAGTGATTCAAGAATGGATGCTGGAGAGGGAGTGTGAGTTCATAGTTGACTGTGACTTAATTTAAGTCTGGCTTGTTGTAAGTTTTGACACGGTCATGCAGTATGTATGCCCATGTCAGAATAACAGCTTACACTAATAGCTTATACGTTTTCTTGAGAAGCGTAATATAAAGGGGCAGCTAGGTGGTGCAGTCGATAGAGCACCAGCCCTGGATTCAGGAGGACCTGGGTTCAAATCTGGCCTCAGACACATAACACTTACTAACTGTGTGACCCTGGGCAAGTCACTTAACTCCATTGCCTAGCCAAAAAAAAAAAGAGAAACATAATATAAATAAGATTATCAGCATTAATAGAATCATAGAACATAGGATCCTGGATCTATAGCTGGAGGGATGTTGGAGACCTTTAATACCAAACCTAAGCTCTCTGCTACCTCCTTCCCAAACACACAAAGCCCAGGTTTTACCTTTATTTTTATATTGAAAATATAAATGTATCTGGTATAAGCTAGTGTTTATTTTGTACCTGCTATGTGACAGGCACTGCTTAGCATTAGAACTATAACAACAAGCGTGAAATGGAGGATTTAACATTCTAAGAGGAGACCAAACCTGTGTGTGTGTATGTGATATTTTCAAAATGAATAGGAAAACACAATATTGGGAGGCAGTGAATTAGAAGCTTGGGTGATGGAGAGGGATTGATCAGGAAAGCTTTTAAATAGTTGGCTTTGAGCTGAGTCATGAAGAAACCGAAGAAGGTATGTGTTTCTCTGAAGTATAACAGCACATAAACGAGTATGACTGGATTGGAGAGTGTGGGGAAGAGACCTTGTTTTAAAGAGATTTAAATGTCAAGTAAAGGATTTTGTATTTGATCCCGAAAGGTAATAGAGAGCAGTCGCACTTTATTGAATTGGGAAATGATGTGATCAGATTTTTACTTGAGGAAAACTACTTCAGTCAGTATTAGGGGAAAGTTTTGAGGAAGAGAGACCAAGTAAGAGACTATTATAATATTCCAGATGAGAGATACGAAGGCCTCAACTAAGTTGATGGCTGCATAAGTGAAAAATACAAGATACGTTTTGGAGATAGTAATAATAGGATTTGGTAGTAAATTTATATCATTCTGTCTTTCGCTAATGATTTAAACTTTTATTATATCTATATTTTGGATTTGCTTAGAAGAGCATGCAGAAGCAATGAAACAAAATTACTCATACTAATCAGGAACCATACTTCAGCGTAATTGATAATCCATAGGTCATTTTTGCTCTGGGCTACTTTTTTGTTCTGGAAAAGTTATTAAAATGACATTAGCACTGATTTCATTTAAAAGAAATATTTTTACATAAGTTGTCAGGGAGTCTGATTCTCCCACTCCTCCACTTTCCACATAAAGTATTATTCTTAAAACTTATTGCAGTTTTCTTCACTTAGAATTCAGTCACCTAAAGCGTTATGTAATAGTGCATAGAGCACTGGACTTGGGAATCAGAAAAACCTCCTTCAAATCCCACTTTAGTCACGTATTAGTTTGGTGACCCTGGGCAAGTTTCCTTGTGTTAATGAAGAGGTGATACTTGATAATCTTTAAGATCCTTTCTACCTCTAAATCTATAAATCTGTGATCTCTTGAGGAATAAACATTTTGCACATGGCTTTACAACAGTTCAAATAATTCACAAAATGTTTACTAAACATTTTCTATGTACGGGACCCTGCACTACATACTGGGCATCCAGTGATTAAAAACAAAACAATTTGTGCTCTCAATTTTTACATGTTAAAACTATTGTAGCTGGTACTTGTGAACAGGTAATTTCTAGATAATAATGTCATATAATTATTCACTAATTAAGAATTCATCGTAGTTCCAGCATAGTATTTTTCAAACATTACTAATGACTTTGAAAACAAGGCCTCAAAAAATTAAGTGGAACTGAAGCCTCAAGAATGCTTACCCATGGTCACTCAGTCACTTTGTGGGAGAACTAGGACTTTAATCAGATGCTCTAATTCCTAGGCCAGTGTATCCTGTAGTAAGGGGTCAGAAGTCATTAGCTAGAGATGAAGCCAACACTGCTCTGGTGTCTAGATGAGTTCAAAGGTAATGGCAGGACCATGGATAGCTCTGTGTGAGCTGGTAATAAGAGAAAATCTTGGCATGCTGAGGGGTTTTTTTAATCCCTGCATATACTCTACAGCTTACAAAAGACTTATGCACACAAACAGCTGTGCTTGGTGAGCTCACTTCCCTGCCAGTACATAAACAGCCCTGCAACCTCCATGACCACTAATGTATTGACAAAATGAATAACAACCACAGAATTTTATGGGATTTTTGTAATCTGAAGTAGAAGGTTTGATAAACAGAAGCTACTCTGGGGCACATGCCTATCCTATGCATATATTTTTCACTTCACCTGAAATAAGAGTTCTTAGCAATCATCTGGTTTAATCTCTTCATTTAACTAGTGAGGCCCAGAAAGGTTTAAAAAAATTTTTTGGAGGCGGGGAGGACTTGTGTCGAGTCATTCTGGTAGAAGGTATTAGATCCAGGGTTAAGCCTCATGTCTTCCAAATTTAAATATTCTACTGATGCCCCACTGTCTCCCTTTTCTGGTCTTACTATTTCTACTCCCTTCTCTCCCACCATACCCCCACTGCAAATCAAAATAAAAGCCCTACCTTTAACAACTAAGTGTAGTCAAAGAAATTCATAGGCTGTGTCACAAAATCTGTTTTACTCTGCACCTTTCCTCTATTACCTTGCTTCCAAGATGTTCTGGATTGTGTTGATCCCAGTTCTTAAATCTCTTTACACTATTGTAGAAGAATACGTTGTTCTCCTCTCTGCCCACTTTGTTTCATATAGGTTTTCCCTCCTTTCCCTGAATCCATTTGTTTCATCACCGTATGGTAATATTCCATTCTATTAATGTACCATAGTTTTTTCATCCATTCCCCAGTTGACAAATACCATCTTTAATGTGGGTCCCTTCCTGTGCGTGCGTGTGTGTGTGTGTGTGTGTGTGTGTTGTTTGTTTTTGCTTTTATTGTTTTGTTAAAACTTCTTGGTTTTAGTATCTGGTAATGGTATTTTGTGGTCAAATGTGCACACTCTAGTGACAGCTGTTTTCTAGAATGCTTGGATTGGTACCTGTCCTCCCAGAGTTACTCTTAACAAATGCAATTTTCTTTTTTCTTTGCTCATCTGATTATTGTGAGGTGGAATTTTGGATTTTTGTTAATTTTCATTTGTCTTTCTATTAGTGATCTGAAACGTTTTTTCCATTGGTTGTTAATAGCTCACCTTTCTTTTTTGAACTGACTCTTCATATTGTTTGACCATTTTATTTTGGGGATCATTTCTTAATATTATGTAGTTATCAATTTCCTATATACTCTAGGCAATGTATCTATTTGAATTTATTATAGCATATGGTAATACAGTATTTTTTAAAGCATGACTTGTCAGACATCATTCCAGTTTTCCCAACAGGTTTTTTTTTTTCTTTCCAGTATTGAGTTGTTAAATGGCTTGTTTGATGTCCTTGGGTTTATCAAACACTAGTACAGCCACAAATGTTCAATTTCTTCTGGGTTTTAGGTACCTCCCCTGGTTCATGGGTTTTGGGGGGGAGATGGGAGTGCAGGTTAACTAATAGGGCAACTTTCTCCCCCTCATCTATTTTTTTCATTACTTCTCTTGAGAGTTTTGACTTTTTTTACTTAGATAAGTCATTCATTTTTCCAATTTCATATATAGCCTTTGCTAGTTTTGATTATTATGATACTTCATCTGTAAAAATAGTTTAGGTAACATTTTTATTATTGATATAGCCTGACTGAGCAATTAATGTTTCTCCAGTATTTAAAGTCTGTCTTTATTTCCATAAAAACTGTTTTTTAGTTTTGTTCAAATAATTTCTCAGTGTGTCTACGTAGATTTTTTTTCTCTCTTAATGTTTGGTTTCATTAGTATGGAGAAAGGCTGGTTTTTGTAGGATTATTTCCTATCCTGTTACTGATTGAAATAATTATTTAATTTTCTATGTAAGGTCTAGGACACTTTAAACCATAATCTTATTTGCAAAGTGGTATAATTTCATTTGTTCTTTGCTTATGCTTATTCCTTCAGTTTCTTTTTCTCCTCTTACTGCTATAACTAATATTTTTAGAACTATATAGTGGCAGTGGACATCCTTGCTTTACTCTGGATGTTATTCTAAAGGCCTCCAGCTATTGTCCGTTACAGATACTGCTAGCTCTTTGTTTTAGGTAGATGATATTTACCATACTTAGAATAGGTTCATTTATTCCTATGGTTTTTAATGTTTATTTACCCTAAAGGAAAATTACATTTTTTTTCCTGTGTATTGTTATATTTATGTGATTATTGCTTTTGTTATTTGTGTCTGTTACATTTGTAGTTTTCCTGATATTGAATCTAGTCATTCCTCATATAAATCCAACCTTATCGTGGGATATAATTTTTCATACATATATACATAAAACATAGTCTCTTTGCTGATATTTTATTTAGTGCTTTTTGATCAGTATCATCAGAGATACTAACCTATAGTTATTATTCTCTACTTTTTTCTAGCTATCAGGTTAATATTTGTCTTATAAGGAATTTAGCAGGTTTCCTAATTTTTCCTATTTTTGCAAATGAATTAGTATTTAAGTAATATAGAAATTGTTTTCAGTTTTGACAATGTGGTTTTCTTTTTTCCTATTTATATTTGCTAACAACTAGCTCCTAGTTTCATTGAATTTTTTTGTTTTAGATTTTGTTGATCTCTTGATTTTCAGAAGTTACTTTCTTGTTTTCAATTTGAATTTTTAATTAGTTGCTTTTTTAGTCATTTTAGTTGCAAGCTGAATTCCTATATCTGTTCTTTTATTCTTTTGCTAATAAATGTTTAGACATATAATTTCCCCCTTAAGGTTGTTTTTGCTTCATCTTAAAATGGTTTGATATGTTGTCTCGTTGCCATTTTGATAAAAATGATTTATTTTGTTTGTACTTTGATCCTCTGGTTAAGTTAGTTTTCAATTTGTACCATTTATTTTTTAATCCTTTTCATCAGTTATCCTTTTAATTTGTTTTCTAATTTGTTGTGGTCAGTAAAGGATGTGTTTAATATTCCTACTTTTTTACTTTTGCTTTCAAGTTTTATATGCCTAGTCACAACATGATTTTTGTCAAGGTACCAGGGACAGCCATGAAAATATGTATAGTATACTCCAATAGAGATCTGTCATATCAAACTTTCCTAACATTTTCTTCAGGTCCTTAACTTCTTTATTGTTAGATTTGTCCAGGTTTGTAAGGAGCAACAGTGAGATCCCCAAGTATTATAATTTTTCAGTCTTTCCCCCAATAATATAATATTTTAAATGTCTACATACTATGTCATTTACTACACATAAATAAATTGCTGAATTTGTATCTTTCCTGTGGTAACTAATTTTGCAATGAACACTTAGGGCAGACATAGCTGTCTCATCAGGTTGGCATGAAGGCCTGAGGTACTTATTGAGAATGAAATTAGGTGGTTGAAGGGACACAAAAAGCAAAGGTCCACAAGAAAATAATCTTTCAAAAGTAAATCATTAATTTCTTCCCCTAAAGTTTGAGACCTAATCCTTTTTTTGGCTAGGCAGTCAGTTTTCGGTTTAAGTGAGTTGCCCAGGGTCACACAATTAGTGAGTGTTATGCGTCTGAGGCTGGATTTGAACTCAGGTCCTCCTGACTTCAGGACCAGTGCTCTATCCGCTGTGCCACCAACCTGCACCCTTGAAACCTAATTCTTAAAGATAATATATTTTAAATTCAAAATGACAGATCGTTTAAGTAAGAGATAGATTTATAAAACTTAAACTATCTAGAATTGATAATTATATACATGTGTGTCACATTTTCTATTGAAGAACATAAGTTTTTTGAGATCATTTGAGATGAGTTAAATTGTATAAAAATCTTTGATATTCAAATACTAGCCTTCTGTTTACCTATACCAATCCAAAAAAAAAAAAGATTTTCATTGATAGAGGCATGTTTTGCACCTCCAACAACTAATGAACACAATTGATTATTAATAAGAGCCAAAAATAGAAAAGTTACCATTTATATACCTTTATTTTATCTATACAGCTATACACAGGATTACTTGAGTATACCTCAGGTTTTCTATGAATCCATTATTTTATCCATGTGGATATTTCCTCAGCAAACCATTAATACCTCATCCTGTCCAGCTCTTTGCCATATCCTTCCATGTAAATCCTCTGTACTATCATATAAGATTACTTAATAGTTTTAACCATAGAGATAACTTCAATCAGGAAACTTTGAACATTGATCATTCATAGCAAGTCAAATAAAAAACAAATATAGATATATGTTAACCTATTTAATTTTTCATTCTCACTGAGAAAGGGATGCACAGCGTGCAACAGGAAGAGAAAAGCAAATAGTAGAGAGGGGAAATAATTTTATGAAGACCCTTGTTATAATTTTTTTTTAATGGACAGGGAACTGTGTAGAAGACTCTGAGCAGCTTTTGTAGCTCCCCCAATTTTACATTAGTATGAGGAGTTTATCAGAATAACTTAGTAACCGTGGAAGGCAGGCAGAGTTTGGCCTTGATGGACATGAGGACAAGAGAAGAGAATCATGATCAAAGAAGAGGTCGTTGTAGAAGGAGCAGTAAATATCTAAGGAAATAAAGACCTAGTGGCCATTCTGTTTGGTCTGGTGGTCTCGTGGTACATGAGAGTACTATCCAGGATTGAGTTTTACTTAACTGTAAGACAACTTCATCATTTCTGACAGGTAGTGCTTTTTTTTTTTTTTTTTTAACTAATTCAGAATAGGTTTTTTGTTCTTTTATTTAGGATAAAGTGACCAAAAGTATATACTCTGAAAGCAAATGCTATGGTTGAAGATCACTTGACAAAAATATGAATAGTTCTCAACATGGTATAAAAGATTGTGTGAGAAAGTTGATTCATCATGTAAACCCTATGCTTGGGTTTTAAGCAGTTCTTAATGAAGCTTCTGCTGAGAATCATGAGTCAAACATTAGGAAGAACTTTAGAAAATCAACTGCAAAGTGTATTCTTCTTCTTATTATCAGTATATAGGCTTTGTAAACAAAACATCCTAGTATGAATTCTTAAAATAATGAGGGACATACCTGCTCCACAGCCATGTGATCAGGCGACAAAAGCAACGAGAAGCCACCTCTGTTAAAGTGATATTTTCAGTGTTGCTGGAGAATGCAGATGTTGATGGCAGTAATTTTTTTTTAAAGAAGAAAAATTTGAATTATCCCTGTTTCTTCATATTACCTTATACTTTGCCATTTTCAAAGCACCTTCAAATCAAGGATTATTATAACAATAAAATGAGGTGAAATGGGTAAATTAGGTCTAATTGTCCCTTTCTAAATGAGAAAATAGGAAGAAGCATTGAAACAACTAAAACAATATGAATGGAAATGCTAAAATGATGTGACCAATTCTGTATATAAATGTCCAAGCTTGGCCCCAAAGAAGAGGGAGTGCGTGTGCGCACATACACACACACACACACACACACACACACACACACACACACACACCTCCCTTCTTTTTTTTGCAGTGCTGGCTTGGTAGGTAGGTATTGAGGTACATTCAGAAATCAAGGTGAAGGGGCAGCTAAGTGGCACAATGGATAGAGCACTGGCTCTGGAGTCAGGAGGACCTGAGTTCAAATCCACCCTCAGACACTTGACACTTACTAGTGTTGTGACCCTGGGCAGGTCACTTATAACCCTTGAATGCCTTGCAAAAAAAAAAAATCAGTTCTTCCTGGCTCCTAAATCTTGGCTGCTAGATGGCGCAGTGGATAGAGCACTGGCCCTAGATTCAGGAGGACCTGAGTTCAAATCTGGCCTCAGATATATAACACTTACTAGAGCTGTGTGACCCTGGACAAGTCACTTAACCCCATTGCCTAGCGCCCCCTCCCCCAAAAAAAACTCAAAGTGATATAAAAATAAGGTCAGTTAAAATTAGGAACAGGTTGTGACTTGCCTGCAATCATAGTAAAGGGTTAAAGTGGCCCAGGTTCCTTGGTTCTTGATCCAGTCTCTTTCTCTTTAACATCCTGTGTCTTTTATAGAACTTGCTAAAATCAAGTGTTACATATTCATTTTCCTTTACAATTAAAAAGTCAAATTTATCTACCTATTTGAGCAACTTAATATTTTTTATATTGAATTGAAGGTAATTGAATAGAAAGAAGGAAAGAAAATAGAATGACTTGAGCAGTGTGGAGTAGTGGAAGTCTTGTGGAAGAGAAAATGTCTCATATAGTGGTGATCCTTAAAGGACTTCTTATACTATTTAGTCAGTAGATGAACCTACATAGTTACTAGGTATGCTTATTTTTATTTTTATTTTTATTGTTTTTTAAACCACAGCAGTACATAAAGCAAAGAAAGCCCTCTGTAGTGAGATTTTGGGAGAGCTCGTGACATCTTAATAGCTAGTGGATCCAACTTAGTCCCACAAGTAGGAAGGAAGAGAGAAATCAACATTTATTAAGAGCCTCCTCTATACCAGGCACTGTGCTAAGCACTTTACAAATATTTCATTTGATCCTCACAACAATGGTGGGAGGTAGGTGCTACTATTATCCACATTTTACAGAAGGGGAAGCCAGATTAAGTGTTTATGGCTGCAATTGATCTCAGGTCTTACTGTTTCCTGGCTTTGCATACTATCTGCTGAGCCATTTCCCTGCATTTAGGCCTTATCTAGTAATTTCCCTCTCAATCATTTTCTGTTTATCCTGTGTGTAGTTGGTACATATTTGTGTGCTTGTTGTCTTCCCCCATTAAAACGCCACCTAGTTGCCTGGGGATAGTATTGAAAATGAATACCACAAGTACCCAAGTAATGCTCTAAAAATACACCAAAATTAATCATAAAAAAGAAACCAACGAGAATAAGCTATAAACTCTTATATCCAGTCCAGGACTATAGTCTTATAGAACCACCCAGCAGGGATGAGTGGTCTATGTGGCAAAATTTGACTTGGGTTTCAACCACTCCCATGGCAAGATAGGTTTAGATCAGGGCACAGCCCAGCTTTCAATTAACTCAGACCTGAACAAAGGAACAAAGCAGAAGGCAGGAATTAGTTTTGGCCACTGAATTCAGAATCAGGCTGGGCCTATTCAGACTATCCCGGAGTATAATAACAGGACTAGCAGTGTGCCTGGAGGTAATGAAGTAAGAGATTTAAAAAAAAAAAATAGAACATAGAGGTAATTACAAATGACAGTGAATTTCCCTCTTTAGTGATAATGGATACATAAGAAACCCTCTGAAAATTAGCCAAAAAAGAAAAGTACTCCATGAGACTACAAGGAATACTTATTTTTTTTTTTTAACAAAAAAAGGAAAGAAAAAAATGTAAGATATGATATTAGAAACAGTCAACATGGAAAACAGATTATGAACAAAGTTGGATTGTGAAAAAAGTTGGATACCGTATTTCATGAAATCATAAACTAATACCACCCCTACCTTTTAGAACCAGAGTTCAAAATGAGATTAAAAGGATTCTGCTTATCTACTGAAACTGAAAAATAAACTTCTCAACAACATGATAGCCAAAATCCAGAGCTTCTAGGTAAGGAAGAAAAATACTATAGGCAGCCCCCAAAAAAGTCTATAAACCAAGGAACTGCATTCAGCGTCACACAAAACTTGGTAGCTACTTCTTTTTAGGAGAGGAGAGCTTGGAATATGACAATTCGAAAGCTATACAATAAAGGCTTACTACCCAGAATAATTTGTTCCACAAAACTGAGTATAACCCTAGTGGGCAGGAGGGATGATTTTCCTTAAATGAAATTGAGCATATCCAAACATTTCTGATTTAAAAGGTTAAAATTTGAGTGGACACTTCGAAATGGAAACACGGAAAATAAGAAAAACATAGAAAGATACACAATTTGATCATTTGGAATGGACCCAGGAGGAATTGGTTTTTGTCGCTTAATGCGTCCTTATCCCTGTAGCTGGGGTCTTTATTAAATTATTAGGATTAAATGTTCTATTAAATGCTAGGATACTGGATACATTTATTTTTGTATATTGTGTAGCTAATATTTCCTAATGATAATTATTTCTCTTAAACCAGTAGCAAATTGTTTTCAGAACTACTGCTTTCTAGTAACATTTTGAAATTTGATACTTCTTTAGGAAGATTTTACAGAGGATAGTAAATTACTAGGTGATACTCTTCTTAAACACCGTGAGAAGTAGTAGAATCAAAACAGCTTGGAAAGGTACTAGACCTTTCCAAGCATATTTATAAATGGAAAAGATTTGGTCAGATTTCCATGAGGAAATCTCCCTCAAAGGAGTGGAACTTATCACCTCTGAACATGAGCTAGTAGAAATGTTACTTTAAAAAAAAAGAAGAAGAAGAAGAAGAAAACTGGGTTACTCTAATTATACACATGGAAGGTTCTTGCTGGAAGTAACACAATTTTCAACATACTGAGAAATTGATTCCTAAGATATATGAAAAAAAATGATATTAAACACTTTAAAAATTATGCATATTTTCACAATCAAGAATTTACTATATACTATATACATGTCTCTGTTTCATGCCTTTCCTGATACTAATGAGCCTCTTGTCTTTAAACAACAATTTTTTCTCACAGGCATATCAAAATTATATAAGATTCCTGCAATATGTGACCATAATTTTATTCAGTTCTCTGATTACAAATACTACAAAGAGCATGAAACAGAAACATAAGCTTATTTGTGGTATATGCTGCTGTGAGAAAGGAAGGCTTTTACAGAGTGAAAAATAGAAGAGTTTTCTTAGACACCATGAGGTATTATTCTGTTACAAATGACGTTAAGTTGTAGCATAATATAAAAAAGTGTTTAGAATTAGAGAAATTATCAGGTAAATTTATACCAGGTCAGTGTTTAATAAACACAAAACCACAGATTACTAAAAGAGAGGAAGTCTATATTCTAAAACATTCTAAACAAACTAAAAGAGAGGAAGTCTGTATTCTAAAACATTCTAAAACTACACATTTGTTACAAGGCTTTTGTTTTTTTTCCCCCAATACTGAGGAGATAGAAGGAAAAAAAATTTTTTGTTAGTTGGAAAAGATAAAATTAACTTAAAAGTACAACAAAGCAGTGAAGATCACAGAGAACATACTATACATCCCCCTTGATCTGTAAAATGTAGATTATAAAAGTATCTACCTCCCAACCTTGTCTTGAGGCTCAAATGAGATAATAAATGTATAAAGCGCTTTGGAAACCTTGCATTGCTCTGTAAATGTTAACTGCTGTTATTGCCATCTTAAACTGGGTACCATAGAACCCTGCAAATGGATCCTCAGCCTAAATGTAACAGGTCATATCATGCCAACTGGGAGAGTATGAAAGAGTGTATACTTAGGTTCTTCCAAATTTATTGTTAAGAAGGTGTTTCTTAATAAGTTAAAAGAGATCATAGGGAAAAAAGTAGACAATTTAGATTATACAAAATGTGAATACTTTTGCATGACCAAAATGCGTGCAGAAATCATTGGGGGCAAAGTTCTCAAACTTCTCTCTGAATTCAACTCAGAACTGAGTTAAAAAAAAATCTGATATCCAAGAGAAGTCACATGATGGTAGTAGATTGGTAGCTTCCAGTCCAGGAAGTCCACATTCAAGAGCCACTTTCTGAGGCTTACCCAGTGTGTGTGACACACTGTTGAAGCCACTTAACTCTTAGTGCTGTAAGCATCTCCCAGAGTTTCAGAAAACATATCCATCTATATCGATACAAAGTTTACTCACCCTTGAGTTTGTTATACAAATGAAATATTAAATACATTGCCTGTTATCCGAGAAGTAAGAGAATTCAAACTAAGATCAAGAGCTGTTGTATTTGTTCTATTTTTTTTGTTGTTATCTTTATTTTTTCAAGAGCTATTGTAGATAAATAATCTAAAGAGGAAATGCTAATGATCAAACAATATGTGGAAAAAATTCTTCAAATCTCTGGAGTGATAGATAACATGGAAATGTTGATGATAGAGAACATGTAAATTTAGCAACTCTTTTACCTCATATATAGTAAATTCACAAAGATAACTGAATAGTCAGTGTAAGAAAGATTGTGATAGATGGGGTCAAAATGACCACATTCTTTGTAATAGTGACAAGGGGAGCAAGAGAAATTAGTGTCCTTCAGTAGGAGAACAGTTAAGTAATTTGTGATGTATTAACATAATAAAAATTATTTCATTACAAGTAATGTGTTAAATTCAGAGAAACATAGGAAGACTATTAATTGTTAGAGTAAACAAACAGAACCAAGAGAACAATGACCATATAATATAAATGAAATCATGTTTAAGAGACATCTCAACTTGAACTAATAGTAATAGTTTTTATTCCAAAGAACAGCAAATGGTAACTCAAGTTCCTTCTATTAGTAGGGAGATAGAGGACTGTAGGTATACAATGTATATGAGTTGTCTGGCTTTCTTCGTTTTTCACTGTTTATTTTTATAAGGAAAGATATATTTTTAATGGAGAATAGCAATAAATGGGATAATAAGTATTGGGGGGGCATAGAAGAAGTATTTGTTTTGTTCTGTTTTATCCTTAATTGAAATATTCAGTGGGAAAAATGCCTGGGAACGTAGGTGGGCTCAATTCAATGAAAGCAAAGAACTAGTAGATAACTTCATATCAGGATGTCTCTCAAAGAAACCCCTAGCACTTGGGTGTGAGCCTCTGTGAGCATTTGAACAGGAATACAATGAGAAGACTAGGATTCCATCTGTACCAGTGGAAGGTAGTACACATATCCACGAGGTTATAAATCCCCAGAATACTTTTTACATAGTCCTTTAATGTTTGCACGACTTTTGAATATGTTATCTCATTTTGATCCTTAAAACAACCTTATGACATAGGTACTGTAGATATTATCTACTTTTTTCCGACTGAGGAAACAGATTCAGAGAGATTTCAATTCACCCATAGTATTACAGCTAGTTATTGTTAGAGACATATTTATCAATCACAGTCATCCAGTGAAGTACACTGTCTTGAAAGTTATTGAACTGCTGGGTAAACATTTTTCAGTGTAGTTTAGAAGGTATTTTTGCATCAGGAGAAAGATCAGTTTGGGTAACACAAGGACCTTTTCCACTGTTCCATAAATTAAAAGTGTTCATAAATAAATATGGTATTTCTTCCCTTTTGTTACTTCTCACAGCTAGCTAGGATGATTTCTCTTCAGAAGTCCCTTTCCTTTTTAACTTAGATCTCAAATTTTGTTTTTCCTTTTTTTTTGGTTGTTTTTGGTTTGTTTTGTTTTTATGCAAATGTATTTCCTTATTTTACTTAAGAAAAGGAAAATAATGAAGTGAATTTCCTTTTGTTTAATGTCTTGTACTTTGAGTCTTTACCATATTTTCTAAGAAAGCATAGGTTTTAAACATTGAAACAAGGATTTTAAATAATTAATTTTTATTTTAATTTATTCTAAGACTTTAATGTGTTGAGAACTTTTAAGTAAATAATCACTTTTTAAATGAAGTCAAACATGAATCTCAAATGTTGGATGTCATCGAATACTTACTAATTTTAAAAACATTGCAGGTACCTCTGCCCTTATGGATACATTAGCAGCCAATGGAACAGCCAACCTACAAACATCTGTTACAGCAGTAACAGCCAGTAAAAGAAGGTTTATTGAAGACAGAAGAGACCAGCCTTTTGACAAAAGACTGCGTTTTAGTGTGAGACAAACTGAAAGTGCTTACAGATACAGAGACATTGTGGTTAGAAAGCAGGATGGCTTCACCCATATCTTATTATCAACAAAATCATCAGAAAATAATTCTTTAAACCCAGAGGTGAGTTTTCCTTTTATGGGGTCTGATTTTTCAATCTATTATCCAGCATCTTCTTGTCTTCCCTCTTTGCCCTTCTTAGTCATTTCATCTGAGGATAGTCAGCAAGTTTTTAGTAGTAAGCTTTTTTCGTTATCTTCTGTCTTGGTCAAGTTTATTTGTGGGGAATAAGGAAGATGTGAAATGAAATGGAGAGATCATTTATCTATGTCTTAGCTGTTCAGTGTTTGGGCTTGGTATTGTTAAGATGCCTTTTGGCTACTGTAACTGCACTTTCAGTTCTTGAAGACAGCAAGATGATTAATGCCAACATTTCCTGCAAGCTAAACTTAAGATTTGAAAAGGGGGGAAAAAACCAGTTCAGTGATGCCAACTAACACCAAGTATATAGCATCCCCACCTTTTGTACCCCAACTCTGCAGTGAATGAAGGGAGGTGCATCTACTCCTCTCTGCACTGGAACCAGTTTATTTCCTTTTATTGTTCCTTCATTCAAATTATTTTAGACACATGTGTTGTTTTTCTACTTCTTCATTTTCAGTTCATATGAGTTTTCCCTTTTTCTGAATTTTTCATTTTCATCATTTTCAATTACAGCACCCAATAAAATTCACATGCCACAATTTGTTTAGACTTTCTAGTCACTTGTTACTTATTTTGTTTCTAGTTATTTTCTTTAGTACAAAAAAAGTTGCTACAATGAATATTTTTTGCATATATGTATATATGGGACTTTTGTGTTTCTGTCTTCCTTGTGGAATATGTGCTTAGTAATGGGATTTCTGGGTCAAAGAGTATAAATAATTCCCACTCTGTCTTTCATCCTATGGAGTATTATTGTTTCACTGTTTACTTCATCTTAGATACTTGTTAAGCATTTTTAAATAGTTTTCTGCCTTTCTAAAATTAAACTGCTAGGGTGATGAAATTATACTACATAATTAAATTATTTTGATTCATAACCTATGTTTGGTGATTTTAATGAATAGATCTGAGTTGCTTCCGTGCACTGGTTGCATATGCCACCTGCTGACCAAAATATAGAAATGTCAAATGAATATTAAAAATACATTATCTGCAAAGTGTCATCCTGAATAAGCCAGTGTCCAGTGATACTGCTGGGTGATTTTGAAGACATATATTTCTGACCTATATACCTTTTTGTGAATGTGATTTGACATTTCCCCTCACTGTTTGGAAAATGAGAAATTTACAAATGTTTGAAAACCCATTTTTAAAAATCTGCAGATATTATAAGAGCTTTTGTGGAAAATAAAGAAAGATCTTTACCTCTGAATTTTTAAAGCAGTTTAAAATATTTCTATAAGTTAAAAAATCAGCCTGACCAGTTTTAATGTTTGTTGACATTTACAATTAGCTTGTTCCATTCTATTTAAATTTTTGACAGCTTTTTTTGTTCCTATCCAGGAGACCTAGGGTTTAACTTTAACTTGATTCTCTTGAAAGGTAATGAAGGAGGTTCAGAGTGCTCTGAATACGGCCGCTGCTGACGACAGTAAACTTGTGCTACTCAGTGCAGTTGGGAGTGTCTTCTGCTGCGGTCTCGATTTTATTTATTTCATTCGGCGTTTAACAGATGATAGAAAAAGAGAAAGCACTAAGATGGCAGACGCTATCAGGTATGTGTAATAAGCTAGTTTTTCCTGTAATGTGTGTTTTTTTCCCTTATGTTTTAAAGTATAATTTCAGTATCAAACCTTGTAAATAAAATATAAGTATTGTTAGTAATTGTTACAGTTTGTTACTTATTCTTTACATTAAAACACACTGATAGTAAGAGTAATTAAATTGGTGGGCTTATTGACCACCCAACGTAGTTCTTTTTTAACTAGCCATGGATGGACAAATGGGAATCCCATTGACATATTTGTCCCTACAGATGATGTCAGAGTCTATGATTCTGACAGAGGATCTAACTTCAAGACTAGGCTATACCCAAGTAATGCCCCAAAGCTAAGTGGAACAAAACTCCTTTTGAAATCAGAGGACTCTGTGGGCTCCACTTGCAGCTTATTTACTATGTAACTTTAAGCAAGTCATTTAATCCTTAGACCTCAATTTCCTCATGTCAAATGAAGGATCCTCTAATCAAAGGTCCCTTCCATCTCTGAAAACTATGAGCTTGTGTGTAGCACACAGAGCATTGCTACCACAAAAAGGTATCTTTGCTGCAGTGATGATTTTTTTCTGTCTTCTACACATAAATGTAAAAAAAGTTGACGTTGGGCCCTGTAGAAGCATTTGTTTAACTCTGAGAGCAACCTCTTCCTATAATAAATTAAAAATTGGACAACTTTACTGTTACAATATAGACTTTTTTTTTAAAACCAGCTTAATCCCATAGATTGTGATAGACCACGAATACATAATCCTTAATGATTTTTTAAAAACAACCTCTTGTATGCTTTGTTTTTGTTTCTGTTATTTCTTTTTGCAAGTCATGTGTTATGATAAATTATTTGTAGAACAAATAGACCAACACGTTGGGATTTTTCCTAATTCTGGAGCTGCTATTTTGGATTTTATTTAATATCAATAAAAGATTCTGTAATTTAGCAAGATTTCAGTTAATTACCTAGAGTGTTCCTGTCATTTTAAGGAACTACTAATTAATTCCTGCTTTTATTGGTTTTCCTAGTACCATATAATAATAAACTTTTCCACAAACTATAGATTTTAAAAACTTAACTAAAAACATTTTCTGCATGTTATTTATATTGATCACATACACCCTAGAAAATATTCTTATTGAAAATAAGATATAGCTGAATTAATTTTAGTCATTATCCAGGAAGTTTCTTATTTTTCTACTAGAATTACATTCCAAGGACTTCTCTCTACTGATTTTTCTTTGTACTGCTAGCACATGGCCTTTAAAAATATTGATAATAATATTTTATTTTTTTCCTAGTTACATATAAAGACAATTTTTTTAACATTAATTTTTTCCCCAATTATGTGTTAAAACCGTTTTTAAGTTTTGAGTTCCATATTCTGTCCCTCCCTTATTTTCTTCCTCCCTGAGACAGCAAACAATTTAATATGGGCTATACGTGTTCAATCATGCAAAACATGTGACTGTATTAATCATGCTGTGAAGGAAGACATAGACCCAAAGTAGGGGGAAACAAGGGGTAAAAATACAGAAAGTGAAAAATATGCTTTAATCTGCATTCAGACTGCATCAGTTCTTTTGAAATAGATAGCATTTTTCATCATAAATCCTTTGGAGTTGTCTTGATCATTGTATTGCTGTTACTGTATACAATGTTCTTGGTTTTGTTCACTTCACTTTGTATCAGTTCGTATAAATCTTTTCAGATTTTTCTGAAATCTGCCTGCTCATCGTTTCTTCTAGTACAGTAATATTTCATTACAATCATATACCACGACTTGTTCAGCCATTCCCCAATTGATGGGCATCCCCTCAATTTCCAATTCTTTGCCATCACAAAAAAGCTACTATAAATATTTTTGTACAAATAGGTTCTTTTTCCACTTTTTGATCTTTTTGGGATGCAGACCTAGTCATGGTATTGCTGGATCGAAGGGTATGCACAATTTTATAGCAATTTGGGCATAATTCCAAATTGCTCTGTAGAATAGTTGGTTCAGCTTACAGCTCTAACAGTAGTGTATTACTATCTCAATTATCCCACATCTCCAACATTTATCATTTTCGTTTTCTGTCATATTAGCTAATCTGATATGTGTGAGGTGGTACCTCAAAGTTGTTTTAATTTGTATTTCTCTAAGTCATAGTGATTAAAAGCATTTTTTTTTTCACACGATGACCATAGATAGTTTTGATTTCTTCATCTGAAAACTTCCTGTTCATAAACTTGGATCATTTATCATTTGGAGAGTAACTTTTATTCTCAGAAGTTTGAAAGCATGTAGCATTTTACTTTACTTTAGACTTTACTTTACTTTAGACTGAAGCTAGATTTGAAGGAATTTAATCCAGTTTTTCTGGCTATAAGTCAACATTGGAATTTTTGTCAGCATTTTCAGCTGCTTTCCTCCCTGAAAAATTAAGGCTTATGATTCAGGGCTTCATATTCCTTTTCCCATAACAACATAAGTCATATATGAAACTGTGCCCTTTTCCCTTTTTTTTTTTTTTTTTTTAAAAAGCTTATTCATCTCAGTCCCCTCCTGTTGGCTTTACTGCCCTTAAACCATAGAAGCATCAGAACAGATCTATCTGTATATTTGTGTAAACTCATGTTTCTTTTTTTTTAATTATTTTTCCTTTTAAGCATTCACTTCCATAAGATTTTGAGTTTTATGCTTTCTCCCCCTCCGCCCCACCCAGGATGGCATGTAATCTGATATAGGGTATACTTACACATTAATGTTAAGCATATTTTCACATTAGTCATGATGAAAACAAGAATTAGAACTAATGGGAGGAACTGCTAGAAAGAAGAAGCAGAGCAAATAGTATGCTTTGATCAGCACTCAGACTCCATAGTTATTTCTCTGGATGTGGACAGCATTTTCCATTGTGCGTTTTTGGGGTTGTCTTAGATCCTTGCATTGCTGAGAGGAGCCAAGTCTATCTTCATTAGTCATGGCACAATGTGGCTGTTACTGTGTACAGTGTTTTCATTTCACTCAGCATCAGTTCATTTAAGTCTTTCCAGGTGTTGCTGAAGTCTGATATTCCATTCCATTCATACAAGCTGGGTCAAAGGGTATGCACAATTTTATAACCCTTTGGACATAGTTTCAAATTGCTCTCCAGAATTGTTGGATCAGTTCACAACTCCAGCAGCAATGCATTAGTGTTTCAATTTTCCCATGTCTTCTCCAACATTTATCAACTTGATAGGTTTGAATGTGGTACCTCAGGGTCGTTTCAATTTGCATTTCTCTAATGAGTAGTAATTTAGAACATTTTTTCATGACTGTAGATAGCTTTCATTTCTTCCTCAGAAAACTGCCTGTTCATATCCTTTGACCATTTATCAATTGGGGAATGACTTGTATTCTTATAAATTTGACTCAGTTCTCTATATATTTTAGAAATGAGGCCTTTATCAGAGACACTGGTTGTAAACATTCTTTCCCAGTTTTTGCATTGGCTTTGTTTGTGCAAAAACTTTTCAGGTTTATGTAATCAAAATTATCCATTTTGAATTTCGTAATGTTCTCCTTTGCAAAACTAGGCTGCCTATTTTAATGAATTTATTTTAATCAACTCAGTGTTTCTGTTTGGCCAGATAGAAGATTACTTTTTGTATGTCCGCTTTTGTTTAAGTCCTAGAAGTAGTCATCAGTTACACTAGACTTATTTGACCTTTCAGCTTGTTCATTTGCATTTAAATTAGTTTTATATGTGTAGTGTTGGATTATAAACACCTAAGGAAGTCTCTGCTATCCTGTGCTATTTTTAGTTTTGTCACTTTCGTACATATGAGTACAGATTTTTTCAAAAGTTAAAGCAGTGCTTTTTTAATCATTTTAAATTGTTTTGGAAAGGAAGCCCAGTTAATGAAATATTAAATCTAAAAATTATATGGTTAGGAGTTTTTAAAACTGAATGGCAATTTGAGCCCTGCTTTTATTTTTAAATCTCATGAGATATTAGACAAATCTTCATTAATTTGGAGTTTTGTGGTTTTTTTTTTTGTACAGTTGAAATCTATTAGGATTGGTAAACTGACATATATTTTTCAAGCTGCAGTGGCTTTTTAAAATTTCAGTTCTGCCTTCATTGTGGCCTGAAAAAGCATATGTTATGAGAATGAAAACAATTGTTTTGAACATATTCTAATTCATTTGAAGTCAGCCTCCCTCGCTTTTCAAGTAGAATATTAAAAAAACTCCTAATCCACCAGGTTCCCACTTCCCAAGTCTTCCTGACATCCAGCAGTTGCCTACTACTGCCAAATTCTTTTGACCTGATTGGTTTTTGCTTAACTAATTCGTGATTTCTTTGACTGCTATATTTATTGGTGTTATCTTATGACCACACATAGATGGGTAGGGCTTTCTGACCCTAAGAAGAAAACAGGTTTTCCTATCAGTGTCTTAAGTTATCTTTTCAGAAATAACCACCTGTTTGATATGAAGCTTTCTAAAATATTGGGAAAACAGAAGTTGACTCTGGCAAAAAAAAAAAAAAAAAATACAACTCATTTCCAAGAAATTCCTTCATCGTGCTAAAATTCAGGTTTTACATCTCACAAAAGCAAAATAGCAATCTTTTTGATCGTTTGCTTGTATGGGTAAAAGAAAAAGTCCTGTGCTTACAATTGTCTGAAGATTTCTCTGGTGCTTTTAAATTGCACTACTAATTCTGATAAGACTTTTCATCTTATGCCATCTACCATTTTGGCAGTTGCTGCCTCAAGAGTACTCGGTAATAGAGCATAGGGAATTTATTTCTCTATGTCATTGACCCATAATCTAAGAGGTTTCAGAATAGAAGCAGCTTAATGAAAGTTGCCTACACTTATCTCAAGAGCCTGTTTAAAGGGTTGTCTAACTCTGTATCATTAAAATCCAGTGTGATCTTTCAAACAATGCCTGAGGCCCTCTCATTTAGGAACTCTTATTGCAAACTTATTGCATTTAAGCTAGTTAAGTCTCATTGCATGAAAAGGTCCCAAATAACTGGGGTGGAAGTAAAACCTAAGGCTGCCTGAGGGGACTGTGCAGTGCCTTTGGAAAGAAGCAGCTGTAGCCAGGGAGACTTGTAAGATAACTAAATCCAGAAATGCCTCTCCTTCCCCCATTTCTTTTTTCCTCTTTCCCAAAAAATTTTAAAACAAATCCAAAAAAGATAACTCTAATTTAGAGATTTCATTGCCACCATTTTGATGAACAATCAGTATTTTTAGGTTATATGAAGTATCCAAACTTGTTTTTTCCTTATTGAAGATCCTTATGTAGTTTATTGAAATACTATTGTACAGAACAGCCCATGTATCTTAAGTTGAATGCTGTTGCCTAGTTTTACAAAACAATGTAAAAAAAAACAGTTTTAGCATTTAATGCAGAACCAAATTGGGCTGAAAAGGAATCTTCTGTACTTGAGATATTTGTAATTTTTTCCCTACCTTACTAGTAGGAAACAACTCCCTGGAAAAGTAGTAGAAAAACAACTCCCTAGATAAATACCATGCTCTTGTAATTTCTTATTACTACCATTCATCTGCATTATTATATAATCCCCAACAATAACTTGTTTGAAAATTGAGTTTATGTTGATGATTCCAGATAAAATTCTAAAAGTTTATGTTCAGATTAAAGAAATAAAGCCTCTTTATCTCCCCCGCCCCCCCCCAAAAAGTACCAGAAAATTTAGTTTATTTTTAGAGTGACAGTAATATTTGAGAATACCAAGTTCATAGATTCATTGTGTTGGGGCTAACATCAGTGTGAGCTGTGGGAAGATTGCATATCTTAAGTCCAGACTAACTATTACTATCCAGAGCTTTGATGGTTAGCATTACATTCCTTCTTGTTGAAGGATCAGACAAACGAAAAGGACTCTTTTGTATGCAAACCCACTAATAAGGTGGCATATCTTTATCTCCAAATTAGAAAAGGAGTGCTGCCGCATTGTTTCTCAATATCCAACCCAGAAAAAGAGACAGCATCAGTTGTTGGGATGGTTGAGAGGTAGCTAGTTGGCTCAGCGAATAGAGTGCTGGACCTGGCATCAGGAAGACCTGAGTTTATATTTGGCCTTAGACACTTACTAGCTGTGTGACCCTGGGCAGGTCACTTCCTTTCTCTGTTTGCCTCAGTCCACTGGAGAAGGCAGTCACAAACCACTCCAGGTTTACCCCATGGACATTATTGGCATGCTATGATCCAATGGGTCAAGAAGAGTGGGACAGAACTGAACAACAACCCTAATTTAGATCCTGGCTCTTCCGTGAAAGACTCCTTAAGTCTTCATAATCTGTATGTTCTACCATATCTAAAACTGTACTAAACACTCCGGCCCTCAGGAAACATTTTTTGTCTCATTTTTAAAGTCTAAACTAGTACTTCTAGTGCTTCTCAGTTTCATTCCCCCAATAGCATTGCCTTCAAAATTTCCAATGTAAAGTCTGTTATACTTGTTCTTAGACAGGGTTATGGGAATAGATGCCCAAACTCTTCCTTTGCCCAACGTCCCACAAATACCAGGACTGCCACTGATAGCACTCTTTGTTTTGTTGTCACAAGTTTTATATTGTACTTCAATTAACGTAAGCATCTTATTAAATAATTGTGTGTGTGTATTCAATAATTTCCATTAAACTGTTCATAAAATTAAAGTTAATTATCATTATGGTAGCTTTTTGTTTCTAAAAGACACAACACTGAGTAATATCCTTTTTCTCTTTTTTTCTATCTCCTTCCCACCCTCCATTCCCTTAAGAAACTTTGTAAATACCTTTATACAGTTTAAGAAGCCCATCATTGTAGCAGTAAATGGTCCTGCCATTGGACTTGGAGCATCCATATTGCCTCTTTGTGATGTAGTTTGGGCTAACGAAAAGGCTTGGTTTCAAACACCATATACTACATTTGGACAGAGTCCAGATGGATGTTCATCACTTATGTTCCCGAAGATAATGGGACTGGCATCTGTGAGTATCTTTATTTTATTATTATGCATTTGGAAATCATAAGAGAATGTTCAGCTTGGTTACCTAATTATAGTAAAAAGAGTGTCATGATCCTCAGTTGTTTCATTTAGTGGGCGTAGAAATCATTTTATGTTCACTTAGTTTTTTTTTTTTTCCCATAAATAATAGGAAGTATTTCAATTCATTGAGCATTTCTTATGATCCCTTAGAATTCTTGTCCTTGTCTTGATTTGGTGGTTAGATAACAACATCACTCTTAGAAGCATTTGGTTTTACCTAGGAAAGACTGGCATAACAGTATGGTTTGTGTTTTGTTTTTTGTTTTTTTAAGTTAAAGTCAAGATTATTTTGTAGTAAACATATATGCCCATTAATTGGTGCTATCTAGTTTTCTTAAATCTCAAACTTTCTTGGAGGAATTCAGCATTTAGCTAAATTATACTGGAAGAGAAAGGGAAAAGTACTCTTAATGATAAATAGTGGTGAGGCATTTTTAAACTTTACATCTTTACATATGAAGAAACTCAGAAGTTACATTACAGCCAGCCAGAAGGGTGGTGACAGATAGAAGGAAAAAACTAAAGGTCACTTTAGTGACCTAAGTCACTCTTTTCTTTCACTTCTTGAGTGGTAAAAGAAAATTTACCAGATAATGCTTATCTTGACCCAGTATTCTTGACTCAAGTGTTCTTTTCTAGTATTACCCGCCTGGGCTAGGACCAAGTTTCATCTAAGCTATAAACTACTGAAAAAGTATTAGTAGTTTGTTTTAAATTAGCTGAGATATTATTCTTTTAGAGATTTGTTCACTGGAGATAGAAAGGCTTACTCTGGAATATTTTTGAATAAAACACAATGAAGGCTCCTTTTATTTTTCCCAATTTATTTTGACATTTTTATTTAAAATTTTGAGTTCTGGATTCTCTCTCTCCCTCCCTCCCCTTCCCCGAGCTTCCCTGAGATTCATTTCTAAATAGACCATCTTTCTTAATTTACCTGCCTACATTTGCTCAAAATAAACATGTACACCAGAGATTTCCTTATAAACTTTCACAAATAACTTTCATAATACGTATTTATAGTTTTTTTAACACTAAAAACAATAATATCTTTACATTTGATTGATAAAAGCAAAGAGTATATTATCATACTTTTTTTATTATAAAATTTAGCTGAGTAAAACAGTCTTAAAAGACTCCATTGAATTAGTAACATTAAAATTATACCAGATTCAGTCAGTCAGACTACTAGCATGTACTGTGGGCAGCTAGGTGGCAAAGTGGATAGAATGCTGAGCCTAGAGTCAGGAACACTTATCTTCAGACACTTATTACTAGTTGGGTACCCCTGGGCCACTTAATTACATAATAGCATTTAAATAGCATTACCACTTAATGCTATTTGCCTCAGTTTCTTCATCTATAAAATAAGCTGGAGAAGTAAATGGCAAACCAATCCAGTATCTTTTCCAAGAAAACTCCAAATGTGCTGTAATACAATGAAAGCAAAATAGTACCTGCTGTCAAGTAACTCATAATCTTAAAGGGGGATGAGGGTAATCAAGATACATACAGGATAAATTGAGAGTAATCTCAGCAGGAAAGCATTAAATTAAGCACTGGGAAAGGCCACTTGCACAAGAGGAGACTTTAGCTGAGTCCTGAAGGAAGCCAAGTCATCAAATACAACCATTAGGAAAGAAAGCATTCCTGTGCATGGGGGCCAGCTAGTGCAAACACTCAGGGGCAGAAGGTAGAGATAGTATTGTGTACTAGGGACAGCAAGGAAGGCAGTGTGAACTGCATTCCTGAGTGCATGGTTGGCATGACTAGAAATATAGGAAAGGGACAGGTTATTTAGGGCAGCTGGATGGTGCAGTACCAGCCCTGGAGTCAGGAGGACTGTGAGTTCAAATGTAGCCAAATACACTTGCTGGTTGTGTAACAACCCAACACCCCCCACCCACCCACACACACACATGGTACACGCCCAGCCAGATTTTATAGAGTTTATTGAATAAGGTGGTGATATCAGATCTGTGTTTCAGTTGATCAGTTTGACAGCCAAATAGAGAAGATGAACTAGAGTGGAGAGAGATCAGAGAAGGCTGTTGGTGTGTAGTTTGTCTCTACGGTGATGAATGCCTACACTAGTGTAACAGCAGTGTCAGAGGGGAGGAGATATAAATGAGAAATGTTACAAAGGTGGAGAAGACAGGATTTGTCCACTGATTCGATATGGTGTGTGGAAGAGAATAAGGAGTCACAGATAACACCTAGGTTGCGAGCCCAGGCAACAGCAAGGATGTTGATACTCATGACCATAATAAGGAAATTAGAAATATAGGAGAGTTTGTGGGGAAAGGTAATGATTTCTGTTTTAAATTATATGAGTTTAAGTTGTATACGGGGCATCCAGTTTGATGTATCTAATAGGCAGTTTTAGATTTGAGATCGGAAGTTGGGGGGGAGGTTAGGGCTGGACAAGTAACTCTTAAGAGTCAACTACATAGAAACAAACTGTCCTACATGAGTATAATGAAATATTCCTGTGCTGGAAGAAATGATGTATATGACGTATACAGAGAAGCTTGGAAAGAGTTACATGGAGCATAAATGAAGTAAGCATAGAAAGTAATCCAAAAACCCAGTGAGTACAACGTAAATGGAAAGATCATGAAAGAATAGGAGGGAATGTTGCAAAATTATCAAGAAAAAGCATGGTTTCAAAGAAGAAATATGAAAAGATATCCCTTGCCGCCGCCCCCCCTTCCTTTGCATAGGTGAGAGAGCCACAGATATACACATTTTCAGACTTTTTCAAATTATTGATCAGTTTTGCTGATTTTTTTTTTCCCTTAGAAACTTTTTGTTGTAGTGGATGACTTTCTGGGAAGGGGAAAAAAACGGATATTAGAAGAAATTTTGGTAATATAAAAAAACAAAATATATCAGTAAAATTATCTTTAAAAAAGAAAAATGATCAACTTCAAAGCTATGGGAGCTGATGAAATCACCAAGTGGAACAGTATAAAGAGAGAAAAGAGGGCTTGGGAGAGAACCTTTGGCTGATACCCACAGTTTTCAGGTGTTATATAGATGAGGATCCATTAAAGGAGACAGCAGATATCTGACATTTCAGAATCCCTGAAAAAAAGTCTCCACAAAGGCAACTCTCAAAGAACCCATAAAGCTAGGTGTATGTTCACAAGTATTCATCACTCTTAGGCAGGGTGTCTTACATTAGGTCCAAATTGAAGAATTTCTTAGAGATGTTTAAACGTCCCCCCTGACTTCCCACTGGACCCCCCATTCTCCTAGTTGCAGATGACATGATTCTGATTACCTTGATTGAGTTACAGAACATTGTAAGGCTGTCTCGATGAGATCCATGGTGCCTCAGAAGAGACTGGCTTGATAGTACATAGAGTCAAAACAAAGGAGATAGAAATATCGTTACAATCAGTCAATCCATTTGTTGGATTCGTCTCTTTGTATATTAGGCATTTCAGATGAACAGTAAGAAGAGAATGGGATGGATTGCGTTTGGAATATTCCATGGTGTTTTCAATAATCTCAGTTTTATCCCTGGGACAAAACCCAAAGGTTTTTGTTTTAGATTTGTTTGATTTTTTAAAAACAGAATAATACATGGTTGAAAGTCTTAGAATACTAATGTATCAAAGAAATCAAGAATCTTTGATGACCTTTAGGGCAATCGAGATGCACATAGCAAGAAGCAAGTTGGTTACAGCATATTTTCAGTGATGGTCTACAGGTAAAAGGTGTTATAATGGATAAGAAATTATATTCCATAAGGGAGGTAGGCTACTCATGTAGGGAAAAGAAGGCTGTAAACAAATGGACAGGCCAAATGCAACTGGTATTCACATAAAGTAAAAAAAAAATCTAGATGAAGGTGTCCAGCACATTGGCTAGATTGTCTTCAAGAGATTATGGGAGAGCATGGACAAAATCTCACATGAACAACGGCTAAATTGAAATCTCTGTTCTTGGAAAGGAATACTCTCACCAAAAAGTTCATACATCCATTGATATATTCAGATTTGTATCCACCATTACTGTCAGTCAGGTTAGGCACCTATTGTGTGCCAGGCACACAGGTAGTGTACTTGTCACTGAACAAACAGTAGAAGAAATAGCCCCTTTCCACCAGGAACATGTGCTGTAAAGGAGGAGGTAATATCTACTAAGTGATGGAGACACACAGCAGTAGCAACTTGGGGAATCAGGAAAAGCTTGTAGAAGGTAGTCCTTAAGCTGAGCCTTGAAGGAAACTTGAGTTTCTCAGAAGTGGAAATGAAGAGTTCAAGCTGATGAATGGGAGTTGTGTTTGAGGCATGGCAAGAAAGGCCAGTCTGCTTAGATCATAGAGTAGATGGAGGGGAATAACATACAATAATAGCCAGGTTAGGAATAACATTAAATGTCTTACTGAGGAGTATATGTTTATTCCTAAATGTGAGAGTGAACCATTGGGGTCTATCAGATAGGAGAGTTATTAGCATGGTCCATTTAGGAAAATAACTAGCAGTTGGGCAGAGAACACAGTTATCCCTTCTACATTACAGGGGTTGGGGTGCAGCACCCACATCATCTGGAAAATCCATGTAAAGTTTTTTGCACACACTTACCACCACCACCCATACCAGAGAAGAATTCTATATTATAGTATTAAAAGAAAATGTTGATATTATACAACACTATACATATATTGTATGCATTTCTGAGTTTCTAAACTTTTTCTGTGTTATCTGCTGGCCTTCTCGTGTTGTCTGTGACTTCTGCAAAACTCCCAAAAATTCCCATTTAATTATTTTGACCCGTGATGTATCAGAGCCATGATAGGCAAAGTCTCAATGTGGAAAGGATAACTAGAGTAAAAAATGGAAAAGATTTGAAGCAGAGAGATCATTTTAAGAGGCTTTTACAATAGTCCAAGCAAAACGTGTTTAGAACCTAAATGGGCTGGTGCTGTGTAAATCGAGTTAAGGAATAGAATTCTAAGTTTATTTTATATTATCTAGCCCTCCCAACTTTACATCGTGTGTGTGTGTGTGTGTGTGTGTGTGTGTGTGTGTGTGTGTGTGTGTGTGTGTAAAAACATTAAGAAAATCTTTTTCAAATGTCACGGATTATTACAATTACTAAATGTGTTAACTGACATAGTATAAATGTGCCAAAAATATAACATGGACATAGCAAGTACAGACCAAATCACATAATATGACACACCAACACTTTAATGATAGTGTTGCCATTTGGGATAAAACTTAAAAATTGCCATGATGGTGTTTTCATTATCTCCTTCCAAGTATCCGTGCATGAGCCCATCATTTCAACTGTTCAAAAGCTTTATGGGAAATTGGGATTATTACATTTTAATCAGTTCAAGTTTAAGAAAATACTTCCCTTGTAGGTAAAAAATATTTTCTAACTCTTAATACATCATATTGACCAACCATAGGAATAACTGATTAAGGAGAATACTTGGCTCTTATCCTTTCATAAAAGCAGAGAATCGTTTGTGAGGAGTCTGCACATTTAAGGCCTTGATATCCTGTGTCTTGTAAAATTTCAGCTGCTGATTCTTTATTGGTTTTTGGCATGGATTCCTTTTGCCCTGTGGTAGTCTGTGGATAATCCCTTGTTAGTATAATGTTTTTCAGAGTATAAGATATCTAAGATTTCAAAGGAAGCCAATTATATTGAGGTCATGTTATTTAAAAAAAGTTTTTTTGTTTAGTTCACAGACCTCAGGTTAAGAAACTCAGCGTTAGATGTTACCCATAGAGCAAAAACCTATTGTCTATAAAATAAATCCTCTTTGGTTTCTGTTAAGTAGTCTTTTGTTTTTATGTTGGGTTAAATGGTTTATTATTCCTTTATATCAACCATGATGAGAAATTAGTTCAAAAGGGACCTGATTTTATGAAGGCAGGTAATTAAATTGATGCTTTGTACTTTATTTAAATGCCTCAAAAAAAATGTTGTACTCAAGAGTGTGGTATTTTGCTTTTACATTACTAGATTTTAGAGATTATGGATTAGTTCATTGAGGAGAACACCATCACCACCATGTACTTTACAGGCCTTTCATCAAAGGAGGAGACCCTCTGAGCTGTGTACTTAGAAGAAATAGTAGCAGCTTCTTTTAGTTAAGAAAATATAGTCAGACTTTTCATTAAATATGTAATCTTAACAAAATGTGCCAAGTTTTCAAATATATAGCAAATCAACTTTTGAAACATTGCCTAGTTAGAAGTGTTCTGTCCAATCAGAAGGAACTTTTTATATCCTGTAACTGCTTATTCATTATTATCTTAGAAATGCTTTGGTTTTGTATTTGGTAAAGTAAGACTGGTAGTGGCTGTTTGGATCAGATGCTAAAAAATGTCACCCCAAGGATCTACATGAAAGGCAGGCATTTTTAAAAATTCATCTTTGGTTTTAATTTTCTGATGTGTATATTTCTTAGTTTGAATCACTCCCACCCAATCCTCCATTTCATTTCATATCAGAAATAACTTTTCTTTCCCTTAGGCAAATGAAATGTTATTCAGTGGAAGGAAGTTGACTGCGCAGGAGGCTTGTGCCAAGGGACTGGTCTCCCAAGTGTTTTGGCCGGGGACATTCACACAGGAAGTAATGGTTCGAATTAAGGAACTTGTCACATGTAATTCAGTTGTAAGTTTGTTTTCTTACATATAATATTTTAATCTTAGGACTTATGGCACTTGTCCTTAAAAGATCTCAAAACCCTATTTCAAAAACTTGAAAACAATACTTCCTAAACACTTTAGCTTTTCTGAAGGGGAAAAAAATGCTTTCGATTAAGTACACCATTATTCTTTACTGCTTGATGTGCAGCCCTTTTCCACTGGAGTCTCACCCTGATTTTGAGGCCTTACAACTCTGGTTGTCAGAGGTGCTGAAAGAAAGCAGGGCCTTTGACTGCTTGTCTGTTATCAAAGCCCTAGCCTGGCAAAGTTCAGAGAAGCTTGTGGCTAGGTTGGCTGTAGGATAACCCAAGACCATCTGCTAATTCTTAAAAGGGTTGTAATCTGTGTCCATGGAAGTAATACTCGTATTGAAGTGCCTTGAAAAACAAAACAACAACCACATTCAACATTTAAAACTAGAATAGAAGCCATAACCAGGAACTGACACATTCTAGTATTTTTTTCTAATCAGTATTTCTGTCCCTAGTTTAGTATATTTTTAAATTTTCCTTCATCATTTGAGAAGGAAACAGGAACCTTAGAATTTGACATGAAAATGGAACCTAGCAGAGGAGCAATAACAATGTTTTCTCATGAATTCCCACAGACGTATTTCTGGTTGCAGGATAAAAAACAATTGGTTCATTTTCTAGATGAAAAAAAGGAAGATATAAAGTGAATAAGCAATAGAGCCTATAGTAATATCTGATCTTCCTTGTTAGCAATGCATTATTTGGCTCAACCTCTGAAGTGTTACAGAATGACACTTTTGTATAAATTATTGTCACATCTATTACTTTTTTTTTCCTTTTTTTTTCTTTTTTGTAAAGCAGTTGTGGTTAAGTGACTTGCCCAGGGTCACACAGCTAGTAAGTATTATGTGTCAGAAGCCGGATTTGAACTCAAGTCCTACTGAATCCAGGGCCAGTGCTTTATCCACTGTGCCACCTAACTGCCCCCCCACATCTATTACTTTAAAATCATTTTACCAAATAAGACTTTCCTAAATCATCTTCAAGCATAAGAATGTTGCACAAACATCCATATTTTAATACTTCCTGTTTCTTGGGGCAGCTAGGTGGCACAGTGGATAGAGCATTGGCCCTGAAGTCAGGCTGAGTTCAAATCCAGCCTCAGACCAAACACTTGACTCTTAGTAACTGTGTGACCCTGGACAAGTCACTTAACCCCAATTGCCTAAAAATAAAAAAAAAAATACTTCCTGTTTCTCACAGTTGGCCTCCTTATAAATTTTAAAATTATGCTAAATAACACATTCATTCTTTTAACAGTAAAATGAGTTTCCAATCAAAGAACAATATAAAATTATTTTTTCCCTAAATCTCAAGACATTTTTATCACATAAAAAACAAGCCTTCCTAAGACACATGAGAATCCATCCTATTTCTAAAGATCATGGAAGAGACACTTTCAGTCAACAGACAAGTACTTGGACTTTTCATCACTTGGATTGTTTAGTAGAAAATATCCAAAGATAACAGGACCTTAATTTTCACACACATTTATTTATTTATTGAGCAGTATGCAAGTTACACTATTCAGAATTCAGAAGGTTTCGTTTCAGTCCAGAACAACCATAGCATTATACTTGAGATTTGTATTCATTTTCTGTCATGATAGAGTTGTAATGTAGACAGAACCGTACTGGGAACCTAAAACTAGTTTTTGATAGTCATCTTTAACTGTTATTTCCCATGTTTATAATATAAAAATATGAAATGTCTGTTGTTTTGCCTTTTGTCTGCATGCATTATGAAGAATTTTCCTAGGTACTTTTCTGAACTGATGATCCTTCTTCTTTATGTCACTTACTTTGTCCATGTCAGTTCAGGGAATTGAGCAGTAATACACTTGTTGTTGCCCAGTACTAATAGACTGTTGTTCTTTGACCTAGGTACTTGAAGAATCCAAAGCTTTAGTGCGCAGTATCATGAAGGTGGATTTAGAACAAGCAAATGAAAAGGAATGTGATGTTTTGAAGAAAATCTGGGGCTCTGCCCAAGGAATGGACTCCATGTTGAAATACTTGCAGAGAAAAATTGATGAATTTTGATTGGCAAAAATGACACTGGAATTGTGTTTAGTGGGACATCAGTGGCTCAGCAATGCCATAATTCATTTAAAATCCAGAAACAAGTTTACTCATAACTTAAAAAGCTTGGAAATAAGACTGGAAAAGTTCAAGCTTTTACCGTCAAGGAGTATTTTAAAGTACTGTATCCTTTAAAAGAAAAAAGGCAACAAAGCGCCTTTATCCCAATATAATTATTTTATACAAAATAAATGTATACACACAAACTGAAAAGTTATAATGTTGAGCACCAGACAGTTCTTTGAATCTCTAATTTTTGTTATCTTTGGCTAGTACTGTATAAAGAAGAAAAGGATTGAATGGTGTTTGTTGTTTTCTGGGTGACAGGAAAGTCTAGAATAATGTTTGTTTTCCCCTTTTTTTTCTCCTAGAATACAGAGTCAAAACGGGTATGAGCCAGCCCCCTTCTCCTCACTTGCCCACTCACTAAGTCAGTAAGATCAGAGATTTTGACTGAGTTTGTTTCCAAGAAGGTACAAATACCTCAGAGGGTGGAATTTGTATATCAAAATAAGTCTTAGGCTTTAGTTTATACCCCTCTAATGAGAAGTCAAGTGATGAACATATCTCCAAAATTGAATGTGTGCTCAGGATTTATACTTAGTAAGCCCTTTTTTTTTGAAGACATGTCCAATTCTTACCCAGTTAGCATGAAGAAACCACTGTGTCTAGAAGAAAGCTTGTTTTGCAGTATTAGTGAATCACTGAATATCTTCTGTATGAATATCTAAGTTATAAGTTAGTCTTAGTGGGTTTAAAAGTAATTAGTTTTTCCTGACTTTTGAAGAATAACTACATAAGTGCTTCTTGTTGCTGGGTGAGAATACTACTTTATATACAGTTTTGTTTTTCTATTTGCAGTTTTAATTGATGTATTACACCAAAAAGAAAACATTTTATGTTCATAAAGTGTAATTTTTAGGTTCACTTAGAATATATTTTATTTAATAAGTTAAAATTCTTTTGGCACACTATTAAATACAGAAACTCCTTTCAAAAAACTACCTTATATTAGACATGTAATGCTTTTTATGTATACACTATATACTGTATACAGTATGGTGTACAAGAGTGCCCTGTGTAAATAGACATATTTGCATTCCTTTCAGGAGTGGTTACTGATTCCTGACTACAGATGCCTATTATTAGTTGGGCACCTGTGCTTGCAACGTATTGAATGTATGAAGAATGAAATAAAATCAAACCTTATTTTTGTACAGTTTTGAAGTTTGTACTTGGAACTGACCACCTCCCCTTCTTCGTGGAGAGCTGTACAGTGTGTAAATCTGCCTTTACCTTGGATTGGTACAGTATTTTTGCATCTGTGGGACCTACTTTTTTTGTTCAGTAGTTGAACTATATATAAACTGTACAATCTGTAAAGTTTTTATAGAATAAATATTCAGCTGTGAAAACTGGTTAAAATAAAACTAATATTTCTTAACACATTCTAAATTTCTCTGCTACAGTCCAGTTTTTGAGTTTTTTGTATTTTTTTCAAGAGTTCTCATCAGTTTAATCCTTTCAGAAGGAGCAAGAGCATCTTTGGGTTTGTTAAGTATAGCTTCTGTGTGTTATCTTAAGAAATCGAAGAAGCTAGTGAAAGAACTTCTATAATCTATTAAGATTTTCCTTGAAACCTGGTTTTAGAAAAGAAAATGGTCCTTCTCTTCTGATGTCAAGTAGAATGCCTTTGAGTTAATTTTGAGTATTAAGATTTTCTTAAATTGCAGTAATGGTCTCTAAATTATGGTCCAGCAAACATTTCTGGCAGACTTCACTATAATGTCTCTCCCTGCCATCTAGTTCTGTCTGTTATTTGACTGACATTTTAAACATAGGAGGATAGGAGACTCTTGGTCAAAAAAGATACAAAGAAAAGGCTAGAAATAATTTGTTAAAGGAGAGCAACAATGAAATGTTAACTTTAGAATACTAAAGGAATAGACAGTTTCTATAACCAAGCACAAATCATATGCAGATATACCATTACCTTTCTAAGCCTCTTAGTTAGAAGCCAAAAGGAAAACATCGTTTGATAACCCAAAAATATGGGCTGTTTCCTACTAGAACCATCAAATATGAACTCATTTGTTAGATACACAAATTTGTTAATATCAGCACTGGGTCTACCAGGTCATTTGGCTGCCCCTTCTATCTCCTAAGGACTTCCTGTCTTCTTCTTCATCAATTGTTCTTTATGTTAACCCTCCTCAATCCATCACACCCAAAGGTGCTCATCCACCTTTGGTGTCCACTTTTCACTTGTGGCTTCAAGCAGCTGTAGCATGTGTAGCAACCATACCCCGGTAAGACTGTCTTGGCAAACAGGCTAAACCAAGATTAGGGTAACGAACAGGCCTCAGACCTGCAGGTGAGTTAAGGGGATGTCTACCCCAAGCACGGGAAGACGTTCCTTGTCAGAATGAGCAGATGACAACAGTTCCAACAGCCACGAAGGCAACTGAAGCAGGTACTATGGAGTGTTCAGAGAGTGTCAGACGTGGAAGATGCCAAGGTCATCCCAGGCCCATCGCCAGCCACCTTGACGTTTGTGCTGCACAGGACTTCAGTAACTGGAAGAGAGTGAGGCCGATGGCTATGCAGCTCAGCCTCCCATCCAGTTCAACCTGCAAGTCAAGACATCACCCCGTGATGTCATTGGTCGTCTTCATAACAATGAACAGCACCTCTATCCGTCCCAGGAACCACTGAGATGGGCAGATTCTTCCAGTTACTGTCCCTGTAAGCTCTTTTATCTCAGAGTTCAAATTTCCTCGGCACCTTTAGAAGCAATCTTTTATATAGGAGAGGTAGCATGATGTATGGCTGAAAGAAAGAATCCTAAGTCTGCTGCTATGTGATCTTGAGAAAGAAACTTCCACAATCTTCAGTTCTGATTCTTCCTTTGTAAAATGAAAGAAAGGGTTGAACTTAAAGATCTGTAAGGCTCTTCAAGGTTAAAAACAAAAAACTGACACTATTGTACTGGGTGTTTTGTTTGCTTTCTAGTATTCCTAGGCATGGAAAGAAGGGAAGGAAATGGGATAGATGTCTTTTTAAAGAGTGATTACAAGTAATAGTTATGTAAATTAGGGAGGTGTAAAATTAGGGAGGTGTTTGGAAAGCAATACAAACCTCAAAGCTGCAGTTGCCTGTCTTTCCCCTTGTTCTTTCTAAAACAAACTAAATGGCAAGAGTAGAAAGGGAAGAAAACTGAAACCCCACCTAGGTAGCAGAGTCTTACTTGAAATAAAAACTTATCTTGCCTAGTTGTTAATGTTTGCTTCAGCGTAAAACCTTTAATTCTTCATTGGTGCTACTATGAAAAGACCCAAATCCTGCTCATGATCTTTACTGAATTTTTTTTCCTTCCTTCTGACTACTAGTATTAATAGATGTCACAATTGCATTCCTTTAGAGGAAGAAAGCTTGGCTTAGCACTCAGAGGAAATGTCACCTGCCTATCAATTTTACTAAACAAAGCTAGGGCCATTGATAGTAATAGAAATTGACAAGAGTTCATACTGTTAAGTCATAGGGTAAACATATTTTTTTAAAATACTCTTAAGCAGCTTTTAAAAGAATATACTCTATATCAAGATGTACTAAGATTGCCTATTAAGTATTAATTCAACTGTTAGCCTACTTAATGTGCTAACAATCAATGCCACTGTCAGAACTTAACCATGTCTGTATTGATAATCTTCCTAGAAATGAAACCATGGGATAAGGTTGCAGGCAAGTGAATGAATGACTCAAGTCCCTGGAGAGATAAATAAGTGCATCCACATTATTTTATGCTGCTTGTCTCACCTAGATGTGCTGTAGATGAAGATAAGCAGATAACCATCACAAAAGATCATAGAACCACACAGCCTTAGAACTAGAAAATACATTAGGATTCATTGAGTCCATTGCCCTCATTTTGTACATGAGAAAACAGGCCCAACTAGGTTTAATAATTTACACATTGTCATAAAATTGGAAAGTAAAACTGGAGTTCAACCCCATATTCTCATAATTCCAACATTCTCTCCTCTGCACCACCTAGTTGTAACTTAGGCAATACGAAGGTGAGGTTGAAATAGTGGAAGTAATAGGTGTGCATATATACAATACAAAGTAGGGCAATGTCTCTCTTAGGAGGAAAACAGTAGGTGCAGAAAGCAAGAAAGGCCTCCTGAAGAAGGTCACATGAAGTGGATCTTTAAGGAAACCAGGGTTTCCCAGAAGCAAAGGAATTGAGGGAGGGAATTCCAAGTATGAGGACAGCCAGTACGAAAGCAAACCATTAAAAAGACAACAGGAGAAAGTACTGTCACAATAAACTAGAAAGGAGAAAATATCTAAAAGAAGTGATCAACTTTGTCAAAGGCCACAAAGTGGTCAAGAAAGATAGGGGTTGAGAAAAGGACATTAGGCTTGGCAGTTAAAAGATCATTAGTGATTTAGGATAGAACAGTTTCAGTTGAATGATGAGATTAGAAGCCGGGTTGCAAAGTTTGAAGTTTGCTCAGGCTGTATAGATAGCCAGAATGGCAAGTATCAGCAGGAGTAATAGCTTTCTGGGGCCCATAACCCTGTAAAACCAATGCTGCAAAGCTCTGAACTGCCAGTGTGAGCTGGACAATACTATAGCATACAGGAGGCTGAGATTTTGAGACCCAACCGCCCAGGAAACCAGCACCAGGTTGGAGGAGTCAGAAAGTGAATAGGGGAAAATCAGGAGGGGGAAACAATAACTGAAATTATCAATAATCTCAGGAAAAAGAAAACTCAAAAACCTTGAACATGAGCAAGTAAATTAACAGGGAAAACATTAACAATCAAAGAAAATATGGCATCTAGACCCAGTAAACAAATTCAGGCATCTATGAGTAAATACTTCCAAATGAAGAAAAATGATCTGAACACTTGATGGGACACAGAACTTTGTGGAATGGAGAACATGGAACCACAATACACTCTTCCTGAGAGGTTCAAAAGAGAAAAACAATTTATGGCCTACACAGCAAAAATACTGGGCAGAATATAAAAACTGGAATCTGCAATAGCAAACAAAAGAAACAAAAAGAGAACAATTGATTGGGAAGGTGAAAGATAATCTAGAAGAAAAACAAAAGAAAAAACCCCAATAACTTTAAATTAAAAGATGCTCACTACGCAAGCAAAACATAACTGATCTCAAAGACAGGATGTGTAGAGACAACCTAAGGATCAAAGGTCTTTCAGAAGAATACGTTAGGACAAAAAACCTTAACACCATAATGCAGGAAATAATAGAAGAGAACTTCCCAGAACTCCTAAATAGAGAAAATGAGATTCCAATTGAAAGAATTCACTGATCAGCTCCAGAAAAAAATCTAAGGCTGTAAAACATGAAATTTCAAGATGCGTAGTGGTTAAATTTAATAATTCAATTCAGAAACAAGTTCTGCAAGTGATGAGAAAGACCTTCAAATACAAAGGAGAGGAGATTCCAATAATAGAAAAAACTTATGCACCCACCAGAAAATGTAGGAAGAAATGGAATAATGTGTTTCAAGTAGCAGTCAAGCTTAGTATGCAGTCCGGGATGACATACCCTGGAAAATCTGATTTCAACTGTATGTGAAAGGACATGGACATTCCATAATAAAGAGGCATCTGAAACAATTTTACAGAACTAAAGAGACTGCTTATCAAACACCCAAATAGCAGAAATGCAGAGGGAGTGAATAACAGCATTGTCCAATAACAAACACCTTTCTAAATGTATAAAAGGAAACGGGTAAAGGCAGAAGTTCTGTGAAGGGAACAATAAAGGAAGCATGCCTGGGGCATCATGGACAGAACTCTTGCAGGCAAGGTGATCCCTTGCCTACAAGTGAATCGGTGGGTTTTGTTTCTTTTGGTTTTTTGTTTTTGTTTTTGTTTTTGGTGGAACTGTATTAACACATGGGAAGATACATGATGCAGGAGGTGGGGAGGAGATAGGCAGAAGTGAGGAATATGTGATGTGCCAGGGTCAAGTCTAGGGCTAGGAACAAGGGAAAGATCACACACCCCTGTGATTTTTTGAAAGAAGAACTTACAGGGGAATGGATGAAAAAGAGGGGAAAGGTAAGGAAAGGAGTGAGCCTTTGCTATGACAGTGGGAGGAAATTCCCTTGATGAATCTTCCTGTGGGTAAAGAGAGATGGTCTGTGAAGGGAGATTGGAGACCTTGCACTGGGTGTGGCCTGAGATATTTGGTGCTTGAAAAGTCTCCTTGTCTTACCTCAGGAATGGGGCTTGGAATTCCAGGAGGCAACTAGCACTTGGAGTGAGGGAGCATGGACCCAAAGAGGAGATTTTAAAGCAAAATTTCAGGGGGAGGAGGGGGAAGATAAGCAAGAATGGTTATAGATCAGTGGTGGTTTAGATAATGAGAGATGTGGTGGAGAAGGTGCCCTAGTGAGTCACAGCTAAAAAGGGGGATTCCTGAGACCAGCTCTACAAGGCTGTGGGAAGACTAGAATAATTTAGAAGTTTTGATTACATAAAGAAAACTGAAAATTTTGAGAGACCAAATGATTATAGGAGTCATGAATCAGAGAATGGTGGTCTAGACTAGACGGAGAGAATGGATAATGAAAAGAGTGAGAGTAATCCTTGGAAAAGGATGCAAAAAATGAAATTGTAAGAAGCAATGAATGGGAGAAGTTGAAGGAGAGAAGAGGGAGGAGTAAGCTACCTAACTACCTGAGAGGGTAACCCCCCCCCCCAAAGGGCAATGAACAAGAAGGGATGAGGGGTGTGTGGAAAGAGCCAGTGGGAATCTTTAAAAAAAGAATAACTAAACATAATACTTTGCTCACAGCGGTTGAGGGGAAAATAGTAACATTGGAAAAAAATGTTATAGACAAATGGAGGAAAATATAAAACCAACTCTAATAACTTTAGATGGACATGGATTAAACAATCTAATAAAATGAAAAGAGTGACAGAACCTATAATCTGTTACCAAAAAAAATTTTTTTAAAGAAAAAAAATGTTTAAAAACAAAAACATGCAAAAAAAAATTGAGGGGATAAAAAAAAATTTACTATGCATCAAATGACTCCAGAAAAGCAGGAGTTGCCATCATGCTATTAGAAAACACAAAAACTTTCAAAAAATAAAGAGATAAACCAGAAAACCATATTATGCTGAAAGGAGCCATAAACATCAAAATAATATCAATAATTAAGTTATGTGCTAAATGCCTTAGCATCAAAGTTCATAAAGGAAACATCTGAGCTACAAGAATATAAAGAACGTAACACAATAGTGACAGGAGACTTCAATATTCCTCCATCACTTTTGCACAAGTCTAACAGAAAGATAAACAAAAGGGAATATATGGAACTCAAATTCCTGGAGAAACTAAAGTTAAAATACTAATGGCATCTTCTAAATGGAAAAGCAAAAGAATATACATATTTCTCAGCACCATATGGAACTTTTACAAAAATTAAACGTACTAAGGCACAGATAGATTGCACAAAAAAATGTAAAAAGGCAAAAGTAGTTAATACATCCTTTATAAATCACAATGCAATAAATAGAAATAGAAATAAATAGAAAGGACTACAAACAAAAAATACAGGCCCAAAAGAAGATTTAACAATGAAATGCTGAATAATGAGTGAGTCAAAGAACAAATCATAGAAACAATAACTGTAAAATAAAACGATAGTGATGAAACAACACCAAAATATCTGGATTGCAGTTAAAGTAGTCCTCAGGAGAAAATTGTATCCTTACAAATATACATTAATAAAACAAAAAAAAGGAACATTCATTAATTGAGTATGCATTCTTAAAATTTATAAATTCAATATGTCCAAAATAAACACAGAGTAGATATTAAAATTTTGAGGGGAAATAGATAAATTGGAAACACAAAAACATACAAATGATAACTAAAACTAAAATTAGCAAACTCTTGGCTAATCTGATTACAAAGAAGAGAACAGAAAATAAAATCAAGACTTCCTGGGGGGGTGGGGGGGAGAGTGGAGGGATGTGCGGCTCCCCCCTCACCTCCACATCTGCTGGAGCGAGAGCAGCTGGATCCCGGAGCTGAGTGGAGCGGGCCAGGGGCGGGATGCGGGCCAGGGGCGGGATCCGGGCCAGGCCGGGCATGGAGCGCGGGGCCGGGGTCGCGGCGGCGGCGGCGGCCTTCCCTAGCCGGAGCTTGGAGGAGAACGGCCAGGGCGCCCCTTATAGCTGTGCTCGGACCACAATGATTTCCTGTGCTTTGTACAGGGTGGAGGCACAGCACAGTCTTTCCCACTTGTGTTTTGGAAAACTAAAAATGAGCAAATTCTTTTTTGAAGACATTGTAACCCCAGAGCTTTGGGCACCGCAGCCTTGGATCTGGGGTCCTCCCTCACATAAGCGTGACTCTTTGCCATGAACATCTTTGCCTATCCATCAGCGAACTCTGCTGCCCACCCTGTCCTGGCCGAGCCGCAGCCAAATTGGCCTTCCTGCTTCCAGAGTCGCGTTACTCCCTTGTGGCCGAGCCTGAGCCGGGTTCCAGTGGAGGGAGCTCCACCCTGGGGCGGGGTTCTGGGGGACGGGGTGCTGCGCCTAACAGACAACCGACTTCCAGCACACACAACGTGATCTAGACGTGACTGAGGTCTTCTTTACCAAAAACAGTCGGGGGAACCACATTTCCTGTATGTATGTCCGCTGTGTGCCAGGCGTCAGGTTCACAGTTCTAGTCTCCCATGGCAATGCAGTGGACCTCGGCCAGATGAGCAGCTTCTGCATCGGCCTGGTCACCCGCACCAATTGCAACCTCTCTTATGACTACTCAGGCTACGGGGTGGGCTCCGAAAACCCTCCGAGAAGAATTTCTATGCCGACATCGACGCTGCTTGGCGTCCCTTCGGACCAGGTAGGGCATCAGCCCTGAGCACATCATCTTGTATGGATAGAGTGTCGGAACGCCGGCCACCGCGGACCTGGCCTCGCGCCACCTGTGTGCTGTTGTGGTGCTGCATTCCCTCCTCACTTCAGGCATGAGGGTTGCCTTCCTTTAACCAAGAAGACCTATCGCTTTGTCGCCTTTCCCAACATTGAGAAGGTCTCCAAGATCATATCTTCTGTGCTGATAATTCATGGCACTGAGGACGAGGTGATTAACTTCTCACCTGAACTAGCCCTGTATGAGCGCTGCCCCGAAAGCTGTGGAGCCACTTCTGGTGGAAGGTTGCTGGGTGCAAGAACGTCGAGCTCTATAGCCAATACTTGGAGAGTCTTTGGGAGTTCGTCTCACGGGAGCTGACAAACCAGCGTAACTGAGGCCCCCAGTGAGCCCCTCGGGGCAAGATGGGCATCAACAGGCAGACAGGCCCGGGGAACCCACTGGGAGCTCTGAACCATTGCTGAGGAGTGAGAACTCAACAGGGCCAGCCTGCTGGAGGGTTGGGAAGTGGGAGGGACTCCCCTCCCCCGGGCTTGCCTCTCCTGATCTAGTGCCCGTGGCCTCTTCTGACATCCACTCCCCTTCCAGGAGAGGGGAGGGACAGAATACCCCCATCGTTCTCCCCACAAAGTCCGCAGTGATGACCCCAAACTACTGCTAACACTGGGGCTGCCCCCACCACCTGGGAGGGGCTGGGCAATCCAAACGCCCTCCTCTCCTCTTCCCTTCTCTCTACCAGGACAATAGCAATAATCCATCCGCCAAGTGTGGTAGGGGAGGACCTTAGTGGACCTCATTCTTCCCCACATCCCTTCCCCCAAATTCCTGGGAAGGCAGTGACTGCATCAGAAACACTTGCCCCACTTCCCCCCACAGATCTCTCTGCCAATCAGGGAGGGATATTTGTACCACAGTCCAAGCCCCAACGTGGCTCAGCTCCCAGCAGGGCCCTTCATGATTTCAGACACCCAAACTCCCCTTCCCCACTCTCGCCAACATGTACAGATATACAGATAGGCAGAAATGTATCTGCATTCATTTTGGAAGCAAAAACAAAGAAATTAAAGATTTAAAAATTTACAGTTAAAAAAATAAAATAAAATCAATAAAACAGCAAATGAGGAAGGTGTAATCACAGCAAAATAAGAAATTTTTAAAAAATAATCAGAACATATTGTGCACAGTTGTGCACAACTGAGAATACACCTGATAACACAAAGAATAAAGGAATACCTTCAAAAATATAAAATGTTTAAACTTTCAGTAGACTAATAGAAATCTTTAAAAACCAAATCTCAGAAAAGGAAATGGATCTAGCTCTAAAGGAACTACAAAAAGAAAAATACTCTTGATCCTAATGAATTCACTGTAGATTTCTATCAACATTTTTAAAGAATAGTTAGTACTCATACTTCACAAATTACTATCAAAATTTGAGGGAAAAAAACTCTTCTAGAATCCTTTTTTGAGAAAAATATAATCCTAATACCTAAGCTAGGGAAAGATAAAACATGGAAAGAAATATTTAGGCCAATATCTATGAACTCTGACTCAAAATTTTTAAACAAAATCCTATCAAGCAGATTACAATGATTTACCCAAGAAATCATTTCATTTTGATCAACTAGGATTTATATCAGGATTGCAAGGATGGTTCATTAAGAAAACAATCAACATAATTAATCATATTAAAACTCAAATCATCCAAAACAATGTGATCATCTCAATAGATGCAGGGGGGGAAAAGCCTTTGACAAAGCACAACACTCTTTTATGCTAAAAAAAAAAAAACCCTACAACACATAGTCATAGAGAGGCCTTTTTTAATATAAAGCATTTATCTAAAACAAAAAATAAATATATGCAATGGGGATTCACTAGAACCTTTCCCAGTAAATACCAGAGTGAAGCAAGGATGCCCACTTTCCTCACTGTTATTTGATATAGTTCTGGAAATGCTAGTAACAGCAATAAGACATGAAAAAAGAATTAAAAGAATAAAGATAAGTAAAAAGGAGATAAAACTATCCCTGTCTGCAAATGATATGATGGTTTACTTGGAAAATCCTAGGGAATAAATACTCTAATTAAAACAATAGCTTCAGCCCAGTTGCAGGCTCCAAAATAATCAAAAATCAATAGCATTTGTGCGTAATACTAACAAAACACAAGAAGCAATAATGGAAAGGGAAATCCTATTTCAAGTGACTCCAAAATGCATAAACTATCTGGGGATCATCTTCTGAAAGCATACAAAAAGGCTTGTATAGATTCGATTATGAAGTACTCCTTAAAGAAATAAAGAGAAATTTAAATAGCTAGAACAATATTCAGTACTCATTGTTATATCATGCCAATATAATAAAAATGACACTAGAAAAATTAATTTATACATTTAATACTAAATCAATCAAATTGCCAAGGGGGAAACTATATAGAAGCTAATAAAATAATAACAAAATTAACTTAGAAGAATCAAAGGTATATATAGAATATCAAGAAAAAAATTATGAAAAAAAGGGAGAAAGAAGAAAGGGGAAATAGCAATTCCAGAACCCATGCTATATTATAAAGAAGTAGTCGTCAAAACCATCTGGTATTGGTTAAAAAATAGAGAGATTGATGAAATGTATTAGACAAGGGAGAATCAGAAACAATCTCATGGCCTGAAAATTGGCAAAATGACCCCAAAATGGCACTAGTTGAGGTTGGAAGGGTGTGGTATGATAGGCATACTAATTCATTGTTGGTGGAACTATGAGATGGTACAACCATTTTAAAAAGCAATGTGCAATTATGCAAATTAAATCACTAAAATTTCCATACCCTTTGAACCAGAGATTCCATTACTGGGCTTATACCCTAAGGAAGTCATCAGCTAGAAGAAAGACTTCCATATAAATCAAAATATTTATAGCAGCGCTTTTTGTCATAGTTAAGAATTGAAAACAAAGTAGATGCCCGTCATTTGGGGAAATAAATTGTGGTCCATGAATGTAATAGAATATTACTGTGCTATAAGAAGTGATGTGTGTTTTGAATACAGAGAAACTGGGAAAGGTCTATATGAATTGAAGCAGAGTAAAAAAAAAAGCAGAGCCAAGAAAATAACAAACATAATAACTACAGCAATGTAAATGGAAAGAACAACTATACACATACATACACACACACACACACACAAAGTGTAACAAAATGATATAGACCAAGAAAGACTCAATTGAAAGAGATATGAGAGGACACCTCCAACATATTTTCAGACATTTTCAATATATTCCTGAGTTTGATGTTTGTTTTTTTCCTTCTCTAAAAAAATACTATTTGTTATATGGGATGATTTTCTGAGAGAAGGAAAGAGAGGGATACTTTGGATAACTATGACCACGTAAAAAGCAGAAGACATCAATAAACAGGGAAATATTGGATGAATTGACTCCAATTTTAATTTTTTTTAATTTTTGCAATTAATTGTATTTTTTTCCAATGACGTGTAAAGATAGTTTTAAACATTCATTTTTGTAAGATTTTGAGTTCCAAATGTTTTTCCTTCCCTTACTTCCCTCCCCTCTCCCTAAGACATCAAGCAATCTGATATAGGTTATACATGTACAATTATGTTAAACATATTTCTACATTAGTCATGTTGTGAAAGAATAATCAGAACAAAAGAAAAAAACATAAGAAAGAAAAATAAAGTGAAAATAGCATGCTTCGATCATATTCAGACTCCACAGTTATTTCACTGGTTGTGGATAGCATTTTCCTTCACAAGTCTTTTAGAATTGTCTTGGATCATTGTGTTGCTGAGAAGTCTATTGTAGTTGATCATTGCACAATGTTGCTGTTACTGTATACAATGTTCTCCCTGGTTTTGCTCACTTCACTCGGCATCAGTTCATGTATGACTCCAATTTTTTAATAAAGATGTCCTGAGATGAATGGATTGTGAGAGGGGGTACAGTAGAAAGCGTGAAGAGGGACCACAACGTTTGGAGGAATCACTATGGTGAGTAGAACAAATAGGGATGTGAAAGGATTGCCTTGCTATAGTGAGAGTCCAGCTAAGATTATGTAACACAGTGGACCTAGTCAACATGGGTGTGGCCATTCAGCATGTTATAGCTTCTTGGAGCCACAGGTGAGAACTGGGTGGCAGGGGGACACCAAAGGTAGATAGGCAACCCTGAAAAGGGCTCCACAATCCCTCACGCCTGAAATGTGTCTGGTGTGAGGACGGCTTCTGGATGTTTTCAGAAGGCCAAGGGTTGGAGATATCACAGGTGGGTGGCCTGGATCCCAGGCTGTACAGGTCTTCCTGTGAAGGAGCAAAGAGCCTGGGATGAGTTTCAGCTCTGGCTTTGTATTCTCAATGCCTAGCACAGTGGCTGGCACTCAATAATGCCAAATCAAATTGAATTGAATCATTGAGAGACCCACATGCTACACTCTCATGATGTTAAATCATTATAAATCATATATCATCATAAAATCAACTTCTGAAAAACTTTAGACAATACCCATGGTGCTGTCTATGATACAATCCCCACCTTAGCCCCAGCACAGAATGGTCTGCTCACCTAGCTGTGCATCATAGAATGTGGTCTTGGAAGAGATCTAAGTGATCCAATCTAGCCTGAGGTGAAGGAAAGCCATGAGCCCCAGTGACACTGAGAGCATTGTCATCACCTCCTCTTCAGAGACCTGCCTCAGAGATATCCATCTGGCCTATTGAAATCATTGCCAGATAGTTTCTGGCCAAGATGGTGGAGTGAAAGCAGTGACTTGCTTGAGCTCCCCCTCCAAATACCTATAAAAAATTGCTCTAAACAAATTCTAAAGAAGCAGAAGCCACAAAAAGACAGAGTGAAACAAATTTCCAGCCCAAGACAACCTGGATGATTGATTAGAAAGGTATATCACCCAGGACTGGGAGAGGAGTGCAGTGCAGCGTGGGCACGCAGGCCACAGCAAACCTGGAGCAGGCCTCAGAGGACTGAATCGAGGGCAGTTGTAGCAGTTTCCTGACTTCTCAACCCATGAACACCAAAGACAACTTAGAAGGTCAGTAGGAAAAGTCTGTTTCTGTGGTGAGAGAGAGAAGCTAGATCCCAGCTGCAAGCCCCGAATGCAACCCGGGGTGGCAGCTGCTTCCTGAGCTTCTGGCCCACAGACTGAGGGGTAATTGGGTGACTGATCAGAGGGGGATTGCAAGGATCTCTTTGCCAGTGCTGAGGCAGGAATCTCTTGCTTTGCCTGTGCTTGGATTTGGGTCACAGTTCTGGGTGGCAATCCTGGGGCAAGAAGGAGCGCTGATGTAGTGGAGCTTGTACTGGTGGTGGAAAGGAAATCCTCCTCACAGTTCCAAGATAGAAAAGACCACTTGTGGTTATGCATAGACCAGAGCACAGGCCAGGAAAGAAGTAAACACCTATCCCTTGATCATACCACCTTGGGAGAACTGAAAATTGCAGGTCCCTAGAAGTATCTCTGAAAGCAGCTGTACAAACCCCTGAAGCTTGGGACAGTACATTCTCCACATTGGAAGCATTAATAAAGAGTTTAAAACTGAAGTAATTGGCCAGGATCATGAACAAACCTCGCAAAAAGAGTCAGACTATATTATCTTACTTTGGTGACAAAGAAGATCAAAACATACAACCAGAAAAAGACAACAAAATCAAAGCTCCTACATCCAAAGCCTCCAAGAAAAATACAAATCAGTCTCCGGCCTTAGAAGAGATCAAAAGGGATTTTGAGAAGCAAGTAAGAGAAGTAGAGGAAAAACTGGGAAGAAAAATGAGAGCGATGCAAGAAAATTGTGAAAAACAAGTCAACAGCTTGCTAGAGGAGACCCAAAAAAATACTGAAAAAAATAACACCTTAAAAAATAGCCTAACCCAAATGGCAAAAGAGGTCCAAAAGGCCAACGAGGAAAAGAATGCCCTAAAAAGCAAAATTGGCCAAATGGAAAAGGAAGTCCAAAAGATCACTGAAGAAAAAACTTCCTTAAAAATTAGAACAGAGCAATTGGAAGCTAATGACTTTATGAGAAATCAAGACACTGTAAAACAAATCCAAAAGAATGAAAAATTAGAAGACAATGTGAAATATCTCATTGGAAAAACAACTGACCTGGAAAATAGATCCAGGAGAGATCATTTAAAAATTATTGGACTATATGAAAGCCATGATCAAAAAAAGAGTCTACACATCATCTTTCAAGAAATTTATCATGGAAAACTGCCCTGATATTTTAGAATCAGAGGGCAAAATAGAAATTGAAAGAATCCACTGATCTCCTCCTGAAAGAGATCCCCAAAGGAAAACTCCTGGGAATATTGTAGCCAAATTCCAGAGTTCCCAGGTCAAGGAGAAAATATTACAAGCAGCCAGAAAGAAACAATTCAAGTACTGTGGAAACACAATCAGGATAACACAAGATTTAGCAGCTTCTACATTAAGGGACCGCAGGGCATGGAATATAATATTCCGGAGGGCAAAGGAAATAGAATTACAACAAAGAATCACCTACCCAGCAAAACTGAATATAATCCTTCAGGGGAAAAAGTGGTCATTCAGTGAAATAGAGGGCTTTCAAGCATTCTTGATGAAACGACCAGAGTTGAATAGAAAATTTGACTTTCAAATACAAGACTCAAGTGGAACATGAAGAGGTAAACAGGAAAGAGAAATCATAAGAGACTTATTAAGGTTGAACTGTTTACATTCCTGCATGGAAAAATGATATTTATAACTCATGAGACCTTTGTCAGTATTAGGGTAGTTGGAGGGAAAAAAATTATATGTAGATAGATAGATAGATAGATAGATAGATAGATAGGTAGGTAGATAGATAGATGACACAGCGTGAGCTGAAGATGAAGAGGTCATATCTGAAGAATAAAATTAAGGGGTGAGAGGATTATACTGGGAGGAGAAAGGGAGAGGTAGAATGGGGTAAATTATCTCACAAAAAAACAGAAAAGAAAAGGCTCTTACAGTGGAGGGGAAACAGGGGAAGGTGAGAGGGAATAAGTGAATCTTATTCTCATAGGATTTGACTTGAGGAGGGAATAACATACACACTCAATTGGGTATGGAAATCTGTCTTACCCTACAGGAAAATAAGGTGGAAAGGGTTCAAGAGAGCAAGGGGATGATAGAGAGGAGGGCAAATTGGGAAAGGGGGTAATCAGAAGCAAATACTTCTGAGGAGGGACAGGGTCAAAAGAAAGAATAGAGTAAATGGGGTGGGTCGGGATAGGACTAAGGAAAATAGAGTTAGTTTTTCACAACATGTCTACTACGGAAGTGTTTTGCATAACTGCTTGCAAAATTTTGAGTTGCTTGCCTTTTCAATGAGGGTGGGTGGGGAGGGAGGAAGGGAGAAAATTTGGAACCCAAAGTTTTAAAAATACATGTTTAAAAAAAATGTTTTCACATGCAACTGGGAAATAAGAAATACAGGAAATGGGGTACAGAAATCTATCCTGCCCTACAGAAAAATAGAAGGGGAAGGGGATAAGAGAAGGGGGGGGAAGATAGAAGGGAGGGCAAACTAGGGGAAGGGGTATTCATAATGCATGCCATCTTGGTGTGGGGGGAGAGGCAAGATGGGATGAAAATTTGGAACTCAAAATTTTGTGGAAGTAAATGTTGAAAACTAAAAATAAATTTATTAAATAAAAAAAGAAGAGAAAAAAAGAAAAAAAATAAGATGAAATCATTGCCAATCAGACACTGCCATCAATGTCTATTTCCATAACGTCTCTAACATTCTGCCCTTCTCTCTATTCATCCAGCCACCACCTTATTTAAAGTCTCCATCCCCTCTTCCCTAGACTTTTTGGTCCTAATTGGTTTCCTTTCCTCAGCCCCACCTTCCTCTCCAACTTGTCCCACATAGCTACCAAAGTGATTTTCCTTAAGCACAAATATGACTAGGTTACTACCCTACCCAATAAATTTCAGCAGCTCCCTATTACCTCTAGGTTCAGATCCAAGTTCTTCTATTTGGTTTTTGAAGCCTTTCACAACCTGAGCCTGGCCTCCCTTTTCAGCCCTACTACACAATACTTCCCTTTCTATACTTTATAGTCCAGCCAAATTGACCTTTAGTCTATTTCCATCTCCCTTCTCTATGTCTTTGCACTGGCAATCCCACATACCTATAAAGGTCTCCCTCCTCACCTCTGCCTCCTGAAATCACTCTCCTCCTTCAAGACAAAGCTGAAACATTACCATTCATATGAGGACTCCTGATTCCCTCCCCTACTCCCTACAACTGTTGGGTTCCTCCTTCCCTACTTACCTTGCACTTACTGTGTATTTATTCTTTACAGACCTTAAGCTTTAATAGTTTAAAAGTGTACTAAGATTCTTGAGATGCTCTCTCTCTTTCTCCCTCTCTCTCTCTCTCTCCCTCTCTCTCCCTCTCTCTCCCTCTCTCTCTCTCCCTCCCTTTCCTCTCTCCCTTTCCTCTTTCTCTCTCTGTCTCTCCCTCCCTCTCTCTCCCTTTCTGTCTCTCTTTTCTCTCTCTGTCTCTCTGTCTCTGTCTGTCTCTGTCTTTCTGTCTCTGTCTCTGTCTCTCTCTGTTTCTCTCTTTCTCCATCCCCCTCTCTCTCTCCCTTCCTGTCTCTGTCTCTTTTGTCTCAGTCTCTCTTCCTCTCTCTCTCTCTCTCCCCTGTTCCCCCCTCTTCCTTTCTGTCTTTATCCTGGGCAAGTCATTTAACCCTGTTGACCTCAGTTTCTTCATCAACTACTCCAGTAGTTTTGGTAAGAAAACCCCAAAACGGGGTCATAAAGAGTTGGACACAACTGAAATAACTCAACAACAACAGTGATGGCTGCAGATCCACCTATCTTTGTAAGAAGGCCCTTTTACTGGCCTTCCTGTCTTTAGATTCCAGGGGTAGGACAGGACATGTGTTTCTGAGTTGGAGTAAAGGATGATGGAGAGAAGACTGGATGGCATCATGTGAGTGTCTCACTCACTCTCTCTGTCTGTCTGTCTGTCTGTGTTTATTGTCTTCCTAGAAGTATGCTGGATCAGTTCAAATCCAATTGTTAAATTTTTAGTTTGACCATTTACTCCTAGGAAATCAGCAAATGCTAAAAATCAAGGCTTGATTTATTGTTTTGTTGATAATCTAGACTTAAGAAAATGATGAAAAAAATGCAAATGATATTAAACATAAAACTGTATCATGTAGACTTTTTTTAAGACAGTTCAGTACTTACTGGCATACCACTGTGTATCCCCGAAGGAAATATAAACACCTTGGGAACGTGGATTGTTTCATTTCTTTTTTTTCCCCTTTGGTCTTTGTATCCTTACTGTATACCATAGTGCCTGGAATGTGTCAGACCCTTAGTAAATGCTTCTTGATCGGCTGATTGATGGATGCAAATCCTTCCACTTTGGAGTCCCTAGAGGTAGCCCCAACCCCAGCTCCTTTTGTTCCAAGGCTGATGTGGCCAAATGGAATTCCATCAGTTTGTTGACTAGGAATTTCTTGGCCTTTGTCCATGGAATGAAGACCATGTGAGAGGATCCCACAGGGTGGGGACTGGGTTGCCTTCTCTGTTAGCACTAGTAGGTCATGCTGGAGAGCCTGTTCAATGTTCATTCTTGTGACAGGCAATTCTCTTATTCAGTAGTGGGTTTAACAAGACCTTTCATCATAATCTCTTCTTCCTCCAGCTAGACGATTCTTTGGGCTGTTTTCTTGTAATGATAGAACTGAATGGTACCTTCAGGTTCATCTAAGACTGAGGAAAAAAGCCATGGATGTGAGGTGACAAATCTAAGGTCCCTCAGCTAGTTAGTGGAAGAACCAGGACCAGAATTCAGGATTCTGAGTTCCAGAACAGTGTTTTCCGTTTACCCTGGTCTTGTTAGCTCCCAAAAGTGGGCTGGCTAGGAATTTAAAAGTAGGTAAAAGCTTAAATCCTCGTTAGCAGCTCTCTTTAGATATTTTTGAGAGGAGGTTGACAATATTGGCTAAAATTAATCATGGCATAATGCAGAGTGATGGATTTGGAATCAGAGGACCTGATTTTATGTCCCACCTTGGTTACTTATTACTGTTGTGACCTGGGACAAGTCAATTTCCTCTTCTATAAGGGGTTGGACTAGATTTCTGTGGCTATTTTGACCTTAAACAAATACTTCCTACTAGTTGAACTAAAGAATGAGAAGTTATATCTCCTTTGCTAAGATGGGTAAGATGTCAGGAAACCCATCTGATAGGAGGGTAGAAATATGCTTGCCAGAAGACCCCCTTTTGGCTCCCACCAAGGACTTTCAGGAAGCCAGCTGGAAATTTGGCACCTCTTCATTGCAGAGATTTTGTACTGTAAATTCTTCCAGCGATTTTGGAACAGGCAGGTAAATAAATTCACATGATGCCATCCAGTCTTCTCTCCATCATCCTTTACTCCAACTCAGAAACACATGTCCTGTCCTACCCCTGGAATCTAAAGACAGGAAGGCCAGTAAAAGGGCCTTCTTACAAAGATAGGTGGATCTGCAGCCATCACTGTTGTTGTTGAGTTATTTCAGTTGTGTCCAACTCTTTATGACCCCGTTCTGGGGTTTTCTTACCAAAACTACTGGAGTAGTTGATGAAGAAACTGAGGTCAACAGGGTTAAATGACTTGCCCAGGGTCACACAGCTGGTAAATGTCTGAGGCCAGATTTGAACTCACAAAGATGAGTCTTCCTAATTCTGATCCCCATGTTCTATCCACTGAGCTAGCTGTGTGATGTGCCTATCACAGCCCAGTCTTTATTTCCATGCTATACAACTTTTTAAAAATTAGTTTCCCCTCACTTAAGCTAAGGGAAGCCTGCCTGCCATAGGTCTGGATGGGTCAGTATTTGGCACTTTCAGTTCCGTGGCCATATATAGCAGACCACAAGGGTTGTTTCTCCTCCTCCTTGCTTCTCCCTGAACTCTGGCAAAGGAAAGCAACTGCATCTCTGGGCATTCCCTCCTCCCCTCAGTGGGCCAGGTTCTACCAGGACCCAAGGAGTATAAAAGTAAAGCTGAAATTTAGAGCCCTGTCAAAACATGCTTCTAAGAAGACCTCATTTCTCTGCCTGTGTTGTGGGGGTTTTTTTGTTTTTGATTTTGTTTTTTAATTTGAATTCACCTCCAAATTCTGTCTTCCTCTGATAGAGAGGCCTTTGTGTAGTCACTACCCCAGCTTGGCTTTGAGAATTTTCTCAGTAGGTGAATTTAACTAATTCTCTGGGCCTCAAACACATCTCTCCCATCCCCCCCCCACCAATATTCCCCCCCCCCACACACACACATACACACAGAGCCAAAAAACAATGGGGAGAAAGAAGGAGAGGCTGAGTGTTTCAGGAAACCCTCTTTTGAATGTTTTCCAGTGTGGTTTTCCTATTTCAAATAGTCCATTTGGGAATGTATGAATGGGAAAGATAGAAAGTCCTGATTCCAACAGAAAGAATTCTAGCTGAGAAACCAAAAGAGAGCAATTGGTATTTTTTTTTTCACTGAAAATGGGGAGGGTAAGAAAAGGAAGTGAGGATTGTGCCCTTTGGCTCCGCTCAGTCTATGGAAAATGAGCACAGGCAAAAATCCATAGAGAATCCAGTTGCCTTTTTCAGTGTTCTTTGTGTGGATACGTATAGCACTATTTCCCAGAGTTTTCCCAAACCTCAGCACACTTGTGGACTTGTAAATATAAGGGTGTGCCAAAAAGGATCCCTCTTGCATCCCTCTTTTTGTCCTTCTGAAAGTTAGCTCCTTATTAACAAGATTAATGAGGGGAGGCACTTTATTCTAGCATTGAGGGTGTCTATTTAATTAGGGTGAACTTGCCTTGCCCTTGGTACTTGGCCCATGACCATCACATTAAGGATGACTGATTCCTGGCCTATTCACAAACCTGGGCTATACTCTTGGACTTGGTCTTTAAAAGTGAGAGCAGAGATCACATGTGAAGAACCAGATCTGAGGGGGAAACTGTGAGGGAGGCAGGGTGTGTACAGATTCCAGTCAGGGACACTTTCCTGGAGACGATGTTCAAGAGTCTGTGAGTCGCCCTCCTTGAAACTATGCATGCATAGAGGTGGCTGCGGCATAATGTCAATGAGTCCCTGGGCCAAGCTAAAAGACACAAGAACTTGGGTCAATGGTGGGTGGGGAGGAGGGCAGGGCAGAAGAAAAACTCTTGGATGCAGAAAAAGAAGTCCTGTGCCAAGCAAGAACTGGAGCTGGGAACGAGTAAGGAACAGAGCCCCACTGTGGAAGAGTAAGCCTGTGCTTTGCCCTTCCCTGATGCTGTAAACAATCTAGACCCTGAAAATCCAGGAAACAAGAGTCAACTCTCAGGGGCAGCTAGGTGGCACAGTGGGCAGAGGACCAGTCCTGGAGTCAGGAGGACCTGAGTTCAAATTCAGCCTCAGACACATAACACTCGCTATCTGTGTGACCCTGGACAAGTCACTTAACCCCAATTGCCTCACAAAAAAAAAAAAGAATCAACTTTCTGGCACCCCTAAGAGCATTTCCCCTAACTGGAAAGGAGTGGGGCTCAACACCATAAGTCAATAGGCTACAAAGGGCCCTGGGGAAGGTGAGGCCCACCAGAAGGGTGGGTTGTCTGGTTCTAGGAACCCCAAATGTTTTCTCTTGGCATGGACAGAGGTGGGGAGTGTTCTACCTAACTTGGTAATATAATTGTGGAGCTGGAAAGAATTCATCTACTCTAACCTCTTCAAATAAGGTGATTAAATCTCAGAGACCAATATCACATGAGCAGTGAAAACTGCAATTTGAAGAACCTAGGTCTTCCATTTCTAGGGTCAATGTTCTTTGCACCCTAGTTTGCACCCTAGTTTGAAGGCAAACACTACCATGTTGGGTTTTCATTGGGTGGCATCATTCTATGAATTAAGAAAGGAAGTGGATCTTGGAACCATAGTGAGGTACCTAGGACACCAGAAATAGTCCTTTGAATCATTTTAAGTTTTTCAATAAAATTCATTAATCAAGAATGAATGAAAAAAAATTATTGCACACTTACAGTGTACCAAGCACCTGTATCAAGTCTGGGTTTATAAACAAAAAGAAGGCAGCCTCTGCTCTCAAGAAGCTTAGGTTCTAATTGGGGGAGGGGGTTCAGCTGCAAGAAGGGCAGAAATGAAGGTGGGCTCCTCCTCTTCACCCTTTGGGACGGATACTTGGATATGTTCTATAGACCTCTGGGTCCTACCTGTTCACTCTACTTTTTTCCCCTTAGAACCACCAGACTTTTCTCCTCCTTTGATGCAAGACATGTAAAGTACATGGTGGTGATGGCATTCTTCTCAATGAATTGATCCATAATCTCTAAAATCTAGTAATGTAAAAGCAAAATACCATATTCTTGAGTTTAACATTTTTTGAGGCATTTAAATAAAGTACAAAGCATCAATTTAATTACCTGTCTTCATAAAATCAGTTCCCTTTTGAACTAATTTCTCATCTTGGTTGATATAAAGGAATAATAAACCATTTAACCCAACATAAAAACAAAAGACTACTTAACAGAAACCAAAGAGGATTTATTTTATAGACAATAGGTTTTTGCTCTCTGGGTAACAGTGTAATGCATCTAATGCTGAGTTTCTTAACCTGAGGTCTGTGAACTAAACAAAAAAATTTTTTTTAAATAACACAATCTCAATATAATTGGCTTCCTTTGAAATCTTAGATATCGTATACACTGAAAAACACTATACTAACAAGGGATCCATAGACTACCACAGGGCGAAAGGAATCCATGACGAAAAATAAGGACAACAACAACATTCAGTTATCATTAATTATGTATTTTCCTCCATCCTATTCCCTCATATTTTCCTTCTCTGTTTCCTCCCCCCGCTTTATAAAGTAGAGAGTATAAGAGAAATGGAGAATACTCAGCACCCAAGCTGTATTCCAAGCTCTCCACTCTTTTAAAGTACTACCTGCTAAATTTTACATGATCTTGATTATGACACCTCAGTACTCCAAATCTTTCTTTATGGATGCTTGCCCTATTTTTCTTTAATCTAGACATTCTGGATTTTAGCTGCAATGTTCCTGAGAGTTTTCATTTTGGGATTTCTTACTGAAGGTGAGCAGTGTATTCTTTCTATTTCCACTTAGAACAAGAGGAATTACCTTCTGATTCTCAGAAATCTGGGCCATTTTCTTTTATAATTTCTTAAAATATGATGTCTTGGATTTTTTTTTGGTCATGCTTTTTAAGTAGTCCAATAATTATTGATTTTCCTTCCTCAATATATTTTCCAGGTTAGCTGTTTTTACTATGAGATAATTTATATTTTCTTTTTTTCAGTCTTTTAACTTTGTCTTAATATTTATCTCGTGAAATCATAAGCTTCCATTTGGTTCATTCTAATTTTAAAGGAGTTTGTTGCTTGTGCAAGGTTTTATACCTCTTATGCCCATCTGTTAATTCTCCTTTTAATTCTTTCTTCCATAGCTCTCCTTTCTTTTCCATTTTTTTCTCTATCATTTTCATTTCATTTACAAAAACATTTTAAACTTTTTTTAAAAAATTCCTGTTGGCCTCAGTTTCCTCATCTGTAAAATGAGCTGGAGAAGGAAATGGCAAACCATTCTAGTACCTCTGCCAAGAAAACCCCAAATGAGGTCACAAAGAGTCAGACACGACTGAAATGACTGAACAACAACAACAAAAATAACAACTGCATAATGATTTGTGGCACTTCCCAGCCCCCCTTTCTGCTACTCCACTTCTATTGCTTTCCCCTCTCAATTATTTTCTATTTATCTTATGTAGCTTCTTTGTATACATTTGTTTGCCTGTATCTTCTACCACATTGTAAGCTCCTTGAGGGTAAGAACTGTCTTTTGCCTCTTTTTGTACCTCCAGTTTGCAGCACAGTGCTTAGCACATAGTAGGTGCTTAATAAATGTTTATGGACTGACTGGCAGCCTTCAGAATTCAGGATCAAGGTCCAGGCCACAATGAGATATTAGAATAGCATTTTGTAACTGGTTGGGAATGGGGGGAGGAGAGAAAAAAAGGAAAATAAGGCCACAAATTCCATATTTATTACATACCTTCTGTGAGGGATTGTCTGATGTTGGCTACTGCCACGTGAAAGTTGTGGCAAGATGGGGTAGGAACAAGATATTAGGAAGTAACCAGACCTCACGCTCCCGAGGCAGGGGGCTGTGCCATGTGGAGTTGTGGTGAACTGGGATAGGAACTGGATACGGGGAAGTAACCGGAGCATGTGCTCCTGAGGCAGGGGGCTGTGCCACGTGGGAGTGGGACGGCAGAGAATGAGTTCCCTTTGTCTAGTCCTCTCCCTAGGTGCAGCTCTAACCCCCGACGTCTCCTTCCTGTATCCGGGCCTAGCCTCCTGCGTCACTTCCTCTCCCTTGGTGCAGTGCTAAACCCAGACATCCCCTTCCGGTATCTGATCCTACAATCAATAACTAGTAGGCAGGCTGAGGAGGAGGGGCTAGGAAGGTATATAGGGGCGGTAGGGATCGGAGCTCGCTCTCTCTTGCTCCTGCTCTCTTGCTCTGGCTTTCCTGCTTGGCCTTGCTGTGATGGCCTCTGAATAAAGCTCGAGTGTTTGCACCTCCTGATCGGCTTGTCTCTGTGTTTATCTGGGTGGGCACTGAAGACTGGTAAGTATGACCTTGGCAGCCTGCTCCTTATAGGAGGAGAATGCACGGTGCGACTGGCACACCTTCCAGCAGTAGGAACTGTGGGCAGAGGAGGGTTTCTCCTATACCCATGAACTCCAGCTCAAATCCCCATCCCCAACTCTTGCCCAGTCCTCTGACTACATTTATCGATAGTCTTGGCCACCACCACCACCACCTGCCCCTAGCCCTGTGGGAACTGGAACTGGAACCCCAGAAGCAACCTGAGCAGCAGCCTTAAGCTGTGGACACAGCCACTCTTTACTGTACTATTTACATATTTCTCAACCAATTACATATATAAAACTGTGTTACCATTTTTACTAGGTTCCTATGTCTCTTTTTGGGCAGCTAGGTGACCACAATAAATAGAGTGCAGGGCCTAGAGTTAGGAAGATTCCTTTTCCTGAGTTTAAATCTGGCCTCAGACATTTAATAGCTATATGACCCTGGGCAAGTCATTTAACCCTGTTTACCTCAGTTTCCTCATTTGTTAAATGAGCTAGAGAAGGAAATGATAAATCATTCCCGTATCTGTGCCAACAAATCTCTAAATGGGGTCATGAAGAGTCTGACATGACTGAATAACAATATCTCTTTTTATGTGTCACTGATAAAGTTTTTGAGTGTTGTGCTTCAAATGCCCCATGTTTCCCATAAGTCCTGTGGTTTTTATGGTGCAATTTTGCATAGCACGGTGATTTTGAGGAACACATGTTGACCTATAGCAGAACTGACTGTATGAGTAATTTCCAGACAGAGGGCAGAAGATGTTATTCTTCCTGTAGAATGTGCACTTCAAGGAAGGAATCTAGGGATTCTCTGAGGAGTGTAGCAAGTGCATTCCAGGTATGAAGGACAGTCTGAGTGAAGACCGAGAGGTGGGAGATAGAATATCCTTTTCAGATCATAGCAAATAGGTCAGTTTGGCTGGAATGTAAAGCATGTGAAGCTAGAGTTGGAATGGGAGAGAGAGGAGCAAGAGTGGAGGCTGCAAAGTCAATTAGGTGGCCTTTGTGATATTTGAGGCAAGAGGAGATAAAGATATGGAGTAGGGTGGTAGTTGTGTGAGTGGAGACAAAGGACCAGATTTAAGATAGATTCTAGAGGTAAAATCAACAAGATCTGGCAGATGAATGGATATGAGAGGTGAGGGACAGGGAAGAATCCAGGATCATTCCCTCATTTCTGTGCAGGTCAGTTATTTGTCAGGGACTAAAAGCCTGCTGGTGATCATTTGGTTCAGTTTTGTCAAAGTAGGTTTGTTAGAAAATTCCCACTATGTAGTATAAGAATTTCCCACTATGTGCTATAATAAATGATGAGCAGGTGGATTCCTGAAAAACCTAGACTTACATAAACTGATGCTGAGTGAAGTGAGCAGAACCAGGAGAAGGTTGTACACAGTAACAGCAACATTGTGTGATGACCAGCTATGACCAACTTAGCTCTTCTCAGCAATATAATGATAAAAGATAATTCCAAAAGACTCATGATGGAAAATGCTATCCACATCCAGAGAAGGAATTGATGGAGTTTGAATGCAGATCAAAGCATACTATTTTCTTTTTCTTTTTTTTCTTTTGTTTTGTTTCTTTCACAACGTGACTAATATGGAAATATGTTTTACATGATTGCACATGAATAACCTATATCAAATTGCTTATCTTAGGAAGGAGGGAGGAAAGGAAGGAGAAAATCTAGAACTCAAATTTATATTTAAAAACACGTTAAATTAATGTTTTCATGGAATTGGAAAAATAAAATACTATTTAAGGATCCACGTGTACAAAAAAATTTATAGCAGCTTTTTTTGTGGTGGCAAAGAATTTGAAATTGAGGGCATGCCCATCAATTGGGGAATGGCTGAACAAGTTGTGGTATATGAATGGAATGGAATACTATTGCGCTATAAGAAATGATGAGCAAGTGGACTTCAGAGAAACCTGGAAAGACTTGTATGGTCTGATGCTGAGTGAAGTGAGCCGAACCAAGAGAACATTGTACACAGTAACAGCCACACTGTGCTATGACTGACTTTGATAGACTTGGCTCTTCTCAGCAATGCAAGGATCTAAGACAACTCCAAAAGACTCATTATGGAAATTGCTATCCACATCCAGAGAAAGAACTATGGAGTCTGTATGCAGATGGAAGCATGCCGTTTGCTCTGCTCCTTTTGTTCACTTTTGTTTCTTCTTTCTAGTGGTTCCTCCCTTTAATTCTAATTCTTCTTTACATTACGGCTAATGTGAAAATACACTTAATATGAATGTGTAAGTAGAGTCTATATCAAATTGCACACTGTCTTGGTGGGTGTGGGGAAGAGGGAAGGGGAGAAAATGTAAAACTCAAAATCTTATGGAAGTGAATGTTGAAAATGAAAAATAAATAAATAAATAATTTCTTAAAAAAATAAGAAAAGAAAAAGAAAACAAAAGGGTTATTCCCTTTGTGCTTAGGAACTGTGAAAGGATACCTCCCTGTACTGAGTCTGGTGTTTCCCTCTCCCCACGTATACATCTAAACTACTGTGGCATTCCATGACCACAAAATGATTCCAATTCCAACAACTCTTTTACTTGCCTCTGAGGAAAACCTTTGAATCATCTTTCCATTTAGCTGTAACATGTCTTTTTTATTTTTAATGTTTTAATATATTTTTATTTTGTTAAATATTTCCCACTTACATGTAAAAAAATTTTAACATTCATTTTTTAAAGTTTTAAGTTCCAAATTCTTTCTCTCCCTCCTACCCCTCCCTCCCACTTGAGAAGGCAAGCAATTTGACATCGATTATACATGTGAAGTTATATAAAATATTTTTCTATATCAGCCATATTACAAAAGAAAACAGACAAAAAATGAAGAAAAATAAAGTTTTTAAAAAGCATGCTTCAATCTGCATTCAGAGTTCATCAGCTCTCTCTCTGAATGTGGACAGCACTGTTCATCGTGGGTCCTTCAGAATTGTCTTGGGTGATTGTCTTGGTCAGAGTAGTTAAAGTCTTTCACGGTTGATCATCCTTACAATATTGCTGTATAACGTGTCTTAACCAATTAGATGCAAATTAACTTTTACTTTGACTCTGGCCCATAAGGCAAATTAACAGCTTCTCTCTCATGACACATCAATTGCTGGAGAAAGTCTAACCTATTAGGCAAGGATCAAAAGCATGAGCAAAATCATAAAGCTCCAATGTGCTGCTTTGAAAGTTCATGATCTGTGGGCTCACTGAGAGCATCTTCAGGACAACTCCAGCCCCCAATAGGACAATATATTTGACATAGATTTCATCCTATTCTCACATGGTTTTCGTTTCCTCTGCTAAATTTCTATATTTTGAATGCTTTTCATTTCATATAGCTCAGAGATGAAAAGTTTGGGCTATTGCAACATCTATTTAAAATGCCGTTTTGAAATTTTTGTGCATCTACGTCCAGGTGATTGTTGAGCAATAAGTTAAAATTTCAGGTCTGTATTTGTATTACAATTATCTGGTAGTTTATGAAAGATAGTGAGCTGATGACATACAATTCTAACCACCAAGTCAGGTCTTGCTAAGTTCTCAGCTGCTAAATATTTGTAGCTTGGAGTGCCATGTTGCATAGTTTTTACAGCTTCCTTGCAAAATCTGCACGGAACACTAAGTTGGGGTTACTTGTTGTTCAGCCATTTCAGTCATGTCTGACTCTTTGTGGCCCTAGTTGGGTTTTTTGGGGGGCACAGATACTGCTATGGTTTGCCATTTCTTTCTCCAACTAATTTTACAGATGAGGAAACTGAGGCAAACAGGGTTAAATGACTTGCTCAGAATCACAAAGCTAGTAAATATCTGAGGCTGGATTTGAACTCAGGTCTTCCTGAATCCAGGGCCAGTGCTCTATCCACTGCGCCATCTATCTACTTCCTATTTGGGGTTTTTTTGGCAAAGATATTGGAGTGGTTTGCCATTTCCTTCTCCAGTTCACTTTATAGATGAAGAAACTGAGGTATAAAAGGATTAAGAGACTTGGCCAGAGTCATGAAGCTAGGAAGTGTCTGAGGCTGAATTTGAACTCATGAAAATGAGTCTTGCTGACCGCCAGCACTCTATCCACTTCACCACCTTGCTGTCCCTGGGTTTCTAAGGATAAGCTTTAGCAATGTCTGGTGGCAATGACTAGTTTTGAACTGCCATCATAAATGCCTTCATTTCCATGAACAAATCCACATGACTAAAAATTTGTCTGATACTTCTTTGTTGACACATTAATGGCTGGATTTGGGAGGATGTCACTCATGGCGGATACTTGGATTCCATTCTTGGATCTTGGTTGTTTCATGAGGCCTATCTGGAAGGGAACCACTTTAAATTACAGATACATTGTTCTATTCCTGTCATCAGCCTTTCCTAATTATTACTCGGTAAAGTGACAAGCGGTTATTCCAATTATTCGGTTGTAGGTTTTTGACCTGCTTCTCATGTGGCCTAAGAATGTCTACAAATCCTCTTCCTTCCTGTTGATGAGAAAGTATTAATCTTTTTTTAGCTACCTTACTGGGATGGGTCCTATGTTTCATTTTTATAAGGATACTGGTTTTTTAAGGACATTTTCCAAATTGGTTACAGTCTATTTTACAATTCCAAAAGTGTACAGCAAGACTGGTATTGAATAAGTTTTAATTGATTTAAACACGTTCTTCCCATTCAGCTTTGATTTCAGAATGCCAGAAAATCTCAACATATTCAGCTAAAGGGAAGGAAAGCCTTCTCTTTAATATCTTTATCTTTAATGTATCTGAACAGGACAAAACCAAGGTATTTGTAGCTGTATTGCCTGTGTCTTCTAAAACATTTTGAGTTCTGGATTTGTAGTACAGGGATTTATCATCTGTCAGTAAAGAAAACAACTTTCTGATATATGATTCTAGACACCAGGCTGTATTTTGCTAATTATTTAATAGGGGCTACATTTTTACAGGCTGCAGTGATGTGTTTCATAGTCTCTACTATTTCCTTGGTAATTAAGTCCAGGCCCATAAAGATAACTTTTTAATAGTTTCTTACATCAATGACTTGGTCCTGAATTGCTGTCATAAACTCTTCCATTTCCATAAGCAATTCTGCATGCTTCTTTGTTGACATACTGTGTGCTGAGCTCACCTGGATACTACCTAGAGGAAGGTCTTTTTATTCTACTCTTCAATCTTAGTCGCTTCATTGGCCTCATCCAGAAGTAAGCCACTTTAGGCATGACCAAATTGATGAGTTGTTCTCTATACTCTGGGTCTCAACATGAAGAGACTAAGGTATTCCTAGCTATATTGGCTGAGTCTTCCAAGATAATTTAAGTTCTGAATTTGTAGTACAGGAAATTGTCATCTGTCAGTCAATTAAAAAAAAACTCACAAGCTTCTAGTCATCAGGTTATATCTTGCTACTTATTTAACAGGGGTTAAATTTTTATAGCTTGCAGTGATATGTTGCATAGTCTCTATTGTTTCCATGATAATTAAGTCCAGACCTCAATGTAATTGGCTGGCTACAAAACCTGGAATGGAATTTTATTCCATACATCTCAATAACTTGCTTTTAAAGCTCACATTGTCACAGCCATCTTTACCTAGAAAGTAGATAAGAATGGACATAACATACGGAGAGATAACAGCAGGGTCATATGCTTGCTTCATGACAGTTTCATGAGGTTCACAGTAGGAGAAAGCCTGAGGATAGGGGGCAGCGGGGTGGCACAGTGGATAGAGCACCGGCCCTGGAGTCAGGAGGACCTGAGTTCAAATCTGGTCTCAGACACATAACACTTACTAGCTATGTGACTCTGGGCAATTCATTTAACTCCAACTGCCTCACTGAAAAAAAAAAAAGAGAGAAAGAGAAAGCCTGAGGACATTCCCTCACCCCAAAATCTACAGCAATTCATTCTCCTCCAATTTCAGGAGGTCTGAAAAGAGCCCTCACCAACAGACTAATTCATTTTTAAAAAAATAATTAATGTTATTGATATTTTCTGTTTCTTACACCACCATAGTATTCCATGTTTCCCTCTCACTTCCCCTCCCAGAGAGCCATCCCATATGAAGATAGCATTTTTAGAGAAAATAAAAACAAAAACAAAAATCAGCACAACTAATTCATAATTGAAAAAGTCTGAAAACATGCGTAATGTGTAACACTTATGGACCTCCTACCTCCATGAGGTTGAAGTAGGGTTGGTGGTGTCTTCTCATACCAGTCCTACTTGATGCTGAGTCTGTCTTAACTTTAGTCTTGCCAGTGGAATCTGATGACTCTGGAAAGAGAGTGAGGTTGATGACTTTGCACAGCTCTGCCTCATTTAAATCCAATTTACCTGAGTGGCAAAAGATATCACCCATACCATTTTACTATTTCATTATTTTATTATCTTATCATTCAACTATTTTACTATATTCCTATTTTACCTACTTGGAAGTCTGTGGTAACAGGCTAATGCAGGTGTGGATACACCGGGAGCTGTAGTTACAACCTTGCACACAGGTGGCTCAGGGTGTAGGGTCATCTCACTGGACTGAAGCAGCAGTGGGATTCAAAAGCCCCCTGCATATTTGAGTAGCTTTTTTAAGGACTGAACTGCTCACCTCCTGGTGTGAGGAAGGGGCTAGAAAAGGTTCCCTAAAAATTTTCTGCTTCACCTAACCCTGTTCTGCTTGCCACTGCAGATGGGGTTGCAGTTAAAACATAAAAAAATGTACAAAAACTTTTGTAAAGATGATTACCAAAGTCAGAGCTGGCCACTTGTATGCCTTCCAAGAGGAGTGAAGGACAGGCTCATGATGATGCAATTGCTACTTGCAGGAAAGGGCTATGCCACCATCATCAGTGCCTATGTTCCCACCATGATGGACCCTGATGAGGTTAAAGAAAAAATTTATGAAGACCTAGAGACCCTCATCATCAATGTGCCAAGAGAGGACAAGCTTGTAATTCTGGGTGACTTTAATGCTAGAGTAGGCACAGACTATCAGACATGACAGGGAGTCCTTGGGAGGAATGAAATCAAAAACAGCAATAGTAATAGTCACTTACTAGTCAAGACTTGTGCATCTCATGACATTCTCATCACCAGCACTGTTTTCCATTTACCTAAATGCAACAAAACTTCATGGATGCACCCTCACAGCAAACACTGGTATTTAATAGACTATGTCATTGAATAAGAGGCAAACAGGATGCAAGAGTAATGAAGGCTATGTGTGTCACAGAATGCTGAACTGACCGTAGACTTATCTTCTCCAAGCTAAATATTCACATTCAACAAAAGCACTGATCTCAAGGCAAGACAACTACCAGAAGATTTAATATCAACAGATTAGAGTACTTCTCCAAGTGGAACGGTTTGTTGCTAACTTGGAGGGAAAACTGAACCAACACACAGTTGGCAACAGTGGAGCAGAAAAGGAGTGGACAGCTTTCAGAGACTTGGTTTATAGCACTGAATTTACTCATCTGGGCCAGAACACTCACAAACACCAAGATTGATTTGATGAAAATGATGAGGAAATTCAGAAGCTACTAACTGAAAAACAAGAACTCCACAGGGTTTACCAGTAGGATATTTTGTCCATCTCTAAGAAGGCAGCATTTAACTCCATCAAAAGTAAAGTGTAGGGGCAGTTAGGTGGCGCAATGGATAGAGCACCGGCCCTGAAGTCAGGAGGACCTGAGTTCAAATTCAGCCTCAGACACATAACACTTACTAGCTGTGTGACCCTGGGCAAGTCACTTACCCCCATTGCCTAACCAAATAAAAAAAAAAAAGTAAAGTATAAGCAAAGCTTAGAGAGATGCAGGATTCTTGCCTCAGGAAGAAGGCAGATGAGATTCAGTTTGACAATCCAAATAACTTTGGTGCATCTCAAATACTCAGTTGCTGATGATGCCACACTGATTAGTGATAAGGATATGATATTGGAGAGATGGGTTGAATGCGTCCATAATGTTCTCAACAGACTATCAACCAATGCTAAAGCCATTGACCATTTATCTCAGGTTGAAGTCAATCCCTTCCAAACAAAGAAGAGATTTACGCCATTAGGCTTCTCTTGTGTGGGAAAGCTCCTGGTGCTGATTCCATTCCAGCAGAGATCTACAAGGCAGGGAGTCCACTGCTCTTACAAAAGCTGACTGAAATCTTCTGGGTTATATGGCAAGAGGAGGTTATCCCCCAGGAGATCAAGGATGCTTCCATCATCCATCTGTATAAAGGAAAAGGAAATAGGTTGCCCTGTGATGAGGGTGGAGGGTGGGTCTCTCTCCAAGTCATTTTTTGCTGACAAGATTCTTGCCAGAGGCCTTCTTAATTAGCTAATCTTTCATTTGGAAAATGGTCATTTACCTGAGAGTCAGTGTGGCTTCAGAAAGGTCCAAGGAGTGGTTGACATGGTGTTTGCTGCCCAACAACTCCAGGAGAAATGCCAGGAGCAGAAAAACATCTGTATACAACTTTTGTTGATCTAACCAAGGCCTTTGACACTGTCAGGTTTTTGTTTTTGTTTTTGTTCTGTTTTTTGTTTTTGTTTTTGCTCTTTGGTGGGGCAATCGAGGTTAAGTGACTTGCCCAGGGTCACACAGCTAGTAAGTGTGAAGTGTCTGAGGCCAGATTTGAATGATATTGTCAGTTTTGAGGGCTTATGGAAGATCATGGCAAAATTTGGTTTCCCAGAGAAGTCTGTCAGTATTGTACACCAGTTTCATTAAGGCGTGCTTGCCCAGGTTCTGGATAATAGATGATGCTCTTGCACTTTCCCAGTCACCAATGGAGCAGGCTTATATGCTTGTTCCCATGCTTTTTAGCATGATGTTTTCAGTGATGTTGTCAGACACTTGACTTCAACAAAGATGAAAATGGCATCAAGGTAAACTACCACACTGACAGCAAATTATTTAACTTGAAAAGGCTACAAGCCAAGACTAAGGTGGAGGGAGAGTTGTTGCATGACTTTTTGTTCACAGATAATTGTGCATTCAATGCAGCCTCTGAGGCTGATATGCAACAAAATATGGATTGATTCTCTGCCAGTTGTACTAATTTTGGTCTGAAAATTAATACCAAGAAAACACAGGTTCTCCACCAGCCAGCACCACAACATCCATACATGGAACCGTTGGTTACAGAAACTAGAGAAATTTTGAATTCTGTGGTTAAGAACACTTACTTTGACAGTATACTTTCCACAGATGTACATCTAGATGATAAAGTTGATGCACACATAGCCAGAGCTAGCTCATTGTTTGGGAATCTCTGAAAGAAAGTAGGAGAGAAGTATTAGGCTGCCTACCAAACTGAAGGCCTACAGAGCTGTTGTGCTGACCTCATTGTTATATGCCTGTGAAACTTGGACAGTATACCATCACCATGTCAGAAAATTGAACTGCTTCCATTTGAATTGTCTTAGAAAGATTCTGAAGATCACTTGGCAGGATAAGATACTGGACACTGAGGTCCTTTCTCAAGCTGAACTGCCAAGCATTCAAACTCTTCTGCAGAGAGAGAGCGACTCCAGTGGGCTGCCATGTTGTTTGAATGCCAAATGTATGTTTGCCTAAAAGACTGCTTTACAGAGAACTCATATAAGACAAGTGCTGACATGGAGGTCAGAATTGTTACAAGGACATTCTCAAAGTCTCTTTGAACAACTTTAATATTGATTGTGAGATATGGGAGACACTGACACGGGACCATCCAGCATGGATGCCCTCATCAGAAAAGACACTGTGCTCTATGAGCAAAGCAGAATTGCAGTAGCGCAAAGGAAACTTGAGATGTGCACATTTAGAGACATCTCCATCCCAAATGTTCCTTCAGATTATTTGTGCTCAACCTGCAGTAAAGCCTTCTGAGCTCATATTGGTCTGATCAGCCACAGTTCACACACTGTACATTGACCCCGACATCATGATGTTATTTTGGTTCTCTTCAAGTGTGAAGAACAACAACAAACTTGATCTTTGTAATTTTGTTTCATTTACTTTTGGATTTTTTTTTTTTAGTGTATAATTGTTCTTTCCATTTATATTATTGTAGTTACTGTGTATTTTTTTTTTTGGTTCTGCTTACTTCACTCTGCATCAGTTCATATGGATTTTTCCATGCTTCTCTATTCATCACATACATCATTTCTTATAGCACAGTAATATTCCATTACATTCAAGGACCACAACTTGTTTAGCCATTCTCCAATTGAAGGGCATCCATCTGTTCAATTTTTAGCTATCACAAAAAGTACTGCCATAAACATTTTTGGAGTACGTGCAGACTTTTTTCTTATCAATGGCTTTCTTGGAATATAAGCCCAGTAATGGAATCTCTAGTTCAAAGGATATGGACATTTTAATCACTTTATTTGCATAATTCCAAATTACTTTCCAAAATGGTTATGCCATTTCACAGTTTCACCTACAAAGTATTAATGTACCTATCATTATACAACTTCTCCAATATTGACTATTGTCATTTTTGCCAATTAGCAGAATGTGAGGTGAAACCTGAGGGTTGTTTTGACTTGAATTTCTTTTGTTATGAAAAATATAAATTAATTTTGGCAATATTATAATTTTTTAAATTATTGGCACAGCCTAGCCATGAATACTGAATATTTCTCCAGATATTTAGATTGTTCTTTATTTCTTTAAGGAACACTTCATAATTGAATCTATATTAAGTCTTTTGTGTGCTTTAGGAGGTTGATTCCAATATATTTTATGAATTTTGTAGTTATGTAGAATGGGATTTCCCTATTATTATGTCCTGTATTTTGTTTTTATTATATAGACATGCTACTGATTTTTGAAGATATATTTGTAGCTTGCAATGTTGCTGAAGCTATTCTCTCAATTATTATCTTTGCTGATTCCCTGGGGTTTTCCAAGTAAAACATCCTATCATCAGCAAACAGGGATAGTTTTATCTCTTTTTCATCTAGCTTTGTTTCTTTGATTCCCTTTTCTTGTCTTATTGCTAACATTTCCAGAACTACATAAAATAATAGTGGGGAGAGCAGGCATCCTTGCTTTACTCCTATATTTATTAGAAAATGTTCTAGTGTATCCCCATTTCATATGATGCTTGTTTTTTGTTTTAGATAGATGCTTTTTATATTTTTAAAAAGTTCTCTCTATGCCTATTCTTTGTAGGTTGGTGGGTTTTGTTGTTGTTATTGTTGCTGTTTTGCACAAAAGAGTATTGTACTTTGTGAAAGTTTTTTTTTTCATCTATTGAGATGATCGTGTGGTTTTGGATGTATTGGGTTTTAATATGATTAATTATATTGTTTGCTTTCCTAATGTTGAACCATCCTTTCAACTCTGATATAAATACCACTTGATCATAATGAAAGGATTTCTTGGATAAATTACTGTAGTCTGTTTGATAGGCTTTTGTTTAAAATTTTTCAGTCAGGGTTCATTAATGATAATAGCCTATAGTTTTCTTTCTGTGTTATATCTTTCCGTAGTATGGGTATTTGGATTACAAATTTTTTCCCTATAAAAAGATTCTGGTAGAGTTCTTTCTTTCTCAGTTTTTGATAATAATTTGAAAAATGTGGATACTAACTATTCTTTAACAATTTGACAGAATTCTCCTATGACTCTATCAGGACCAGGAGATAACCTGGTCCTCCTCCCCACCTCCTCCCCCCCACCTTGGTAGTTCTTTTACTTCTAAATTTATTTCCTTTTCTGAGATGGGGTTATTTAAGGTCTCTGGTCTTCTGATTCTTTTGGCATCTTATATTTTTCAAGTTATTCCTCTGTTTCTTTTGTGTTCTCAGTTTTGTTAGCCTATAACAGTGGCTCCTTTTCCTAGCTGGAGGCAGGTAGGTGATGACAGGGAGTTAAAATCTGGCCTCACACACTAACTGTGTGACCTTGGGTAAGTCACTTAACATCTATTTCCCTCAGTTTCCTGAACTATAAAATGGAGATATCATACCACTTACTTCCCAGGCATGTTGTGAGGATTAAATGAGACAATTCTTGTAAAGTGCTTAACACAATGCCTGGCACATAGTAGGTACTTAATAAATGTTATATATTCTTCATCATCATCCTATTTCAATTGTGCCTAGGAACTGTCCTTGAGCTATCTTATGGAGTGAATTAAGCTTCAGAAAAATCTTTAGATTCCTAATGGGATTCCTGCATAAATGCATGATGAAACCTCTACCTTGCTATTTATTCTACTGAATAATGGAGAAGTCAAATATGTACTCTGAGTCTTGACTCTAGTCTGGAGGGAGAATTGGACAAAATAATCAACACCCAAACCCCATTGTCTACGTGAGTCAACAAGAAACATTTGGTGCAAAATCCATCTAGAGTGGGTGACTTTACCGAGCATTTTGGATATCACAAACCTTTCTCCCCTAATGCCCTAGAATAGGGAATGGTGACTGACACTTAGTGACAAGGAGGTTTATGGGATACCCTGGGGAACAGTGTGAAGGAATTGTCAATATCATCTTATAGGAAAAGAAATTCAGTCTTTTAAAACTTGTTTTTGATATGGGCTTTCAATTTTAAAATCAAGGGGGAAAAAGCATGTTTTCTTTCTCTTTCAACTTACTACTTCTGTGACTTTGGGCAAACAATTTAACTTTTCTGGACCTCAGTATTTTTATCTGTTAAATAAGAGTTTGTATTAGATGGCCTCACAGATCCCTTCCAGTTTTAAATCTCTGATCCTATGAAATGAGTAAAAAGTATTTTTTTCTTTCCTTTACATATATATTTAGAAATTAAATGTTTCTAATGTTTCAAATGAATTCAAAGGTGTTTTTGTTTGCTTATGTGTTTGTTTTTTGATTTTTGGTGAGGCAATCAGGTTAAGTGACTTGCCCAGGGTCACACAGGTTCTGCTGATGCCAAGGCCAGAGCTCTGTCCACTGCACCACCTCGCTGCCCCTCAAAGGTGTTTTGTTTTTTTAATTTTTGGACAAAAATTCTGAATAATGATAAGCAGTCACGGTGCTATCGGATGGATGAAGAAATGCAACTCCCTCGTTTCAATAAAGTGGTAGGGGACCATAGCCGTGGAATGTTGCATTCTCTGCCACACTGTATCTGTTGTTTTCCTTAACTGTTTTTCTTTGTTGCAAGGGAGGGCTCATTAGATTTCATTGTAGTAGGGGGAGGGGAAAGGAGGAGGGGAACATCCAGAAATCACTGATACAAAAACAAAAGACAATGACAAAACTTATTTTTAAGTGTTGGCCAAGATACACATTTTGAACTGTGTCAAGAGAGGACAAACAACTTGACCTTTCTAACACATGAAGAGTCAATTAATGTTTGTACCCAGGATGATGAGTGCTTTGGGCATCAATGGATTGGTTGGTAGACCAGTAATATTTGTAACCATCCAATGTGTACTCAATGCCACAAAGCCATCATATTTCAGTTACCTGATAATGTTCCATTTGGTTTTCCTTTTAGTCACTTAGTTCCTCCCTGAAATGGAACTGGGGTGCCCCATCAGTCATTGTCACTGAGACCCAATATCCTGAAAAAGTCTGAAAGCTTAAGAAGCAGATGCAGGTTCTTTGAATTCCAGAAAATTCTGAATGAAAACAGCAGTTGAGAATGGAATGGCTTTGCAAACCCAGGCTCATTATTCTCTGGCTGCTCTGCCGTGTTTTTGGCAGGAACACTCGAAAATCTGCAGCTCCAGTTGCTCTGGCTCCAAAAGGAGCAAAGAGAACCTGCCCTCCTGGGGATCCCTGTGCTTGAGAGTGCAAAACAAAGAGCCAGACAGTTGTGCTTCCCTGTCTCCTGATGGTTCTCTGATACCCCCTCCCTCCCACCTGCCCCCACAGTCACATTTCTTACAAACTCTAGGATTCATTTGATTTTCTCCAAGAAAACCTTGGCCCTTCCCCACACACAGGATTATTTGGGCACTACTCTGGTTCAAGTTTAACTTGCTGGTCCTTTATGGTAGGGCCATGGTAATATGATGCCTGTGAGTTTTGAGCCAAATATGGGGCTTAGCCAGGGTGGTCTGAGGAGCTGGGCCTGCTATTCATGCATTTCAGAAATGTCTATGTTATTTCTCAAATAGGTCAGCAAACTGTCATGGATGCCAGGCCTTTGACAGAATGAATTTTGGATTCCAGTCAAATATTTAAATTGATGCTTCCTTTCATTGTCAGGATTCTTTTTAGATGGTTCTGAAGACCCGTTCCTTTAAATGAGCTTTGAGGTTATTTAAAATCTGAGCTTCTCTTCTTCTTGGGCATGGGGGTGGAGTTGCAGAGGGAGGGCATATTTCAAAATTCATGAAAGCCTTGCTCAGAATGTAACTTCAGAGAGACAACAGAGGTCTTCTCAACTCTTTTAGCTAACCTTATTTGTTTAAGGTTCACTTGTCCTAAGATCATTTAGTTGGCCTATGGGGGCCAGGTGGTTACATTCATTGAGATCTTAGGTCTCAGGTTTTTGCCATGTGGCAAGAGCCAGTGATTTGCCCTTGCCTTTTGGAAGGATAGGAATGACATGTAAACTCATTCTGCCTGTCTTCATCTGCTTTTTGAGTTTTCAGGGCTAACTGCAGTGTTTATGTACATCACAAGGCTGTGACATATCACATCATGTTAAAATACCCACAGCTGATTTCATTTTCAAAAACAGCAATTCACAAAGATAATTTCCCCCTATAGGAAATCTAATTTTAGGTCATGCAATTCAGGCAATTCCAAATTGTAACTAGTTTTCCTTCTCTCCTTCCCTCCTTCCTTTCCCTTCTTCCCTCCTTCTTTCCTTCCTTCCCTCCATCCTTTACTTACCTTCCTTCTTTCTATGCTTCCCTTCCTTCTCCCTTTCTCCCCTCCCTCCCCTCCTTGCTTCCAGACAACAAGCTATCTGAACTTCATTTTTAACATAAATGGGACTTGGAATCTGTGCCTGAAACAGCATGAGCCTTCATTATTGGCTAATTATTGGCTGGCTAATTATAGCTGACACTGTGAACATAAGTCGCAGCTGAAGGTGTTTCCTAAAGGGTGTGGGCGTTTAGTAATATCCCTCCCACCAAAATCAAAGAAAAACACTTTGAAAATGCAGGGGGTAAATTTTCTTTCAGTGATTGGATCCAGGAATATAGGAGGGCTGTTCTCTTTGCCTAGTCATCCTTGGAATGATTTTTTATGCTCCAATGTTGCCACTGTTAATGGCCCTTGAGCCCTTTCTCGGTGTTAGTCAGCCTTATTATTTCTACAATGTGCTTTTAATTCTCCTAACACATGTATTCATTCTTTCTATCTCCCATTCCACTCTACAATTTGGCAAAAGAGATGTTTTCCTAAGACCACTGGGTCTTTATTTCATTTATTGCCAGGAACATGCAATGTCAACTCACCTTTATTCTACCATCTTTTTTATATTCTGTTGTTCTAGCAAAATTGAGTGATGCCAGAAATATGTATGGGCACTGGACACAAATCAGAAGACTAGATTCAAATACCAGCTCTGCCACTTATTAGCTGCTTGATCTTGGATCAGTGACTTTACCTGATAAAGTACACACACACACACACACACACACACACACATATACATATAATTCTTACTATATGCCAGACACTGTGCTAAACACTAAGGATACAATACAAGCAAAAGAGATAGTCCCTACCCTCAAGGAGCTTATACTCCACTGGGAGAATACAACCTATATAAGAGTGCTAAAAAGTGGGTGGGGTGGGGGGCAATGCAGCAGGCCAAGAAAAAAAGGACAAGGAGTCTAGAAAGTATCAAGGTGAGAGTTGAGGCTCTCTCAGCCTCAAATGGCTTGAATGTAAAATGATGATAATAAAATCCACACCTACTTCACAAGGTTAATGAGAGCCATGGTGCTTTGTAAAATCAAAAGTGCCTTATAAGTATGAATTGTTATATGGGGTGTCCCAAAAGTCTTGTAATAGTTTTAAACTGCATTAAGACTTTTGGTCTGTATATACTCTAAAGAAAAGAACCAGGGTGAGGTGATAGAAATGCCAAAGAGACAAATTTAGGCTTGATTTTAAAAAATCCTAGTAATTATAGCTATGGGCTATTTCCCCCTAACTGGAGTCTTCACACAACAGTTCGTTGGGCTTGTTCTTCCCAGTCTTTCCTCTACATCTCTTACTTGCTTCTCAAAATTCCTTTTGAGCTCTTCCAAGGCCTGGGACTGATTCATATTTTTCTTGGAGGCTTTGGATGTAGGAGCTTTGGCTTTGTTGTCTTCTTCTGGTTGTATGTTTTGATCTTTGTCACCAAAGTAAGATAATATAGCCTGACTCTTTTTGCACTGCTTACTCATGATCCTGGCCAATTACTTGAGTTTTAAACTCTTTGTTAAGGTAAAAGTCTGGTTCCAATGTGAAGAGTGTACTGTCCCAAGCTTCAGGTGTTTGTACAGCTGTTTTCAGAGCTACTTCTAGGGACTTGTAAATTTTCAGTTCTTCCAAGGTGCTGTGATAAAGGGTGAGATGTTTTCTCTCCACCACCACAACAAGCTCCACCATGCCAGCACTCCTCCTAACCCCAGGACCACCCCTCAGAACTGTGACTCAGATCCAAGCATGGGCAAAGCAAGAGATTCCTGCCTCAGCATTGGCAAAGAGATCCCTGCAATCCCCCTCTGATCAGCCACTCGATTCCCCCTCAGTCTGTGGGCTGGAAGCTCAGGAGGCAGCCACTGCCCTGGGGCCAAGCTTGGGACTTGAGGCTGAGACCTAGCTTCTCTCTCACCGTAGTCACAGACTTTTCCTACTGACCTTCCAAGCTGTCTTTGGCATTCATGGGTTGAGAAATCTGGAAACCGCCACAGCTTCTTGTGATTCAGTCCCCTGAGGCCTGCTCCAGGTTCACTGTAGCCTGCGTGCCCACGCCGAACTGCGCTCCTCTCCCCACCTGGAGAGGTATATACCTTTCCGATTAACCATCCAGGTTGTCTTGGGCTGGAAATTTGTTTCACTCTGTCTTTTTGTGGGTTCTGTTGCTTTAGTATTTGTTTAGAGCCATTTTTTTTACAGGTATTTGGAAGGGTTTGGGGGAGAGCTCAAGCAAGTCACTGCTTTCATTCTGCCATCTTGGCTCCGCCCCCTGTTGGGTTTGTTTTAGTAGGAATCTTTTTTTTTTCCTAAGTATGAGTTTGACTGGATTGCCACCAAAGTCCTATCCACTCTAAAATTCTGTGTTTTTAGGCCATGTGTGTATGTGTGTGTGTGTGTGTGTGTGTTACATGTGCACATAAAATCTGGAGTATTGTGGTCAGTTCTAAGTGCCCTAGTTTAGGAGGGCCATCAGTAAGTTGGAAATTATCCAAAGAGGAGCATCCAGGATGGCAAAGGACTTTGAGTCCATGCCAAAGGAAGATCGATTAAAGAAAATTGGGGTGTTTAGCCTGAAGATGAAAAGTTGAGGGTTGGGGGAATTGTAACTGTGTTCAAGTATCTGAAGGTTTGTTGCATAGAAGAGGGATCCAGCTTGTTCTGCTTGGTATCAGAATGACAGAACCAGGAACTATGGGTAGATGAGGAAAAGAAGCAAATATAGGTTTGATGTCAAGAAAATCTTCCTAATAATTAGAGTTATCCAAAAGTGGAATGGGCTGCAAGGAGACAGTAGGTCCTCCCACACTAGAAGTCTTCATGAGGAGGCTTAGTGATCATTTGTCAGATAGGTTGCACTGGGGGGTGTCGGGGGGGGCATATTTGGGACCAGAAGGCTATTTCTCTTATTCTAAATTTCTATTATTCCAGAGACCACATGATAATATCACACACGTAACATTTTAAGGTCTGTAAACTGCTTTCCTCATAACACCCTACTAGCTAGGCAGTGTAAAGTATTATTATTCCCATTTTACAGATGAGGAGACTGAAGCAAGAATAGATTACGATATATTACTAACAATAACAGAGATGATATAAGGGCTATAATCCTGAAACATGAACAGAAAAAGAGATGATGCAGTCATGGGCAAATCAAGAGATGAGCACAGGAACAACCTGAAAGCTGTCCTGGTAGTTGCAACTGGTAGATTCTTTAGAAGTAACATGTAGAGTTCATGGGCAAAAATCACAGAGGATGAGAGAATGGATAGGCTGTGATTTGCACCAATGGAAAGGATTTCTGCATTGATGAGATCACAGATCCATTTAAGTTAGTTTAGGGTCACTAGTAGAGGTCCAGCTTCCTACCTAGTGGTCCCTTAAAGTCCCTCTAAGACTTTAGGTTTGGCCTTTTATACCCTCACACTTTTTTCAAGGGAAAGAAGCTATAGACTACTACTTTTTTTTCACTCAACAGCTTATCTCCAAAGGATCATAGTTTATCAATTTGCATTTGCAACTCCTGGCTCCTCAGTCCTGGGCTTTCTCCATTCATCTATCTCCTTTGATGTAGTATATTTCCATCTGTCTCTGGCTCCAACTCAGTGCCTATTTGGTCTCTGTTTCTGCATGCTATAAACCCCTTGCGCTCCTGATCCATTTTGGTGGGAATTTTAATACTGGTTAACAATTTTGTTATCCCAAACCATGTTTTGCTAATTCCAACGAAATCTCAAAGCAGAAGCAAGAAAGATAATTTTGCTTAAAATGATTTTTGTGTTTTTTAAAGTATACAAAATTATTGGGATGTCCCTATTTACTTCATTTTACTTGCTCAATCTTTTGTCAATGTCTTTACCAGCTAAACAAATGTTTAGCTAGTACAGTACAATAAAATTTATATATGTATGTGTTTCCCTGATAAATAGTAAGCTCCTTCAAGGCAGGGACTGTTTCATTTTAGCCTTTGTATCCCTAGCATAGTACTAGGGATACACTATCTAGGGATACACTAGGGATACGCTAAGTAGACACTTAATAAAATGCTAATTGGCTGACTGATGGTGGCAGAAGAGGAGCCAAGGGCGTTTTTAGATTGTCTATAACTATTGGTAGATACTCTAAATATGATATCCTTATCCAATGAGTGAATGGAGGGATGGTAGTAATATGAATTTTGACACTCACTATAACTGAAATCAGAAAACAGAAGAAATCTCAGCTGAAAGGGACAATTTCTCACAGATTCTCCTGAAAGAGGCAAATACAGAAGTTAGTGGAGTTGGTTATGTTGTATAATCAAAGACAAGGAAACCATATCATGAGATACTTGAATCATGTTGTATTTTGAAGTGTTCATTATAAACATTTGCAAAAAAAAAAGTTACTATGAAGATAATTGCAGCTTACATGCCAACCTCTGTTGCAGATGAGGAGGTAGAGACATTCTATGAAGATCCTCCAAATCAAATCAACATATATTTTAACACTCAGTGATTTTAATAGTGGGCATAAGGAGAGATGTCAAAATATATATTAGGAAGACATGATTCAGGGGTAAGAAATGAGAGAGGCAAAAGACTTAAAGATTATACAGAAGCCTGGATGTCGTGAATATTTTCTTCAAAGAGAGTTGAGATGTGCTAGACTCAGCCAGTACGGAATAACATCATAAAGAATAAAACTGTCTACATTTTAACAGACAGAAAATACCAGGCTAATGTAGGAACCATTTTTGAATCAGCGGTTTGTGTAGAGTCAGATGATTAATTTGTTAGAGCAAAGATCAAAACCAATATCTAATTAGGAGAACAAAAATGAGAAGATTTGAAACAAATGAAAGCAAATCCAACTTTAACGATGTGTGTAACAGAAATGATAAGGGGACTGTGTGATCGGTTGACCTGGAGCACTTCTCATGGAGCTGGGCATGTACTGGCTCTGTGGGAATGAGTTATGCTCCTGCTCAGTGGGGAAGAATTTGCACTTTGTATCAATCCCTGTTGTTCCTGTTATTGGGGGGCTTTGTCAAGATTGGTGATTAAACTCTTTTAAAGAAATATTTATTTATTTTTTAATTTATGTAATAAAACAAGCATTTCCATAACATAGCATAATAAAAAAATGATTGCACAAGAAACTGTAAATCTATTATATACAACTTGCTATTCCTTTTAAATATATACTAAAGTTATCAAATATATTTTTTCCCCCTTTTTTCCCTCTCCCCTACTCTAGAGATGGCTATCATTAGAGCTAAATATATATATGTAAAATTATTCTATAGATACTTTTATTTATCAGTTCTTTCTTTGGATGCAGAAAGCATCTTTTTTCATATGTCCTTTATGGTTAATCAGGATATTTGTAATAATCAAAATGACTTATTTGCTCAAAGTCAGTCTTAAAACAACATTGCTGTTACTGTATGCAATGTTCTCTTGGTTCTGCTCATTTCTTCTCTCTTAGTCCGTTCAGTTGCAGCATTTTCTTGGCTGCATTTAGGGGCTTTCGTTTGCCTTCTCTTAGAAGGAATGTGATTGCAGGAAGTAGATCCGGCTAGGCAAATAGGCACCAATCCAGTAACTCTTAAATTCATGAGGTAGCCGCTAAGGCTAGAAACATCTCCCAGAGTCACTCCTCGCTTGTGCTTAAAGAAATGTGCTGCTTATATTGGAGTACACCCCACAGACCCCTGAGCCTGTGCCGTGGCCACGGCTGGGGAAGCAGCGTGCTTTGGAATGACAAAGCAATCCCCTTTGTAGCCTCTGAGCGAGAAGAACTGTTGATTCCCCGGATATTTGACTGCATCTCTCCCTGGAGAAGAAGTGGACAGAAGCCTTTCCTCTTAGTCCTGCAGCATGGTTACTGCTCCCACATGGTAGCTAGAGCTAGGGGGCTCAATTAGGAGAGTTTGAGGGCTGCTTCTTTTGAAAAAGTGCATATTCAGTGCTTTTTTGTTTGTTCTTTTGTCTTGAGGCCCTACTGAGGTAAGAAGGATAGGGGAAGTGTTCTTTTGTACCCTTAGTGCTACTTGAAAGGAATGTTGGTTTTCTCTTCGCTGAACAAATGAAAATAAAATCATTCCTAGCTGTGCTCTACAAAAGTCAATGTGGAGATTAAGCTTGATTACCTCAACTCTTGATTATTCAAGCAGCCTCAAGCATAATTCCTTTGCATTTATTTTTTTTTAATTTGTTAAATGTTTTATTTATCTTTATATGACAGTCATTTCAAATTCTGTCTACTCACTCCATATTGAAACACCACCTCCCCCCCATGACAAAGGAAAACAATTAAATCAAAACATCTGATACCACTGTGACTGAACCAGGCAACATATACAATACTCAGTCCCTGGCTTCTTTAGTAGAGAACATTATCTGGTCTCTAGGATCTTCATTGGTTTTTCAGTTACTTAGATTTCAATTTCTTTGTAGTGATCTTTTCATTCACAATTATTATAGTCATTATGTATATTATTCTCTTGGTTCTTTTTTTTTTCCACTCTGAATCAATTCATACCAATATTTCCATCCTTCTTTGAATTCCTCACATTCATCATCTCTTATTTCATAGTAATAGTCCATTATATTTACACACCACAAGTTTTTCAGCCATTCCACAATTAATGGACACTGAATTGGTTTTCAGTTCTTTGCTACCACAAAAAGTGTTGTTATGCATATTTTTGCCTATTATGGGTCCAGAGGATAGCTGACCCTCAGGATTCTAGGGGAACCCTGAAAGACTGGGATTTCTGTACCGCAGCTAGCTCCTAAGTCCCTTTATAGCATGTTCTGCACTATTAATCACCCAGTACCACAACATTAGTTTTTAGAAAATGGGTTTTCAGTCATTCATCTAGTACTTGATGAATCTAGCACTACAAGCTAAAGTATCTGATAAAATGAGTTCATCAAGCCTCCATACATGGTTGAATTAGAAGGCAGAGAATGGCTATGCATGTTCTAAAGACTGAGACCAAGAACAGAATATCCATGCCTCCTTCAAGGACTGGCCCCCAATTGGTCAGTCCCACATAACATATGTGCGTATTGTTTCCTCCTATAAAATGTAAATTGTTTCACTTTTATTTTTCTGAACCTAAGGCCTGGTACAGTGCCTGGCACACAGTAGGTACTAAATAAATGCATGTTGATTAGTTGGTAGGAACTGCCAGGGCTTATTTCCAGTTGGCAAAGCTTTTAAGAACTCAGGATCACCTCCACACCTCTTTGAGGGCACCAGATTACAAGTTTAGTGTAGAAATGGTAAAAGCAAGAGGTAAACAAAGGAAATTATGAGAGCAAATACAACAGATGATATCATTCTACTAAGAAATTTAGAACTTTCTAGAAATACCTTTGCAATATAATCATTATAAAGTAGGATTATACCACTTAGTGCTAGAAGAAAACTTTAGAGATCATCTGATCCAATCCATTCATTTTTACAGATGAGGAAACTGAGACCCAGGAGAAACTTGCCCATTCCCCCGCAGCCAGCAATAAATAGGGCCAGGATTCAAACATAGGTCTTCTGACTTTGAATTCAATGCTCTTTCTACCACACTGCTTTGCTATAGGAGCAATGCTAGTTTAAAAGAGAAACCAAAGTTTTCCTACTCATAATGTAATATTATACCCACTCTCTTCCCTCTGTAACTAGCAATACAGGCCTGTTTTCTTTTCTTTCTTTAAAAATAACCAAGGCAAATAGATGGTTGTTTATAGGTTACAGAGATTAGACATACTTTTCTCCCATTCTTAAACTCCATCTATCTTATCTGACTCTATTATACTGAAGGCTATGTCAGGCTGCCTTGGTCAGCAGAGTCTCCTAAAACTTAAGAGTACTTGTTAGTTGGAATAAGAACCAGATGCAAGTTCTGTTTAAAGGGAAGGGCTCAAACTTTTCTCATTAGCTGGAAGAAGAAAAGTCTGAGGGAATATGATTATCTGTTCCTGTTTTCCTTTCAGAGAGAGCCCCAGAAGTGGATTTTCCACACTGGTGCTTGCTCACATATTCCCCATCACACACCTGATCTTTATCTGCCCTTTCACCCCCAAGGGAACAGTCCAGTAGCATCCAGATGCTTGAAGCTGTTTTTGGTGGAATTTCTTTTTTAACATTATTTTCTTCCTTAAATATAAGTAGGAAAAGAAAAAAAGCAATCCAACTAAGAATACCAAGAAACCCCTATATTTCTCGTCTAAAGACAATAATTAAACTCACTTTATGAAGAAAGCATTAAGAGATATGCCATGTCTGGGGTTTTGTTGTTTAGTCATTTTTCAATTATATTTAACTCTTCGTGACCCCTCTGGGGGTTTTCTCGGCAAAAGTACTAGAGTGGTTTGTCATTTCCTTTTCCAACTCACTTTACAGATAAGGAAACTAAGGCAAACAGGGTTAAATGACTTGCTCAGGGTCACACACCTAGTATGTATCTGAGGCTGGATTTGAACTCAAGATGAGTCTTTCTGACTTCAGGCCTGGTACTCTATCCACTTATGCAGCTAGCTGTCTTCATATGTGGGCTCTGGAGCCACACGTAGGAGAAATTGTCTCTACAAATCAGGTATGTCTATTCTATTTTCATTTTTATTTTTATTTTTGATAGGCAATGGGATTAAGTGACTTGCCCAGAGTCACACAGCTAGTAAATGTCAAGTGTCTGAGGCCAGATTTGAACTCAGGTCCTCCTGACTTCAGGACTGGTACTCTATCAACTGTGCCATCTAGCTGCCCCAGGTATGTCTATTCTAGAGTCGACATAGCAGATAGAACACTGGACGCGGAGTCAAGAAGACCTGAGTTCAAACCCAGCCTCAGACATTAGCTGTGACCTTGAGCAAGTCACAATCTCTATTTGCCTTAGTTTCCTCAACTGTAAAATGGGGATAACAATAGCACCTACCTCCCAGGGTTGTTGTAAGGATCAAATGAGTTAATATATGTAAAGTGCTTAGCATAGTGACTGGAACATAGTAGGCTCTATATAAATGTTAACTATATTAGTATTATTATTATTATTCTTGTGGTTAATAGCATCTCCTTAGAACATACACACACAGACACACAGACACACACACATACACACACAGGAATCAGGTGAAACCTGGGCATTAGACATGGTCCCCACCCACCAGAGGCTTGCAGTCTGGGAGAGATCAGATAAGCACATGAGTCACTAAAATGTATAATAGAAGGCAGTATGTGAAAGGGGTTTCAAAGCTGGATCAGCAGCACAACAGATGCTCAGTAAATACCGGCAGACTGAAAGAACAAAACAAGCTTAAGTTGCTGGATCTTGTGTTTAAAGGGCAGACATAACCATTGGGGAATGCTTTCTAAGCCCCTCGAAATCAAAAGGGAACACTAGTTGTCAGCCTAAGGAAAACAGACTACGTTTTGCCCATTCATGGCTGGAGGTGGCAACAAGTCATCCATCAGTCACTCCTTTGGCTTCTGTCCACTTCTCCAGAAACGGCGTATGGCACTTGGCTTCCATCTTAATAGGTTGGATTTATCTATTCATTATGATGAATACAGCAGTAAATTTGTGGTCAAAGGAGACAGTTTTCCCTCACCAAGATTCTACAGAATAAATCTGTAGCTGTTTCCTGGGTCCCCAAAATGCCTTCAAGTTAAGCTACACTGATTCAAAAGCAATCTGATCTTTTTAGAAAGATTCTAGCTGAGCTTCATCATTCCTGGCCCTGTATACAAGGACCAAGACTCCATGTTATTTTCATGTGACCAAACATGGGGCACAAAGGAACAGCTTTTGTATCTTATGATTTCTTCTTCTTTGATAATTTTGCTCCACACAGATCCATAAGGCCATCTTTCTCTTAATGCAAATTTATCTACTTTTATCTATCCCAGATGCAACCTACAAGCTGATGTGGGTGTCTCTCTGTGTGTGTTTTAATCTCGATTTTATGTTGGAATAATTTTTACATTTGGCAAGGCAAAAGTGAAAATTATTCTACATGATACTTATAAACCTAGATGGCTTGGGGGAATTAGAGTCAGACATTCTGAGGGAGTGTAAATATGTATTAAAGTCCCCTTGTAAAAGGGCAGGAGTTGGGAAGGAGAGACAGCTATTCACTAAACTCATTGAGGAAAGAGGGAAAATGTCTTGGGGTTCAGTAGATAATAGTCACCAACGTCCAGATCAGGTGATAAATTTACACATAGTGAACTTTAATAGAAGAGAAGTTGTTGAGTGATGTCTGGAAGTGTCGGTGAGGCACCATTATTCCAACTCCTCCATCAGGACCAGTTGATTGGAACTAGGAGTTTGGGGGTAAGAGGAATGGGAGGTATGAGAGTAGATAGAAAGGATGTCCAGGAATGGAATGTGATCCAGTAGCCAGGTGTCAGTGGGTGCCAGAAAATGGAAGGAGATAAAGAGGAAGAGGTCTTAAATGAAGAAGTTTATTAATTGGAGAGCAAGAATAACAGAGGGCACAGTGAAAGGGGTGGGCGGATCTGGAGTGGTACATCGTGAGAAGGGGGAAAGGTTGTCATAGATGGCTAAGAGGGAATCACACAGCAGATGTCCGGGAGAGGAGTTTTGCTCTTCAGCCGGTCAAAAATTCTGTGCAATTCTTTGTTGTCAATTTACAATAGACTGTTGAAGCCTACCACACAATTCTCCATTGACTTGTGGGTGACCCATAACTATAATTCTTGAAAGACTCTGGTATTCCGCAATTCACAGCTATATAGCATCCCCGGAAGGATATTGCTTTGTAAAAGATGGTTTTTGTTTCAGGGAGAGACCTGAGATCATTAAAAAGCACTGTACAATTTCTCAAATGCAATCTAGCCAGCTCTCTTTCTTCCATTCAATGCTGGGCCTAGTTCATTGTTCTTCAGCTGCATTTGGCTAAGATATATGTACTAATAGACCAGCTCTACAGATTATACATCGAACTGAAAGTCATACTTAGGACAACAGACATTCTTCATCCATTTTTTTTTTCTATGCTGGACTCTCTTAAGTGACTATGAAACTCATTTAGGGGGCTCTGCAATATTCAATGTCACCATTTACAGTGAATCCCTCTTGCAATTGGACTCTGTCCTGGACATCATCCATACTAGTGGCAAATACCTTTGGTGAGCATATATTTCCCTGCTTTATGCTTTGTTTGACATTTATGATCAAAGGGTTGAACAAAGTCCTCTGCTGTTGCATCTTATAAGGAATTTTATGGTTTTAACATATGTTAGGGAGACACCTTATTGAAGGAGAGCCTTTAAGAGAGAACTTGGCTCTACTGACTTGTGTATTTTTATAATAAACAAAGAACACTGTGGCGTATTGTATTCTCTACACCTTTCAGTCATTTGTGTGACTGTAAAGATGAGGGCTGCTTTAGACTATCATTTGTGAAAGCCTGTCTGTTCTCTTCATATAATTTCATTAAGAAGTCCCTCAGTATTTGTATAGATCATGCTGAAAAAAGCTTTTGTAGAGATGGGAAAGTAGGTATAGTTTTGATACTTAATGTTTTTTTTAATTGTCTTTTGCAGGGGAAGGTAGTAATAATGTCCATGACATTTTTAAAGTACTTGGTATCTTCCCCCTTTCAGAAATCTCAAAAATCAATCCTTGATACATTGAAAACATTAATAGTTTCAGCACAGGTCTCCTCCATATATAGCTTTTCCTTCTATCTTTGTTTGTCTTTGTACCATTTCTACTTTCTCATGTAGAAAATTGGATACTGTGATATTAGAGTCTAAATGAGGTGATTCCATTGATGAAGAAAAAATTTTGTTATAGTTATCATGACACACTTTTAAAGTTCTTCAGTGGTTTGTTGTCTTCCCAGCAAACTGTAATGCTTAATTTAATTTTAATCTGTAAATAAATAAAATTTTATTTGATCCTTAAATGCTCTTGGGATAATGTTTTAACTGGGTCTCTTGCCAAACTTTTTGTATACCTGTTGTTCCCTACACTACTTCTCAATGTTTTAAGAGGTGATGCTGCTCAGAATCTCCCATCACGTTTCTAGGCAAAATTTTGTCTACAAATTTACAATTTAGAGCAGTATTCATTCGTTACATCTCTCTACTTGGCAAAGAGAACAAATGTTTGCCGGCTAAGTCAGTGTCTAATTAATCAGTCAGTACCTACTATGTGCCAGGCACTGTGCTTCAGAGAGGTCAAGAAGGATGAAGCCTAAGGTGGGAAAACTGGATCTGACAATTAAGAGATCTTTGATAACTTTGGAGGGAGTAGTTTCAATTTGCTGAGTTTGGCTGAGAAAGGGAGGCAATAATAGGACAAGAATTTGAGGAAATGATGGAGTTGAGTGAAGGTGTTTTTGTTTTGTTTTGAAGGAGAAAGAATCCTGGGTGTATCTGGGGGGAAGTGGATAATAGAAAGGAAGAGATAAAAAATTAAAAGCAGGGAGATGACTGCAGAGACAATCTGCTGGAAGAGATGAGAAGGGATGGGATCATAGTTCATGTAATGGGGTTGGACTGAACAAGAATTGTTGCCTTTTGTCAAAGATTGGAGTGAAAGAAGAGAATGAGGGACGACATCAAGGGCTTTTTTTGGACGTATAGAGTAGAGACGAGGAAAAAGCTCATAATGAATGGCCTCTGGTTTTTTCTGTTTGTTTGGTTTTTTCCCCCCAGTAGAAAATAGGGCATGGTCCCCTGTAGAGATGATAGGCAGGTAGGTTGTACAAAGCTTGAGGTGAGAAGACATGGCTTGGAACATCCTTGGAACTGTGGGGAGTGACAGAATCAATTAGGAAAGCAGAAATTGTCTTGTTGCAGTGAGGGTCCAGTTGAGATTAATAACAATTTGTAGTGGACCCAGTTAAGACTATTTTGTGATATCTTCAGCATTGTTTAGCACCACAGAAATAGATTTGGGGGTTAGCAAAGCATGGTGAAAAGACAGAGGGCAAGAGATTTTAAAGTAGAAGATAGCAGAGTCAAGTGGCTAAGGGTCATGATCATGAAAGGAAGAAAGTGAAACCTGAACAAGACTAAATAGCCTGGAAGAATAAGAAGGGTAGAAAGACTGGAGGTCATAGAAAGAATAGACCAGGAGTAAGGTACAGAGAAAGACAGAATGATAGGTAGTTATTGTCTGAAAGGACAAGCTTGATTACAGAAGTCGAATCCCTGCACGAGTGACAGTGAGATCAAAGGCATAGCCAACACCTATGTGGCTACTGCAAAGTGAAGGTATAAGACATGGGAGCTGAGGAGAGCAAGATCTTTTTTTTTTTCTTAGTTCTTTTAAGTCTCTTTGTTGTGTCAATTGATTTACATCAGTTCAACTCCTTTGGAAATGGTGATAATTTGTGTTGATTCTATTAATATATTCTACCACTCCCCTTTTTAAGCATCAACAGCTTACTTAAATAGACAACTTTGGAATTTATTGCATACTGTTTTCTCATTTTCATTTACTCTTCCAATTTGAAATTGAGTTTTATCAATGTCTATTAAATCAAAGACCTGACTACACATCTGAATGATGATTTCCACATCTCTAACTAATAAGACTTAATAAATTTCTATTTATATCATACTTTTTGGTGATTTTGTTCCACACCCACACCACACTCCTTTTTTGAGACTGGGTTTCCCTATTTCATTGGGACTGGTAATACAGCGGGCCTTTCATGGGCTTGAGTCCACTGCTGATAGGCACAGGAACTTGAACTACTCCATCTCTGACCTGGGCTAACTTGCCGTTCCCTAGGCAACCCAGTGGGAACCCCACCCTCCCCTGGGGCTCATCATATTGGTCCTAGGGGATACCTGATCAGTTTTATTCTGCTGTAGCCCAGAATTCTTAAGCTCAACTGATCCATCAATCTCGGCCTCCCTGGTAGCATTAAAGTATGTGCCACTATGCTTGGTTTTGAAGTCAATATTCCTGATAAACAGGCGTGAGGCTTTTGCATGGTCTCTCAGTCTTTAGTTTCTTTTGTTTCTTACTCCTTAACAGTACCTTCGAACATTTGTTTTTTTGCCTTCTCCTAATACCAAATTTGCTTTGAAGTTACTCAATATTAAAGTATATGTTAAGGCAGTTTTCAAAAAACCTGGAAAGACTTCTATGAACTGATGCAAAGTGAAGTGAGCAGAACTAGAACATTGTACACAGTAATAGCAATATTGTACAATGGTCAACTATAAATGACTTAGCTATTTTCAGCAATACAATGATCCAAGACAATTCCAAAGGACTCATGATAAAAAATGCTATTCACATTCAGAGAATTGATGGAGTCTGAATGAACATAGAAGCATACTATTTTCACTTTATTTTTTGGTGGCTTTTTTTCTTTTGGATCCATTTCTTCTTTCACAACATGACTAATACCAAAATGTTTTACAAGACTGGCCATGTATAACATGTAATTGCTTACCGTCTTAGGGAGACGGTAAGTGAGGAAAGGAAGGAGAAAATTTGGAACTCAAAATTTAAAAAAAGGTTAAAATTTGTCTATGTATAATTGGAAAAAATATTTTAAAAAGATAAAAAATAAAGCATATGTTAATTTAGAGTGTTTTATGGACTTCTTTAATAGAATTTCTCTACATTGTAGAATAAGACACCTAAAACTGGAAATGATCTCAGAGGTAATCTAATGCAACACTTTCATTTTAGTGTTGAGAAAACTGAGGGAGAGGGACCTGGCAAGGTCACATGGATAGTCATCATCAGAGATGGGATTTGAATTGAGGTCTTTTAATTTTAAAGTCAGTGCTCTAGTTTCTACTATACCACACTACTTCCTCATCCTATGAAATAGGTATTGATATATAGCTATAATAATCTTTGAGTTCTGTTTTTGGTTTGTTTTTTGGTTGGGCAATGGGGGTTAAGTGACTTGCCCAGGGTCACACAGTTATTAAGTATTATGTGTCTGAGGCCGGGTTTGAACTCAGGTCCTCCTGAATCTAGGGCCGGTGCTCTCTCCACTGCGCCACCTAGCTGCCCTTCTTTTTTGTTTTTTACAAATGCTTATCATACCAGAAGACCAAGTATCTCACGTAATGATGCTACTTGCTACATTTGGACAAGCAATAAAAACAAATCTTCCAGTTCCTTTCTTTTAAAAAAAATTTTTTATTTTTAGTTTTCAACCATAAGACTGAGTCCTAAATTTTCTCCCCCTCCCTCCTCTCTCCCCAAGAGGGCATGCAGTCTGATAGAGGCTCTATATATACATTCATATTAAACATATTTTCATATTAGTCATGTTGAAAAGAAGAATTAGAACCAATGGGAGGAACCACAAGAAAGAAGAAAAAAAAAAGAGAGCAAATAGTATACTTCAATCTGCATTGAGACTCCATAGTTGTTTTCTGGATGTGGATAGCATTTTCCATCATGAGTCTTTTGGAGTTGCTGCCAGTTCCTTTCTTTGCCTCTCTGATGACCTGTGAACCATCCATCCCATTAGCTGCAATTTCCTTTTTTTCTTTATTTCATTTATAGAGAAAATATCAATATTGATGTAATTCAGTTCCACCAGTTTTTCCTTCTCCATTGGTCATTGGATAAGGCTCTCCAATTAAACTATCAATAGCAACATTAATGTTTATAGATGGTCTATGGTATGATGTTTAACACTCTCTGCCTTGATATTATGATATTCTGTCCCCGTGTCTCTGGAGAAGCAAAGTGGACCAAAAAGGGCTGGAGGCCATTTATATCTTTCTTTGCTTCATGGGTTGCCAAGGCTAAAGAATTAATCACCCAGTGGCCAGCCAACTGGTGATGGGCCTATCTATACTTAGCTAAACTCGTCATTAGAGAACAAACTCAATCTGTTGCCATGACTCTGCTTGAAGCTTTTCAAGCATGGCAGAAGAAGCTTGTGTTCTGCTGTCACAACCTTTAAGAATCCAAGGTCACCTCCATTCCACAAAGAGGCATCAGAGCAGCACTTTGTGGAGATGAACATAAGGACTAAATCCCTAAAAATTGTCTCTCTTGGACCAAATATGTACCTACTTGGGATACAGCATTACAATCAGTCAGTAAACATTAACTAGGTGCCTACTATGTGCTAGGCACTGTGCAAAGTACTGGTGATACAAAGGCAAAAAAACCAGAAGTCTCTTTTCTCTAGGAGCTCAGTCTAATGGAAGAGATAATATGTAAACAATTACATACAAACAAGTTACATACAGGATAAATAGGAAATAATCAACGGAGGGAAGGCATTTATGGGGGAACAAAACAGACTTGCTGAGGAAGGTAAGATTTTAGTTGGAACTTAAAGAAAGCCAGAGAAGGGAATAGTTGGAGATGAGGAGGTAAGAGTTTTCCAAGCATGTAGAACAGTAGGTGAAAATACCCAGAGTTGGTGATGGTGTCTTACAGGCCACAAAGAGACAGAGGATGGGGGAAAGGAGAAGAAAGAACGTCAGAGACAATGGAAACCAGTTATCAAAAATGAAGATGAAAGCACCTCAAAGTATAAGTCAATGAAAAAACAGAATTTGATTTAAAATCATTTAATTTACACAGATATGTTTCAAGAACACACTTACTACAAAAGACAAGATACACTTAAATCAAAATTCACAGGAGCCATGGTAAATCTACAGCTTTAAACAAAGTGAACCTTACAGCCTGCACTACCCTGTAAAGAGGTCTAAATTTACAGTCATGGTACTTGGACTGGTATCTCAGCTCTGACATATTATCTGTTTAACTCTGAGGAAGTCATTTACCCTTTCTGACCCTCACTTTCCTTTGCATTAAAACCAGGGGGTGGTTAAGATGATTTCTAAGGAGATGCCCAGCTTTAAATATGTAATCCTAGGATACCAACCGAACTCTGGTCCCAACTTCCTTTAAATTAGAGTACATTTGGATAGCACACATACTTGCTTTATTAGAAACTGGAAGAAAGGTTTAAATGTGAGATCAGTGGTTTATAACCTTTGTGTATCATGTACCCCTTTGGCAGTTTAGTGAAACCTATGGACCCTTTCTCAGAAAAATGTTTTTAAATGCAAAAAATGTGGAGGGAAGACTGACAGAAGAGAGAACAGACCCAGGGAGGCAGTAGACAGAAGCAAAACACTTTCAAGGAGGGAAAGGGTGAAAGGAGAGAGATGACAAACAGGAGGGAAAAACAGGGTGGAGGAAAATACACAGTAATCATAACTGTGAATGTGAATGGGATGAACTCTCCCATAAAATGGAAGCGGATAGCAGAATGTATCAAAAACTAGAATTCTACAATATGCTGTTTACAAGAAATACACTTGAAGCAGAGAGATATAGAGTAAAGGTAAGAGGGCTGGAGCTGAACCTATTGAGCTTTAGGAGAAATAAAAAAAAGCGGGGCTAGCGATCCTGATCTTAGAAGAGGCAAAAGCAAAAATAGAACTAAATAAAAGAGATAAGGAAGGAAACTACATCTTCCTAAAAGGTGCCATGGACAAAGAAGTAATATCAATACTAAACACATATGCACCAAGTGGTATAGCATCCAAATTCTTAAAGAAGAAGTTAAGTGAGTTACAGGTTCATGATCAAACAAGAGATAGAAAGTATTACAAAATGTAAAATAGATGATTTTGATTATATTAAATTAAAAAGCTTTTATACAAACAAAACTAATGCAACCAAGATTAGAAGGAAAGCGAAAGCTGGGAAACAATCTTTACAGCATGTATCTCTGATAAAGGCCTCATTTCTCAGATACATAAAAAACTGAGTCAAATTTATAATAATACAAGTCATTCCCCAATTGATAAATGGTCAAAGGATATGAACTGGCAGTTTTCAGATGAAGAAATTAAAGCTATCTATAATCATATGAAAAAGATGCTCTAAATCTCTATTGATTAGAGAAATGCAAATTAAAATAATTCTGAGATACCACGACACACCTGTCAGACTGGCTAATATAACAAAGAGGAAAATGATAAATGTCAGAGAGAATGTGGGAAAACTGGGACACTAATGCACTATTGGGGGAGTTGTGAACTGATTCAACCAATCTAGAAAGCAATTTGGAACAATGCCCAAAGGGGAACCAAGTGCATAGCCTTTTATCCAGCAATACCATTACGAGGTCTGTATCCCAAAGAGATCACAAAAAGGGAAAACGACTTACATGTGCAAAAATATTTATAGCAACCCTTTTTGTGGTGCTAAAATATTGGAAATTGAGGTCATCAATTAGGGAATGGCTGAACAAGCTGTGGTATAGGAATGTAATGGAATACTATGGTGCTATAAGAAATGATGAGCAAGCAGACTTCAGAATAACCTGGAAAGACCTGTATGGACTGATGCAAAGTGAAATAAGCAGAATCAGGAAAACATTATACACAGTATCAGCAACATTGTGCGATGATCAACTACGAATGATTCAGCTCTTCTCAGCAACACAATGATCCAAGACAAGTACAAAGGACTCATGAAGGAAAATGCTGTCCACATCCAGATAAAGAACTGATGGGCATGCAGATCAAGGCATACTTTTTTTACTTATTTTATTCTTTTTCGTGGTTTTTTCCCTTTTGATCTGCTTCTCTTTTCACAGCTGTGACTAATATAGAAATAGGTTTTACATGATAGCACATGCATAACCTCTATTAAACTGCCTACCATTTTAGGAAGGGGAGAGGGAGAAAAAATTGGAACTCAAAATCTTGCAAAAATGAATGCTACAAATTGTCTTCACATGCAATTGGGAAAAAGATAAAATACTATTAAAAATGCATGTTTACAAAGGAAACCAGTTATACTGAAATACTGTTATCAAAATATTCTTTTTGAAAACAAAATCATGGACCCTGGGTTAAGAACTACTGTGTTAGATGAATCTAGTCTTTCTGATGTAATCAATACCGACTACCTTGGAAGCTGCAGAAAAAACCTCATCTCTAGATTTAGCGACTATCTGCCAACTCACACCCAATGGGTCATTTTGAACCAAATCAAAAGGGAATTCACCTTGATCACTGGATCATCAATCACAACTGTACAGTGTGTCCAAAGTAGATCTTCTCATTAGTGCTTCTTGTCTGCTCCCTCCAGTTAAATACAAATTCTTGGATGCTGACCCTGGCCCACTCCCTCAGAATCTGCCATGTTCCTGCTTACTCTTAATTGCCTGACACTTGAGGGCTCAGTATTCAGTCCATCCTTTAAGTTACTCTTTTCATACAAACCACAGAGATGGTCCTCTCCAAGCTGCAGGGCTTTGTTGGTTCATTGTCCTACACAGCCCTTGGCCTACCAGCTCCCAATCTTGGCCTGGCCTGCCTTGCAGCTGCAGATAAGCAACACTAGCATTAGTTTTTACAAAAATGCAAAGTGACTGGCAATCACTCCATTAGGTTATCCCAAAACTCTTTGAAATGAGCTAAAAAAGGTTGTGGAAAAAAAATTCAAACAACACCCCAAAACAGAACATTAGTCTTCGTATTAAAAAAAATATCATACCATATAAACATCCTAAATATGCAACTTCCTTGTAATGAAGGCTTCCAAAGTCTATCAGAAGAAAAAAAAATCACAGGCAGCTTTATTTATTCTCATGGTGGACAGTCATCATTGGCCCCCACAGCCATCTGAAGCCAGTAGTCCTGATTGCTGAAAACAACAAAGTTGTACAAGTGTTCTCCCCCTTTTCGAAATCCATGCTCATTTTCTCTCCAAGACACAGGGCTGTCTGCAAAGCCCTGGACAGACAAGGTGACCCAAGGAGTTAACTTTGGGTCATCAAAATAGTGACTAAAAGAGAGAAAGGAAAATAAAATGCTTTAGTTAAGTAGGGATAAAGAAGGAATAAGAACTTTTGAAAAATCCCGTTTGCTCATGCAGAATAACCAGTTGAGTTTGGTGATGTTCTAATCAAAGATGTCAAATGTTAACTTCAGATTACAGCACTAAGAAGATGCTCATTAAACTCCTGCTGCCTTCTGTAAATATAACAAACGTAAATGGATTTAATACACATAAAACATACTCCAATTGTTACCCTATTCAGCCAGAAATTCATTTACCAATGAGCCATCTGTAAAGTGCACAGTAATCATTTCCCTCCCTTGGCATTCAGACTTCACTGTTGCTATGTTTGCACAGACTTCTTTAATTGGAACAATGAGAAGGCATCACTCCTCCTTCAAGTGTTTCCACAATTCTATTATAGGGAATTAAAGCACTATGCTAACATGAGGGAGAGAACAGAAATTATGCTGGAGTGAAAAACAAAAGACAAACTCCATAAATGTTTAAAGTTAAAAAAAAAAAGATTATGGGAATCTGTCTTGATACATAAAAACTAAGCTGAAGTAAACTTACCAGATTGAACTGGTAACTAGTTAACAAGTCTCCTCTTTGTTATGAACTCCAGATAGCAGAGACTGCTTTATTCAGCCTTGCAACCCCAGTGCCTAGCACAACTATAGCACAGAGTAGGCATTGAATAAGTGCTTAATGAATGGATAATGCTAATAACAAGTTATCTGAGTCTACTAATATTATCTGAAATAACAATGAGTATGTTACATATGGTATCTAATATGGTAGGCACGCAAAGAATTTTCATCTCCATTAATATCAAATGAGTAATTATTTTGACAAAGAATTCCATACTATGGCAGAGTAAAATACATTGGAATATTGAGCTTATCAGTTTAGGGTAAACAGCCAGCAGCAAATGGATGAGTCAAAAAAATAAATTTACTTAAAAAAAAAACTAACACTTTGCTTCCAACAAACATTTTTTATGCTTTCTTTTCCAAAAAGAAACAAGCTATTTCATCAGTTATTCCTAATAATCATTCTAGAATACCACTTAAGATGACAACACTACTATCCCAAGAGACTAAGAAGGAAAGCAAGGCATTTGTGAAGGAACTCCCCAATTCTAAGCAATAAGATTTAAGGTCCAGAAGAGATCATTAAAACAACACATCTGCATAGACAGACAAATAACACTTTTCTCACCACAGCTGTTCCAGTAACAGGCATATCTTCTCAGAGACTATGAAGCCAGTGATTGTGCACAAATAAGCTTTTTCCACCAAAATACTTGGCTGAGGACAGCAATAGGTTGATACAAAACTGAATGACTGATTATTTCTGCCACAAAATCAAAAAAAAAAAAAAAGAGAGAGAGAGAAGAGAGACATAAACCATACATTGGCATCTGCTACACAATCATTCTGTGGAATAAGAACAGCTTTGTTTCATTTTGGTTTTTTAAGAGCTGGTCCCACATAAGATCACAGACATCCTTGATACCTACAATTCCACATTACTGAAGACAGCACCAAGCCAGTCAAAGAGTTCCGGTGCACTGCACGACTCTTCAGGCTTTCCTTCAAGTTCTCCACTCTGTAGCAATGGACACTGAAGATCTCGTATTGTGCTCAATGCTATTTTTGGCTGATGCTCCTGAATTTGGTATTTGGAAAAGTATGACATCACTGTTGACTCTTCTGCACCTTAAACACACCACATACCATTGTTTAGAAAAATCTAAATTTAAATTCACTCAGTACAATAACAACCCATTGAAACACTCCTCTTGGTGCCTTTGAATGATGTAGAAAAGGTTTGAAGAGAAAGTCTGAGAGCTATAATGAGGCCTATATTCAAAACCATTATGGTCCTGCTCACTGTTCTTTTTCCTTCCCATTTTCCCTGGAAATGAAGCATAGTTTTAAATCCAGCTGATGTTATGTGCCAAGCTGGATAAGCCAATTATGTGCTTAATATAGGAATTTTGATTGAGTGAAATAAAATTCATAATTCACACACAGAACACTGTCATAGAAAGAGATAGGTCTCAAGGTTATCTGTAAAGAAAACAAAGAGATGGAACACAAATGATGAGGCTTTTTTTTTCCCATGTAAGCCGGCATTTAAAATCAGTAACCCTGGATAGTCATTGAGCTATACATAACTTAGTTTTGGAAATAATAGCTTGCCTCCGCACCCCCAAGTACCTAAAAATAAGAGCCTCAGTGGATGGGTAAAGTGAAAGGGCTGTTCAGCAGAATAAGACTGAACAGTCCTGGACCACAGGTCAGTCAGCATCATTTTCACACTGGACCAGCACACTTTTGATGAGCTAGGAGAATGCATGCCAAGTTAGGGATGGGAGTTTTTCCTATCTTCTTGTCTTTACCCCATAGTTCCAAAATCATGTTTGAAAACATGCAAAAAACATGCCATTCCCTGTAGGCCCCCAAACAAACTAGGAATTCTGAGGGGACTGGATGAGTATAATCAGCACATGAGAGCCTTCTGTTTGGAACACAGCGTCTAAGAGCTTGATTAGAAGAGAGGTCACATTAAAGTGTTTTCATTCCATAAGTCTTACACTTTAAAATAGGAAACCAGGTTTTACGGCTGGTTCTAATAAAAACTGAAGTCCTTACTCAAACAAATGGCCTTGAAAATCAAAGACTAAGCGGACCATAATTCAACAAATATTTATTAAGCAAGTACTATATACAAGGTCTCCAATAGAGGCAGCATAGCATAGTGTATGAGAATTTTAAGTTTTAAAAATTTTTATATTTTTATTCTGAACTTAAACACAAAAATGAGCATTCCTATACACACGGAATACAAAGGTCGTAATAAAACTATGAATCATTATTTCATACCACTTGCTTTTTACCAAAAAAAAAAAAAAGGAAATAAATTCCACATGACTTTCAGAACTGTCCTGCTTATCTGTACTTCCTTCTGAATTTCCTTCTGTTCTGTCCTGTACTTTAAAAAATGCCTCCTCTACTCCTGCTTTCTTGGGTATCACCATAGTTAACCTTTCAATTAAAAAATAAAAAAAAAATCCTCATAACAACTAAGCACAATCAAACAAAATGAATCCACATGGTGGCCCTAAGCAAATATGTATAATGTCTTTTTCTGCAGCTTCAGCCCATCACCTCTCTATCAGGACATGCTTCCTCATATTGACTCTGTGTCTGTTGCAGTTTTCAGGAAGTCCATTACCAGGGTAAGGTTTGCCAAGTTTCTATTCTAAGCAACTTTTTCTCTTTTCAATTCTTTCCTCCAGAGCTTTTATTTCATTTTTGTTTTGTTTATTTTAGGCATTCATGTGTTCCTTGGAGAAAATAGATTTTTTCCTTTGAGTCTTTGCTTACTATTGTTACAAACTTATCTGTTCCTTCTTCTCTAAATGTGCAATAATTTTTGATACTGGTCAGTGCCTTACTTGATTTACTCATCTGTCCAGCTGCAGCTCTTGAATTAAGGTTTTGTGCAAGGGCCAGGCTTTACCCCCTCCCCCAGCTGTACTTCTGACCCTGCTTGGTCTCTCCTGGGTCCCTGCGGTTCCTAAGCTGACCACTTCCACCTCCCTAGGGGTAGAACCATCTCCTCCCACCTCCCCGATCTCTGAGGTTTGGTGCACTGGATCTTTAGGGCCTGATTTAGCATCTCAAGACAGACAGTTATGGACCTCAGAGCCCCTGGGCCTGGACTGTCCATATCTTGGCACTGTGGCCACAATGATTAGTATCCCACTGTTCCCTTCTCCAGGACTTCCATGGTTCTCACCTTAGGGCTTTCTGACCACCTTCATTTTTCATTAGCACCCTCTCTTAAACATTTCAGAGCACATCACATCAAATCAGCATCTGGATACTAACATGTAAGAATGTTTTCTCAGAGATGAAGTGCAGAAGAATATGAGGAGTGCAGTCTTTAGAACTAAAAGGAACCTTAAAGACCTGGCCTAAACCCCTCAACTTACATGAGGAAACTGAGGCCCAAGGTAGTAAGTAGCAGAGTCAAGATTCAAACCCAAGTCCTACGTCTCTACATCCAGAAGTCTTCATTGTCTCTGGACCAAACTGCTTCAAAGGGTCAATCAAGCAACAAGAACAAAGCTTCTTGGCCCCAGGAAGAAGAATCTATTTAGCAATAAGTGGAAGTTATAAACACAGATTCTAGTTCGGAATAAGAAAACGAAAGTCCTAAGAGTGAACAATACAGCAGTGGAATGAAATGTTTTGGAGGGCAGTGAGTTCTCCATCACCAGATGCCTTCATGCAGTAATGGGATAACTATTTATCAGGGATGTCGTAGAAGGAATCCTTGCCAAGTACAGGTTGGACTGGATGACCTCTGGGTCCCTCCCACTGTTCCCAGATCTGTGGACCTTGGGTATTCCTGGTTGGGAAGGCAGGAAGTTCCCTTATCTCACCTGTCCTGTACATTTAGTCTCAGGAATCTTTTGGAGGAGCTAGAAGGACAGGGCTCAGGATGAAGAGAGTTCCTTTTCTGGTCCTCCCTCCAATCTTTAAGTGACAGCTTTACATTTAGGGAGGTAGTCTGCTCAATGAAATTTATGGAAAGTTTCCGGTCCAAAAATGTCTCCCCACATAATTATCTTAAATTCCTCCCATTAGAAATTCCTTAGAATGACACTGGGAGGACAGTGGGAAAGGCTGGGGCTGTTATTGATATTGTATTCCGATTCACTTAATTGATATTGTATTGAGATTCACTTAATTAGAATGCTTTCCTAGCTGAGACACACCAATGAGATTCACTTCTGGAAGGGAAAAAGTACTTTGTATAGCACGTGGCATATAATGAATAGGAAGGTAAGTGGTAAAGCCCAGGGTTCTTTGGACAACCCAATGACAACACAACAAAAGGAGTGTTAGGAAATGGGAAGCAGGAACCTATCAAAGCAGCTTTGTCTACCTGTCAGGCTGATGCCACCCCTTCCCTCTTTCCAAAGGTCAGGCACTGCTGTTTTTTAACCAGGATGAGGAAAGGGAAATTTCTTGCAGTGATCTGACTCCATGATTCAATGAACAGGAACGTAAAGAGCCTTCCAGGAGCAAAGACTGGCTGCAGATTGGAATATTTTACGCCATCAGACATGCAAGGCAGAAACAGAGTAAGAACCATTGCTTCCTATCCAATGACTAAAAGAATTACTTGAGTATTCCACAATATGATACTGACCACAGTTTAAGAAACGTATCAGCCATAACTATCCAAATGCCTAGCCTACACAAAGTCATACTGAACAGCATATGGGCAGCATAAGCTCTTAACTATAATAAATAAGTAGCAATAGTATCTGTGCAATGGGAGCATTTCTGCTCCTGACCACGGATGCAGAGCTGTGGCAAAGCCAACGTGGCTTGTCTTTCCTGACTAATTTGTTTTATAACCCCACCCCCGCCACAGAACTGAACTTTCAATGTTCAATGTTTGGCTGACTCCCTTCAATTTATCAGCTGAATTTCAACTTCACGATATCATCACACAATGAATTCCCAATACCTTCATGATGCCAAGCCAGAAGGAAATTGAATTTCAGTGGTTTCTTTTCATTCAAGGCCCATGATGCTCTTTTATACTTCTTGGACTCAGGACTGAAAGACGAATCCATCAAATCAAGGGTAACAACTTGAAAAGTTAAAAAAGAAAAAACAGAACACAACATATTATTTATCTCACGTAACTTATACCACAAAGAAATTTCATGCTAAAAAAGTTTTTAAAAAAGCTTTATCATTTTACCTACTTGCCAGCAGAGTTTTCTAAAACCTAGCAAAATTATTTTTTTGAGTTCCTTTTGTCTACAAAAGCAAAATTTCTTGAGAAACCATATTTCTAACATTGCTGAAAACAAGGAAACACATTTTTTCCTTCATTCTGTGCTTAGGCAACAACAGTTTCCAACAGATTAATCACATTCTATTGGTATAGTTTTTTTCCAACTGATCTCCAAGGCTCTTGCTATCTCTATGCCCAACTTTCATACAACTCACAAAGATTCCAAGTGGGGAGGGCAGCCTGGCAGCAACCCTCTCACCCAACTGCCCAAGTCAGCAACTTTACTCCCCTTCCTAAAACTGAGGGAATTCCAAAATAGCTCCTCAAAAGGAAAAAGTTAAGAAATACTGATAACAATAAAATAATAGCCAGCATTTATATAGTTTTAAGATTTGCAGAGTGCTTTACAAATATCTTAATTGATAAGATTTAGAATATCACCATTCATTGCTTTTTGTTGTTGGATTTAAAACCTATAGGCCAACTATGTCTACTTAAGTTGGGAATTTTGAGGCAAAAACACTTAAAATAAATCCTCATCTTCCTGAAACAAAAGAAGAGGATTGACACAAAGATTTCTATTTAAGCCTATATAAGATCACTTCTGATTGTTAAAAAATAATGGAATCTTTACTTATTGGTTGATGTCTTTTTTTCTCACATCCCATACATTTCCAAATATATCCCTCTCCTCTCTCTCTACTCTTCAAGCCACCCTTCTATCAAAGATATAAAAAAGGATAGGAAAAAAGACATTTCAGCAAAACTAATGCATTGACTATATCTAAAAATATATTTAATATTCCATATGAATTCCCCCCAACCTCTGTACATGGGAATGAATTTTGTATAAACACTTAACTGTATCTCATGACTTTTCTGCCAGAGTATTGAGATGGGCGACCTTGAAGTCCAATTTCTTCATAAGTATCCTTGTCCAGGGACAAAATTAGTTTTCCTATACATCAAACCATGATTTCCATGAGAAGCATACTATAAATATAAATAGGTTTTCTTTGAACTAAAATAAAGTAAGCCATACTCAATAGTCTGGTGTTTTTAGAAATAAAAGGAATATTACCATTGGGTAACAGGGCAACAGTATTGTCTTGATCAATATTTGTATTGTATGTTAGGGCATAACAGGAACCTGTAACAGAAAAATAAGCCCAAAGAAAGGATTAAATGTAAAGTGAAAACAAACATCATACTGGTAATAATCAGTTTAGACAGATCAAATACAGATGAAATCCTCAGGATGAATTGAACTCAATCATGAGGGATGGCAGGGATCCTAGTCAACTGACCACTGATCCAGATTACCTACCTGACCATGCACAGTAGTGACTGTGCCAAGGGAAAGAAAGAATGAGAAAAGCCATGTTGCTACTAAATCACTCCACTCCAACAAGTTTGAGCTGGATCTTGAGGAATAAAGTAAGGACTTAAGGACAAAGTTTTTGCCACAACTGATCTAGGTAGTATTTTGTTGTTTAATTTCATTTTTTTTTCCTTCTTTCAATTAAGAAGGATTTATGTTCTCTCCCTGCTATTTCCCAAACTCTTATAGGAGGGGTTGGAAAAAATGAAAAGCAAGCTCCTTGTAACAAATATACATAGTTAAGCAAAACAAATTTCCATGTCGGCCACATCAAATAACATATATCTCATTCTGTATATTGAAACTATCACCTCTCTGTCTCTGATCAACTACGATTCCAGAAGACTGACGAAATGAAGAGATGAAGCATGCTACCTATGTAGGCAACATTTTCAGCAACAGCTCTGATGGTTGATACCTCTATAGTGAAGCAGCATCACTGGGATTAAGATGGACAATGATCCTTTTATTCGAAGGAAAGTTTCCCAGGCAGCAGAAAAAGATCCCCATAGGCTAAAATTTGGCACACTCCTAAGAATCTAGGCAGACATTTTTGACTTACATAAATAAAATACGACCACTCAGGGATCTAAAGCTTCATATGCCTGCTAAATTTGGCTGGCAATTGCTTCTAATTTAGAACTTATCTGTTGGGAGAAGAAAGATTTTCCTTTGAAATTCAAATTATGGTGTTCCAATCCCTAGCTCTATAAGCAAGGATGACATTGGCAGTACTTAAAATGACCCATTCAACTGAAAAGAGACACTGAGGGAGATCATTTAAAAAACCAACAACAATCACTCTTCTTTTCCTTCATCGCCCCTGACCTATGGCACATAGAATCCAACAATTTTGCTAATCTAAAGGTTTTAGAAAGACAATTACTTTGCTTACTCATTTTGTTACATATTCACTCAAAGAAAGAAACAAACAGAAAACCTTGGGGCAGCTAGGTGGCGCAGTGGAAAGAGCACCAGCCTTGGAGTCAGGAGGACCAGTGTTCAAATGTGACCTCAGACACTTGATATTTAACTAGCTGTGTAATCCTGGGCAAGTCACTTAACCCCACTGCCTAGCCAAAAAGAAAAAATAAAAACAAAAACACAAACAAAACAAAAAAACAAACAAATAGGTATTCACTCAACTTGTAAAACACGCACACTGACCAGTCGATCAGTCGCCTGGGCACAGCATAACTATACTTGGTCTAAAGGTACTGAAAGGCAAGGGAAGCCGGGTTTCCCTAAAGCATATACATTCTAGGAAGTTTAAAAAAACAAAACAAAAAAAACAAAAACAAAACCCACAAACCTTTTTATCCTAATTTGGGTTTGGACATTAGGATATGAGCAAAGTCCCTATGGCAATGTGCAATTTCTTTCTTCCCAGCCACTGCTTCCACTAGCTTTCTGATTAAATAATCTGAATTAAATCACATCCTCCAGACACAGTAGGTGGTGTTTCTTTCCTAACACTTAAAATAACAGGCTTATTGTTATTGGGGAACATTATCACTATAATGGATTCTACTATATTTATGCCCATGCTTGAATTTTTAAAAAAAGTTTTCTAAAATGGGCTTAATGTAATTCAAAGAGTTTATCAAACTCTTTTCCATTCTTCTTCTCAGTCCTGTTGTATGCAGGAGTTAATATAATCCAACAGGCTAATTTGGAATTATAGCTAAACATAGAACTAAAATGTTCCATACCCCTTCACTTAGAGATTCCACAGTTAGGTATATATTCCAAGAAAGTCAAAGCCAGAAAGATATATCCCATAATATGCATAGCAGCAATGAACTGGAAACAAAATAGATGGGCTATCAATCAGAAAATGGCTAAACAAATTGTGATATATGAATGCAGCACAATATTGCTGAACCAAAAGAAACTATGAATCTGGAGAATTCAGAGAAGCAAGGGAAGAATGACATGAACTGAAGCAGAATTAATGAAGCAAACAAAACAATCAAAACAAACACACAAGAATAATAACAATGTATTCAATGAAAAGAACAAAAAAAAATTGAGACTGAATGCTGTGTAATTCGTATAATCAAAATGATCAAGAAAACATACTTCCCTTCCTGGTAGAGGTGAGGAAATATGGGTGTGCAGAACATGGCATATCACATCAGACTTTATTAACATGCCAATTAGTTTTCTCAAAGTGCTTTTCCACCTGGCACCCACCCACCCACCCCGCCAATCACCTGTCAAACCTACTGCATTCTAGTATTATATTTCATTAATCCAACTTTTTGATAAGCTTCATCTATATATCAACTACAAATTGTATGAACACTAAATGGAAAGAATCAATCAAATTAATTTCAGGATAAGACCAATGTGGTTTGCTTAATTATTCTTATTGTCTACAAGGAATTTCTTTCTATATCTCTCTTTTTGGGGTTTTTGGGGTTTGGACATAAAAATGAGAGCCCCTATGGCAATGTGCTATTTCTTCCCTCCCAACCACTGCTTCCACTAGCTTACTACTGAAATAATCTAAATTAAATCATGTCCTCCAGACACAGTAGGGGGTGTTTTTCACCATAACACAGTGTAAAATACCAGGCTTACTCTTGTTGGGGGGTAGTCAGTACTATAATGGGTTCTATTATAGTTATACCCATGCTTGAATTTTTTAAACAGTTATTTCTAAAATTAGCTTGATTTTAAAAAAAGAAAGAAAAAGAATATCATTGAAACATTTTGAAAAATGCAAAGACGACCATTCAGATGGAAAAAGAGGTACATATGATAGCTTTGAAAGTAACATATCAAATTATTATGTAGGTTTTTTTAAAGTAAGCTATACATAATAGAGATTTGTGATTTCATATTTCTCTTTCCATTCTACTCGGTATACTGAATTTTTTTATGTTTGTCAAGTTCTTAATTTTAAAAAATCTTTCTAGAATTACGTATGTTGCTAGTCTACTACCACTGTGATGGTGCTCATCATAGTATAACTTCACTGGACAGGGCAAGTGAAATGGCTAAGTAATTACTCAGGCAGCTATTGCAGAGTAAGCTGGCAAGGCATAACTTCTAGCAGAACACCTTAAACCATGAAAATAAAATTGCAAACAAGTTATATAACCAAAGGCTATTGGGTTACAACTGGAACAGAACCATCAACCCACTGCTACACAAATCCAAAGCCTTAGGCCAACTCAGGCACCCAGAACTCCTAGTGCAAACAGTTCAATCAATAAGAGTTTTTCTTGCTTGTGCTCATTCATCTCTTACTAATACAGTAAGGTAAAAAGAAGTTCACAAAACAGCAGTCAGTCCATACAGAAGCTGGGATTTGCTTAGGGAATCTTCAGGCTTCTAAGATGTGACTGCATCTTCAACAGATGAATCTTGAGCATTATTCTGTGCACATTTAAATGGAAAAAGACTTACTGAAGAAAGATCAATTTGCTCCCAAGGCAGAGTGCTGGCCCTCCCCATCCCCAACACACAATTCAGGAAACACCCAAATAAATTGTGTTCCGCTTTTTTAAAGTCTTTTCTGAAGAAAGACTTCAAGATTTCTACTGACTTTAATTTGAGTTTGGACCTGAGGTAGGATCAAATTCCGCATGGCAACGTGCTGAGTCTTTCCCCAAAACCCTACCGGCCTTTTGCTGATCTTTTCTTGGAAGCTGGCTCCTAAAGGTCTAGACTGGTCCTTGGGTCCAAAGCAAATTTGTCAAGCCTGAGACAGTTTTTCTTGAGCAAAGATTTTGAGCAGAGGCTACACCACAAAGTCTAAGTGTTAGGAGGAAAAGGGCCACAAAGATACCATGCTCTGCAAACAGCAGCTGCAGACATAAGCCACAGTACAGCCTTCAGAAAAGGCAAAGTAGGGACTATTGATTGTGCACTGATTTTTTCAGCCACAGAGTAGCTGTGTATTTGAAAACAAAGACAGCAATATCATTTATCTTCATTTGTCTTTATAAATGAAGACTCTGTATGTTTTCTAGTGAACAAGCTAGCTAAGTATGGAAAGGCTCAACAGTAGAAGGTAAACCATCAGGTAATGAATTTTATGGAAATGGCAACCCCTGAAACAGCTCAGCACACAAAAGCCATTCAGTACGTCCCATGTGGACTCCTTATAGTTCTATGGTGACAATAATGGAATGACAAAAATTGGGGGCATAGGACACTGAGAAACACAGTCCTCAGACTGCTTACAAAATTAATTTAATTGTTGGCACTTTTAATGTGTCATCTTTCCAGAGATCAATTAGGAGAAATTCTACAAGATGAACTGAACCAGTTTCATGCTGACATCATTCATTTATAGTGATAAATGAAACCAGAAGTTGTAATCAAGTTGTAGCCAAATGGATTCTTCTCAAAGGGAAAAAAATGGACTTGGAGGAGTTGATTTCACTATATAACCAAAGGCAACAAGAAACAGAGGGAAAAGCTTGGCCTGGGAGAAGAGATGAGAAAATGCACCATCCTTTTGGGGCTGAAGGGGTGGGAAGACTATGAGTGTGGAATGTTGTTTTGGTGTCAAGCATGATCAGTATGCCATTTTGATTTGCTAATTTTTAAGAATCTTTGTTCCTTGAGAAGGCTTGCTCCAGAGAGGTATATTTGTAAGTAGATAAAAAAGAAAAGGCATCAGTAAACCTTTTTTTTTAAAAGCAAAGGCAAACAGATTACTATGAAAAAATTACAGCTTATATATCAATATTCATGACAGAGGATGAAGAAGTAAAGATAAGTTTTGAAGAACCTGACAAGATCTTAAAAACTCAAGTCAACTTCTACCTGGATACTGAGTGACTTCAACATTACAGCGGGCACCTAAGAAAGATGGTGCAATGTGTTGGACATGGTTTGTGATTAAGAAATAAGAGAAGCCAAAGACTTACAAAGGCATGAAGCTTCTGACTAATCCATATTAGGAATGTTTTCTCCAAGAACACAGTCAGAAAGTGCTGAATGTTTCAAGTATTGAACATCATAAAACATTAAAACCAAAATCAGAATGAAGGATAAAAATGAGAAAATTATGGTGAAATTATGGCAGTTCCAATCTAATCTATTAAAACAGTCAACTCCAAAAAAATGGAAAATAGACAAAGGAATGTTGACTTACCCAAGCAGTAACTAAAAATAATCCCAAAAGGCCAAGAAGCCATATCAGCCAAATACCTGAGAGCTGCCAAAGTGATTTTCTTGGAAGTATAGATCCAACCATGCCACCTCCCTAATTCAAAAAACTCCACTGGCTCCCTATTCAATTCCAGGATCAAATAAAGCTCTCCACAACCTGGCCCCTTCCTATCATTCAAGTGTTCTCACATTTTACTTCCCTCCAAGAATTCTCTGATCCAGCCACTCTGGCCTACTTGCTGAACCTCAAACACAACTTTTCATCTTCTATTTCTGCACCTATGTACTTGTCCCTCATGCCGGGAAAGCTCTGCTCTTCACTTTTACCTCTCAGAAGATCCAACCTCCTTCAAGATTGAGCTCAAACACCCCTTTCTGCAGGGGGCCTTTTCTGGTCTCCTCAGTTGCTACAGCCTCCCCTTCTAAGGTTATCTTCCATTTACTCTGTCTATATCTTGTACATATCTAACTATTTACATGTTGTCTTCCCCAATGAAATGTAAATTCCTAGAGGGTAAAGACTATTTTGGCCTTTCTTCAATGCCTGGCACATAGTAAACACTTAATAAATGCTGTTGATTACAACTTTATGGCTTTCCTTCTGTTCTCTTCTTCGCATTAAAAAAAAAAAGTTTCAATGACTCTCTCTTATTTTTTGTGGCTACCCTATCCCTACCACAATTCTCACTGCTATATAGAAATTGTTTTTAAAAGAAAGAAAAAAGCCCTCATAATATGCACTGTCAAAGTGTATTTCCACATTGGCTCTGTCCAAAACTATATGCCTTATTCAGCTTCTTGAGCCTAACACTTCCCTGTCAGAAGGTAGGAAGCAATTTCATCATCAGTCCTCTGAAATGATGGTCAGTCATTGAAACTGATGAGAGTTCTTAAGTCCTTCTTAGTTGTTTTTCTCAACAATGTTGTTGTTACTGAATAAATTCTTCCCCAGGTTCTGTTCACTTCACTCTTCATCAGTTCAAACAAGTGTTCCCAGGTTTCCCTGCAACTGTCTTCCTACAGTGTAATAATATTCTATTACATTCATAAACCATAATTGATTCAACCATTCCCCAGCTGATGGGTACCCTCCTGAGTTTCTAGTCCTTTAACAAAAAGATGATATAAAAATGTTTGTACATATGGGTCTTGTTCCTCTTTCTTTGACCTCTTAGCAGCAAAGACCAACAGTGGAGCTGCAAACTGATGCAGGTATTTGGGAAAGCAATTTGGAACTAACTATGCCCCAAAATGACTAAATTACACTACTGCTAGTGCAGTGATACCACTCTTAGGCCTACGCTTCTGAAAGGACAAAGAAAAAGGAAAAGGACCCATATTTATACGAATTATTACATATATGTGTGTGTGTGCATGTATATATCTTTATATATATACACAGAGATATACAAATACACCACACAAACCATATACATATATGAGAACATCTATAGTGGCACTTTTTTGTTGTTATTACTAATTGGAAGGAAAATGAGTGCCCATCAATTTGGAAATGGCTGAACAAGTTATGGTAGGTGTATGTAATTATGCCATGACAAATGACAAATATGATGAACTCAGAGAAACCTGGGAACACTTGTATGAACTGATAGAGAGTGAAATGAGCAGAACCAGGAGAACAGTTTATATAATAACTCATCATAAATTTAGGAAATTGACAATGAAAGATGCTTCCTACCTCTTGGCAACGAGGTGATAGGCTAGAGTAATGGTGTCAAATTCAAATACAAAGAGATCCCTGCAGGCATATATGCATGGAGTGACTTAGAAAACCATAAATTAACATTATCTATCTTGTACTATATTTTTATTTATTTTGTTAAATATTTCCCAATTACATTTTAATTTGGTTCAACTGCACCACTCTTGAGTTTGACACCTCTAGGCTAGAGGTCCAAAACACACACACACACACACACACACACACACGCTTTTTTTTTTCCAGACATGCTTGATATGTCAATTTATAGAGGGCTCCTATGTGGTGGGGGAGTGTTGGTGGGTAGTGACAGCAATGTAAAAAAAAGAAAAGAGTTCAAATGAAGCATTAAAAATACAAAGATTAGAAAAAAGTTTAGAAAGGAATGTAGACAAGCAGCACAATTTTTGTACTATTGTGTTAAATTTAACATACACTTTTAAAATATCAGCATATAATAGAAGTTCACAGTTTAATATACAATCTTCACTCCTAATCGCTTTGATTGATTGAAATGTTCATGTTTGTTGATGTTTAAAGTGGAAAGCATTTTAGCAGAAATAGGGTTTTGACTAATATCTTATACCATATACCACAATAAAACTCCAAACAGATATAAAATCTAAACATAAACATCAACTAAACAAATTAGAGAAGCAAATGAGATTAACTTAACTAAAGAAGAGATGGAAGAGATTACAGAAGATAAATGGAAAATTTTTAATTACATAAAATTGAACAATCTTTTACATGAGCAACTGAAGGGAAAATCTTCACAGAAAGTATTTCTGATAAAGAAAAAGGTCAGATACCCAAGATGTCTAGAAAATAATACAAATAAATAACAAAACCCATATCACAATAGGTAAGTTCTTGAAATATTATTATATCATAAGAAATGATGATGCTCTGAGTTATGCCTGACTGGTTATCCCCTCACAGTTCAGGTTCAATACTGAAACAAAATGAGACACTAATAACAATAACTATTTTTTAAAAGCTAGCACTTACATAGCAACTTAAGGTTTGCAAAGCACTTTACAAATATTATTTTATTTGATCCTCACAACAATCCTGGAAGGTAGGTGCTATTATGTTTCTCATTTTACAGATGAGGAACCTGAAGCAAACAGAGGTTAAGTGACTTGCCCAGAGTCACACAGCTATTGAGTGTCTGAGGTCAGATTTGGACTTTGGTCTTCCAGATTCCAAGTCCAGCAATCTATCCCCTGGACCATCTACGGTGGTATGCTATTTAACAGTTACCAAAAGGAGACTAACTTATCCAGAGCAGGGGGACATTCAACAAGGATAGACACCATGAAGTTGGTTCAGCTGAGTACGGCTCCCTTGTCTCAGCTGCCAATCATTTCTCACCAGTCAATCATCAGCCATCTCCCAGCCATCTCATGGAGAAGGTTATGGCCACTTAGGTCATGAGGAAGTGAGGTCAACAGCCTGAGCCAACTAAGTCTGGAGGATGGTTTCAATACCTTTAAAGGTAAGACTAGCCCAGGGGTGTGCTGGCAAATCTTTAATAACCTCTCTCCCAGAAAAAAAAAATAAGCACAATTTTAAGTGTAACCTGCTTATGGCAATTAAGATTCCTCAAGTATAAATGCTCACACTGAAAACTGAACAATCTTGTCTAGGCTCCAATACACCTTGGACTTGCCTAACTTCCATGGTGAGAGAGGTCAGGCTATATTGCTTCTCCCGCTGATGAATATGACAAATTCAAAGAAAGCGAGAGCACTTGAATAAATTGATATAAGATGAAATGAGCAAAACTTGCAAAATGGTCACAGCGATGAATAAAAAAACAGCCTTTGAAAAACTTCAGAACTCTGAACAAAGCTACGATCAATTGTGATTTCCAAAGAGTGACGATGAAGCATACCTACCACATCTTAGAAGAGTAATGGATGGGAGGTTCAAAATAAGACATGCAATTCCCGATATGTCCAAAAGTGGTTTGTTTTTTTGACTATACATACTTGTTACGAGGGAGGGCTTTTCTTACAGAAAGGGGTTGAGAGAGTTAGTGGGCAGTGATAAAAACACCCCAAAAAGGAAAATCAATAAAATATTTTAAACTGTACAAAAGAAAAAAAAAGTATAGAAGGGGATATAAACTTTAAAAAAAAAACAAAACTATGTATCCTAAGTTCAGTTTCTTACACAAACCTCTTTATTGTACACTGAAATGTCTGTGTTGCTGATAACTCTTAAATCATAATAAAACAAGGGAAAAAATTAAAATACAAACATTTCCTATTACAACCCACTTCTCAGTGCTATGTGACTATTGAAAAGGAAGAATTTCTCATAAACACAATAGGAGTTACGTAGAATGAAAAGTCTTTACTGATGGATAAATGGAACACAAATATTACATGAAGAAAAAGAGACTTACGTATTGATTATTAACAGTTCCTGAGTGTACTAATCTTCACAAAAACAACTATTTTCCTACCTTTTTTCACAAAGTTATTGATGAACTCATGTGCAATTAATTCATGAAGAGGTAAATTCTTCACCAAATAGTATGGTCCAATTTCCATGACAAGATTTTTTAATTCTTTTGATAGTATCCCACATTCAGGAATCAGAAACGATACCTATATGAATATGTAATGGAAATAAAGATCTTATTTCTATGGCAAGTAGTACTCAAGTTCATAAGGACAAAACAAATCAGCATTTTTAAAACACCTCTACATATAAGGCACTGTGCTCAACCCTGGGTATTCAGAGAACAGAACAGTTCTTGTCCTCAAGGACCTTACTTTCTGCAAGAATTCAACATATACAAATAAATATAATAAAAATAATAAGCTAATGGCAGTTTGAGAAAAGAGAGCACTAGCAAGTGGGGAGACCAGAAGGGCTTCCCAAAGGGAGTAGCAAGCAAAATAAGGCTTGAAGAAAGACCAGGATGCTGAAGCAAAAATATGGAGGGAAGTGATAGACTACTGATTTCGGGGAGCAGCTGGCTCAGACACAAAGTTGTGATGGAAAGTTGTGTGAAATAAGACTGGAAAGGTAGGTTGTAGCCAGATTGCAGCAGGGGGAGAGCGGAACATTCTTAAACAAGAAAAATTAACTTACTTATATTTCAAGGAGAGAGAATTTACAAAAGATTTGTTTTATGATATGCACCTCAACAAACAATACAATAATGGTACTAAGCAAAAAAGCTTTTTAATTAGGAAGCCTTTACATATAGTTTAGAAGACATAGGTTTAAGCTATTAAAGCTTAAATCTGCACTAAGACTTTTGGGACACCTTGTATATTGTTGCTATTTTCTCAATAAAAGTATTGTCAGGCTCTCACTCCAGGAATCCACTAGAACAGAGAGTAACTGTTTTCTCTGGTACCTTGTAAAACAGTTCATTTATATGTCAAGAAAATAAAGCATCATTAAATGGCCCACGTCTCCATCTCCATTCTGAGACCAAAGAAAAGATGCTCAACTAATAAACTACAGAGAAAACCACAAGTAGGCTCCCCCAATCTCATTAATGTCAAAAATTCTACAGGGCAAAATAGAGAAATGGGAAAAGAAACATCACTGGCTGGTGTAGGAGGGGCATAAGTTTTACATACAAAGCAAAGAAAATTCTGAATATACAAATGAGATGACCAAGTTGCTACTTTACATAATAGTAATGATGAGGATAAATAATAGTTAGCATTTACATAGCCCCTACCATGTGCCCAGCAGTATACTAAGCACTTTACAAAAATTATCGCATTTGATCCTCACAACAACTTTGGGAGGTAGGAGCTATTATTATCCCCATTTTAGAGCTGAGGAAAATGAGGCAACCAGAGCTTAAGTGACTCGCCCAGGGTCACATAGCTAGTATATGGAAATATAGAAAAAATGGATCTTTGTTACAGAGGAAGGCTGGAGATAATATAACAGTCCAGTGATAATTAAGCTCATTCCTCCTCCTATTCAATTCTGGGACTAGATAACTATCAAACCTTTGTGTATGTCCAAAATATGTATGTACAAAAGGACTATACAGGCCAACTCTATAAATAGCCCATCCAATGGGAGGAAAATCTTTAAGGCAAAATTTTGTTCTCCATACATTTCAATCTGTGCAACTATAAACATGTGGTGTTCTATAGAATATTTTTGCAAAATCCTGCCTGTTCCCTTCTCATATCACCTGATATATATGTATATATATACACACATATATACACATACACAACATATACACATACATGTATATATGTATACATACATATGTAAATATATATTCTCATAAAGATTTTTATAGAAATGAGAAAGGAGACATGAGTCAGCAGTTACTGACATTTTCACAATCACCCTTTTTGGGTAATACAGCTCATTTTTTTCAAGCATTTAACATCCTCTTCCTTTTCACATAGCTTGAGAACTGATTCTTCAATATGCACAAAACTGTTGTGTCCAGTATGAAGCTACCAATTCATGTAATTGGTCGAGTCAAGCTGCCCTTCCCATCTGTGTTTTGATTCCAAAGTCAGCTTTTCAAGTCTGACCATAGATTTGTTAGAGTAAAGTTTATAATACCACATTAGAAGAAAGAAAATCAAGGCAACTTCAATATGAGTTATTTAAATAGGTTGCATATGTTTTAAAAAGAAGGGAGAGGGATGAATAAAAGAACAGACATTACCATAAATGATCACTGTTTCCTAAAGAAGTTTAACCATCTTAAATCAACACAATGAAGAAGCCCAAAATCAATAAATACTTGATGTCCTTGGCACATAGACAGATACGTCAGTCAAGGGCAATGTCCAATTAAAATATTAACTCCCGAGTAAAATTTCACAGAAGACCATTGTGGAAAGTTGTAAGCAGCATCACCTCATAAAATAGTAAAAAGCTATAAAGAGGGAGAAAAGTTTACAGAAGGCTTGGCAAGACACTCAATTAATCCAGATCATCCCCAAAGCATTTAAGAATACAACTGGAAGAACCACAGTATATTTAAAAAAAAAAGGGAGGGGATACAAACTGTTTTATTTTCTCCATTCACAACAGTTGAGCTCCTGTATTTGAACTCTTAACATCACAATCCTCTGATATTCTTTAGGAAGAAAACAAAAACTAAACGGATAAAATAATTTAAAATGTGAAGAGATGTAAAATACCTAAACTAACATTATCTGAGGCTTTATCTTTCTAGTTCACCAATATTTGATTAAGCTGGTAATAAGAATCAGGTAAATGTCACAATGGGAAGCTTCCTGCCTCCTGTCAGGGAGATGGTAGACACGACATTCAATCTAGAGGGAACTTCAAACTGAACTATTTAAACAAGCTATAGATAACTTTTTAAAAAATAGGAAAGGGATAAAAGAAGGGTCCTTGGAATATGTATTGTCTGACACAGCAAATGTGTTGATTTTGGAAAAGAAGGCTTATGAATTTAAAAAACACTTACTGAAATAAATACAAATAATTGGAGAGATATTAAATGTTCATGGTTGTCAATATAATCAAAATGATAATACTGAATTAGTTTGCAGAAATAGTACCATGGGTCATTTTATAGAAATAAGCAAAACAATAACAAAATTTATCTGGATAAACGCAAGGTCAAGAATCTCAAGAGCAATCAATCAACAAGTACTTATTAGTGCTAATTATTAATATATTTATTAGATGTCTGGCACAACAATGTGCCAGGCACTGTGCAAGCACTGGTGATACAAGTTCAAAGAATTAAAATAATCTTTATATTGGGAAAAAAATAAGCAGGAAGGAATGGGACCTATAAGTACCCAATCTCAAACTATATTGTGAGAAATGCTAACAGTTTGGTTCCCACAGAATCAATAAGATGAGGGGGAGATCGGTTTATTGGTTTACTGGTTTACACAAATATGTAAACAAGATGAAAGGGAGACTGGTTTTCACACTCTATAGAAACAATAGATATTGCACTGCAAACACAGATGTTACACAGGACATAAGGAATGTTGGGACAAGTTGGGAGTTAAAGCCAAGTAATCCTATGTAACCACTTGCTCTGCTCCAGTATAAGTGTGTGATTCCCCTGAGGGAACGCATACACACCCAATTCTCCAGAATTAACAATAAAGGCATCTCTTCCTACACTTCCCAACTGTGATTTCGTTATTATCCAGCTAACTCTTGTTTGGGGAATTCACTGAGCCCAGTCTCGGCCTGAATTCTGTTTTTTTTTGTTTGGTTGGTTTTGGTTTTTTTTTTTTGGTGAGGTAATTGGGGCTAAGGGACTAAGTGACTTGCCCAGAGTCACACAGCTAGTGAATATTATATCTGAGGTCACATTTGAACTCAGGTCCTCCTGACTCCCAGGCCAGTGCTCTATCCACTTCGCCACCTAGCTTCCCCTCTCTGTGGGATAAAAGACCACCTACCCAAATTTGAATCAGAGTCTTGACAAGAATTTGCAAAAAGGAAAGCTGCTTTATTGGCTTTCTTGAGAAAGGACACCCCCCCACCCCACCCCACCACCCCTGTGTTGCTCAAAATGGCGTCAGCCAGAGAGTGCAAGAGTGCTTTGTTCAAAATAGGTTTATATAGATCCTAGCACAATAGCCCACCCTAACCCCCTCCCTTTGGCTTACTGGCTGAGCCTCAGGGGCACAATCTATTGGAGTAAATCTTCGCCAGCAAGGAAGAGAACAAAGGAGTACAGTAACCCCAACAGGTTCCCCTTTTGGGGCCTTATGACTTCAGTCTACTACCCAAGGTCATGTAGCTAGAGGATGAGATAAACAGAATACACTATAGCTCAGGAATTTCTGCTTACACAACTAAAGAAAAGAAAAAGGGGGGGGGTCATGTCCTGAGGGGTCTTCACTGATACTGGTACCCACTACCACTCACCTCTGACTGAATTCTGAATTAAGTCTGGGATTTTTATAACAATATGATAAAGCAATAACGTCAGAGCTACTTAGTGCTGATTCAAAAATTGATCAATGAAAAAGATAAACAAGACCCAAAAGCAAATAAACAAAAACATAGTGTTTGATAAACCCAAGTTTATTAACCATTTGAGTAAGAACTCCCTACTTGCCAAAAACTTCGAGTTAAACTGCAAACTTCCAATAAAGCAGTCTGGAAGAAATTAAGTATTTAGAAGACAGTGATATGGAAATCATCCAAGTTTTGTTCCCAGCTGTACCAGTAACTTAAAAGAACCTTTAGATAAGTCATGTAATAAACTTCACACCTTGATTACTTTCTACACCTGTAAAACAGAGACAGCTCACAGTGCTTGCTCCCTCGAGCGACTCATCAGTACACGCTATCAAAATAGTTGCTAAATTTTATGAAGCAAACACATTTTTATCATCATGGTAATTAGGTGAACAGTTAAGTGTATCTTCATATCTTCTTTGTACATATTTCCCTCTCACATTAAAATGCAATCTCTTTGAAGGGGGTGTGGTTGTGTGTATGTGTGTTTGTGTGTCCTTTGCATTAAACAGAGAATCTAATACATACCAAGGGATTAATATTTCTTGATTGATTAATACACTCCATAAAGGCAAGAGCTTTGTCTTTTTATTTATCTTTGTCTCTCCCCCACTGCCTATCAAGACTAAGGTCTTAACAAATATTTAATAAAGCGAAGCGAATTTAAGAATGTCTTCCATTCTTCACAGGTGTAATTGATATCATATTGCTTACCTTTTCAAGGGGTAGGGAGGGACAGAGAATTTGAAACTCAAAATTTTTTAAAATGGACGTTAAATTTTTTACATGTAATTGAGAAATATTTAACGAAATAAATAAAAATATATTTTTAAAAATTCCTTACAAAGCACCCCCCCCCCCAGGGGTGGCTGGCTTTGATTAACAACTGCAAAGTTTGATTAACAAATGCAATTCCTCCTTTAGATTTCAAGCCATTTCCTTTTGGAAATGTAGCCCCCAAATTGGAGTTAACCACAGTCTTTTGGCTTAAAAAGAAAAGTATCCAAAATCAAGGTTGGGATGGAGAGGAGAGCGTAGGAAGAGTAAACTAGTAAGGGGCTGGAAGCTTTAGGAGAAAACAAATGCAAAGATATTTAAAATGGCAGCCGGCACTAGGCACCACCAGCTACAGCTCTAAATAAACATCTGAAAAGGCAACATTAACATCGCGAGTTTTCTTCTCACTGCCACTTACTCCAGGGGTGACATCTATGGGGGCCCCAAACTCTGGAGGAAACGGGAGTCTGACAGACTGAAGAGATAACAGGAGTATGCCCATCAATTTCTGGGACTTTTCCCAGCACGGTACGGGGCACTTGTTCTGGGGTTAAGAAGACTGAGTCCAAGTTATTCCTCTGACACCTGACCACCCTGGGCCTCAGTTTCTCAATCTGTAACCTGAAAAAGTTGGACTCTCGGATCTCCCCGCAGGGATCTTCGAAGTCTAGAACTGAGATCGCAAAAGCGAGTACCATCCCGGCTGCATTGTGGGAATTGTAGTCTTTTCAAGAGATAGCGCGCTAGGCCAGCGAAGAGGCGGCATACTACAACTCCCAGGATGCTCAGCGCAATCCTCCACCACCCCCGCCAGCGCCCGCCCACGTCGGGTAAAGGGAGTAGTACTACGGGATGGGGCTGGGGAGAAGGCGTGGCGTGAGGAGCTGGAGCGAGGTCCGGATACACCGGAGTGTAGCGCCGCGCCGCCCCCCTACCCCATGTCCCCTGGGGGTGGCGCGGACCACGCCGGCGGGAGAGGAAGCTGCCGTGGACGGGACTCACCCTGTAGTTATGGTAGTGCGTCTCCACGTGCTGCCGGTGCCGGGACTTGACATGGCCGAAGTTGGACTTCTCACACACCAGCAAGTGTCGTGGCGCCTCCCGCAGCCTGCGCAAAGTAGACATAGTCACCTGCGGAAAAACTCCCCCCCGGCCGGTCAAAACTGTATTTTGCGAACCAGTGGCCACACTGCTGCGCATGCCCTGTACGGCTCTTCTGGCCTCCCACGTGGCTGGTGGGAAACACGCGGCCCGCGGCTCTGTGTCGGGATTGGACGAAGCCTCCTGGGGGCGGCCCCAGTAAGAGGATAATTAGGGAAGGCGGGTCTAGGACGCTGCCGGCTCGAGACCTCACCTCCCCTTATTCCTCTTCCTTCTTCCCCACCCTTCTTCCTTCCTTCCTCCTTTCTCCTCCCTCCTTTTTCCTCTTTTCCTCTCCTCCACCCCCTCTTCCTTTCACATTCACGGTCAGTTTAAGAGTCTGTAGTATTAGAGGTTCCTTCCTATAATGCAGATTGCAATTAATCCCTGCCTGACCATCTTGACAGACCAGTGTACCCCCATAAATTAACCACAGGGGTCCCAAACACACGGGAGCTTTTTTTTCCTGCCTCTTTCTGACATTACCAAATTTACCAGTGAACTAATAATAGTACTACTAGCTAACGTTTCTGTAGCTCTTACAAAGTGCTGAGCACTTTACAATTAATTTCTCATTTGATCCTCACAAAAACTCTGGGATGTAGGTGCTATTATCCTCATTTTACAGATGGGGAAACTGAGGCAAACAGAGGCGAAGTGCCTCGACCTAGTTCCACAGCTGGTAAGTGTCTAAAGCCTAGTTTGAACTCGGGACTTCTGACTCTGGGTCTAGCACTCTCTCCAGCCAGCCACCTAGTTGCCCCAGGACTGAATAGTTCTTAGGCCATTCACATCTAATCCTTCACCATTGCCTGGGTTTTTCAATCATTTAGTTCTTTGGTGAGTCTTTTATTACAGTTTCAGTCAATAAACATTTATTTAGCACCTACTATGTGCCAGGCACAGTGCTAAGTGCTTGGAATACCAAAAAAAAGGCATTCCCAGCCCTCAAGAAGCTCAGGGTCTAATGGGTGAGACAGGTAAACAAGTATGTACAACACGCTACAAATAAGAAAAATAGGAAATAACTAACAAAGGAAAGGCACCGGAATTAAGAGGAGTTGGAAAGCGTTCCTGTAGAAAATGAGGTTTTAGTTGAGAGTTAAAGTAAGGGAATAGTTGGAGATGAGGAAGGAGAGAGCATTTCAGACATGGGGGGACGGCAAGAGAAAATGCCCAGCACCAGTGTTTCTTTTATTTGTTATCTGTTATATCCAGCTCCTATCCTCCATAGCCACTCCCCTGTATTATGCTCATTTTTAATTCCATGGATACTGTAGAATCTTGTGTCTTGCAGTCAAATAATAGGTTTTTAAAATATGGGCTTTTGTTTCCAAGAAAAGTTACTTTTCATATCCAAGGATAGGGGAAGAGTTCATGACTAACTAAATAACAAAAAGGGTCATGTAAGAAAGAATGGACAATTTTGATTATATAAATTTTTAAAGGTTTTGTGCAGACAAATCTAATGTAAAAAATAGACGGGAAACAGGTAATTGTGGGGTGGGGGGGAGAATCTTTGCAGCTAGTTTTTCAAGGAACTGATTCAAATTTATGAGACCAACAGCTATTCCCCAGTTGTTGCTTGTCCTGTTCTCGAAAAGGACCATGATATCATGGAGGTGATGCCATGACTTGCAAGTGAATTGCATTTAAGTGAGGGAGGACTGTACAAAGTCACCTGCCTTACTTTCTCCTCCAGAGCCATCTGGGTCCAGTGGTCAGATACACATAAGTATGACTGGAGATGGCCCCCAGATGCGGTGGAAGACATTGGCCTTTTAAAGTTAAAGTCTTCAGCAAGTATCAGTTTGACTGAGGCGATACTCATTCAGTGATTAAGGCTAGGTAAGAAATGAGTCAAATTGAGGGAATTCAGAATTACGAATTGAACTTCAATCCTCTCAGGTTGACATCAGTCCATTAATTTTCATCATTAAGCATTTATTAAGTGCTGTTTATATTATAGAATATATATAATAAATAATAATTATATTACTATTTATAATAATTATTTATTAAGAGCAAGTATTAAGTGCTCCCTGTGCTAAGCACTGGGAATACAAAGAAAAGCAGTCTGGTCATTCTACCAGTTCTATCCAGCCCATCTTTCCATATTTTCCATAAGGATATAATAAAAGATGTCATCAAATGTCTTGCTTAAGGTCAGGGATACTATGTTTATGAAAGACCCTTGATCTATTGCCTAATAAGTAACCTAGTTTAAAAACAAATAGGAAGCTAATGCATTATTCCTTGATTTGTGAGGATTTTGAAGTTAATAATAGGGAAACTGATAACTAAAACTTTTTGGTAATTATGGGATAATTATATATTTCCTCTTTATATCAAGTCTGACAGAAATTTGAATTTCATTTTATCACTTTAAGATAGAGGTGAGTCATTTTGTTGAGGTTCAGGGACACCCCAAAATGTTGAGGTAAGCAGGCTCCTTCTTAAGGGAGATAGCCACTCCTTAATATAGACAGCAGCTCCTTAAGAGAGACAGCCCCCCAAGGGAGAGGGCCCCCTAAGGGAGATGGCTGCTTCAGTGACTAGCCAGGAAAAGCTAGGGATAGATAGAGGAAAACCTGCTGTGATTGGGGAGAAGGGGTAATCAGAGACAGAAAGATGGACAGAAAGGTGAGGTAACCAGGGACACATAGGCCAGGAGGCTGGTAGTTCAGGGTTTCAAGTATGTCTAGGCACATCATTATTCCATTGTTCAGCCCACTGGCCCTAGGTGGAGAGTATTTCATTGACCAGCCTACTTGAATCTCATTATGTGCTAAAGTGGCTTTAACTATTACTTGAGAGAACTACTTTCTTTCATAGAACATTCTCTCTGAATATCTCATCCTCCCCCCTCAAGAAGTAGGCATCTAAATTCATTTGGGGAAAAAGGGCAAAGAGTCATGCATTCCTCATCAGCTTCACAAGAGAACCTTACTTTGAGATGGGAGTCAGTCAGCAACTGAATATAGAGTACAGAAGAGAGAAGCAGAGGGAAGTGAATCAGAGGAAAAGGAATGAGAATTCTGCTCCTGGAAGAAAACCAAGCTAAACTGAGTCCATGCTTGAAAGTGAGAATGCCCCTTTGTCTTACTGAGAGCTTTAGAAAGTTTCGAATCTGAATTGCATTCTCCTGCTGGCTGGAATGGAGGGAGATAGATCATGCTTTTGTTGCCATGAGCTTAGCTGATTGGTGGAAAAACTTTGTTACTGAGAGCTGATTGGAAGAAGAAGACTCCTCATTTGTTTAGGATAAGGAAAGATTTGTTTGACTTGCCTATCACTGTCACCTGGGGGAGAATAGGAAACTCCTCAGAACCCAGCAAGACAGCCAACCTGAGTAACTTTGCAGTTTCTAGGCTTAGGAGGACTGCTTTTGCTAGTGAAGCCTAATACTTGCTTGAAGCACAGCCCAAAATCAGTTCAAGTAGAGCATCCAGAAGACAAGTGGTGATGGGGTGATGGACCCTAGACCCCTAAAAGGAAAAGACCATGTCTTGTAAGCAACCCAGTCCCTAAATTTTCCCACACATTTCAGCAGCCCAGATCACTGGCATCTAGCTCAAAGCATCTGGCCCACCCCAGTCCACCTAAATACTTGACAGTCCTTTCACAGTCCTCTTGACCCACTCCATACTACTTAATACTCCTTTCACTATTGCACCTGGCCCACCCCAGGGTATTTACCACTCCTTAATCCCATCCAGATCTTTTCACTGTCCCTCTTCTGTATATAAGTATCAGTCTCACTGTCAACAACTTGCAGATTCCCTAAGAATCTAGCCCGTTCCTATTGACTATAATAAACCTTGCTACTTTCAGTGGAAGAAGGTTTGAGTGCGTGAATTCTTTCGAGGTCAATGCCACCCTGTACATTTTGGGGTTCCTAGCAACCCCAAACCTCATCAGTGGTCTCTTCTAGCTTGTCACTCTTTGGAGCAAACAATTTTCTAAAAATATCAAAGATATCAAGGTCTGTAGTCAAGAGTTGTGATTTGCCATGGATTTCCCTACCCATGTACCTCCCTACTAGGTTTCTCTGAATTTGTTCCCACTTTTCCCCACAGACTTTGTGTGCATTTGTGGGATAGTATTACCCACATTTATGGATGAGCTTTTATGTTACGATTATTCTTGTTTTGCATTCTGTTAGTAAATGTTAATTTAAAATTCAAATTTTAAGATAAAGAGAGTTAATATTGTCATCTTGGTGGATTTATTTAAGTTGGGAACACACTGGTGAGACTCGAGTTACAGCTATGAGTTGTAGGCATGTTGTTGGGAAGTTACCCTAGGGAAGTAAACTGTAGGACCCTGATCTGCCAGTGTGAATGTGGGTTGAGGTGAACAAACTAGTCCAGAGATCAAAGAGAAGAGTTAGGGGATTGGGATGTTCACACTCCATGCCATACCTATGCTATGTTAATTTGTATTAGTTTGTCATTCTGCATATGTTTCCCATGTATATAGTCTCCAAATTATGATCTTCCTACAGCTCATTATTAAGTCAGTTGTTTAGGACTTGAGTTGTACTATCTTACAGGATTATTGTTGGGGCAGCTAGGTGGTGCAATGGATAGAGCTTGGAGTCAGGAGGACCCGAGTTCAAATCCAGTCTCAGACACTTGACACTTACTAGCTGTGCGACCCTAGGCAAGTCACCTAACCTCAATTGCCTCACCAAAAAAAAAAAAAGATTATTGTTATAAATAATATAGTAACACTACAACTAGAACACAACTATCCAGCAACCTCCCCTATCAAGAACAACACTAATAACCAAGAAGGATCCCCATCCCAGCACTGCCAAAAAGAAAAAGCCTTTGAGCAACCACTATGGAAGATCACAAAATACATTTTTTAAATCTAATATACTTTATTCAGGGAAAGTTATTAAAGCCCATTTTAAAAACCTCTCTTAAAAATTTTTATTTAATTTAAAAAATTAAATCTTCCATCTAATGCCTCGTTGCTCATTAATCTCATTACTCATTTACCAAAAATTCACCTTCTCCCCTCCTATTGACTAAGAAAGAAAAACAAAACCCTTGTAACAAATATACTTAGTCAAACAAAACATATTCCCTCATTGGCCATGTACCAAACCAGTACTAACCCATTTTGGTGATTGCTCCTTTGTAATTGCATTGTATTGGTTGAGATTGGTACTACTAAGGCCTTCTTTCTTTTTTTTTTTTATTTGATATCTTTTGATTTAGATTACCTACATTTCCCATTGTATCCTTCCCTTCTCTCCCTCAGAAAGTCATTCCATATAACAAGGAATTTTTTTTAAGAGGAGAAAAAAAATCAGTATAAATTAATACACACACACACATAATCAGACATTATATGCAGTGTTCAACACTCATGGATCTCCACTTTTACAAAGGACTAGGGGAAAGTGCCTTCTTATATTTCCTCTTTGGACGCAAGTTGTTCTTTATAATTCACACTATTATGACTGATTTATGGTGGTTCTGTTTACATTGTTGTAGTTATTGTACATGTTTTCCTGGCTCTGCTTACTTCATTCTGCATTAGTTCATGTAAGTCTTTCAATATTTCTTTATATTCGTCATATTTGTCCTGCAGCACAGTAATATTCCACTATGTACCACAATTTATTTAGCTGTTATCCAATTGATAGGCATTTACTTTGTTTGCATTTCTTTGCTGCCACATAAAGTGCTATTATAAATGTTTTTGTATATTTGAGAATTTCCTTCTTACCAATTTTCTGCTTAAGCCATATATCTAGTACTGGAATTTCTGGATCAAAGGATACAGTCATTTTAATCACTTTAACTGCACAATTCTAAATTGTTTTCCAAAATGGTAGTCTTGATTCACTGCTACACCAACAACATAGTAGTGGGCCTATCTTCCCACATTCCCTCCAACATTGACTAGTCAAAATGGACATGTGATCCTAATTTAAAAGATCATAAAAAATGTTTAAATTAGAAGAGAAACACATCACATACTTTTGACAGGTGTGATGGGTAGGATATGTGTTCTTAACCCAACAAGGGATAGAGGCAGTTCCAAAAGATAAAATAGATAATTTCAGTTACATGAAACTGAAAAGCTTTACACATACACACGCAAAATTAATGATTACCGGGAAGCAGTTGAATGAAAAAAACAATTTGTATCCCATTTCTTATTAAAGGTTTATAATAAAAGACATATAGGGAACTAACACATACCTGTATGAATCTGTGTATATACATATGTATATCAGAAACCATACCCCAGTAAATAAATGGTCAAAGCATATGAACAAACAGTTCTCAGAAGAAAAATTTCCAACTATTAACCACTTGAAAGAATGATCCAAACTGCTAACAAAAGAAGTTAAAACCAAAATAACCTTAAGATTTTACCTCATCCCCAGCAAATTAACAAAGATGACAAAACCCTTGTAACAAATATACTTAGTCAAACAAAACAAATTCCCTCATTGGCTGTGTCCCAAACCAGTACTAACCAATTTTGATGATTGCTGCTTTATAATTGCATTGTATTGGTTGAGATTGGTGCTACTAAGGCCTTCTTTCTTTTTTTTTCCATTCAGATTCTTGACCTTTTTTTTCTTCAAATGAATTTTGTTATTTTTTTTTCTAGTTTTCTAAGTATTTATTTGGTAGTTTGAATAATATGGCACTGAATAAGTAAGTTAACTTAGGTGGTATTGTCATTTTTATTATATTGGTACAACCTACCCATGAGCAATTAATATTTCTCCAATTATTTAAATCTTGTTGCAATTAAATTTTAGCAAAAGAGTAAACTGAGGCAGATCACTGAGCAAGATAACTTTTATTAGCAGGGGCATGCTACCTGTAGACACCTTGCTTCTATTAATGCCAAAGACCCCAAGCAAAAGGATAGGCTCCCCTTTTATAGGTTTTGGGGCATACAGAACAAGGAACAGAACAGGGTAAATGAATTAATGGAATTAACGCACCATGAGTGGTTAAAGAACTGGGGCCCAGGGAACAATATGATTGGTTGGAAGTTTGGTAATGGGAGCTAGCAACACCCTCCCAGCTCCCCCCCCCTTTCTCTCATGAGACTAAGAAATGCCCTTTGTTTGAATCTAGGTGTGAGATAGTAGTCTAGACTTTTGGACAGCAAACCAGATATTCTTGAAGGATACCTTGGTAGAATAGAGATATCAGACCTAAACTCCCTTGCTTTCTCAGACATTCTCCAAGGTCAGTTAAATCCCTTCAGGATGGAGAACTGGATTTTAATTTAAACTTAACCCAGTACAGGCCAGCTGAACTCTGAACCAAGTTTAGAGACAAAGAACTATGACTTAAGCAGTTACAGAGCAAAATCAATTACAGTTATTACATCACAACTTTCCCCAAAATGATTTTGATATATTGTGAGTTGGCATAAGAAATTAAATAGGAATTTTTTTGGAGTTTTGTGGAAGCCCCAGACAACATGTGAAGGCCAGCAGATGACACAGAGACAATGACCAAATACTTAACCCAAATTTTATAGTAAGGTAATATAAACACCCTATAAAAGAAAAAGAAAAAATTCAGACTTCACTGGTACAAAGGGAAGGCCAAAAAATTTTACATGGATTTTGCAGATTGTGGGGATGCTGTGTCCCTAACCCCCACAATGTGGAAGGGATAAATATACTTGTAGATTGGATCCATGAGAAAATGATATTGGATCAATTTTAATCTTCTCATCTATTTGTTTGAAGGGGTTGTGATTGTATTAATATAGTTCTCCTGTGTGTGTTGACAGGTAAATTCCTAAGTATTTTAAACATTCTTTAGTCATTTTAAATGTAATTTTTCTTTCCCTCTCTTCCTTTTGGGTTTTGTTGGCAACATATAGAAGTCCTTATGATTTGTGAAGCTATTAAATGTTTCAATTAATTTTAGTTGTCACTAAGGTTCTCTAAGTAGAACCATCAAATCATATACAAATAATTGTTTCCTCTTTTTCTGTGCTGCTTTTCTACATTTCTTTATCTTGTCGTCACTATACCTAGTATTTCTAGCCCTATATCAAATAATATTATTGATAATGGATGTCCTTGCTTTACCCCTGATTATATTGTAATGTCTTCTAGTTTAACTCCATTACATATAATGTTTGCTCTTGTTTCAGGTGGATACTACTTATCATGTTAAGGAAATATCTGTTTATTCTTATGTTTTTTAGTGTTTGGTTTTTTTTTTTAATAGGAATGGGTTTTGTATCTTGTCAAAAAAAATTTTCTTCCACTATCGAGTTAATCACATGATTTCTGTTGTTTTTGTTATTAATATGGTTAGTTGTGCTTTTAATTTTCCTAATATTGAACAACTCTGAATTCCTGTTATAAATTCAATCCAATCATAGTGTTTAATCATCATGACATGCTGCAGTAACTTATTGGAAGATATTTTAATTAAAAATTTTACTGCAATCTTCATTAGAGATAGTGTTCCATAGTTTTCTTTTTCAGTTTGGTTATTTCATGGAAGAAGTTTGGTAGGACTCCTTCTTTTCCTATTTTTTCCACAGTTTACATAATTAAGAAGTGATTTTTCTTTAAATGTTTAAGAATATTCACATATAAATCTATCTAATCCCAGTTTTTTCCCCCTTTGGGAGTTCATTTATGACTTATTCAATATATTTTTCTGAGATTGGGTTATCTAAATTTTGTTTTTCTTATTCTGTTGATCCAGGCATTTTATATTTTTGTAAAAATTCATTCATTTCAGTTAGATCATCAGTTTTGTTTAATTGAGAAAAATAATTTCTAATAATTTCCTTTATTTCTTTTTCATTTATTGTTAAATTCACTTTTTAAAATTTTGATACTGGAAATTTGGTTTTCCTCTTTAAAAATCATTTAGCCAGTTCTTTATATATTTTAGTGTTTCCCCCCCCAAAAAAATAGACTTCCAGTTTATTTATTAATTCAAAACTGTTATTTTGCTTTAAAAATTGTTCATCTTTTCTTTGATTTGTAGAATTTCTATTTTGGTATTTAAATGGACTTTTATTGTTTGATTTCTAGTTTTTTTTTAAACTTGCACATTCAATTTGTTCATTTGTTCTTTCTCTTTTGATTGATGTAAGTATTTAGAGAATATATTTTCTCCTTAAGTATTGCTTTGGCTGCATCTCCATAATTTGAATATATTGTCTCATTGTTGTCACTCTTAATGAAATTATTTATTTTTTCTATGATTTGTCCTTTGTCCTGCCTAATTATTTAGTTTCTAATTAATTTTAATCACTCATTCAATGTCCCTTTATTGGATATAATTTCATTTCATTTTGGTCTACAAAAGATATGTTTAATTTCTACTTTTATGCATTTGTGAGTTTTTTATGCCCTAGTATATCATCAGTTTTTGTGGAGGTGCCATGTATAGTTGAGCAATATATATACACCTTTCTCTTCCCATTCAGTAATCTCCAGAGGTCTGGCATATTTAACATCTAAAATTCTATTCAGGTTCTTAATTCCTATCTCATTTTTTAAAAAGTTATATTTATCTAGCTCTGAGAAGAGTAAATTGATGTCCCCAACTATAATAGTTTTACTTTGTTTTTCTTTTTATAACTCATTTAAGATTTCCCTTAAGTATTTAGGTGTTATGACATTTTATGCATATATGTTAAGAATTTACAATAAGTATTGATAATAAATATTGATAATAAGTATAAATAATGATAAATATTGATATTCTATATCTATGGTACCTTTCATCATAATGGAGTTCCTTTGTTTATCTCTTCTGCGTGTGTTTCTGCTTCTTTCCTTCTCTGACGTCCTGATTCCTATCATTGCCATCTCTCCATGATCTTTTTTCCAGGTGAGTTGTTTTTAATATGAAATATTTTATACTTTCTTCTTTTTTTGGCTCTTTTACTTTTTGAAAAATATTTCTTTTTGTCTCATAGAGTCATTAAGTTTTATTTAGTCAAGTCTAATTTTGAAGTAATTTTTTGCTTGAGTAAGATCTTGTGCCTTTTAGGCCAAGTTGCTAATTCTCTTTCCAATTCTTTCTTATATAATTGTCATTTCTTTTCCAGCTGTTCTCCTACTGCTCTCATTTCTTTACCAATTCTTTCCTCTAGTGCTCTCATTTTGTGTATAAAATCATTTTTCAACTCTTTAAACAAATGCTTGCTTCATCTCTTCCAGGAATTCTAATTGAATTTATGCCCAACGTGTTCTGTTCTTTGAAATTTTTTGTTTAGATGTCTTAGAGTAATTCTCTTCTTGTTCCCTTTTGTTTTAAGTGTCCTTGTCATCCTAATAGTTCTTTATGGTGGGATTCTTTTTTTTTTTTTTTTTTTGCTTATTCTTCCAGCCTTGTTTCCTGAATTTGGACTTTGTGTTAGGGCCAGGTTCCATACACTTCTGGAGGGAATGTTTCAGCTCTACTTAGTCCTATTTTTTGTTGTCTTGGTTCCTGATAATACTTTCTTAGGGCATTGAGTGTTGTAGTACTCAGAGATTTCAGGGACAGCTTAAAGTTGAGGACCTTTAAGCTTTCCATATGCTCAAAGTGGTTTGATCCAGGGGGACGTCTGAGCACTGCCTTTTTAGCCTGACCTCTACAAGTTGCTGTCCTGGGTTGGAGTTTAAGCAAAATAGATATGGGCTTGCCACCCCTAGGAAGGGTTTCCTCCTCAGTCCACACTGGATCTGTAATCTACCTCTGGGGTGTGAGAGACCCATTGCCAGTTGGCCCCTGTTCCTGCTTCTATACAAAGTCAACCCCTTCTGTGCTGGTTATGGGACTTCTTGTCCTGGTGCACAGTAGTGGTCAGGCTCATATTTAGTCTCAACTGGAATGCTCTCCTTGGTGAGCTTCCATTTGTGAGTCCTATTGTATGCCTGTGAAACCTGGACGGTCTACCAGTGCCATGCCAAGAAATTGAATCGCTTCCATTTGAATTGTCTTAGGAAGATTCTGAAGATCACCTGGCAGGATAAGATACTTCCTTTCTTGAGCTAAACTTCACGTATTCAAACTCTGCTGCAGAGAGCACAACTCCAATGGACTAGCCATGTCATTTGAATGCAAAATGTGTGCTTGCCAAAAAGACTATTTTATGGAGAACTCACACAGAGCAAGTGCTCACATGTTGTTCAGAAGAAGTGATAAAAGGACAGTCTCAAGGTGTCTCTTAAGAACTCTGGAATTAATTGTGTGACATGGGAAAAACTGGCACAGGACCACCCAGCACAGCGTGCCTTCATCAGAGAAGGTGCTATGCTCTATGAGCAATGCATAATTGAAGTAGCTCAAAAGAAATGCAAGATGCGCAGATTTAGAGAATCCACCCCAAATGTTCACATGGACTATTTGTACCCTACCTATGGTATAGCATTCCAAGCTCATATTGGTCTGATCAGCCACAATTGGATGCACTATAACTTGACTCTAGCATAGTGATCTCATTTTGGTCCTCTTTGAGAACGAAGCACAATAACCAACCTATTGTTTACAGCCTTAGAGAGGTCTATGACAACCTGGACTGGAAAAAATGACTCCCTGTGATTTGTTTTCTTGTAATCCCTGATTAATGTTTGGTGTATTTTCTAGATCTTTGTGGAGTAGTTGTGGGATAGAACTTAGCTGTACTGCTTCCTCCTACTCAGTCATCTTGGTTAGCTTAAGCTCACTTACTCTTACACTTTTTTTGGGTAATAATCCTATCCAACTGATTTCCAAGCCCACACCAAGTTTTTTGTTTTTGTTTTTTTTTTAAGTAGATTACATGGGAGTGAAAGAGGCTTCTACAAGCAAATACATTGATATAGCAAGAAAAGGCAGTTACCAACCCAGTGCGAATGTAAGAAGACAGAAAGATTATAATAAGTAGAAATGAGGACTCAAAAATCATGATACAGGTATTTATGGAATAGTCAAATAGCCATACATGTAAGACAGTACAACGTAACAGAATCAACCTAAGAGTTGGAAGAGATTCAACACACTCTAAACCCAAACCAGAATTCCTTCCATAATTAACCCAACCTTTGATATTCATAATGAAATCCTTATTAATAAAAGTTTATATTGAAGAAGGTGGGATGTTTAAAATACATTTTAGACAGATTTTCATCCAAGATGATTAAAGTAAAAATTGTGTGTATAATCCCCCTGAGTAGGAGGTGAGTAAAAACGAAGAAATGATAAGGAACAGGTATAGTATAATAAAAAAAAATGTTTTAGATTCAGAGGACATGGGTTCAAATTCTTTGATACTAGGACGTGGGTTCAAATCCTTTGATACTACTTGTGTGACTCTATGTAAATTACCTAACCTCTTTGGGCCTCAGTTTCTTTATTTGTCAGAAAAAAAAAGGATTGGATCAAATGAGTCTAAGTTCCCTTCCAAGTTTAGGACTCTAAGTCAGATTCTCTCCTTTGCTGGTCATCAGGTGGCACCAGTGCTCCTAGACTGCTTAGTTTTGTCTAGAACAAGCTAGAAGGAGGTGGATAGGAAGGGTATGATGCTCTTGGGTTAGATGAGGAGAGAGAATTCAGTTTGAATTGACCCATAGTTATGTATGTTCAGGATGTGTCTGTTATTAAGAAAGGCATAGTGTTCAGCACTAGGGAATCCCAGGGTATTACACCCATGTCAGACTACATTTGGAGTATTACGTTCAGTTCTAGGCACCATGGTTTAATGAGTATATTGATAATCTGAAGAACTTTGAGAGGATGGTCACCAGGATGATGAAGGGTCTCAAATTTGTGCCATTCCTCCAAAAAAGCAGGAATGTTTTGCCTGTAGAAGAAAGTACTTAGAAGATGTAGTAGTTATCTTTGTAGAGAGATAAGACTGATTGTAGGGAAGGGGTACAGGTATAAGACGACAAAGGTCACTAGCCTTTGAAGTCTTCTTCAACCAGCCCAATCCTTGTGATTTTCATAGACTAGAGAAGCATAATATTGGGCTAGGGGTGGGAGGAGGGTTAAAAAGTTTCTTTACCATTTCACCTAGCCCTTCTCATTTCTCTTTCAAGCAGTAGAACCTTGGGGATTGAATTTTTTTTTCATCTAGAGGCTATGATAAAATCTAAGAACTAAAATAGGTTTATGACCTTAAGTCAGATGAGAATTAACTGAAGAGTTCAGAGTAGACAATAGAAATTAGTTAAAAGAACTGTTCAAAGAGTAGCAGGTGGTCCTGAAGATACCACCCTAGATGGAAACTATAGCTGAGGCACAGTGAGGAGCGTTAAGAGCTGCAGCCCTCCTCTGCAGGAGAGAGGCTTACTAACCACAGCAGCCCTATTGGATGTTGCATAGGATTATGTCCCTGAAAATAGCTGGATGACTGAAGACCAGATGGAGCAGCATCATGAGGCACAGAAGGGACTCCCAAGACTTGGTGGTGCCTGGCAGGGCACAGTGGAAAGTAATACCCTACAGGGAGAAGGCCCAGCATGATGATAACATCAGAAAACACCAGCAACTCTGTAGTATTGGAGATATTATTTGTCTTTTTACTCATATGCCTTAGCCAAGAGTATTCCCAACATGTGTATGCTGCGTATGTGATCTCTCTGCAGGTTTAGTCTTCCCATTGAGCCTGTGTGTACTGTGCAGAAGAGTAAGTTCTGAGTGTATGGGGGTAATGTATTATTGTTACATTTGTTGCTGGGTAAAGATGGTTAGGAAGTTCAGTGGATAGAGCACTGGAGTCAGGAAGACTTGCATTCCAATGTAGCCTCAATCACTTACTAGCTGGGTGACTCTATGCAAGTCACTTAACCACTCAGTGCCTCATTTTCCTTGTCTGTAAAATGGGAGTAATAATAGTATCTTCCTCCTAGGGTGGTTTTGAGGATCAAATGAAATAATATTTGTTAAGCACTTAGCTCAGTGCTGATAGTAGGCACTTAATAAATTGCTTATTCCCTTTCCCCTATATTATTTCATTAAATGCCTTTATTCTTGTGCTAGGAAGCTTGGGGAGCTCTCCTAAGCCCATGTAGGCCGATGGTTCAAATGACTGATTCAGCACAAATAAGGAGCGATGATACATACTTGTAGTTCTTGTGCTGATTCTGGTTCTGGTTAGCTCTGACTCAGTTCTGTCTCCTTTTCTCCTATGGAGATGAAGCTTGCAAAGTTGCCTAGTATGGACCCAGAGAGAGTGGAAAAACCATCAGATCAGAAGAGGCACTGCTTCCCGACACCCCAGTACACACATTGGTAGGTTTTATATGTGTGTATCTGGGGGCAAGGCCTACCAGAAACCACCACATCACTGAGGTTTGAAAACTTCAATTGGGCAAGAAATAAACATTTTTGTTTTAGCTCGAAATAGCTGGTGGCATAATAGATAAAGCATTGGGTCTGGAGTCAGGAAGACCCAAGTTCAAATCCAGCCTGAGCCACTTTCTTCAACTGTAAAATGAGGATAATGATAGCACCTACCTCACAGAAATAAATGAGATAATATTTGTAAAGCACTTAGCACAATGCCTGGCACATATGAGGTGCTATATAAATGGGTTTTTTTTTTAGCTGCCTATGGGGGAGAGGTGAGAGGTGTCCACCAACATCTTCAATTGCCTCTGTCTCTCTCCCTCCCCCTGCCCAGTGGCTTGTAATCCTGTAAGTTCTATAGTTTAGAGACTTGGAATCCTACCCAAATCACTGGCAAGCAACTTCCCCTGTTGAAATCTTGGCTTCTCTTTTGGACCTGCTTCTGTTCTTGTAATGTATATAGGCCTAGTTATAGGCCACCACATCTCTGAGCTAAGTGTTTCCCTCTGACTAATAAAAGCAAGCCCATCAATGGGGCATTGTGAGCTATAATTCAGAAGAGAGGATTCTTGCTTAAATCCTGAGGTAGCCTACTGTGAAATCATAGGTCAAGGGAACTCTGGGTGCTGCAGCTTAAGACATTTAAAGGGATTTTATGTGGAAGTGGGACTAGACTAGATCAATTTGGCCCCAGAGGGTAGAGATAGGAACAGTGGTGGGAAGTGGCAGAGATGAAAAATTAAATTAAATTAAAAATTAAACTTGATATAAAGAAAAACATCCTAATACTTAAGCGCTATCTAAAAAAGAAATTGGCTGACATGGGAGCTAGTGCATTTCCTCTCCTCGAAGTCTTCTGATGATGGATGGATGGCCGTATGTCAGCCATGTTGCACAAGTGACTCAGACTAGAGACTCTGAGTTTCTATAATGTATTTGATGATTGGATCATCAGATCCCTTAGAGCATGGACAGTACCTTTTGTTAGTCCTTTTGTACTTCCTAGTAATAATGTGCTGTGTTCACAAGGGCTAATCCATAAATATTGATAACTGGATGATAACAGTGTTTCTGACAATAGAAATTGTTCATTTAAGTTTTAAAGTAAAACATGATATCTTGTGGTGAAGAAGAATTACAGGATAAAGGTTAACAAAACAAATGAAACAAAGTATAAAAACTAATTTTCTTACATAAAATGCTCACACTGATATCAGTTGGAGTTTTTCACACATAGCAAATACAGTCTAGGATTTTTGATTGTTTTTGTTTGGGGTGGGTTGTTTTTTTTTTAAGGAAGGAAATCACTTAACAAGTGACACATACTTTCTAATTTCCTTGCATTCCAGATCACTGTTATGATTAATGTGTATATAGATTTATTGTTCTGCAATTCCTTTCAGTGATGCATCTGTTTGCAATTAAAATTTGGTTTTCATGTTTTGTGTTCCTCTTAAATTTAGGTATTGCTTTTGAGCCTTCATCAAAGCAGTCTTACTTCTAGCTTGTGTTTCTCTCCTCTCCAAATGTTGTTTTCTGAAAAGAAAAGGAAGAAAGTCGCCCTGAGTCAACTCATTTAACCATTCTCACTGCTTTCTTTTTACCAAGAGTATGTTATTCAAGGTTTCTGGATAACTCCTGGCACACCTCAGAATACAAGCACTCAGAAAAATAAAATAAGCAGCTCAGTACTTTAACCACCATACGTGGTTCTCCATGACCACCCCCCCACCCCCCCCACATGCATATTTTGTTACCAGCCACAGATTAGCATGAGATAAAGCTGGAAAAGGAGGATGGTACCAGTACCAGTAGAATAGAAAGACTTGGGTACCACATGGAACAAGGGTGGAAGAGACAAAAGATAGGTTGGAGATTCCCCCGGGCTAATCCTGTGTCATTGAGGCTGTTTCTCATGGAACTCATAGAGCAAAAGGAAGCAGGTGAAGTTGTTTTGTGAGTCAAATCCCAGGGCATGATTATACCACCTCTTCCTTCATACAAAGGTGGTTTGGGGGTGGGATATTTAAAGAAAAGAAAGGGCAGTTCCTAATGCCAGTGGAGCTAAGGCTGGTCACAATTCTTGTTTTCTTTAAGGTAGTTAAGATTAGCAGTGAGAGAGGAACTGAGAAAATGAGTAAACAACTTCAGCAAGAGAAGAGAGGAACAGTGGCATCAGTGTGGTTGATGGTGTTTTCCCTCTTGTGGACATTTTGTAGGCTCCACTGGTCACTGGTCCAGGTCCACTAGAGGCAAGATTATGATATCTCTACCCATCCCCCTCTCCCATTCCAGTGGTACTGTGGCTATGCTTGGTACCTGTCCCAGTGTTGTGGGTTAGCTCGTTGGAAAAGCAAGTCCATGAACATACAAATAATTCAGGTTTGATCTAGGCTTCATTTCTGACCAAGCAAGTTGATATTCTATCCTATTCCACAAGAGCATATTAGACAGTATCCCTGGCATTATAGTCAGATTGTGGAAGGCCTTGAATGCCGCCTGAGAAAGGAGTTTAATCTTCATGTATTAGGCAGTAATCGCCAAAGACCAGCGTGATCAGATCTGTGTATAAGGAAGATTAGTCTGGCAATAGTATGAAAGGTGAATTAGAAGGTAAAGAGAGGGGTTGTTCTTCACAACTATCTTGCCCTTAATTTATCTCCTGAGACTCATTATTCATTACTCTCCTCACACTCTATGGTCCAGCCAGATTGACCTTGCTGTTCCTCATACATGACATTCCGTCTCTCATTTCTATGTCTTTGCCTCCCCCCATAACTGGAATGAATTTCCTTCTCACCTCTGCCTCCTAAAATCCCTTCTTTCTCTTCAAGATTAGGCTCAAGCACAGCCTTCTACTTAAAGCCATTTTCCAGCTGCTAGGGTGCTCCTTCCCTAAGTATTTTACATTTATTTTGCATGAGTAAAATCCTCCCTACTAAGATACTGTAACTTAAGGGGCAATGGATAGGGAGAGCCACCACTTAGAGAGTGGACTACACAGGAAAGCATCAAGTCCTAGTGGACTAGGAAAAAGACTTCAGCAGAGAAGCCATGAGGTATCGGAGGAGAAAGAGGAAGGAGGGCTGTTCTTGGAGTCCAAGAGAACTGGAGAACTGGACTGAACCAACTCCATGTTGGTCAGAACCCCCTTGCTTGCTAGGACACAAGAGCAGGAAGCAGAGTAATGGCCAGCAGCCATTGTTCATTTGATGGTTACAAGAAAAGGTCAAAAGAGAATGAAATAATGGGAATACTGACCAGACACTATTAAGACACAATCATACCATGACCAGCCTGAGGACCAGAATACACATTGACCTGAAATAATAAGTGTGTTTGATGATTGTGATAAACACAGAGAAGCATGGAAATACCTACATGAACTGATGCAGAATGAAGTGAGCAGAGCCGAGAAATATACACAATTACGGCAATGTAAATGGAAAGAACAACTACACACAAAAAAATCAAAAGTGAATGTAACAAAATTATAAAGATCAATGAAGAGCTATAACAAGACCCCCTAACTCAGCCTTTCATGGAGATGGGAGGTGCACAGCTGTTACACATTGCACATATTTTCATACTTTTTAAATGTATCAACCCATTGTACTGATTTTTTTCCTCTTTAAAAAATACTGTTTATTAAATGGATTGTCTCTCTGGGAGGGGGATACTTGGAATAACTATGGTGATGTAAGAAACAGAAGACATCAATGAAAACTTAAAAAAACAACAACCAGGTATGTTGTTTGTCATTCCAATCCACGGTCCTTTGCTTCCCCACCTCTTCTATGGAGTGCTGCCTAGGGAAATTCCTTCTATATTTTACCTATCTGAACATTTCCTGTCCAGTTACCCTTCCAGTCAGTGCAGAGTAGGGTGGGGGAAGAAGAGATTCCTCATTTTTGTAGCTTTGCAGCCTGTGATTTAATATGTGATATAGTGTGAGGGACAGCACAGTTTATTTATGTTAGCATTGGAGTTGTATTAGAGTGAAGAAGACCTGGGTTCATATTCTGCCTTAGACACCTACTAGCTGTGTAGCCCTGGATGAATCCCTTATCTTCTCTTGGAACTCTGTTCATCATCTACAAAATTCAGGGATTAGACAACGCAGCCTCTGAGGTCCCTTCCAACTCCAAATTTATGATCCTTTGATTGGAAGGCTTGATCCTTTCAATGCTCATTTTCTTTTCTGTGCTAATTGAAACTTGAATTGTTAATGGCCATTTACAGTGATTCTTGTATAAGTGTGTGGTTAGAGAATGAGAGCAGGGAATCTAACCCAAAGGGAAATAATATTTTCTGTAGCTCAAACTGAACTGGTGGACAACGAGTTGACTAGAGAAGAGAGATGCTTCCATTTTAGTAATATCCCAAATAGAACCATATCCACTTTCCATCCTACATCTATCTAAGGGAACTGGCTTCAGGGAAGTCTTTCTCAAGAAGGTATGTATGGCAATGGGGTATTTTTGGTCAGAGATGTGCAGGCAACTGACAACACTTTTGGGTTCTTGGAGAGAAGGGGAAAAGGAGGTGCTAAGATATGGGAGAAGGGCATAGAAAGGAAGGTAAGAAGCCCCTAAGTCCGATTAAGGGCAAGGAGGATCTAGACAAAGAAGTTTGGACTTTATTCAGTAGTTAACAGAGAATAATTGAAGATTTTTGTTTTTTAAAATTCTTTTTTTAGTGTTACAAATTTTTCCCTTATACAAAGAATTGAAAAAGTGTACGTGACACCATGAAACTGTTACCCGTTGTTTGATTTATGCAAAAGTATATATTAAATTTAACGTGGTAGTTCCAATACTGCTCAGCTTGTCTGTATCCCTAGCTGAAAATCCTTCTACTCTCTTCTATTTTTAAAATGTTTCATTGATATCCCCCTTTTTTGAGGGGGATCACTTCTATCTCCCATGAATTCTCCCAAAATAAAATTATTCTTGTGGCAAATTAGCAAAATCAATCAAAGAAATCCATATATTGGCCATATCTGAGAATATGTATTTCCTTCTGCCAAGAGGTGGGAATTATGATTCATAATAAATGAAAGATTATGTGAAAAACACTGTGCTGAGCCCTGGGTATACAATAGAGTCTCTGCTTTCAAGAGACTCACAATGTAATTAGGGAAGACAATAATATGGAGGAGATTTCATCTGAAAGTTAGATGGAAAGGACCTATGGACTTTAGGGTGCAGCAACAAGGCAGAGAACAATGGCTCTTCTTTAAAGGAATTTTCACTGGAAAAAATAATACATATTTTTGATATCAAGCTATTAGAAAGTGCCAAGAATTTTGGTGGTGAGGGCTTTCTTTTCTGGACTTTCTGTAGCTGAGGGTTGCTAAGGAGGTAGACTGCAGACTCCATTGACAGGCCATGTCTCCACAAGGGTTGATTTCCTCTATGGTGGCTGGAGGGGTATGCTTGAAGCTAGACCGGTAGCATGGATGATACTAGTATTCTTGGGCACCTTGAGCTCTGGGTCTTGAACTGTGTCACAACCCTGAAGTCTGTGATATTGAGGATCTGGTCTATCACAACCTGAAGGGATGATTTGACCCACCTGGCACATGTCACTTTTAATATCTTACTGAGAATGCTTAGCTTTTGCACTTTTGCACTTTTGTCCCATCAGTGGCAGTTATTGAGCAAGTAGTGGCGGTGTTAGGTAGGCCCCTTTCCCACAGGGTTTGCTTCCCTAGGTGATGGTTGCATGGGCTGGTCTGGAAGCAGGACCAGTGGTCTGGGGAAACTTCTCTTCTGGGGGGGGGAGGGTAGAGGGGGGAGATTATAGTCCAAATGGTGATGATGGTTTGACACACCTAGTACATTCCTCTTTGTGTCTCTCTTTAGACACCTTGTGGCTTGAAGTGGTAAATACAGTTTAATGACTTTTGTACTATATCTTTTAACCCGGTACAGCTACCACTAGTCTTTCAAAGAGATTTTCTTTTTAAAAGGGAAAGGACTCATGTACAAAAATATTTATAGCAGTAATTTTTGTTGTAGCATAGGACTGGAAACAAAAATGGGTGTAATTCAATTGAGGAATTGTTGAATTATGTTTTATGAATATAATAGAATATTATTATAACATAAGAAATTACAAAAAAAAATTAAGAGAAACTTGGAAATGCATTTTGAAATGAACAGAACCAAGAGAACTCTTCATACAATGAATGCAATATTTTAAATTAAAACAGCTTTGAATGATTTAAGAACACCGATCAAGGCATTGAAAACTCACAACTCCAGAAGACTGATAATGCCTTCCATCTGATAGAGAAGTGATAGGCTATAAATATGGAATGAAGTATACATTTTCAAATATGGCTATTACAATCTAAATTTGTTTTCCTTGACTATATTTTTGTAACAGGAGAGAGCTTTTGTCTTGAGGGAGAGAAATTAGAGGGGATGAAGGGAGATAGGGATAGTGATGCAAGCAAATGGAAAGAGAAGAAAGAAAAGAATGCAGTATATACAGAGGATATGGGGAAGAGAGGGAGGTGTTCCAGAGAGAGAGAAACACAGATAAGCAGAGCAATGCTGGTACTACCATATTAAATTTAATGTATATTAAGAGGAACAACCTATGTGTAGTGGACTCAAGGTTTCACATATAATCTCCATTTTATGACCTTCTTTGTTAATTGAAATGTTCATGTTTGTTGATATCCTAGTTCATAAAAATAAATATTGATTTTTACCATGCACTTTTTCTCTTTGCTTTATGAGAAAATACTTCTCATAGATGTCATCCTTCACCTTTCTTCATAAGATTTTACAGACAGACAAATTTATATTCCAGTTCTAGCAGTTTTGCTTTTGGCCGCTGTGTCTCTCCATGTGGCAAGTGAGTCAGATGGTTGTTGACTAAGGCATTTTCTGGGCTCTTTTGGTCTTATTATGACAACTAATTTGCATTGGTAAAACTTCTGGGTAAAATTATCTCAAGTGGTGTCAACGTGTCATTTTTATCCATTTCTCATTTTTAAATTTTTAATTACTTGTTTAAATGATTCAAGATTAAATCATTTTAATTGTACTCCATATCTTTTTCTTATAACTCTGTCTTGCTCTGTCATTTACAAATTTTGATCTTAATTTTGATAAATTGATGGTACTCCTGTGTACTGACAGCTGACTAATGGGTAACTCCCATATCAATAACAAGTCTTTTCTTGTCTTAAAATGTAACCTACTTTGTTCTTTATGGTGTTATTTGGTAGTCACTGTATCCAATGCTTAACAGTTCTTCCCGCCGACCCCCAATAAATGTGTACATGATACAGAGGCTTGAGGCTTCTCTGTAACCTCTGAGGCCAAAGGATCTATCATTTCTTTTCCCTCAACCATATTTTCCCAAATATTTCTCCCCATACTCACCTTTTCCTACTTTTATTTTGAAGTATTAGCTTATATTCTGTTTTAATCTAAAAGGACTTATCAAATTCTTTGTAGAATTTCTCTACTATTTCATCTTCAGAAACTGATGTTGGCATATAAATTGCAATTATTTTCACAATGATATTTTTGCAAATTGCATTACTTTGCCAGCTTACAATATTGCAGTACTTACTATTGGCACTTCAGTGGTAATGAAATGTCCTATGAAATAATGTCAAGGAAGCTTCTGCTCACTCTTTTCTTTTCCTTTCAAATGAGTTCCTATGAACTGTCCTGTCATTTAGCCATAATCAGGAGTGTGTTGGAGCCAGCTGAAACTGGCTCTGCAGAGCAGATTGTTAAATTTTGAGTGTATTTACACTTTTGAAAATAAGAGCTTCATTTATTATTTTGTCATTTGGGTTTAAGAAAATAATGGAAAAATGTTAATAATGCAGATTAAACTTAAAAATGTGTCATACATACTTTTTTTTTTGGAGAGTTGAATATTAAACATTTACCAGCATACTGCTGTCTGTAAGTTCCTTTTTTTTTTCTTTTAACAAGTTTTTTATTGATGTCTTCTGTTTCTTACATCATAATTATCTCATGTATTCCTCCTCCTCTCCTTCCCAGAGAACCATCCCAAATAACAAATAATATTTTTGGAGAAGAAAAAAAAATCCAGCACAATTGATAGGTATATTGAAAAAAACTGAAAACATGTAATGTGTAGTCCCTATGGACCCCATGAAGGAGTGGGTGGGTAGAGGGTAACTTCTCATATCTCTTCATTCAAGTCCTTTTGATCTTTATAGCATTGTTACATCTCCTTTTTTGGTGTATAGTTGTTCCTGTTATTATTGTGTATATTTCTTGGCTGTACTCACTTCACTCTGCATCAGTTCATAATGATCTTTCCATGCTTCTCTATATTCATCACATGAAACATTTCTTGCAGCACAGCAGTATTCCATTATTTTCATGTATTATAATCTGTTTAACAGTTCTCTAATCAGTGGGCATCTACTTTGTTTCCAATATTTTGCCATCGAGAAAAGTGCTGCTACAAATATTTTGATATATGTGAGAGACATTCTTCTTATTGATGACTTTCTTGGGTTTTAAACCCAGAAATGGAGTCTCTAGCTCAAATGGTACATTTTAGTCACTTTCTGGGCATAATTCCAAATTACTTTCCAAAATAGTTATACCATTTCACAGCTCTACCACCAACATGTATGCCTATTATTCCACAATCCCTCTAACATTGACTATTATCACTTTTTGTAATCTTTGCCAATTTTGCAGGATATGAAGTGAAAACTCAGGGTTGTTTTGATTTGCATTTTTCTTATTATTAGTGGTTTGAAGCATTCTTTAATGTGGTTTCTAGTTTTGTTATTGTCGAGAATGTCAAGATTGATATGACTCAGCTTCTCCAGCAATATTTCTAATCCATCGTCTATGGACAACCATCTCACATTTGGAGTATAAATAGTTAAATTAAAGTTTGTTGATTGTTTAAAAACTGACTCTTAGCACCCTCTGCCTTCTTTCCTGATACTCTGCAACCACCACTATAAATGGAACAGGAAAAAATAAATAAATAAAAATGGAACAGGGATGCCCAGTACCCAGGGCCATTTTTTAATTTTTCTTTATCTCATAGGTTGCCATGAACAAAAAAACAATTTCATTGCCATGTAGCCAGCTTACTGGTGATGTGCCTCTCTCTGATTAGCTAGCTCAAAACCTTTCTAGCATGGCAATTTTGCTCCACAGATATAGCCTTCTACAACACAAGGTCACCTCCATTCTATAAAAGGGTTCTAGAGGTTGACTTTGTGGAATACCTATCTAAATACAAAAAATAAACAGAATCATAGAACCTCAGAGCTGGAAGGGCTTCAAAGGCCACAAAGTCTAAACTATACTTGAACAAAACAGAATTTGCAAAATTCCCAACAAGTGTTTATTTAGCTTTTGCTTGATGAATTTACTCCTTCCTGAGGCAGACCGCTGGGGACACCACTAATTAACTTCTTTAAAGAAAAAAAAGTATTGATATCTTTAATTTTTTGTATCAGAATTTCTCCCAGTATTCTCCTCCACATTCTCAGAAAACCATCCTATGTAACAGTATTTTTAAAGAAAAAGAAAAAAAGACAGAAAAAAAATCCTAAAATTAATCAACACATCAAAAAATTCTGAAAATATATGAAATGTTGCATATCTATGGACCTCCCACCTTATAGAGGGGTGCAGTTGGAGATGGCTTCTCATATCCCTTTCAATTTCAAATGTTTTGTGGTCGCTGTTCTTTCCATTTACATTGTTGTAGTCATTGCATATATTGTTTTCTAGTCCCTCCTTACTTCATTCTGCATCAGTTCATGTAACTCTGTGCTTCTCTGTATTCATCACATAGGTACTTTCTTACAATGCAGTAATCTTCCATCACATTCACATACCACATTTTGTTTAGCTCTTTCCCATGTAATGAACATCTACTTTATTTCTAGTTTTTGGCCACCACAAAAAGTGCTGCTATAAATATTTTCGTGTATATGGGTACTCTTTTTATTGATAACCTCCTTGGGGATATATGCCTAGTAGTAGAATCTCTTGGTCAAAGAGTATGATTCTAACTTCTAATGGAAATTATTTATTATATTGTGTCTAAGTCAGTGTAATTATAACACATGTAGTAAGTGGTGAAACATTTGTTCCCTCCTTCTCCCTTTCCCTTTTGAGTAACTGGGGAAAATAGAATGTCCATTCCAAGGGTTATTCATGATGATAGCTGAGGCTGGTAACTGGAGGAGAGACTGTTCACTAGTAATCACTTGTGAAAGTGGTAAGAACCAAAAAAGAAAAGAAAGACTGATAAAATGTTTTTGCCTCTGTTTTGCATGAGATGGCATTGAATGATGAGAGAGCCCATTTAAGACTTCCCTGCTGTAATGAGCAATCATGATTCCCGAAGATGATGATAAATTATGCTTCCAATCTCTTAGCAGAGAATTGATGGACTAAAGGTAGAGAATGAGACCTATATCCTCAGATATAGTCAATGCATGGTTTATTTTGCTTGACTGTATTTTTTTTTTTAAGCAGGGATAGTTATGGATGGGGAAGAAGGAATGTGATACTGAGAGAGAGAGAGAGAGAGAAGAAATAAAAAAGTATTAGTAAAACATTTTAGAACTACCCATGATGAAGTTTGGAATGGGAAACAGACAAGCAGGGTAGTGCTGGAACTACCATGTTAAATGTAATATATATATTATTTTTTTAAAAACCCTCTATGTAAAAGAGAATCACAGTTTCAGATATAATCCTCTTCTTTTGCTCTTTTTCTTGTATAAGAAAATGATTTTTGTTGTTGATATTTATCAGGTACAGAATAATAGAAAATAAAATAAATACTCTACTTTCCTAAGGAACTGCAAGACTGTCCTACTGAACCATGAATGTCAGCAGGAAGTTAGAGAAAGAGAGGAACACAATTTCCTCTTCTCCCTTTCCTTTGAGTGGTGGGCAAGAGCAGGCAGAGATAGAATTTACCACCAAGATACTTCTACCAGAGGATAAAAAACCGTCATGAGAAATGTAATTGACTCAGGGCATATATGTGTGTGTGTGTGTGTATGTATGTGTATGTGAATGTATGTGTATATACATACATGGCACAGCTAGGTGGCACAGTGGATAGAGCACTGTGCCTGGAATCAGGTAGACTTATCTTCCTGAGTTTACATCTGGCCTCAGACATTTACTAGCTGTGTGACCCTGGGTAAGTCACTTAACCCTGTTTTCCTCTGTTTCCTCATTTATAAAATGAGCTGGAGAAGAACATGGCAAATCACTCCAGTATCTTTGCCAAGAAAACCCCAAATGGCATCATGAAGAGTCAGACAAGACTAAATAGACATAAACATGTATGTATCTTTAAGGGTAACACTGCTTACTCATCCTAGGATTTCTGTTTTCTTCTTTCTGATAACATTTTGCTCTATGATATTGTGAATGGAATGGGCCTGGAAATGAGGGGTTGTTCTCAGCATACTAAGGGGAATAGGTATGTTCTTCCAGGTCTCTTGGATAGGAGACTCCTTGTTATCCCCCATGAAGGGAAGGAAACAGACATATATTACATGTGTACTATGTGCCAGGCACTCTGATAAGTGTTTCACAAGTATTATTTCATTTATCTTCACAATAACCCTGGGTAGTAGGTGCTATTTCTATGTACATTTTACAGATGAGGAAACTGAGGCACAGAGAGGTTACGTGAATTGCTTAGGGTCACACAGCTAGTTGAGGCTAGATCCCTTCCAAATTCAGCAAATATGTAGCCTTTGGGACCAAGCCCAGAAGTAGCTAAAACAAGGGCTCATTTTGCAGCAGCGCTACATTTGGTCATTGACTTAGAAGAACCAATGTTGTATAAAAAATATGCTACTCCCCCCAGAGACTGAGGTGGTATAGGAGAGGGTGTACTCTCTGAGGTATTGGGAGAAAATGTTTGTACTTCTTTTCTTGCCTTATCTTCAAAGTAAATATCCCATTGTAAATGTTCTTTGATGTTTCATTGGCTAAATGGAACTGAGGGTGCTAGTCTAATCGGTATCTAATAGTGGGAGTGTAGCAAACACGAGAATAGGGATTGAGGTGATAGCATTTGAGAAAGAGATACCCTCTGCCCTTCAGAATACTCCTAGACCCTGAGAAGGAGATATACACAAACTTCTTCTGGGAGAGGAAGGTGAGAGTTCTTGATGAGAGAGAGAGACAGAGAGGGAGAGGGAGAGACAGAGAAAGTCCAAATTAAAAATCACTCCCCAGGCTTGTGAGATAAACCATAGATATAGATATAGATATTTGCACACACACACACACACACACACATATACCTATATATACACATATACACACATATATATACCCATATAAAGCTATATGCACATTAATATAGCCAGGATCATTGTTACCTCAGGACCCTTCATGTACTCTACGCTTTAGCCAAACTTTTCCCCAATTTTGTCCCATGCTTTTCTGCCTCCATGCAGTCATACCAGCTGTCCTTTGTGCCTAGAATTTCCCTGCTCCACATCTCTTTATGTTAGATATTTCTCTTCCTTCAAGGTTCAACTAAGGTGCCATTTCTGTGTCTCCCACCCTTGAAGTGGGGAACTTTCTCATTTTCCATCTTTGCTGCCTCAAGTCATGGCAGCTTAGCTTCATTTTTTGTATTTGTTTTTTTGACATGGTCACTAGACTGGAAGATAAAAGGAATACTGTAGACATGGCGTATCTGAATTTCAGGAAGACATTTGGCAAGGGCTCCTGCAATAATCCTTGTGAACAGGATGGAGAGATATGGGTTGTTAGAGGATAGTAGAGTCACAATAAACTCAGAACTGATTAGATGGATCAATGTCAGGAGTGTCCTAGCCTCTATTCTATCAGACATTTGTATCAGTGACTTAGTTGAAAGCAGAGATGGGGTGCTCATCAAATATATGAATGGCATGAAACTCTGAGGGATGGCTAATGCACTAGTTGACAGAATCAGAATCCAAGAAGATACTGACAAACTATCAAGATTGGCTGAATTTTTATAGAGACAAATAGAAGAAAATAGTTGAGCTCCTAAATGTGCAGTAAAAAAATAGATTTAACTGAACAAATAAAAGATTGGGGGAACAGCTATGTAATATTGCTTATACAAAAAAGAATCTGGGGAATTTAGTAAATGGAAGCTAAATATGAGTTAATAATTTGACATGACAGTCTAAAAACTGAAAAGAGCTCAGGCTGTACTAACCAAAACTTAGGATCCAGAAAGAGAAAGCATGATAGTCCTGTGCAACAATCTGGGTCAGACAACATCTGGAGGATAATGAGTAGTTCTGAGTGCCATATTTTAGGAAGGCAGTGACAAATTGGATGGTGATCAGAGAAATGTGATAAAAATGGTCAAAGGACTCAAAAGGAGGAACTGAAGACATTTAGGCTACAGAAGAAAACTCTTAGGAGGACATGCTAGCTGTCTTTAAACATCTGAAGGGCTGTCATGTAGGAGAAGGATTCAACTTTTTCTGTTTGGCCCTAAGAGTAGAACCAGAAATGGTGAATGAAAATTTCAGAGAGGCAGATTTTGGTTTGGTATAAATACAGCTATCCAAAGTGGAATGAATTGTCTTAGGAAGGCTTGTATCACTCATCACACGAGGTCTTCAAGTAGAGAACTTAATAGCAAAGATTTCGGTTCAAGTACAAAAAGGACTAAAAGACTTCTGAGGAGGTTCCTTCCAAATAAGAGACTCTGTAGTTCTGTGATTCAGTACCTACTTATCAGATATCCTTCCCATGAAAAACTCATCTGATTCTCTATATTTAAAAATTTAACTGTATTTTAGTCATTGATTTGAGATGATTCTGTTTTTTAAATGTGATTTTCTAGCTGGTTTTATTTCTTGACTCAAAGGTAATTTTTTTTTTAGTCATTGATTTGAGATGATCCTGTTTTTTAAATGTGATTTTCTAGCTGGTTTTATTTCTTGACTCAAAGGTAATTTTTTTTTTAGCTAACAAAATTTTATGGATTTATCAAATGTCAATTTCAAAAGCATGTTTTAAAGAGATTTTAACAAATCTGCCCCCAAAATTCATTGTACTGATCCTTTTGTAGATAATGGAATTAATAATAACTAGGATTTCATTGGTTTAATTCTTAATCAGTTTAATCTTATAATACCTTTTAAAAATTTTGTCATATAATGTCTTTTAAAGTATTTAAGAGATGAGCAAGGTATAGCAAAGAACTGGCAACAAAGTAGATGTCCACCATTTGGCCCATGGTCAAAGAAAATGTAGTATATGAGTGGAATGGAATATTACTGTGTGGTACAAAATCACAAATGTGATGAATACAGAGAAGCATAGAAAAATCTACATGAACTGATGCAAAGTGAATTAAAGAGAATCAAGAAAAGAATGTAAATGAAATATAAATGACTATAACAATGTAAATTTTTGAAAAACCCAAAATAATTGAAACAATGTTGCAAAATTATAATAACCAAAGCTTATACTAAAAGAAGAGATATAAGAAAACAATTCCATCCCTTCTCTGCCCCCACATTCTACCTCTTTGCAGAGGTTAAGGAATCATGGATGTGGAACACTATATATAACATTAAACTTTTTTGATATATTGGTCTATTTTGCTTAATTTTTTTCTTTATTTTAAGAGATGGCTGTCTGAGAAGTGGTGGATGGAGGGATACAATGTGAAATGTAGATAGTAGTCTTCTGGAGTTAGCTTACTGTGAAGCTGATTGTTAAATTTTCTGTATGAACGTTTACATCTTAGAAACTGGCAAATGCTATAAATCAGGGTTAGATTTATTGTCTTGTTGATTGTCTAGGCTTGAGAAAGTGAGAGAGAAAATGTTAGTAATGCAGATTAAACTTAAAAGCATGTGTGTACATGTCCACCCCTTTCCCCAGAGAACTTATTGTTAAATATATACCAACACACTCATGAATATAGGTGATGTAAAAAACATAGGAAATCAATAAAATTGATTTTTTAAAGAACTACTCACTGGGGGAAAGTGGAAAGGAAAGCTATAATTTTATTAATTGAAAAAAAAATTAAATTTTTAAAAAGCTGTTTGGGGAAGGGAAGCCAAGCAGCTTTTAAGAATTTATTTTGTTTGTTACAGTCTGACCTATTGCTTCTTTCCTTACCTGATAGAGAAGATAGGAGGCTACTGGCTAAAATACTGACTAAAAAGCTCTAGGAAGGGGGACATCGTAGAATACAAAGAGAGAGTTACAGAGAATACTTGGAGAGGCAAAGCTGCACAGCAGCTCAGTAGCTCCCTTTGCTGGTTCAGAACAGCTGACATCCAAGGAGGAAAGGAAATAAGCGCGCGCGCGCACACACACACACACACACACACACACTCTGTGTATAAAATCTATTTTAAAATAAGTAAAATAAAGATGTGCTATACATTAAAAAATATATAAAAGTCATCTATCCCCATGTGCTCTCTTCTTCACTCCATCCTACAAAAGCACTCTTCATCTTGACCCTCCCTCTCCTCCTCTGTTCTCTGGTGAAGAGATCGTCCTTCTCCTTGCCAAGGTCAGCCACTCTACCTGAGCTTTCTTTCGCATATTCTCCTGGCTCCTCCAGGAATTTGACATGCCAGTCATTTCTACCCTTCTTTAATCTCTTTCCATTTAGTGGCTCTTTTCTGCGGTCTTTGAACATGGTAGGGTTTTCCCATTCTTATTTAACACCAAGAACTGCTATTGGGTCTAATGAGGTGGGGTGCTATACCTCCTCCCTCTCCATCAAGGGGCCTATCTCTTCTCTGAACATGTAAGTGTAGACCAGATTCAGTTCTGGGGGAACCTGACCTACAGAGGCAGGGCTCAGGATCTTTCATCTTCCTGTCTATGGCTCTGTATGCTCCCACTTCAGAGCCACAGGGGAAATTACTTAAACTTTAGGTTTTGGCTAATGTATAGATTATTTCCCATGGGGTGGAGTAAAAAGGTTCTCAATGAATCATGTAAAGTAGGCACAAGACAGCTATTTATTTCTTCCACATAAAAGAAATGCCAAAACAAAACAAATTTTAAAAGCTCACAGACTAACAATGTACGTTGACAAAGAATGAAAACAGGCTACATTAACTTCTAAATACTGTTGTGCTCTCCTGGGAGATTGGAACTTAAACATCTGAACATGAAGAAATTTGCGGAATTGCTAAATAAACGTTGTACATTTCACCTCAGCTCTGTACTGTCCAAATAGTTCCCTCCAAGTACGTGTCTCCTGGCAAGCCAGGCCCGGGTTTGAACTCATCTTCTGCCATTGATGATCTTATATTCCCAGAAGTGTTGTAGTGGATTTAGAAAAAGCATTTTTAGCACTGATTAAGAACTCATTATCTCTTCAAGAGATCTTGAACTTACAAAATGTGCTCCAAGCTTGGAAATGGCTATCTCAGGACTGCTGCTAGGTCACCTAAACTAGGCAAAGAAATACAAAACAGAAGAGGCAGATAGGACTCTGAGACTCAGTCGTTAGCTCCCACATGCTCACAGCCACCATTCAGCCATATTTACAGGAAGGCAGACCTTCCCCCATCCCTCATGGGAAGAGTTACTTGCCACACCTCTCAGAGAATTGAAGTAAAAGAGCTTACAAAATCGGTTTCTCCTTTTTTAACTGACAGAGCTCCCTAACTCCCTGCAGCTGCTATGGGGTAGGGGGAAGGACCAAGAGACAGCCTAGCACAGGGGTGGGGAGCCTTCAGCCTCCAGGCCACATGTAGCCCGCTAGGTCCTCAAGTGCGGCCCTTTGACTGACTCTAAACTTCACAGAACTGATCCTCTGAATAAAAGGATTTGTTCTGTAAAACTTGGACTCAGTCAAAAGGCGGCACCCAAGGACCTAGAAAGCCACATGTGGCCTCAAGGCTGAAGGTTCCCCATCCCTGGCCTCGAATTTGCTGCAATATCCCAAGGGCCAGTGCTAAATTCAACACGTAGTCATGAATGACCCCAGAGTCCTTGGAAATTGCCCAAAGAGCAACTTCTACAGGCCCATTTCCACACACGTTCTATGGAGTGTAATCTCTGCTACACTTAACAAACAATCACTTATTCATGCAAAGTGAAGTGAACAGAACCAAGAGAACATTATATTCAGTAACAGCAATGTTGTAATGATGATCAGCTGTGAAAGACTTAACTACTCCGATCAAGACAGTGATCCAAAACAATTCCAAAGGACTCATGAAGAAAAATGCTGGTGAACTCTGAGTGCAGACTGAAACAGACTTTTTAAACTTTATTTTTCTTGAGTTTTTTTTTTTTGGTAGGGGGAGGAGGTTGTTGGTTGTAACATGGCTAATATGGAAATATATTTTGCATGACTTCACAAGTATAATTGATATTACATTGCTTGCCTTCTCAAGAGGTGGGGGAGGGGCCAGAGGGAGAGAGAATCTAGAACTTAAAATTTTTTTTAAATGTATGTTAAAAAATTTTTACATGTAGTCGACAAATATTTAGCAAAATAAAAATATATTTAAAAAACCCCTCACTTGACACTGCCTCCTCAAGGTTTGTTTTTCCTCCATTTCTTTGCCAAACTCCTGGAAGGAAACGTTTACATCCATTGTCTTCACCTCTTCACCTCCATTCACTTATTCCCTGCAATATTGTTTCTGTCCTCACCACTCAACTGAAAACCCTTTCTGCAAGGTTACCGGGAGTCTCTTAACTGCTCAATCTAATGGTTTTTTTCCTCAATCCTCATCATTCTTGACCTCTCTGCATACTGTTAACTGCGTCTTCTTCCTGAATCTGTTCTCCTCTCCTTAGTTTTGTGATACTGCTGTCCCCTGGTTTTCTTCCTAATTGTCTGGTTGCCCTTTTCAGTCTTCTTCAAAGAGACAGTACTCATCTCCTGATCTCCCTTTAGTGTAGGCTCTGTCCTGGGCCCTTTCCTTCTCTTTCCACACACACTTTCTCTTGGTGATCTCATCAGCATCCATGGGTTCAGTTGTCACCTCTGTATTTCCATCTAATCTCTCTCCAGAACTCTAGTCCCATTTCGCCACTCTGCCGTACAGTACCACTCGCCATATCCAAAACAGAAATAATTATCTTTCTATCTCCTCTAATATTTGTTCTTTCTGTTGAGAATACAGCCATCCTTCCAGGGTAGGAAACCTTGGAGTCAATCTCAACTCTCCCCCTTTTCTAATTCCCCTCTCCCCCGTCACCAGGTTGCCAAATCTTGTCAATTCTACCTCCCCAGAATCTCTTGTTTCTGTCCCCTTCTCTCCACTCACACAACCACAACTCCAATTGTTCTCTTTTCCATCTGTTCTGATCCATTGTCCATGTAGCTGTCAAGATAATTTTCCTAAGGCACAGGTCACTCCTCTGGTTAAAAACTTTCGGTGATTTTCCATTGCCTCCAGGAAAAAATACAAATTCCTCAGCCCAGCATTTAAGGTCCCCCACAGTCTGACTCCCCCCTATTTTAATAGCCTCATTTCTTACAACTTCCTTTCATGAACTCTACATTCCATTGACTTCTGTTGTTGTTCAGTTGTATAGAGTCTTCGAGACCCCATTTAGGGTTTTCTTGGCAAAGACACTGTAATGGTTTGCCATTTTCTCCTCCAGCTCACTTTATAGATGAGGAAACTGAGGCAAACAGGGTTAAGTGACTTGTCTAGGGTTACACAGCTAGTAAGTATCTGAGGCCAGATTTGAACTCAGGAAGATGAATCTTCCTGACTCCAGACCTGACACTCTATCCAATGTACCACCTAGCTGCCCCAATAATTGGACTTATAGTTGTTCCCCAAACTTGATATTCCCATCCTAGGTCTAAATTGTACTTTCTCTCCCCTTCTCTCTGCCCCCCTCCCCCTCTCCCCCACCATTTCTTATCCAGTTGCATTTCTGGACTTCTTGGTCATCCTCCCAATAACTTCATCTTTGTTAGGAAATATCATCCTGCAAGATCCAATCAGCCTTGGTATTCACACCTTATCAGTACCCTCTGTCCCTCTGTTTAGAAGGTGGAGCCATGAGCTCCTCAGCCTTCAGTTAAGGAGGAGGCACAAGACAGACATCTCATTTCTCATCTGGCTGCACTCATTTCTATTTTGACTTTTCCACCATGCCTTCATTGGGTACCTTCCTGATATCCTCCTTCCCCCCCACCTCTTCCAGCTTTCTTTTGTATTTTGTCTTCCCTCATTAGATTGTAAGCTCCTTGAGGGCAGGGATTGCCTTTTTTTTTTTTTTTCATATTTATATCCCCAGTGTTTAGCACAGTGCCTGGTACATCATCTCTTTTCCATGTCTTCCTTCAGGGCTCAACACAGGTGCTACCTACTTCATGAAGCTTTCCCTAATTCCCCTCTTCCTGGTTGCTCATGTTCTCTAGTTCTCAATTTTTTTTGTTCTCTCTCTTTTTTTTCTCTCTCTCTCTCTTTCTGTTTTTTTTTATCTACACACTCACACACACTTCATTTTTGTCTTTATCACCAACACCCAGCACATTGCCTGGCATGTGATAGGCACTTAATAAATGCTTGTTAGTTTGAATGATGCTTTGAATTATCTGAAGTAGCAGTGTCAATATTTGTCATTTCCAGTTCATAATTAATATTCAGGCACAAATAGTGTTATTTTCTAAAAACCACTCCTTAGATTTATTTTGGTAGCCATAGAGTACAATGTAAAATGTAATAACCTAACCCAAAGATGGTTGAGGGTCTAGTATGCCTTTATCATAGCAACCATTAGAAGAAGAGGGTCTAATTTTTCTTGTGAGTATGATTCTTATGCCAGTCTTTTATAGAAAACAAGTGACTGGTATAATGCTTATACTTTGAAAGTACTCAGATTTATTTTTTCATTGAAGGCATATGTTTAACAGGCTACATCTCTTTCATCTATTGCAAATGAAAATCTTAAAGTACAAGTGTCAATAGAACCATCAGTACAATTCTACAGCTTTGTCAATTTAGCTAATCAAAAAGTAAATTACTTGCTAATGTAAATCATTAGGCTAGGCAATAGGAAAGGTAGAAAGAGTTTGATTCCCAACTCTTATAGGTAACCTTGGGCAAGTTCTTTAAGCTTTTGCAGCCTCAGTTTCCAAATTTGCAAAGTGATCAAGATGGAATATAAAGAAACATGGAAGACACTTTGTGAAATAATGCAAAGCCAGAAAAGCAGAACTAGAAGAATACTTGCTAAAAGGAAAAGTATATAAGAATAAATGGACACAGAAACCTGATAGGGGATTGTTGTTGTTGTTCACTAGTTTTAATTGTGTCAAACTCTTTGGGACCCCATTTTTTATTTTCTTGGCAAAGATATTGGAGTGATTTGCCATTTCCTTCTTCAGCTCATTTTATTGAAAAGGAATTGAGAAAAACAGGGTTAAGTGACTTGCCCAGGGTCACACAGCTAGTAAGTGTCTGAGGCCAGATTTGAACTCAGGAAGATGAGTCTTTTGACTCAAGGCCCGGCACTCTGTACACTATGCCACCTCTGTTATTTAAAAGTTGTTTTTGACATTTTGTGTAGTTAAATACTTATTTAAGTATATTTGAGTATAAATTTATTTAAGTATAAACGATTGTAGACCAAGTTTGAGTGGCTGTTTTGATCTCTAATATTAAATTTAAAACAAATCGCTTACTTAAGTATAAATGATTGTAGACCAAGTTTGAGTGGCTGTTTTGATCTTTAATATTAAATTCAGAACAAATCACTTTAAAAAATAAAGCCGATTTTTAAGCTGATTCAGGGTCAGTACAAAGGCAGGCTTTTAGACCGCTGGCTGCACTGAGGAGTTAAGAAGAGGAGTAAGTGTGAGAGTGTCTTAGGTGCTATATCAATTTTATGTGGCTGCAAGTGTTGTTGCTATAGGGGAAGAATAACCCCACTGTGGGACCTGGCGGAAGTATGCTGTAGCCAGCTCAGATGGGGCCAATTGTGAAATTTTCAGTGTGAGCATTTATTTATACCCTGGAAGTCAGCAAACTACTAATCAGGGCTTGATTGTTTTCTGTTGATTAAGAAAGTGGTGGAGAAAGTTTTAATAATACAGATTAAATGTAAATGCTTGTTGTGGGTACATTTACCCCTTCTCCTCCCCCATCCCATTGGCAAACCTTTACCAGCACACTCCTGGACCAAGGCTTTTGGCTGTCCCAGGGCTCCTTTTCCCTTCCTTTACCTTTTCCCATCTCCCTAGCTGTCCTTTTTCAGTGAAGGTCTTACCCAATCAATACTTCTTACACCTAGGCAGTTGCTGTAGCCCCAAGCTTCTTAGCCTTCTTTGAGTCACATGCCTTTTTCACAATCAGATAAAACTTGGACCTCTTCTCTGAGTAATGTTTTAAATGCACAAAGTAAAATACATAGGATTTCAAAGAAAATAGATCATATTGAAATAAAGATGTAATTTTTCCTACGCTAGGTCATGAACTCCTTGGATAATTATCCATGGACTACTTCCACGGATACCTAGATCCAGCAGCATGAATCACAGCTCTAAATGCAAGTAATCCAGGTTGGTCCCTTAAGAAGGCTTTGTGTGTGTGTGTGTGTGTGTGTGTGTGTGTGTGTGTGTGTGTGTGTGTGTGTGCGTGTTTTCATAATGCTGGAAGGCTCAGGCTGGGGAGGGACTGGGAAGGGGAGGGGGCCGGGGAATGGTGGCCTCTATAGGCAGAACAGAGGAATATTTTAACTGTTATCCTTGTAAAATATGTTCTTTTAATTTTTAAATAGTAAAGTGGTTTTTAAAAGGATTTTAAACTTTGAAGCAGCTGTACTGAGCCTAATTTAAGTATGGGCCTATAATAAAGGGGAAAGATGAGGAATTCAGTTCTAGACATATCACTACATCTCATCATAACCTTATGGAATGGTTCTGGTTGCTTTTGAGATTATCTGCCCCTTTGGCATTTTTCCTGATGAAGACGCAACTAATAGTGGTCTGTCACCCTGGAAACTCCGTCTTGTGACGTAGAATCGTGAGTATTTCACCTACCCTTATTTTGGCCAAGTCTTCCAACTGGAGGCCATTACCATACTGAGTCATTTAAGGACTTTGCCTCCCTTCAAGATGCATCTCTTAGGGGGGCAGGTTTTAGTAGCCCTGATCCAGGAAGGGATCTGAGGGTGTAAGTGACCCCACTTTCTTAGCTAGTAACTCTCAGGATCTTTATGCAGGGCATGACAGGAGAGTGAGCTGGCTGAATTGTGCCTTATAAACAGTCAATTTTACACAAAAGAAAGTGATGGAGGATTTTTAATGAGAGTTTTCCAAGAAATTTCTAGCTCAGCTCTGTCTTTAGCTGAAACATACAAATTCAACAAAAATTATTTCTAACCATTGAGAATATAAATCTTAACAATAACCTTAAGGACATAGACAATCATTTTTACAAATCAACTAAAATTGGATTACCTCACCCATTCCCTATTGGGCCTAAACTAGAGACCTTAAAAGGATCCCAGTTCTGAACAAAGATGAGAGAGAAGAAAGAGATGCCATTTGTCCTTTTATGGGTCAAAATGGAATTCTTCAAAGAGCTGAAGGAGAAGACAGATGTCTACTGCTGCCAACTGCTCCTATGACAGTCAGAAGAGAGAGCAAAGACCTAGAGGGGTGAGCAGAAGTGCTATGTCAAGTCAATAAGCATTTATTGAACACCTATTATGTGCCAGGCACCATGCTAAGCACTGGTTTTCTGTGTGTTCTTCATTTTTCCCCTGCATCCTGGTCTTCTTAGTAGAACCTGTCTAGGCTTCTCTTCAGGCTGACTGATGGGTGGAGATACCACTCTATGCACTAGAGGCTTTAGGACAGATTTGAAGGTACCTGGAAGTAAGGTTAACTATTAGGTACAGATTAATTTTGAATTCTTGAGAAGATCTCAGTCTCTTAACAACAGAAAGCAACCTCCTCAATCCATTCAGATTGATGTATGACTTCCTCCTTTTCCTAGTGAGGAGAATGTGGGGGAAAGGTATCATATTGTCATTTCCCCTGCTACTCCCTTTTCAAGTCCTTAGACAGTTGTCATAAAAAGGCACTCCGTCTTGATATTGCATAGGACAGCTAAGCTGGCAAGGCCTCATATGAAATCTCACCCTGTCCCAATTGCTTACATTTGCATGTGCCCATAAATTTCTGCCAGGGCCCATTAATTTTAAAAATTCCTGACTACAGTCCTGAGTCTAACCCTTTACATGCTTAGGATTCCAGCAACCCTAAATTGGGAAGTGGCAGACACCAGGGGAGTACATCTATTCCATACACAGATTTAAATAAAGAAGAAGAAAAGAAAAATCTCTTTAGGAAGGAGAGGTGGGGTAGAATTAGAGAATTCAATGGTCAAAAACCTGGGAAGAGCTTGAGGAGAGTTCAAAACTTTATTGCTTGGTGAATGGCAAATGCTCAATAGCAGACAAAACTTTGCACTTTTAAGTGTGGCATTGTCTTGTGGTATCTATACACTGCCTCACATTTGCCTTCTCTGACTTATAGGAACTCACCCCAGGCCTATGGGCCAATGCTGGGCCTGAGAGGACAACAAATAGATGTGTTTTGTAGGTCTTCCAGAAATCCACTGTTGAAACATGGGATTACCTGCTGCATTTGCTCCTCCTAATGGATGGCAAGGATATGAAGGAATGTGCCGCACTAGTGTGCCAGGAATTTTTAAGTTTAAAATAGGCTCTAGAGGCCACTTTGTGTGCTGTGATAAATCCTGCTGCTACAGGGCAGTGCAGGCAGAAGAGAGGAGGCAATAAGAGATGGAAAGTGCTCTTTCTGGCTTGTCCCATATCTTGTGTGAATGGAGGCGATAATGAAACTTGTATGGTGGATGTGGGTGAGTGGGCTCTGTCTTATAGGCTCACAGGCTTTCCTATGTAGCAGCAATTTTTGGAAAGGTTAAACTTGGGCAAATAATTGAGATTTGACTAGTATGTATTCTGCTGCATTATTATAGGAGTGGAGGTTTTTTTTTTTTTAAGGCAATTGAGGTTAAGTGACTTGCCCAGGGTCACATAGCTAGTGTCAAGTGTTTGGTCTGAGGCCGGGTTTGAACTCAGGTACTCCTGACTTCAGGGCCGGTGCTCTATCCACTGAGCCACCTAGCTACCCCTGCATTATTATAGGAGTGGGGAGGGAAGACAGGAAGGGGTGAAAAAAGAAACCCTAATGTACCACAGAAGCAATAATGATTTAAAAAATAATTATGGAATTACCCTGGCTCTCAGCTCACTTTAAAGTAGGATTGAAATTGTCACTGTTCAAATGTCAATTCAGATTGACAGTTAGCAGTTTAGCTGAGAAATTCTGATGAGTGACATATTCAATTACTTTTTATCCCCTCCCTCCCTTGAAAATAAAACAACCTCCAATCTCAATCACTGCTTGTCACTTAGCATTCTAAAAATGTATGCAAACAGGCAGTTCACATTTATATTTCTATCGTCTTTCCTTGTATGAAACATTTTTTGGGGAAAAAAACCAACCAAACCACATTAATGGTTTCTAAATAATTGGGGTTTGGAGCCAGTGCCATTCAAGATTCCCTTACAAGATTTATGTGCTTATTTACTTTTGAGAGACATAGCTCAATCATTCAATTTAAGGAAAATAAAATGAAGAGCCCAGAGGGTGATTGAGTTTATATGCACAGTGATAATGATAACAATATGTGTTTTCTTAATGCTATTATCAGGGGAGTAGATGCAATAGAAATGTATAAAGGCATTCATAAATTCCTCTAACCATTAGGGTCCTACTTCAAGCATCTGGACAAGAAAATGGAAGGAAACAAGCATTTATAAAGCACCTACTGTGTGCTAGGCACTAAGCACTTCACAAATACAGCATATCTCAGAGATATTGTGAGTTTGGTTCCAGACCACTGCAATAAAGCAAATATTGCAATAAATTGTGAGTCATATGAAATTTTTGATTTCCCAGTGCATATAAAAGTTATATTTATGCTATACTGTAGTTTATTAAGTATACAATAGTATTATATCTAAAAAACAATATACATGCCTTAATTTAAAAAATACTTTGTTGTTAAAAAATGCTAACCATCATCTGAGCCTTCAGGGAGCCATAATCTTTTTGTTGATGGAGGGTCTTGCCTCAATATTGATGGCTGCTGACTGATCAGGATGGTGGTTGCTGAAGGGTGGGGTGGCTGTGGCAATTTTTAAAAATAAGTCAGCAACCAAGTTTGCACACCAATTGACTTTTCCTTTCACTTGAACAGTTAGAGACCATTGTAGAATTATTAATTGGCCTAATTTCAATATTGTTGTGTCTAAGAGAATAAGGAGGTCCAAGGAGAGGGAGGTAGAGGGTGGGGGCATGGGGAGAACAACTGGTTGGTGGAACAGTGGGAATACACACACATTTATCACTTAAGTTCACCATCTTAGATGGGCAACGTTTGTGATGCCCCAAAACAATTACAATAGTAACATCAAAGATCGCTTATCACAGATGTCTATAACTGATGCAATATTTGAAATATTGCAAGAATTAACAAAATGTAACAGAGAGACACTATGTGAGCACATGCTATTAGAAAAATGGTGCTGATAGACTTGATTGACACAGCTGTCACCACAAACCTTCAGTCTGTAAAAAATGCAGCAAAACAAGGTATCCCTGTATTTTCTCATGTGTTATAATCACACCCATGTTGTGAAAATGGAAGCAGATAGTGGTTATGGTAATTACCCTGGGTTACATAGTAAGTGTCTGAGGCTGCATTTGAATTCAGGTCTTCCTGACTCTAAGCCCAGAACTTTATCCAGTATGCCCACCTCTGCCTCTAGAAGCAAGCAAACAAACAAACAAAAAAGAAAGTAGGACAGGTTGTGAGAATATTAAGGAGGCATTGTATAGAGTAATGGTTCTCAAACTTTTTGGTTTCAGGGACCTTTTATACTCTTAAAATGTATTGAGGACCTCAAAGAGCTTTTGTTTATGTGGGCTATGTCTATCAATATTTATCTTTTTGATGTTAAAACTAATAAATTTTAAAACATTCATAAATTCACTTAAAACAGTTATAAAACCATTCCACATTAACATAAATAACATTTTTATGACAATAATTATATTTTCTAAAGCAAAAATGGTGAGAAGAGAGGCATTGTTTTACATATTTTTGCAAATCTCTTTAATGTCTGGTTTAATTGAAGACATCTGGATTCTCCTTTCTGTTTTTGCATCCAATCTGTTGCAATATATTGTTTTGATTGAAGTATATAAAGAAATTCAGCCTCAAATAGGTATGTATTTGGAAAAGGAAGGAGAATTTTAATAGGTAGATAATGTCTCAGTATTCTTATGAAACTAGTGACCTTGTGGACTCAGTTGAGAAGATCTCAAGGATTTCCTGGAGTCAACAGACCACACTTTAAGAATGGCTATTGCAGAGGAAAGAGCCTTGAGTTGTATAAAGTTCTTGTTCTACCAGTGTTTAGCTGTGTAACCTGAAACACGTCCCTTAATCTTTCTGGACCTCTGTAACCTCATCTACAAAATAACAGGTCCAGACCTGATGATCTATAACATCTTTTTTCTAAAATTCTGATTTTCTGAATATAAGTGACTTTATTCATTCACCCTGGAACTAGGATAAGTTTTTACTTTTTGTTGGTGATGCTTTTTTCAGACTAGCTCACATTTTTTACTTCTTTACCATTTGCAAAGTTTTCCTCCCAACAGACCTCTGAGGTAGGTCCTGTAGGTAATATCTCCATTTTAATCAATAGCTAACATTTATATAGTACCTTAGGTTTTGCAAAGCTCCTTACAAATATGATCTGATTTGATCCTTACAGCAACCCTGGGAGGTAGGTGCTATTATTATTCCCATTTTGCAAATGAGGAAACTGAGGTTGACTGAGGCTAAGGGATCTGCCCAGTGTCATATAGCTAGCAAGTATCTGAAGCTGGATTTCACAAAGGATATAATGAAGGCTTAGCTTGACCTGTACAAGATCATGGAGCTAATAAGTGGCAATGTTTCTGAACCTCCAGTTATAGATACTACAAATTTTTTAATTTATTTGTTAAAATTTTAATTTATAGAATAAAACAAGCATTTCTATAATATAATTTTTAAAAATATGATTGCACATGAAACTGCAAATCTATTATATAGATATAGCCCACATAAACAAAAGCTATTCCTTTTAAATATATAACAAAGTAATCATGTAATTTTTTTCCTTTTTTTACTTCCCGTCCCCTTCCCAGAGATGGCTACTATTAGACACAAATATGTCTATATATGTAAAATCATTCTACACATGCTTCTGTTTATCAGTTCTTTCTCTGGGTGCAGAGATACTACAAATTTTTAAAAGGGGGGTGTTTTAAAAAATTAAGAGAACAAACTGTTTTTAAGTACCTTTGAGTACTTTGGAAACATCATTAAATTTAACACAATATACATTTATTAAGCACAGGTTATATACAGAACACTGTACTAAACATTGGGTGAAGGGGAAGATAGAAATTTATATTACATACTTCCTACCTTCAAGGAATTTACAGACTAATAGAACCAAATGACATACATATCTTTACCATACAGTGTTACATTAGATTGATGTAAAAGTGCTAGGTGATGTTTGAAGGAGGAGTGTTCATTACTCACTGAGTGGGGAACATGGAAGAGTTTGTGGAAAAGATGACACTTGAATTTAGCTTTCAAGGATGAGCATAAATTCAACAGACGAAGGCGCTTTGAGGCTAGCCTGATTCAGTCTAGTAAGGTGGTTCAGCTTTGAGATTAGAATGATACTTATTGACCATCTAACATTTAATAAGAGGAAATTCACAACACTATTTCAGTTGGGTGCAAAGTCCCTGCCTCTCAATTTGCCATGGTGGATTGCTTGTCAGATATGTGTTCTGGACCTGAGAAAGGAGCCATTGAATCTTCACGTGCTGGCTTTTGTGCTTAGCTGATCAGGAAGCTACTTACCGTGTCAAGCCTTGGTCTCATGGAAGTCCTAAAGATGGTTTCAGGACCTTTTAAGGAAAAACTAGCCTTCCTTGAGTGGGCATCGATGTGCTCCTACAACAGAGGGGGAGGAAGGACATTCCAGGCATAGGACATAAAAGCCAAGATGAACAGGCCATGTTTAAGGGACAGAGATTAATGCAGTTTGCCTAGAACTTAGAGTGGGTGGAGGGTAGTAATATAAAGCTAACAAAAATAGGGTGGCACCAGAGTATGTAGGGTCTTTATTGCTAAACAAAGAAGTTTGAACATTACTTGGTGGTTAATGGGGAGCCACTGAAGATTTGGGGGCAGAGGAGTGGCATGACCAAATGTAAACAGAAAAAAATATTGGTTTGGCAGCAGTATGAAGGATGGATTGGCAGGGGAAAGTGGGAATGATGAGGCCTGATAGGAGGCAATTGCATTAACCCAGGTAACAAGGGCCTCTACTAGGATAGTGGCATTGGAAATGGAGAGGAAGGAGCAGATGAAAGAGATATTGTAGAATTGGCAGGAGTGGATAACTGATTGGCTTTGAAAGATGAAGGAGAGAGGAATCAAAGTTAACAGTAAGGTTTCCAATGTGGCAGACTGGTTAATGCCAATAACAGAAATGGTGAAGTTAGAAAGAGGAGCAGGTTTATGGGAAAAGAGAATAATTATCTCAGGTTGGGACATCTTTGTTAGTACAAACAGGAAATTAGTTCACTTAATCTGTGGGGCAGGAAGATGGTTGTTGTTCAGTCATTTTTCAGTCCTGTCTGACTCTCCATGACACTATTTGGAGTTTTCTTGGCAAAGATATTAGAGTGGTTTGCCATTTCCTTCTCCAGCTACAGATGAGGAAAGTGAGGCAAACAGGGTTAAGTGACTTGCCCTGGGTCACACAGCTAGTAAATGTCTGAGGCCAGATTTGAACTCAGAAGATGAATCTTCCTGACTCAGCACACTATGCACTATGGCACCACCTAGTTACCTGCGGAGAAGATGGTAGCTGTTGCCAAAATTTCTAATGAAGTCATTTGCCTCTGCCCTTCTGAGACTTCCTGTAGCAGTTTATAGAATCAAAGGTAGTCAGGCTTCTGACCAAATGTTTCCAAATGACATATACATGTACATATGTGTATATGTATAGGTAGTTTAAGAGAGAGAGGGAGAGAGAGAGAGATGAGGAGAGAGAGAGAGGAAGGAGAGGAGAGAGAAGAGAGGATGGCGAAAGGAAGAGACATATTGCACTTAGAGTGAGAAAGATGCAAGTTGAAATCTAGCCTCAGATGCTTACTACCTGTGTGACCCTGGGCAAGTCACTTAACCTCTTTGTGCCTCAGTTTCCTCATCTGTAAAATGAGAATAATAATAGTACCTACCTCCCAGGATTATAGTGAGGATAAAATAAGATAATTATTTATAAAGTGTTTTACAAACCTTCAAGAACTATGTAAATGCCAGCTGTTACATAAAATGATCATAAAGAGTAGTACAAATACGTTCAAAGTGATTAAACAAGAAGTAGGCTAAGAGGGAGGGCACTAGCAATTTGACAGGAATCAGGAAAAGCATCATGGTACCTGAGCAGCATCTTGAAAGATGAGAAAGTTTCTGCAAGGCAGAGTTAAGGAAGGATTGTATTCTGGGCATATGGGATGGCCAGGGTAAAAGGGCTGACAGGAGATGGAGTGTTCTGTGTAAGGAACAAAGAGAGGGTGAGTTTGGCTGGACTGAAGAGTGTGGGAGGGAGAATAATGTAAAATGAGGCTGAAAAGATGGTTTGGGGCCAGGTTGTGAAGGGTTTTAGAAGCTAAGCAGAATTTCTATTTTATCCTAGAGATGTTAAGCAGTTATTGGAGTTTGAGTAAGGGAGTAATGTTTTCAGAACTATGTTTAAGAAAATTACTTTGGGGACCAGGATGGACTGGACTGGTGAGAGATTTGAAACAAGGAGAATAATTAGGAGGCTGTTGAGATTGCCCGGGTGGTTGTTGTATGAGTAAAAAGAAGTCAAACATGAGACATGGCGTGAAGGTAGAAACAGCAAGATTTAACCACTGATTGGATATGTAGGGTGAGAAAGAGTGGGAAGTTTAGGATAATGCTGAGGTAACATACTAGGAAGACTGGAAAATGATGGCGCTTTCAATAGAAAAAGGGACATTTAGAAGAGAGGAGAGTTTGAGGAAAAAAGAATGAGTTCAATTTTAGACATAATGTTTGAGATGTCTCCAGAACATCCAGTTCGAAATGTTTAATAGGTGATTGGTGAGGTGGGACTGAAGTTCAAGAGGGAGAATGGGCTAGATCTATAGATTTGTGAGTCATCTGCATAGAGACTGAGAAATAAAACCATGGAAGCTGATATGGTCACCAAAAAAGACTAGGAAGAGAAAAGGAGAGGGTTTAGGACAGAGCCTGGGAGAATACCCACATTTAGAGGGCATGATACTATGAGCCAGTAAATGAAATTTTGGTCAGATAGGCAGAAGGAGAATGAGAAGAGAATTGTATCACAAAACCCCAGATTGGAGAGGATATTCAGGAAGAGAGGGTAGTCAGTTTCAAATGCAGCAGATAGGTCCAAAAGGATCAGGGCTGATACAAAACCATCAGATTTAGCAATTAAGAGCTCATAGGGACTTCTGGTCAACATAGCTCCTGAATCAAGGCAGACCACACATATCCAACATACCTACTCTGTCAAAACCTTGAAATTCACAATGGTCCAAATAATGATTTTAAAAATCCAGTTAAAAACTAGTGCAAATGATTCTACCACCATTGATCTACATAAAAATAAACCAGAAGCACATGGGGAGTAGGAAAGGAGGCCTTGGGCAAAGCCAGCAGCAGCACAGACAAACCCAGCTTCCTAGTACAACCAGTATCTTGCCAGAGACAGGTGTAGCCTGTAGGACTCAGCATCCAAAGGCAACAAGAACGGAGGACTCTATTGAGAAAGATGCAAGATTAGGAAGCCCCAGGATCATCAGAAAACCCCAGGATGGGGACTTTGGAAACCTCAGGCACTGTCAGTGACTAACACAGTACCACAACTTAGAGGGCCCTGGAGACCCTGTGCTCTGAACCTCAAAGTTCCGAGGAGCCTCACCTTAGGAGGTGGAGGTCAACACAAAAACTCAGGAGACCCAAGGAAGATCTGCAATCATCTATAATCTCAAAAACAGCTGACAACAAGGTGAAACAAGAGGAGACATTATTTGAGAATCACTGGACTTCTGAGGACTCGTGGTAAAACATGGTACCCACCTCCAGATAGAGAAATAATGGACTTGGGGTACAGACTGAGGCTTTTTTTTTGGATGTGACTAATGCAGGGATTTTTTTTTTTTGCTTGATTATATGTGTTTGTAATGAATTCTGTTTTTCTTGCTTTCCCAATGAGAAGGGGAGGGAGAGAATTCAGAACTGAACTCTTTTTTAAAAAGTGGACTTAAAGAGAAAAAAGAAATCACTGAACTTTTTGAAAACCATGATTTAAAAAAAAAAGCTGGGACACCATATTTCAAGAAATCATAATGAAAGCTGACCAGTTCTATTTCAACCAGAGTGAAAAGTGAAGATAGAATCCATGAGTCACCTCCTAAAAATAACATGAAAGGAAAAGTCCCAGGAATGTCATGCCTAAAAAAAATAATAATAATAAATAATAGAGCTCCTACATTAAAGAAAAACACTGCAGGTATCCAGAAAGAAGGAGTTCAAGTAGCAAGGAACCACAGTTAAGATCACACAAAACCTGATGGATCCATGAAGACCTGAGTTCAAATCCCATCTCAGTCACTTACTAGCTATGTGTCCTTAATTTCTGTCTGCCTCCATTTCCTCAACTGTACAATGGGATAATAATAGCACCTCCTTCAAATGAAGTAATATTTGTAATCAAGTGAAATAATATTTGTGAAGAACCTGGAACAATGCCTAGGATATAGTAGTTGCTTACTAAATGCGTATTTCCTTCCTTCTAAAAACCAGAGGAGATCTTGTCATTTGTTCAGTTGTTTTTCAATTGTGTCCAATTCTTGTGACCCCATTTGGGGTTTCCTTGGCAGAGATATTGGAATAGTTTACCATTTCCTTCTCCAACTCATTTTGTAGATGAGGAAACTGAAGCAAACAGGGTTAAGTGATTTGTCCAGGGTCACACAGCTAGTAAATGCCTAAGATTTGATTTCAGGAAGATAAGTCTTCCTGACTCCAGGCCAGGTGTTCTATCCACTGCACCAATATAATATTCTTAAAGGCAAAAGATAGAGATTAACAACCAAGAAATACTTAACCTGCAAAGCTGAGTTTCATTTTACATAGGGGAAATGGATTTTTAATGGAATAAAAAACTTTTTTGATGAAAAGACCAGAACTGAGTAGGAACTCTGAAATCCAAACATATGGGTAAAGAGAAATATAGAAGGGTAAATTTATTTGAGCAATTGGAAGGGGAGGTATATGTCAGAGTGTTAGCATTCTATAGGGGAGAAGAAATGTGTCCGGTACCTTAATGACTTCAAGGAATATTGAGGGAGTTAAGTAAGGAAAGAAAAAAAGACAACTTAGGAGTTGGGGATGGCTTGGTTCTGTTCTGAGGACTTTAAGAAGGGAAAAAAAGGGAAGGTAAGAGGAAGAGTACAGTATTATAGAAAAAGGAAGAGGAGGTAAGTGGAACTTACATTTTTCATAATTGAGGAATGTGAGAAGAGCATATGGCTGTGGAGGAAGGGTCCAGAGAGCAGTCAACAGATGGACCTCACTCTTATCCGAAATGGACACAAAGGGGTTGAACATACACACACACACACACACACACACACACACACACACACACAGAGTTTGGTATAATAAATACATGAAGGGAAGGGGGTGGAGGTAAGGGCTAAGTAAGAGGATAATACAGGGCTGGGAATCTGTATTTATGATAATACAGAGCTGAAAATAGCCATGAGAAAAACAAATTTCCTGATCCTAAAGGGGGAAATAAAAGGAGGAAAAAGAAAGGAAGGGAAGGGAAAGAAAAGAATTTAAAGGGGATGCTCATCAATTGGGGAATGGCTGAGCAAATTGTGATTTGTAATATCGAGCAGTAAAAAACGTAATGAAAGAGATGGTTTCAGAGAATCCTCGATTGTATCAATTGATTCAGAGTGGAATGAGCAGAAACAGGAAGACAATTTATACAAGGACAACAGCATTGTAAAAAAAAAAGCCAAAAAAAAAAAACCCAGCAACAACAACTTTGAAAGACTTAAAAACTCTGACCAATGCAATGACCAGTTGTGCTACTGGAAGATCAATGATGAAACATAGTATTCACCTCCTGAGAAATAATATACTCAAGGTACAGAAAAAGACATATATTTTTGGGACATGGCCACTGGGTGCATTTATTTTGCTTGACTATTCTTGTTACAAAGGTTTTAAAAAAATATTTCTCTCGGTTTTTAATTAAGGTTTGGTAGGGTTGGGAAGACAGTAGCTTTATTATGCCATTGCTATTGTTATAGCAATGCCAAAAAAAAAGAAGGCCATTGAAATAAACTTTAAACTGTACAGAAGGAAACAGAAGTTCAGGAGGAAGCATAGATACACAGGACAATTTTGAAAGTGATGGGGTGATAGGACCTGGACCCCTAAAAGGAAAAGACCATATCTTTGAAAGCAGGCCAGTCCCTGAACTTTCCACAATCCAGTCCATGGCATTTCACCTGAGGCATCTGGCCCAGCCCAGCCCACCTAGATACTCAATAATCCTTTTAACTGCATTGTGGCTCTCCAACCACTGAACTCCTTCCATTGTCTGCACCTGGCACATCTCAGGTTACTTACCATTCCTTAATTCCAAAAGGTCTTTTCACTGACTCTTTCCCTTTTTCTGTGTAAAAGTATCATTCTCACCCCCATTAAGTTGCAGATTTACTAGGAATCTTGCCTGCCATAGTGGTGTTACAGTAAACCTTGCTACTTTGACTGAAAGAAGGCTTGAGTGGTTGAATTCTTTCCAGGCAGATCTTATACCCTTATATTTCAGGGGTCCTAGCACCACAAACCACAATAAAAGTAGTATGTGGTGTATACCCTGTATCAAATTGCTTACCATTTTGGGAAAAGGGGAGGGGAGAAAGGAAGGGAGAAAAATTTGGAACTCAAAATCTTGCAAAAATAAATGCTAAAAATTGTCGTTACATGTAATTGAAAAAAATACTATCAAAAAAAGAAAGTAGCATGTGGAACTTATTATGTACTTTTTTTTTTAAAGCAAGCAGTATGAAATGAAGATTCATAGTTTTATATCATCAACCTCACAGGGTTATTGTGAAGATCAAATGAGATAATATTTGTAAAGCACACAGTAGGCACTGTATAAATGCTTATTTCCTTTCCCCTCTCTTTTACAATCCTTTTTTTGCATTCCACTGTATACATTGAAATATTCTTAATTTTTGAAGTTAAAGTGTAGAATAAAAAAATAAGATTAAAAGAAATAACAGTCTCTTGTTGAAGAGAGCTGTTTCAGTTCAGTGATGTTAGAAGTCAGATTGCAGAGGACTGTAAGAGTGACTAAGAGGAGAGGAAATGGAGGCTTTGAGTGTAGACAGCTTTTTCTAGGAGTTTGGCTGAGAAAGGGAGTGTATATTATATGGGGTAATAATTTAAGGGGATGGTGAGATCTAACAAAGGTTGTTGTTTTTTTTTTAAGTCTAGTTCATCGGTTGGCCAGGTACCACTGCTGAGGCCATAGTGGCTGCAGACAGTCATCAATTCCTATCCTTTACCTTCTGCCACCTTTTCCCAGGGTTTTTGGCTCTGAGGTTGCTTACCTCTGCTACTGGTAGAGCTGGTGCTTTGGTTTGCTAGTAAATGTTTAACAAAAAAAATGTACGAGACACTTTTAAAGTGGATATGCATTACTAACGTTTTCTCCATCACTTTCTTAAACCTAGACAATTAACAGAACAAAACCCTGACTGGAGACCTCACAGATTTCCAGGGCATAAATGCTCACACTGAAAATTTAACCATCAGCTCTAAGGAAACAGTATGAGTCAGCTCCACCACACTACTATGAGTCAGAAAGATTCCTGAGAAACAATTCTATTTTTGGCTCTAGATTAAATTATCCTCCCCAGCAGGGCTACTGGAAATGAAACTTAGGTACCTAGACCACAGTGCAAGTATAAATCAGGTATCGAAAAAATAGTTTTATTTCCGCACAGAAAAGCCATTTTAAAAAATCACAGAATGATTACAATAATTAGAAAAGCTAATATTCAAGGCTCACTAGAACATTTGCAGTTTCTTTGCAATGGGCTGCTTATTAGGTATTTTGCATTTTACCTCTACAAAGTATAGCTTGATCCCTCCCAAAGGGCTCCCCCTCCCATGCTCTATGGAAGACTCTTGCCCTCTTTTCTCATCTGCCTCTGCTGCTGTGATCCTGGGTAAATTATTTTACCCCTCAGTGCCCAACATATCAAACATTCCTTTAATTGTCTCAGCACCTGGGAAGATAATTAATAAGAAAAGGAGACAATAAAAAGGTAGAGAAGGGTGAGAGTTGGTGTGGTAGTCTGGGATTTTAAAATAATTTTTTCCTTTCACAGAGGTATTTTTCTTTCATTAGCAATCCACTGAAATTCACAGAATCATAAGTGTAAAGTACCCAACAGTGCTGTCAATGAGTCATGGCTTTAATGTGTATATGTTAGTGTTCTATTTGAAATATATTAATTACATGTAATTATTGTTTCACAGTTTATTACTACGCAGTGTCTTGCTAAATACAGTTTTATCTAACAACTACTTGAAAAAATGGAAGCCAACATCTGTAATAAGTATTGTGAGGTAATGAGAGCTAACACACGAAGGTCTCAATATTAGTAGTTCCTGAGAATAAGAATAAGGACATTATAAACTTGTTAAAAAGAACTGAAAAAGAGTTGAAAGAATGTGATGTGATAGTTGGCAGAGTAAAACCAGAGGAAACCATTCAGTCAGTATTTTGTGAATTAAGAGACAGTTATTCAAAAATTCCTCATACAGTGACAGCAGACAACAGCACCTAGAAATTAATCTCTCAACCACCCTCTGCGAAAGAGGAGTTAATTAAAAAACTGGAAGCTTTCAGGTGCAGAGGTTTGCCAGTGGAAAAACTTAGAGGCAAGCTGAAGTCAGAGAAAGATGCTTCACACAGAGGTAGTGCCAAATATAGGTTTCCTACACCACAAAATTATTATTGGCCCATGCTAGGAATCTTCTCAGGACAAGATCCTCTTCCTCTTAGGGAAGAATCAGTAGAGGTTAGACTGAGTAGGCTGGAAAATTATTAAAAGACTGGTAGGCATCTGAGCTAGACAAAATGTGTAATTTAGTGGGAGGTATCAGAGAACCTGCTTTTGAATTTGTGAGGTCTCTGAGGGCAAGAAAACCTAAAATTACATATCCAGAGCATTTGCAATAACTATAGTGTCACTATGGGCCTTGCCTAATAATAATAACTAGTATTTACACAAATAGCACTTTCAGGATTGCAAAACACTTTACAAGTATGATTTAAGTCTCACAGTCTGAAAGATAGATGTTATTATTATCCATATTTTACAGGTAGAGAAACTGAGACTGAAAGGTTAAGTAATTTGCCTAGGGTCACAAAACTAGTAAGTATGTAGCTACCTCTGTAGCTACATCTATATCTATAGCTATACCCAGATCTACATATCTATATCTATACACATACATATAATGCTTATAAACCTTAAAAGAATTATATAAATGCTAGCTGTTATTCCACCTATGTCCTTTAGGAACATGAATGTGGTGGTTGTTTGTCCTTCTTGAAGAGGACCGTGACATCAGGGAGATGACGCCATGACTTGCAAGTGAAATGGATTTAAGTGAGGAAAGTCTGTGTGAAGTCACTAGCCTCAGTCTCTCCTCCAGAGCCATCTGGGCCCAGTGGCAAGATATAGATCAGGACCACCGGAGATGGCCCCAGATGCAACAAGAAACCTTGTTAAGGTCTTTCCCAGGTCTCAGTTTGACTGAGGCAACACCCATTCAGTGATTAAGGCTAGGTAACAAATGAGGCAAAGAATGGTTTCTTTTACATGATTATGGATGCATACAAAGGCCCTCCTGCCCCCTTTCACTCTTTATCAAGAGATATTATTTCAGTCTGAAGTCACTTAGGACTCATCTAAATGAAATGTGTCTTGTCAGTACTTAATCCAATTCCAAGGCATGTATCTCAGGCTAAAATCCTTTTTAGCCTTCTTATTAGTGGCCGAACCTATTTCTAAAGAGAAGCTTCATCAAGGTTCAGAGAGGAACTCCTCCTCCCAGAAGACAGAATTAGGGCGGTGATTAGCCTAGAGCAGGAGGCCTTTTGATGACTACGATTAAGAGCTGCACCTCTTTACTCCACCTTGAACTGATGTAGTAGGTTTAGCTAAATGATTTTCCAGGGGTTCACTGGAAGTTGTTGCTGCTTTTCTTTTTTTATAAATCAAAAACTCTTATCTAAATTTTGTACTCTTGTTTAATCTTAACTGAAGAATTATGCTTCTTATTCTTAAATCCTATAAATTTAAAGTAGAAAAATGACTTGAATCAGAGATTTTCAAAATCATTACACGTCTCCCTCACATGTCCCTTTGAATCTCTCTCCAATCAGAGATGCTTAGATTTAGATAATAAATTTGTTTCTGACAGACTTGTGCCAAAACACAGGTTATTGAGTTTTTCGTCCCATGAGTGATGTGAACCTGAACCTGAAATAGGAATGCAGAATTGCTGTGGAAGAAGGCTAATTCCAATGAATCAACATCAAGAAACAAAGATGGATAGAGATTGTCCAGGCCCTGAAAACAGTAAGAATGACCTTATCATAAGTTAGATCACAACGTTTGAATACAAAAACATCATCATCGAGATACAATCAGAGAATCACAGAACTATTTTCTGTTAAAAATGTGGACCTTGTCATTATACCAAAACTTTCTCCAGAGTTACTAATGATTGCCAAATCCAGTGGCCTTTCCTCAGTCCTCATTCTGCCTGACCTCTCTGCTGCCTTTGACACTCTCTCCTCTGAGATTCGCCTCTCTGTGTTTTCAGGATACCACTCTCTCCTGGTTCTCCTTTTTTTTTTTTTTTAGGCAATTGGGGTTAAGTGACTTGCCCAGGGTCACACAGCTAGTAAGTGCAAGGTGTTTGGTCTCAGACTGGATTTGAACTCAGGTCCTCTTGACTTCAGGGCTGGTGCTCTATCCACTGCGCCACCTACCTGTCACCTGGTTCTCCTATCTATCTCCTTCTCCATCTCCTTTGCTGGAATCTCTTCCAGATCATGCCCTCTAATCACAACGATCCCTCAGGGTTTAGTCCTGGGCCCTCTTCTCTTCTCCCTCTCTACTACTTTACTTGGTTACTTGGTAATGTCATCAGCTACCATGGATTTAATCTCTATGCTAATGAATGCTCTTTTTGTAGATGACAAAACTGAGGCATACTAGGTTAAGAAACTTGCCCAGGGTCACATAGCTAGTAGGTGTCTGAGGCCAGACTATTTACCACTCCTTAATCCTATCCAGATCCTTTCACTGTCCTTTCTGTATATAAGCATCAGTCTCACCCCCATTAAATTACAGGTTCACTAGGAGCCCTGCCTGCTGCTATTGGTGTTACTATAAACCTTGTCATTTGACTGGAAGAAGGTTTGAGTACATGAATTCATTCCAGGTGGATGCCGCGTTGTACCCTGACATTTTGGGGTTCTTAGCAATCTCAAACTACATCACAACTACTGACTTCCCTGGCTTCCTTTAAGTCCCAACTAAAATCAATCTTCTATAGGAAACCTTTCCTAACCCCTCTTAATCCTAGGGTTTTCCTTTTGTTGATTATTTCTTATTTATCCTATATGTAGCTTGCTTTGTATATATTTGTTTGCCTGTTTTTTTCCCAATTAGATTGTAAGCTGCTTAAGGACAGGGACTCTTTCTCTTTATCCCAGTGCGCTGGAGAGCGAGGAGCCCAACTCCCTTTTTGATCAGCTTAGAAGGCTCGTCTGAAAGGTGGTGCTTTGAGCAAAGCAAACACGGTAGAAACCCGTCAACTTTTCCTAGGACTGAGAGGGACCCCAGTTCAGACAAAGGGGGTGCACTGAGGGAAGAGGCAGTGCCTTTCCTGCCTAAGATCTAGTTGACAGAAACCCCATAAAGTTCAGAGAGAATGAAAATCAGCCACAATTTGAGGCTTATGTACATAAAGATCAGTAGACCTAGAATCATATAAATGATGATGTTACAGAAGTAGTTACTCATTCACCCTAGTTCACCGTATTTAAAGTATTTAAAGTTTTTTTTAATTGAATTTTTATTTAAAATTTAAATTTAAAGTATTTAAGTGCTTACTATGTGGAAGACACTATGGTAGGAAGAGTATAAAAAAACAATTCCTGTGTGCAATGAGATTATATTCTAATGGGGGAGATAACAAGGACATATAAAAATTTTGGCATTAGGCATTTCAGATTTTTCGTGACCCCATTTGGGGGTTTTCTTGGCAAAGATATTGGAGTGGTTTGCCATTTCCTTCTCTAGCTCACCTTACAGAAACTGAGGCAAACAGGGTTAAGTGACTTACCCAGTGTCACACAGCTAGTAAGTATCTGAGGCTGGATTTGAACTCAGGTCTTCCTGACTCTACATCCATCACTCTATTCATTGTGCCACCTAGCTGCCCCTGGGCAAATCACAACCTCTATTTGCCACTTAACCTCAGTTTACCTTAGTTTCCTCAATTATAAAATGGGGATAATAATAGCACCTACCTCCCAGGGTTGTTGTGATGATCGACTGAGATAATATTTGTGAAGTGCTCAGCACAGTGCCTGGCACATAAGCAGGCACTTAATATGTGCTTATTTTCTTCCTTCCTGGTTATTATATTTACTTATTATCAAGAGTGTTACATTTTCTTCTCCATGTGCATACAGTTGTAATGCATCCATGTATTATGTTTAGTATGTATGTTAGATAGCTTGTCAAATGGAGCTTTGCATTGTGGCACACTCATTATAGATATCATTAATATAAATTAGCTGTATTCCAGATATCTTGTTGGGACCTGGAATATTTTGGATGCAGGGAGAAAAATGTAACCTCAATTTAGATAACCTCCCTTGTAGAGACCTCATTTTGCTGAGGTAATGAAGGGTTATATTTAAAATGTAAAAGTATAAACAATTCATTGTATTCAAAAAACAGTTCTGCATGAAAAATGTAAAAATATACAGTGATAAAGCTTTTCACTTTGGATGAAATATGGCTATTTCTACATACTTTCTGTCTGTATGCTATTTTTTGTAAGAATGGAGGAAATTTACTGCTTTTATCACCAAGTCATTATTTTCATAATTGGAACTGTCTAGCCGCTGTTCCCCAGGTCCAAACACTCCATTCAGGAAAAGTAAATTCGAAGAGATCTTTAGTCACCATAAGCTCACTGCAGAGCACCAAGGAAGTAATGGGGAATTTAAGATAGAGTGACAATCCTTGTTTATTGTAGGTTCCCAACATGTTGCCTTGACACTCCATCTTATCACTACCTACTCTGATTGGAGGGTGGAGCCATGAACTCCAAAACTTCCATTTAAGGGGTGAGCTCCTCTGAGATACCTCCTCATTTCTCATGTGGCTGTGCTACTTCAGGACTTCTTTGACTTCTCCAGCATGCCAGGTATCTCCTCCACCCCCTTTTCAGCTTCCTTTTATGCGTTCTCTTTTCTTATTAGATTAGAAGCTTCTTGAGGGCAGGGACTGTCTTTTTAAAAAATTTCTATCCCTCATGCTTAGCATAGTACCTGGTACATAGTAGACCCTTAATAAATGTTTATTGACTGTTGACTGTTATTCAGGGAAACTGAAGAATTCTCAAAGTTCTCCTGAGGCAGTAAGAATCTTTAATTAATCAAATCCAGCCTCAGACACTTGATATTTACTAGCTGTGTGACCCTGGGCAAGTCACTTAACCCCAATTGCCTCACCAAAAAAAAAAGAAAGAAAGAAAAGAATCTTTAATTAAGTAATTTAAAATTTAAATTTAAAATTCAGCAACCTTCTTGGAGATGTGGTAGACAGATTTTTCCCCTCCTTTTTTCTATTCTGAATCATGTAGAAAGTTGTCTTTTCTCATAAAGTGTGCAAAAATGTTGAGGTTAAAGACTTTTTTAAAGGTCCTTATTTTTGGAACACTTTTCTAATTTTGCTGTTATTAACCTCCAAAGTATGCGGCATCAGTGTTAAAGCAATCCTAGAATCCACCAAATCCCACTCCCTTATTTTACAAAAGAATAAGTTGAGGTCTAGGAATGAGAAATGACTTGTCCAACCAATCAACACACATTTCTTTAGCCCCTGGTGTGTGCCAACCGCTATGCTAGGTATAGGTAATACAAAGACAAATGAGCAGGTGACCTGAGAGGGGAAGGCAGTAGCAGCAGTGGAGACCAGGAAATGCCTCTTGCAGAAGGTGACTTGAGTTAAATCTTTTTTGAGGCAATTGGGGTTAAGTGACTTTCCCAGGGTCACACAGCTAGTAAGTGTCAAGTGTTTGGTTTGAGAATGGATTTGAACTCAAGTCCTCCTGACATCAGGGCCGGTGCTCTATCCACTGAGCCACCTAGCTGCCCCAATTTTTTTTTTTTTTGAGTTAAGCCTTAGAGGAAACCATGGATTCCAAGAAGTGAGGGGCATATTCCAGTTGTTTAAGACAGCCAGGGTAAAGACAAAAAGACAAGAGGGTAGGAGAATTACGTATGAGGAAGAGGAAGACCACCAGCTTGCCTGGAAATGTAGGATGGAGCCCGGTTATGAAAAACCTTAACTGCCAAACATAGAATCTTATATTTGATCCTGGAGGTAATAGCGACCCACTGAAGTTTAGTGAGTTGCAGGGTAACATGGTTAGACCTAACTGAACTTTGGGAAAATCACTTTAGTGGTTATGTGAAAGAAGGGGATTGGAGAAGGTAAGAGACTTGAGGCAGGGAGACCAATCAGGAGACTATTAAAATAGTACAGGCAAGAATTAATGAGGGACTAAACCAGATAGGGCAGCTAGGTGGCACAATGGATAGAGTACCAGGCCTGGAGTTAGGAAGACTCATCTTCCTGAGTTCAAATCTGGCCTCAGATATTTACTAGCTGTGTGAACCAGTTTGCTTCAGTTTGCTCATCTATAAAATGAGCTAGAAAAGGAAATGGCATATTGGGGCAGGTAGGTGGCACAGTGGATAGAGCACCGGCCCCGAAGTCAGGAGGACCTGAGTTCAAATCTGGTCTCAAACCAAACACTTGACACTTACTAGCTGTGTGACCCTGGGCAGGTCACTTAACCCCAATTGCCTAAAAAAAAAAAAAAAAGTAAATGGCAAACCAGTCTAGTAACTCCGTCAGGAAAACTCCAAATGGGGTCACAAAGAGTCATACATGATTCAACAACAACAAAAAAAAAACTGTACATAACAAAAATGTACATTTCATATATGATTCTCTTTTTTGTCCCATGTGTATTATTGATTATTATGTTTATAATAAATAATAAGGAGGAAAAAGTTCCCTGAACTCTCCCAAACCCACCCCAAGTATCTCATGACATTTTGTTTGGATCTCTCTTTGGCATTCATCTTACTCTCTTGTATTGTCCATCTTTCTATGCATCTGTTTCCTCCCAATTGCTTATATGTTCTTTGAGAGCAGATTCGATGTCCTTTGGGAGCCCCAGCAAGTAGCACAGTGATTTTACATAATAGGTGCCTAATAAGTGTTTATGGAATGTATTAAATTAGTATGATCTAATGAAAATAGCACTAAACTGAGAGGTAAGTGAGGAACTGAATTCTAGTCCTATCTTTATCACCAACCACTTAGGTGATCTTGAACAAAGAAGTCACTTCACCTCTCAATGTCTCAATTGTCTTACCCGTGAGGTGATCTAGCTTTTAAAATTCTATGGTATGAAAGGAAGTGGATCTTTACATAACAGATAGTAAATAAATAGAACTCATTATCACCAAGAAGTTGTACAAGCTGAAAACATAAATCGGGTCAAGTAATCTGACGGGAGAAAGATTCATAAAGAATTTTTAGGGGAAAACTAAAAAGGTTTGAAGCTACCTTTGGAGACAAAATTATTAAAAGGGCAAAAACCATGCTTTCCTAGAAAATGTTACCTTTAATAAGCTGAAGTCCTTTCTTTCCACTGGCCCTTCCACAACCCTGCTCCCCACTTTGATGTCCCCAGTAGACTTAGATTCATAGGATTTTGGAATTAGGAAAAGCCTTAGACCCCAGCTCCTCATTATTTCCACTGTAGAAACTAAAGGTGGAGAAAGCACATGTGAAATCTTCAGGCCAAATGAAAAGTGGTGTTCTGTCAAGTCTTCATGGATCTATTAGCTTCTCCTTGCCCAATACAACAAGTCTTCTTACCTAAGCTCTGGGTGTCCTTATCCCAACTTCCACTCTCACTGACAAGCTGGGCTCCCAGAGTAAGGCTCCTTACATCTCCCCCTCAGGCTTCTAGGGATACTCCTAAGGAATATGGGATATTCTTCTCTCATACTATCAATTTGAGCCTCCATTCTGGTGTGTTTTCCTCATCTAACAATTGCCAATTATTTCTTCAATATCATCTAACTAATCCAGTTAATATCTCGTTAATATCATCAATACCATTGATTAGAACCCCAATAATATTAACCAATTAAAATAAATTAACTTTTACAAAGGTGATTTTTATGGAGAAGATACAGCAAGAACAGAAATATAAAACATTTCCCTTCCTCTCTCTCTCTCTCTCTCTCTCTCTCTCTCTCTCTCTCTCTCTCTCTCACACACACACACACACACACACACACACACACACACACACACACACACACTCACCAGGGACATGCCTTGTTCCTTCAGGAGCATTTACCCAAGCAGGTTCACTTGGTGAATGCAACATAGCCAATGGCCTCCCCTCCATCCATTACTCTGCTAGGTTGAGTAGATAACTCTTCACTCTGGCTTGGACATCCATCCCTGGACTTTTGGAAACTCAAGCAGATCTCTGGTTCTCCCCAGTCTTAGCTGCTGACAATCAATCAATCAGTAAACGTTTATTAAGTGCCAACTATATACCAGGGCCTGTGCTAAGTTCTAAAGATACAAAAGATGGCAAAAGACAATCTCTGCCCTCAGGGAGCTTACAACTTTTCAAAGCAGGCAAGGCTGCAGCCATCTATAATATTCCTTTATTTAAGAGCAGGAAAGAAGAGAAACAATGGAGACAGAAACAACAGCAGGTTCCCATCTTGGGTGGGAGGATAAGGGCACAAGGTCTTTGTCCCTACCCAGAACTTACAGCATGTCTTCCTTTGATCATTACCAGAAAAGAGAAAGACTAAGTTGCCCCTGTAGGAGTCTTTTACATGTACTCTCAGTTCCAACTCAGCTGCTAATCGAAGGGCTTTTCTTTACCACATGGTAAATGTACAAAAGTCATAGAATACCTGAATTCTCTGAAGTCCACGTGGGGGATTTCATAAGGGCTGGTCTCTCATTGGTCAGTCCTGTGTTATACTTCTCTTCCTGACATAGGTACTAGAAGCATAGCCAATGGGTACTAGTAAGAGTCAGCAAACTTATGGAGAAGTGAGGATATAAGCATGGAGGAGAATAGTAAATAAAACAGGGTCATCCCATGGAGTGTAAGCTGAGTAACCTTGGCTTCTTTCTTAGAAAGATGCTCACCTCTGAAGAGTTTATTACTTTAGAATAAACAGAAAACACTTTATTGACTGAAGCAGGGTAGTGAGGAGACTGTTTTATCCCAAACCTCCTTCCAAGGTGATCACATGTATCCCCAGAAGTAGCCAGAGCAACTCAGGACACATTCCACGGAATGGCCTTGGTTACATGAAAAAGGGCCAGTGAAAGAAATAGGTAGATATTGGAGAGAAAATGGTAAATGCAGCTTTAAGTCAAAAGAGAAAACAGAAGACTATATAAAAAAATAGTAAAGCCTAGAAACAAAGAGGAGAAAAGGGATCTAACAACTTTATCAATCTTGTCAACTATAGACAAGAAGTAAGGGAAGCCAGGGGACATCATCAGAAGAGGCTACATCATGTGACTAAATTTTTTAAAAAGTTTGGGGGAGGGGTTCCTGTACCAAAACTGTAAGAAGAAGTGAAAAGAAAAGAGAAAACAGAGAGAAAACCCACCCTTGTTGTGTAGGCAGGACCTTGACACCAGGGAGGCTAAGGCATAATTCTTGTTCAGTCTCTTCACCCTCCCCCACCCTGGGCTACTGATGAGTCCCAGAAGGGAGACAGATGTTTGATACCCAGTGGCAATTCTTCAAGCCAATTAACGAGAAGTGCTGACTGTCTCAGGAGAGTCTGCTGACTCTCCTTTGTCAGCAGGCACAATACTGGACCTTTGGGGAAAGGATCTGACGGAATCTAACTGACCCCCTTGGAGGAAAGAAATGGAACACGGCTACTTTTCTGACATGAAACATGCTTTAGCTGGCATTTCTCCCTCAATAATTTCCCACCAGAGGAACCAGAGGCTTCTCTGCTTGTTTGGCTCTTTCTAGCAGATATGTTTCTTTCTTTGCATTTCTGTTATCTCTGGATCTAGAGGTTGTTCCTTAGCACATCAAATAATTACTTTGCTGGTTTTGTGAAAAAAATAAATCAACAACAGCATTTAAACATTTGTGTAAAAATCCAAAGAGGCCCACAGAATCCTTAAGATAGAGAGGTCAGACCAAAATTATGAAGGCCATTCCTATGGGAATCCAAAACCACCTCTGGATTAAATAGGATAATTGAGATTCTTTTAATTGTAAATTCATTTATAAAAAAAACTTTCTACTCTTCTCCCCTATTGTTTCTTAGTGCCCTGTAGACAAAACAGCTACATATTTAACAGAATCGTTCACTTTTTATCAAGTAGTTTGGGTTTTATCAAGCCACAGCCCGGGAGAGAAGTAACATGTTGTAAGATTTTCAGAGGACCTGAGCTCAAAGGGAACAGAGAGGTCACCTAGTTTACGTGCCTCATCTTTACAAGGGTACCCAAATGGCTTGCCCAAGGTCACATGGGGAGTAAGCAGAGGGACAATGGATGTATCAGACATTGTCCACTGCATCACCATACACACCTTCCTGTGGGTTGTTAAAGCCACTGCTTTCACCTGTCTGGTGTCAGGAGAGTGGGCAAACCTTAGAATTTAGATCATGTGTTAAAATATTAGAAAAACTACCCCTGTGGTAATTGTGTATGAGCCTTTTTTGACAATATCAATTTAACGGGCATTTTTTCTTCAGCAGGATGGCAAATACCTTTACAAGGAATCCCCCCCTCAGGCTGGTACTTCACTGCTCAGCTCAATCAAGGCTGTCTAATGAACTCTTCTACTTCCCTCCTCAGTACCTTTTCTCACAATTCATTGATTTCTGAATTGTACATGGCTTCCCTGGCTGTTAACAAACAAGCAAACAAACAAAAAACACCCAACAGCTAAGCCCTGAGGCTAATACAAAATCAGGACTGTTACTCCTCTCCTTTCTTCCCTCTCCCCTCCATCAATCAATCACTAAGCATTTATTAAGTACCTACTATGGGCAGCTATGTGGGACAGTGGATAGAGCGATGGTGTGTGGAATCAGGAAGACCTGAGTTCAAATCCAGTCTTCAATACTCACTAGATGTGTGACCCTGGGCAAGTCACTTAACCCTGTTTGCCTCAGTTTCCTCATGTGTAAAATGAACTGGAGAAGGAAATGGCAGAGCACTCTAGTATCTTTGCCAAGAAAACTCCAAATGGGGTCAGGAAGAGTTGAACACAGCTGAAAAACAACTGAACAACAACAAATGTGCCAGATACTGTTCTAAGGCTAGGAGTACAGAAAGACAGTCTTTGCCCTCAAAGAGCTTACACTCTAACGGAGAGACAACATGCAAGCTGTATACAGGATATATACAAAACAAGCTATATACAGGACAGTTAAGAAATATTTAACAAAGAGAAGGAATTGGAATTAAGAAGAGTTGGAGAAGGCTTCCTGTAGAATGTGGGATTTTAGTTGAGACTTAAAGGAAGCCAGGGAGGTCAGTATTCTGAGCAAAGGAGGGAGAGCATTCTGGGTGTGAGGGGACAGTTAGAGAGAATGCCAGAGCTGAGAGGTGAAGAGTCTTGTTCGTGGAACAGCCAGGAGGTCACTGTTACAGGACCGAAGGGGATGTGTTGGGGAATAAGGCATGAGAAGACTGGAAAGGTAGAAAGGGGCTTAAGTTATGAAGAGTTTGGAATGCCAGACAGAAGATTTTGTATTTGATTCTGAAGGCAATAGGAAGCCACTGGGGTTTATTGAGTAGAAGAATGACATGATCAGGCCTGAGCTTTAGAAAAATCACCTCAGTGACTGAAAAGGGAGAATAGATGAGAGTTCGGAGAGACTTGAGGCAGACCCACCAGCTGGGCTATTGCAGTAATCAAAGTGTGAGGTGAAAAGGGTCTGCACCAGATTGGTGGCAGTGTTGGAGGAGAGAAGGGGGCGTGTTCGAGAGATGTTGTGAAGGTGAAATGGACAGGCCTTGGCAAGAGCTTGAATATGGGGTGTAGGGTGGGGGGAGATGAGAGACAATGGAGAATTCAGTTTGACTATTACCTGGGTTATTTTATATGCTGTTGCAATTGTTGGGGGTGGGGAAAAGATGTTTTTCTTAATTATGGCAAGGAATGATGACTTAATGTAGTGGACCTCTGTAAAGGGAGATGATGATGATGCCAAAGCTTCTTGGGAAAGAGACACCCGTGGAAGGAAAAGACTCTGGAAGCTTCTGCCAGGGAGGGGAAGCAGGCTTTTCAACATGTCCAATGTATTTCTAGCTTGTATCCCTAGAAACGTCAGAGACTTTACCCTTGAATAGGATTAGAGCCTTTGTCATAGTTGAGCTGAGATCTTATCTTGCTCCCATATAAAGAGCTCTTATATATTTTCTGCTGTATATTAATCTGCATAATATCTTTGTTGTTTGTGGTTTCCTTGGATAAAATGGGTTCACTTGCTATTTGTGATGACCTTTTGTTTGATGGGAAGGCATTAAGCTGGTGAGTCTAAGCTAACAGTATACCCTCCTCTTAGGAATGACCAGGGAAGTGGCATTTGTTTTGAAACTAAAAAATCATATCCCTTTACCAGTAATACTTAAGGGGAGCAGATAGAAGTAATTCTAATCCAATACACCTGTTGAAGATAGGTGCGTGAAGGAACAAGCTTGAATCCAGGACCCCTTCTTCTGCTCCCCTCAAGATAGAAATTATGTGTCTACACAATGAAACAATCCATGTAGATATATATATATATATATATATATATGTTTTACAGTAATCATACAGAGACTTACATTAGACTTACATGTAGATGTATCTTACATTATCTATAATCCATGTAGATATCCATATCTAACATTAAGAATTTTAAAATAAAATTAATTTTAAAAACTTTCATATTCCTCACAACAGTCTCTCAACCAAGGACCTCACTTTCTATTTCATTCTCTTCTTTCTCAGAATATCTTGCCTTTACTTATCTGACATTATGGTTTATCCACTAATTTTTTCAGGGTACAGACTGTTTTTTTTCTGTTTTTCTTTGTCTTTTTCTACCCAGTGTTAGCACATAGTAGTTCTCTCTCTCTCTCTCTCTCTCTCTCTCTCTCTCAATATATATATATATATATACATATACTTTAATTGACTTGCAAGTAAAGTACTGATAAGAAAGAGGTTAGAAAGAATTAGAATTAGAATAGCCAACAGAAATGAACCAGCAAAGAGAAAAGTGTATATACCTCTGTGAATCTTTCTGTGTCCTCTGTCTTTCCTCTGTATTTCTGTCTTATGCTTACTGTTCTTTTCAGTCTTTTTCTCTGTTTTCCCCCCTTTGTATTTCTATTTTTAATGTATCTCATCCCTCCCTCTTTATCTATTTCTCTCTCCCACCTTGCTTCCTTGGTTATTTTTCTTCAATGTAAATAAATGTAGAAATGAAGTCTGTATTTTCTTATTTGTTGTATCTTGTATGACGTTTTATGTTCCCTGTTTTGAGTCAGATGAGTGAAAGGTTTTACATTTTTCTGGTTTTATTTTTAAAAATCCACCTAATTTAAAAAATCCTCTAATTTCACAAAAACAACTAAAATTTATCTTCACTTTCACTGGTGCATTATGGGAGACAGTTTAAAAATTCTGATCTATGCTGCTGGGATGAGCTTCAAAACATACAGAGATTCAATCATTTTTTAAAAAAAGTTACATCACAAGTAGGTAGCAAAGTAAAAACTGGAATCCAGGTTTCTTGGTTTCTACTTAATGTCCTACTATGTTTCCTACCTAAGGTCAAGCAGACAGTTTTTTTACAATTGACCAAAGCTAACACATTTTCAGAAGTCTTTTTTGCTCATAAATGAATCCTCTCTCTCTCTCTCTCTCTCTCTCTCTCTCTCTCTCTCTCTCTCTCTCTCTCTCTCTCTCTCTCTCTCTCTCTCATACAGAGGTTCACTGAGTCACATATGTAATCCCCCTTCATACCACCCAACAAAACCAGATGCTGAAGCCTAATCACAATCACAAATCTGCTCTTTTTCTCAAAAACACAGACCTTACTATTGCTCTCAATGAGATGCCCAAGTCTTTCCACATGAGCCACCAGTAAGTCCTCCCCATTCCCCAGGACATCAGCTCCTCCCTCCCTCTCTGATCAATGTCAACATTCTGTTAATTGAGCTGTGCAGATGCCATGGCAACTGAGAAATGAGAAAACCTGAGATGTAGCACTTAAAGCTGCTCTCACTCTTTTTGCCTGCTCGAGCTGTTAGGGTTGATTGGCTCCAGTTTCCAGTTTCTGAAATACAGTTAAGTACATAGCCTAAACTGGTAATTAGTACAAATCAGACCTTGATTTATTGTTTTGTTGATTGTTTAGACTTAAGAAATTGCTAATAATGCAGATTAAACTTAAAAGTGTGTATACAAACTTTCCCCCCCAGAGAGCCTGGTTGTTAAACATTTACCAGCACACCCCTGGTTACCATTGTCACTAGGTAGGTTCTCAAAAGCCCAATTATGTTTCGTTATTCATTAGGCTGATTTTTCATACAATGAAGTATACCCATACTCATCCACAGTAGAATCAATCAAGATAAAACTGTTAATAGGAATTGAAAGGATATGGCATTTAAGGGAAATGAAAAATCATATATGATTACATGCAACAACACTGACAGCTGTACTTGTTATCTTCAAATGATAATGCCTTGCCATTTATTTAAGTAAATAACATTTATTTTAAATGACTGGGAATGAAGTCATCACCATGCTGGAGGCGTAATGATTGTAGGCTAATAATAATTAATAATAATAATAGCCAGCATTTACATAAAAACTTTATGGTTTGTGAAATGTTTTACATCAATTATCTCATTTGAGTCTCACAACACCCCTGTACAGAACCCACCCATCCGCCTCTAACACCTAGATATATTCAACTTTTCTTGAGTTAGGACAGAATTAGAAACATGGTAGGAACAGAAAATTGAGGTTTGAGTGAAACAAAATAGAACTGTACACACATAAAGATTGGGGAAAAAATTCTTCATAAGTCAGTCAAAAAATCAAAGTCAACAAGCATTTATTAAGCACCTACTACGTGCTGGACACTGTGCTAAATGCTGGGGATACAAAGGTAGGCAAGAACAGTCCTTGCTCTCAAGGAGTTTACAATCCAATGGGGAAGATAACATGAAAACAACTATGAACTAAGAAGATATATAAAGGGAAGGCACTAAGATTAGGAAGAATAGAGAAATCCTCCTTGTAAAGGTGGGATTTTAGTGAAGGAAGCCAGCAGACTAAGATGAGTAAGGAGAGAATTCCAGATAATGGCGGCAGCCAGTGAAAATGCCTTGAGATGGTCTTGTGTAAGGAACAGCAAAGAGATGACTGTCATTGAACTGGAGGGAAGTAAGGTACGAAAAGAATGGAAAAGCAAGAATGGATCAGGTTATAAAGGTCTGGGCTTTACAATCCAAATAGAGGATTTTATATTTGATCCTGGAGGCGATAGGAAGCCACTCGGTTTTACTGACTAATGAATGGGGTGACATGATCAGACCTTCATTGTAGGAAGATCACTTTGATAGCTGACTGGAGGATGAAATGGCCTGAGGTAGGGAGACCAAGCAGTGGGCTATCTAAAAAGATGGAGGCCAGATTGTGAAGGACCCTGAAGGCCAGGAATAGAATTTTGGCCTTTGTAAAGAAGGCAATGCAGAGTCATTTTGCAAGTTTTTGATCATATAAGTAATATAATCAGAGTTGTATATTAAAAAACTAATCTCAGATTAATCTCTTATCAATAAAATAATGGTATGTGACAAGATTCACACTCAAGGTCCTTCCAACTCTAAGTCTATGATTCTATAATAAGTATGATCTAGAGGTGGTTTATAAAATGGATGGAAGGACATAATGACTTCATTTCACATTTGCTACAGTGTCAGAGGTCCCTGTATGAATAAGTAGCTTGAAGAAGAATTATAGCCAGGTCAAAAGCCTTATGTCCTATATTTATTAAAATTCTCATTTCCACAGAGGATAATTTCTTTCAGACCTTCCTTCTGTGTAAGCAGATAACTCTAAAACAGATCTAACTATCTAAACCTCACCTTGCTCCTGAGCTCCAGTCACTCATCTCCCATTGTCTGCTGGACATTTCTACCTAGATGTCCCATCGACATCTCACACTCACCATTTCCAAAACTGAACTCATTATTTTCATCTTAAACCCATCCCTCCTTCTAACCTCCTTATTTCTTTCAAGGGCAAGATCATTCTCCTAGTCACCCAGGTTCCCAACTTTAGTGCCATATTCCCCCCTTTACTTGCTCTTTTTTGCTGTTATTCAGGTATTTCAGTCTTGTCCAACTCTGTGACCCCATTTGGGGTTTTCTTGGCAAAGATACTGGAGTAGTTTGCCATTTCCTTCTCCAGCTCATTTTACAGATGAGAAAACTGAAGCAAACAAGGTTAAATGAGTTGCCTAGGGTCACAAGCTAGTAAGTGTCTGAGGTTTGAACTCAGGAAAATGAGCCTTCTTGACTCTAGGCCCAGCCCTCTATCCACTGCACCACCTAACTGCACTTGCACTTACCACCACTGTATGAAATCATGTTGATTCTATCTCTAGAATATCTCTCCTTTTTATCTCCTTCTTTCTAGTTATACTACAACCCCCCTAATTAAAGCTTCTGTCATCTCTTGTCTGGGTTATTGCAATAGCCTCCTAACTGGTATCTCTGTATTCAGCCTTTGTCCTCCCCAATTCATCTTCTACATAGCTGCCAAATTGAGCTTCCCAAAGCACAGGTCTGACCATGTTACTTCCCTGTTCAAGATGCTCCAATGGCTCCTTATTGTTTCTAAGATAAAATAGACACTCCTCTGACATTTAAAGCCAAACACTCTGGCTCCAATCTGTCTTTCTGAGCTGATTTTATACTATTCCCTTGCATACCTACTGTATTGCAGCTAAATCAGTTAACTTGCTATTTCTTGTAGACAACATTCCATTCCCATCTCTCTGCCTTTGCGTGGTAAACTTATTTACCAGGCCTGAAATGCACCTCTGCCTCTTGGAACCCCAGCTCTCTTCAAGGTTAAGCTCCTGGTACAGCTACTACAGGAAGTCTTTGCTGACTTCACACCTCTACCCCCACACCCCTAATTTTATTAGTCCATCCTCTTAATTACTTTGTTTTGTACCTATTTTGCATTTGCTTATCTGTACACAGGTTGTTCCCTTCAGTAGAAAGTAAGCTCTATGAAGGCAGAGACTGCTTTTTATTGGAATTCCTAGTGTCTAGTATATAATAGGCACTTGATAAATACTAATATAATAGAATACAATGATAGGATAGGATTGGATTGGATTGAATACAATGATAGGATAGGAAAGAATGAAATAGAAGGATAGGAGTGGATAGGATAGAATAAAACAGAATAGAATGATAAGAGAGAATAGAATGAAAGGATAAGATAGGAGAAAATAGAATGATAGAAAAGAGCAGAATAGAATAGAATAGAAGTATATTGTTGTTTGTCCTCCATTCTTGAAGAGGACCAATGGCAACATGAGGTGATATCTTGACCTGCCCTGAATTGGATTTAAGTGAGTGAGGCAAAGTTGCACAGTTATAGGCCTCACTTTGTCTTCCAGAGTCACCAAAGTTCAGTGGCAGGCCAGAAGTCCAGATGACTCGTTATGGCCTGCTATGCAGTGGATGACCTTGGAGTTTTTGATGTCTGACCAAGTTCTAAGTGCTCCACAGTGCCTGCTTCAGCGTCCTTCATGGACATTGGAACAAAATGTTCTCATCCACCCATTCCACTGAGGGAGGTCTTCACGTGCTAATTTACCAACTGGTTTGAGGCCTATCAGTTACCCTCAACGTGGTTTAGCCCCTCTGCTGAGACAGGCTGTGGTCACTGTACATGCTTCTTCGAACCACAAGTGAGAGTTGAATGCCAGGTGGATGACAAAAGTGGATGAACAGCCCTGAAAAGGGCTCAGCAAGCCTTCATACCAGATGTGCTAGTCTTCCCTGAGCACCCCATGTACTCCTGAAAAGAAGGATAGAATGGAATAAAATAGAATGGAATGGTAGAATAGAATAGAATAGGACTGTAGAATAGAATGATAGGATAGGAGAAAATAGGACAGAATTATAGAATAGGAGAGAATAGAATAATGGGATAGAGAACAGAATAGAATAAAATGATAGGATAGAATAGGAGAAAATAGAATAGAATTATAGAATAGAACAGGAGAGGATGGAATGATAGGATGGGAGAGATAGAATAGAATTATAGAATAGAATAGGAGAGAATAGAATGATAGGACAGGAAAGAATAGAAGAGGAGAGAATAGAATAGAATAGAATAGGAGAGAATAGAATGATAGGATAGGAGACAATAGAACAGAATTATAGAATAGAATAAAATGATAGGATAGTAGAGAATAGAATAGAATTATAGAGTAGAATAAGAGAGGATGGAATGATAGGATGTGAAGAATAGATTAGAATGGAATGGAATAGAGTAGAATAGGATAGATTAGAATAGAATATAATAGAATAGGATAGATTAGAATAGAATAGAATAGAATAGAATAGAATAGAATAGAATAGAATAGAATAGAATAGAATAGAATAGAATAGGATAGGATAGAATAGAATAGGATAGAATAGGATAGGATAGAATGGGATAGAATAGAATAGGATAGGATAGAATAGAATAGAATAGTATAGAATAGGATAGAATAGAATAGAATAGAATAGGATGGGATAGAATAGGATAGAATAGAATAGTATAGAATAGAATAGAATAGAATAGTATAGAATAGAATAGAATAGGATGGGATAGAATAGGATAGAATAGAATAGGATGGGATAGAATAGAATAGTATAGAATAGAATAGAATAGAATAGAATAGAATAGAATAGAATAGAATAGAATAGAATAGAATAGAATAGAATAGAATAGAATAGAATAGAATAGGATGGGATAGAATAGACAAGCCTACCACATGCCTTAAAATGACATTCCCAAGCCTGCACATCTGATTAGGTCAAAGTTAATAGGTAGTTTTGAAAAGCTAAGTCAGACAGTGTCAGTAGGGACTTTAAAATGTAAACAAGGTAAAAGGCTATTGCAGAAACAAGATCTGACTAGGAATATCTGCTACAGGGGACTATGAAAGTTTGTGATGAGCACACCCGTGTACACGTGCTGCCTCCCTTCCTCTGCCTCCCCAAACACAGACTTTACTGTGTTTATTGTCCTAGCAACCAAGCTCAGGCCACTATTGAATGAGTCCATCTGTGACATAGACAACAACATAGACAAGAGTACAAGGTTGTGGTCATCTGGTGGAAAACACGTCAAAACACTGTCTGGAGACTTTCCATGTAGCAGACAGAGTGCCAATGAAGTCTGAGGTCAGAGTTCTCTGCTGCCTCGCACTTTTTGGTCATATACTGGGGACCTATTATTAGAACCATAGCAAAGAATATTTTCTCCTGGGGCAAAAATTGTTAGAGGCTGGGGGGAGTTGGCAGCAGGGAGGATGGTCAAACTGTGGGTGAAGTCATATTAGAAAAGGGGGCATTACAACATATGCCCCTTCAGGGGTTGGGAGAGAAGGTGGACCCTGGGGCAAGAAATGAACCCTAGGGGTGGGGTTCTGGGTGGGAGCAGTTAAGGTGACATAGGGTTGGCAATCATCATAAGCAGGAAGCATTCCCCTGCTCCCCCAAATATTCATAAACATTTATTTTTTTAGGCAAATCCCTATTTTCCCCTATGTTAGTTATAACTGTGCTACATATATGACGCCATGCTATCCCAGAGCAGTTATTTAAACAGATTGGAAAAGAGATCTGAAGTTAAAAAAAAGAGGCAAGCAAAAGGGAAGATTCACTCACTCATTCATTTATTCAGTAATTTTATTGAGCATAGTCAAACAACAATAACAACAACAACAAACTTTATTGAATACGTACCTACCATCTTCTTAGCACTTACACTGTGCTGAGTCCTATAGGAAATAGTAAGACATATAAAATATGGTCCCTGATTTCCAGGATCTTGTAATCTGGTGGGATTGATGATGCTTACACAAATAAGTATATTATAAAGCAATCTGTAATAAATAATATATGGAATATATTGATACTAAGTAACATAAGATTACAACAGAGGGAAAAGACAAGTCTTGCAGCTTGGCTGACTGATAGGGAAAGTCTTTCCAGTCGTGACCTGGGCATTGAAGGATCAATAGAATTTCAATAGGTAAGGTGACCATTCCTGGCAGGGAAAGCTACAGATTAACAAAAATATAAAAGCAGGAAGAGTGACCTGGGGTTGTTCAAGGCCAGCAGAGAGGAGGCCAGTTCAGTCAGAGAGTAGGATAAATGGACCTTCCTTCCAATGGACATAACTTTCCATCCAGTGACACTGGCCTCCCTCTCGTTCCATGAATAAGACTCTGTCTCTTGGTTCTGGGCATTTTCTATGGCTGTCCTCCATGCCTGGAATGCTCTCCCTTCTCTGTTCCGTCTACTGACTTTGTTGGCTTCCTTTAGATCCTAACTAAATCTCATCATTTACTGGAAGGTTCTCCCAAGCCCTCTTAACTCTAGTGCCTTCTCTCTGCTGAAAATTTCCAATTTATCCTGTATGTAACTTGTTTGTATGTAGCTTTGAGTGTTGTCTTCCCCATTAGATTGTGAGCTCCTTGAGAGCAAGGACTTTGCCTCTTTTTGTGTCCCCAGATCTTAGTACAGTGCCTGTCACATAGCAGGTGCTTAATAAATTGATTTGACTGCTTATCGACTGATTCTTAGGGTCATCGATACAGGGCTGGGAGGGAGGGACGCCTTAGAGATCATCTAATCCAACCCCTTCACTTTACAGTAGAGGAAACTGAGTTCCACAGAGGTTAAGTGATTTGCCCTAGATCACACAAGTGGGAAGTATCTGAACCAAGATTTGAACCCTTGTCCTTGGATCCCATATCTAGAATTCTTTCCATTGCTCCACAATAAGTTATTTCTCAACATAGCTCAAATCCCCAGGCCTTCCTCAAGACAAAGCTATCCTGCTCTGGAGCCCCAAACTAAGGGATGATAAGCTCAGATGTCAGAGGCACAGGCATTCAGAATAAATAATTAGACAAGAACAGAGAAGGAGAGGTGATACTACTGACTAGTCTCTATTGATCCCCAGAAGAGTGTGATACTTGCTACCAGACTCTCCAATATGAAGAGGTCATTCCCCTCAGAATAAGTCTCTGTGGCGTATAAAAGCTGAGAGAAGTCTCAAGTCCCTTCTCTGAATAGGGGTAATGCCTTCAGAGAGGCAGCACGATGCTGTGGAAAGAACATTGACTCTAGAGTCAAAAGACCTGGGTTCAAGTCCTACCTTAAATGCTTGAATGCTTACTACCAGTCTGACCTCAGGCAAATCACTTAATCTCCATGGGCTTCAATGTCCTCTCCAGTAAAGGAGGAGGCTGGAATAGATGGCCTCTTCTAGTCTAAATCTATTATCATATGACCACTCTGCAGCCTTGAAAACTTCAGGATATAGCTTACTGATCAGGGTAACTCCTGGAATATTAACACATACCAATAATCTGTCAAGGTTTCTTGTTCAATTGTTCAAGGTTTGACTTGTTCAAGGTTTAGATTTGTTTCCGTACCTTGATATATGGTCAGTTTTTCCAGTGATTCAAAGCTGTTTGACAAGCACACAGATTATGAGACAAGAGGTGCCCAATAAATATTTATTCATTGTTTATTGAGAGGAAACAAATGGCAAATGGCATTATCACTGACCACCAAAAGTAAAAACTTAGTTTACCAAGAATTTACTCTGTTAAAGACTTAGGAACTCAGGGTACTTTGAGGCTAAAATGTGATAATGGATAAGAAGTATTTAATCAACCTTAAAGTGCTATATGAATGTCTATTATCATTGTTACTAGCCTACAGTCACTAGGATTTCAGTCTGGTGATGACTTCATTCCCTGAGTCTTCTACCACTCTCCTGAGATCAGTCAATGTTTAGAAAGCAACATAGGCTATGTTGGTAAGTATTTAACAACCAAGCTCTCTGGGGGATGGAGAGGAAATAATGTATGCAATTATTTATTATTATTTTAAAATTTTTTGTATTTATTTTTATATTAATATAACATTTACATTATTTAATTAATTAAACTTTTAAAAATTAATTAAATAATTAATTCATATTTATTGTTATATTATATTGTATATGTGTATGCATTATTATATATAATATTTATTACAAATAGTTAAATAAATAAAAAATTGATTAAATAATTAAAATAATTAAATAAGTAAATTGAAGTGATCTAGAGATAATTAATTAATTAAATAGTTTGTATTATTTATTTTAATAGTAGTATAATAATATTAATATTATTTATTATATATTATTATTATCAATTATTTATTACTCAAACATTAACTAAGCCACTACTATGTGTCAGGCACTGTGCTAAGCACACCTTTTTAAGTTTAGCCCACATTTTTAATATTTCTTAAAATCTAGACAATCAACAAAACAGTAGATCAAGCCCTCATTTGTAGCAATTGCCAGTTGCTCACACTAAATGCTCACACTAAAAATTTAACGGTAGGCTCTCCCAAGACAGTTGAAGCTGGCTCCAGCACGCCCTTGCAGGAATTGGGCTCAATCCTGTGTTGTTTGTCCTTCATTTTTGAAGAGGACTAGTGACATCTCAGGGTAATATCCTGACTCCTGTGTGAATTGGATTTAAGCGAGGGAGAGTTGCACAAAGTCATCGGTCTCACTCTCTTCCAGAGTCATCGAGGTTCAGTAGCAAGTCAACAGTCGAGAAGACTGGTGATGGCCTGAGATGGTTGCAGGGGATGACTTTGGCTTCTTGGATGTCTGACTGAGTCCACAGCACTTGCTTCAGCTGCCTTCATGGCTATTGGAACAAATCATTCTCATCTGCCCATTATGCCAGAGGAAGTCTTCACATGCTTGGAGTAGACAGCCCTGTGACTCACCAATGGGTTTGTGGCCCATTGACTAGATTCTAACCATCTCCCTAGTGACTATATTGATTCTGAGGTCATAACAAGACTAGTATGCAGCTCAAAGATGTGCAACAGACAGCATGGACATGAATAGAAAAGAAAATGCAAACCATATGAAAATAGCTAAATGTCATAAGTATTGGAATGTACATTGGGAAAAGAAAAACAGAGGGTTAGCGGAATTGACAAGAAGAGCCCGGTCAGACTTCCTCATTGCTATTTTGATGCGTCATTCTGTCTTGGCCTTACACATTTCTTTCTCTGATGGGATTTGCTTTTTGGAAACAGCAACCCTACATTCTTGTTCTAAGAGATATGGTGCAGGAGGAAGAATCCTGAGGAGAGAACTGGGCTGTAGTCCTTGCTCCACCATTAATTAATTGTGGAACCTGAGGCAAGTCACACACACCTCTCAGGACCTCAGTTTCCTCATCTCCAGAATGAAAGGATTAAGCTCTGACTTCTGAGTAATAGGTCTTCCCTTCCAGGGTCAATATTTTCTGAGTCTATAAACAGGTAGGAGAATTTGTAAAATGTAACAGAAGTATAAGAAACTAATAGCTTTTTGAAATAGAAAATGGAGCTACTATGATGATCGTGGCACCAAGAAGCACTTCCCCCAAATTCCTTGCAAACTCACTTTCTTAGACATTTTAGTTCTCAGATGAAGAAAGAAGCCAAAAATTCTATAGAATTGAACCCTCTTAAGATAAAAGGTATTCTTATAGGAAGTTTCCATTACTGTATCAAAATCCATAAAAGTGTTCTTTTTTTTGTGGGAAAACAAGATTAACTCCATCTGGTTAATTTTCAGTGTGTTTCCAAATTACCATTTGATTTGGTATGACAGTTGTTTCTCCTATGAACTCATCCTTTTATTTTTATATTAATATTTTCCTTTCAGACAGAATTCCCTCTGCCCTACTGGCCTACCAGTTCATTATACTAGCTAATTAAGTAAAAATAATTTCTAAAACTGTGTTCAGAATATTTCTAAAATCATTTGCTCTTTCACTGCCAGATTCTGAGCAGGAAAAAAAATTTCATAGACCTTAATCTACATTAAGCAGAAAAGTTATTAAATGTTTTTGGCTTAATATGCAGACTCAACTAGAAGTTTATGAGCTGATTGAATCATTCTTATTCAAGGTTTAGAAATCCTATTAAATTTTAATTCTGGAAACCTGATGAAATGATCCATTGTTGGGTTAATGATACTTAAAGATCTCACCGCTAATGTTCTCCTTCCATGAACCATCAGATCATGGAGAGAACCCTGAGTTCTTAAAGGCTAAAATGTAAAGGCTTTGCATATGGATCCAGTAATGAATCTCTGAGGACTAACTTAGCTAAGCTCAGAGAGTCTCTTTCCCAGGTTGGCCCAAGGGTGATTAATTTATCAGTCTCACTGACTTTGGAACATTCAATCCATAGAGGGATTGACATCTGCAAATAGCATCAGTGGAAGGAAGCTATGTTGCTGAGACCATTGATGGGTTCTTGAAGTTGAAGTGTTAGAGTCTTTAAAAACCAGTCTGCTAAATGGCCCTGGGCCTGGGTGTAGGCCTGGGACTAGGACCAGATTTCATTGATATTTGGAATTCTCAGATGTAAAAATTCCCATGACCTGCTTAATGACCAAATAAAAAGGGGCAGGAGTAGAAGCACTTAGGGAATGATCTCATCTTTTGAAAAAACAAGACTTTTTAAGACTTTAAAATCCACAAGACAAATAGTTTAACTTCTAATACATCTAGTTCTTGAAGTGGAATGTGAAGAGTTATCATTGGAGTCCCTTACAATTCCCTGTTTTGTATCATGGTGAAGAAGCATGTATTTCAGTAGTTATGGTTTCTATGGCTAACTCTAATAAGAAAAGTCTTTTCCTGATGTATTTCTAAAGATTGGCATTGAATTTTTATTCTTCTTCTTATTTTTCCCCTTGTAAATGCATCATTTTCTCTAAATACAGAACATTCTTCCATGCTTTTGGATGGAGGTGACTTTTTTGCTATGTGATTTTCTGCTCATATATAGAATGTTTCCTAATTCAGAGAATGGGGATAACAGGAGCCCTATATAGAATAAAAGTTGCTGCTGGGAATCTTAGATATCATCTAGTACAGCCCCCCTCATCTTATAAATAAGGAAACTGAGATCCATTGAAATTAAGTGACCTGCCCAACCTCACTCGGGTAGTAAGTACCAACCAAGATTCAAACCCAGGTACCACTCCCCAACCCAATGGATTCTCGTAGACTGGTTCCTACGTAGAGACCTGCCCCCAAGATGGTCAGTTTCTCTCTTTGGTCCATTTGATTCAGTCTCTTTTGGTTAGTGCTGGGCCTGATTCCAGCACCCTGTTCAGGTTTGATTTGAGAATGAAATGAGACACTCAAAAGTCATCAAACATAAGCAGAGTTTACTAAGACCTACCAGCAAAATGATGCAACAAAGATTCAGTGGCACTTAGTTGATATAGCTACCCCCCCACTTCTTGTCTTCACATGGAAACACAATTGTTCAGCAGGGCAGGGGGTGGTGCCTCTCATAGTCTTCAGACATCCAACAAGATCACTTCATATGGGTGGGGTTTTTTTATGCTCTTAAGTGACCAGGAAACTGTGTCAAAGGAGGCAGGGTCCAATAAGGTCCTAGGGGGACAACTCTGTTACCTATCAGTAAAAAACTAATTCCTGTTGCAGAGAAACAGGGGAACCCTGGTCCTATCATGCCCTCATATGAAATTGCTCCAGAAAAATCTCCTTTATATACTCATGGTATAGTTCATGTCTACCTGTACAAGCACTCAAGATATCAAACATATGTCAGGTGCAAGAGAGTTTTTATTTCACAGCACAGAAAATGCACAAAATACAAAGTGTTCAAAAGAGATGCAAAAACACCAACCAAATAATCCATAAATTCTCCTTGAAAAAGAACTAAAACTTTGACATTGCAGTGAATCCCTCTTTCCCAGAGTTAGACACTGACTCCCTAAGACTTTTAGTACCACTCTGTGGCTTAGTCTCCCCTTGGAAGGCAAGCATACTCTAAGGGCTGATGGATAAACAATCTCCCTTACATCTAGCTTCCAAAGAGTAGTCATTAATGGTTAATGTTATTTTGAAGGGAAGTCTCTGGTAGAGTGCACTGGGGATCTCTCCCTTAGTCTATACTGTTCAAAATTTTTATCATTAATTCCCGAAAATGCATAAGCTTTTTTTCATACACTTAGTTGATATTATCAATTACAAAAGTACAACATGAGGTAGCATGGCCGGACAATAATTCTCATAAAAAATATCTAAAAGTTTATGCAGATTGCAAATTTGGCTATCACAAAGCAGGGAGGGGGAGAGGAGGAGAAGCTAACACAATCTTAGGTTGCATTAAGAGAGGCATGCTCTCTAGAATGAGAGAAGGGATAGTTTGTGTATACTCTCCTCTGGACATACTACATTTAGAATACCATCTGGGTGCTACATTTTAGGAAGGACACTGACAAAAAGTATCCAGAAAAGAGTGACTGGGATAGTAATAGGGCTGGAGACCGTGCCCAAAGAGGATCGGTTGAGCGACCTGGGAGTATTTAGCCTAGAGAAGAAAACTTTTTTTTTTCTTTGTGGGGGGCACAGCTGTCTTTAAAAATTTAAAGGTCTGTCTCATGGAAGAAAGATTACAATCCTTCTATCTGACTAGGGTAGAACAAGTAACAATGGGTAGAAGTTAGAGAGATGCAGGTTTTAACTATGGGGAAAACTTCTTAATCATTAGGGCTCTGCAGAAGTGTTTCAGAGCTGGGGTTTTCTCTTATTGGAAGTCTTCCAGAAAGAGGCTATATGACCATTTGTTGGGGCTATTGTGAGAAATTATTATTTAGACCAAAGTTATACTAGATTTATTTTAAGGCCCCCTTCCAACTCTGAGATTCATGTGAGGCTTTCTACAAACCATCACTGAAATAGTAAAGAAATGGTAAGTAATTGGGTGGGCTTGGATCTGAAAGTTCTACCCAGTAAAAGATAAGTACATTCTTCAACAGTTCTGTTCTATTATAGCATTGGTCAAATTAAGATTGTGGGGAGGGCAGTGTGTTGTTTTGTAAGCTCCTTGACAGCAGGGACTGCTTTTTGCCTCTTTTTGTATCACCAGTGCTTAGTACAGTGCCTGACATGTAGTAGGAGCTTAATATGTGTTGACTGATTGATTTATTGATTGACTGAGGCTCCAAAGAGGTACTGCTTCCTAACAGTACTGCTCTCAAAAATCCTCATCTTTGCTTAAACTGATTTTCATGATTCTCTCATTCTGATTAATTTCCAATGATACACCCCTTAAATTTTATTTTATTACTTTTAAAAATTTTTCCAATTACATGTAAATTTTTTAAAACATTCTTTTGTTTAAATGTTGAGTTCCAAATTCTGTCCCTCTATCCCCTCCCCCCTCCTTGAGAAGACAAGCAATTTGATTTACATGTGCAGTCATGTAAAACATTTCTTTATTAGCCATGTTGCAAGAGAAAATGAAGACTCCCCCCCCAAAAAAAACACCAAAACCTCAAGAAACATAAAGAAAACTTAAAAAGCATACTTCAATCTGCATTCAGACTCCATCAGTTCTTTCTCTGGAGGTGGATAGCATTTTTCACCATAAGGCCTTCAGGATTGTCTGTATATTGCTAAGAATAGCTAAGTCATTCAAATTGATCATTGTATAATATTGCTGTTACTGTGTACAGTTTTCCCGGTTCTATTCATTTCACTTTGCATCATCCCATGCAAGTCTTTCCAGGTTTTTCTGAAAGCATCCTGCTCATCATTTCTTATAGCAAAATAGTATTACATCATAATTATCTGATGCATTCTTTCTTCTTATTTTACATGCAATTTTAACAATCCTAGTTGTGTGACCTTGGACAACCCATTTTCCCTCTCTAGGTTGCAGTTTCTTCATCTGTAAAATGAAGGAGTTGGCTGGATGGTTTCTAAGATCACTTCTAGCTTTAGCATTCTGTGTATAACAGAGGATGGGTTTTATGATTCTAAGCTTAGTGATCTGTTTTTGCAACCATATAAAAATGATGTTCATAATGATAACACTGTATCATCTTTAAAAGGTTAATTATATTCATTGTGCTCTATTCTATTTAAGAAGTCAGAGAAGTGGGTAATCCACTTGAGAAAAGTGTCTATCCAAGATTATTATGGTGAAATTAAGAATTGCCACTTAAAGGGGTAAGCTTCAATTATCTGGAAAATTAATTTAAGTAAAGGGTCTCATTCCCCACTTCATAAATGAGGTGCTTCTGTGCTTAGGTGTTAGATTTCATTCCAGACTGGATCTGTGATTTTATCAATGTAGGGAACCCTTAGTGTGGAAACTCCTTCTACCATTGTAAATTGACAGCTTACAGTCTTAGAGAATACATTTAAAATATATCCATATACATATGTATATAATCTAATTAGACAATGTTTAGCACTTAGCACATAACAGGTGCTTAATAAATGCTCATTCCCTTCTACTTAGAAGCTGCCTGGAGCACTGAAAGGTTGTGACTTATTAACAGTCATATAGCCCGTGTGTGTCTAAAGCAGGACTTGAACCCAGGTCTTCCTGACTCCAAGGTCAGCCCTCTGCCCACTACTACATGTTGTTTCTCTGGTAGTTAGATGTTCTGAGATGATTATCAACTGCAATAATTATTTATTGAGTACTACTGTATAAAGAGCATAGTGAAAAAGGGGAAGTCATGACAAGTAATACTTTAATATTTCCCTTCACGGATTCCGACCAAAGCCCAACCTCACCTTAGTAAATAATCTCTATGAATTCCTATGACTTCATCCTCACTCCCCTTCCCCCTAGAAAAAAATCACTGGTGGTTAACCTTCTGGTGATGAGCCCTCAGAACTTAGGCTGATTTTTGTACTGTGGACACAAAGTCTATGGTAAGACTCACACTTAAAGCTATTTCAGCGTGGAAAGATCTGACAAAGCCAGCACTCAGTTGGTTTAGCCTTAAAATCTTCTTTGTTACTTCCACATCGACATGAGACACTGTGGTGGTGGGGAGTGAGGGGAAGAAGCATTATATAGCACCTAGTGTGTGCCTGCCAGGCACTGTTCTAAGTGCTTTAGAAATACTGTTTAAGCTCATTTCTGTGAGGGGCATTAACTTTTCTTTTTATTTATTTGTTTATTTAGTATTTTATTTTCCCCCAAATACATAATAGAAACAATTTTCAACATTTGTATTTTAAAATTGAGTTCCAAAGTCTCTTCCTCCCTCCCCACCCCCCTCATTGAGAAAGCAAGTGATTTGATATGTTACATACATGTATAGTCATGCAAAATATATTTCCATAATTAGTCACGTTGTAAAAGAAAACACAGACCAAAATTTAAAAACTCAAGAAAAATAAAGTTAAAAAAAAAAAGAAGTATGCTTCAATCTGTATCCAGACTCCATCATTTCTTTAACAGGATGTGGATAGCATTTTTCATCATAAGTCCTTTGGAATTGTCTTAAATCATTGTATTGCTGAGAACAGCAAAATCATTCACAGTTGATCATCTTACAACATTGCTGTAATTGTGTACAATGTTCTCCTGGTTCTACTCATTTCACTTTATATCAGTTCATATAAATCTTTCCAGATTTTTCTAAGATCATCGAGCTTATCATTTATTTTTTTAAAATCAATTTATTTTGAGTTATCAACGATCACTTCCATAAGCTTTTGAGTTTTAATTTTTTCTCCTCCTCCCTCCCTACCTCCCTCCCCAAGTTGCAATCTGATATAGGCTAAATATATACATTCCTATTAAACATATTTTCACATTAGTGATGTTGTAAGTAAGAATTAGAACCAATAGGAGGAACTATCAGAAAGAGAAAACAAAACACAACAGAAGAAAAATAAATAGCTAATAGTATGCTTTGATCTGCATTCAGACTCCATAGTTCTTTCTTCTTTGTGGATAGCATTTTCCATCATGAGGCCTTTGGAGATGTCTTAGATCCTTGTATTGCTGAGAAGGGTTAAGTTTATCAATATTAATCATCGCACAACGTGGCTGTTATCGTGTACATCGTTCTCCTGGTTCTGCTCACTTCACTCAGCATCAAGTGTTTCCAGGTTTTTCTGAAGTCAGCCTGTTCATCATTTCTTATAGTATAATAGTATTCCATTACATTCATATACCACAGCTTGTTCAGCCATTCCCCAATTGATGGGCATCCTCTCAATTTCCAATTCTTTGCCACCACAAAAAGGAGCTCATCATTTCTTATAGCAGTAGTATTCCATCACAATCATATACCACAACTTGTTTAGCCATTCTTAATTAATGGGCATTCCCCCATTTCCAATTCTTGGGCATTAACTTTTCAAAACTCTTTTTGAGTCTCATTTGGTAAAATTCTTCCCTCAGAGTGCTTCAGAGAGGACTCCAGAAGGTAGGAAGAGCTACAAGATAGCTGAAAAGAGAATGGTTTAATTTTTTGCCTACCAATAAAATGACCTTGCTAACATACTCTTAAGTGGATTTATGACTTGATTTATGAGGATACTGTCTTCAGAGCTACAGACCTCAACCCATCCAGCCTGACCATTATGTACAACTCTTGTCCATGTCCTCCTATAAGTTTGCCCAGGGGGTCCATCCAAAATGTTGGGGACCTTCCTCCCTTTCTCAACATTATGAGGATAGCTACAGAGCATGTGGGTTGTCCACTGGTTATTCCTTTCTGTCCCCACATGACCAACCCTTCTTTTTTCTTTCATGGATTTCTTTGATATTATCCTTTACTCTGCTGCTTCTTCATTGTCCCTGTTTGTACATATTAAAGCCTAGTCACACCCAACATGTGCCTTTCCATTGTCCTCTGGGTAATCTTAATTTTCAATTTTTCGAATACTCTAGTGTTTCATGTTTTTAAGTCATGCAGTAACACTCAAAGAATATTGGTATTTTTTTTTGGAGGGGGCGAGGCATTTGGGGTTAAGTGACTTGCCTGGGATCACACAGCTAGTAAGTGTCAATTGTCTGGTCTGAGGTGGGATTTGAACTTGGGTCCTCTTGACTCCAGGGCCTGTGCTCTATCCACTGCGCTGCCTAGCTGCCCCCAGAATACTGGTGTTAAAAAAAGAGACTTGGTTTCAAGTCTGGGGACATTAAAAAAACCTTGAAATTTCTGAAAATCAATTCAGTCTGCTCTTCTCCTATTCCATTCTAGATCTAACTCATTGTCCATTTGTAGTATCTGTCCAAAATTATATACACATGTGTGTGTTTACACACTGATGAATGGGTTCGAAGCTCTGTGGGTTATCTAACTGACTATCTATCATAATCTGGACAACAGGCATTCTTTATCCACTTGGTTTTCCTTGGGTCGAAAGGCCAACTTCTTTTGAGTGATTATGGCTCTCACCTAAGCATCTCTTCAGTGTTTGAGAGCTTGGTGGAATTAGTATCATGCCATTTACAGACAGGAGGCTATGAAGATATCAGAAACCCTCCTTCGACTTTACACTGTGTTATCAACACAATAGAGGTAGATGTTTTTGGAAAGAAAACATCTTCCTGTTTTTTGCTTTGTTTACCAGTGGTATCGGGGATAAATCAGTATCAGACCTATTATCACGTTCTTCAAAGAATCTTGTAAAATTTTGATGTAAGGATGGCAGGCAAGTTATCAGAGGAGAACCTTTAAGGCAGCATTTTGTTCTGCTGAATCAAATTCTTTTTTTTTTTTTCAGCGTCAACAAACAATAAACTTAGTGGAGATCTTATATTCTTTACACCTTTCAATCACTGAATAATGATAAAAATGTGGCCTGCTATGGAATGTCACTGACAAAAGCCAATCTTGTTGCTTTTAATACCCTCTTCAAGGAAGTCTTTGATATGTGCATAGATTGTTCTCATAAATATTTTATGTAGATAAGATGGTAGGCATTTGGCTCGGTAGCTATTGATATTCCCTCTGTTGCCTTTTGTGGTTGTAATAAAGAAACCATCTTAGTCAGCAAAGGCTCACTAGCATATGCTACTTAATTAATAGTTAATTTGGGGAAAGTTTTTTTTAAATTAATAAGTGACTCCCTTAAAGTGCTGAATAAATACTTTGTAATACTAAGAGTGTCTTCTCTTAGTGGAGGATGCCTTTTAAATAGTGCAACATTGTCTATGTCAAACTTAATGAAGTGATTAGATTGGAGGTGTCTATAATTCTAAATTTGGTAATCCCTCAGTTCTTCAAGATTTAGAAGGAAAGAGCTATTAAGTTGTAAGTATAACTACTAGGAGGCAGCTAGATGGTGCAGTGGATAGACTGCAATGCCTAGAGTCAGGAAGACCTGAGTTCAAATCTAGCCTCAGACACTTACTAGCTGTGGGACTCTGGGCAAGTCACTTAACCCTGTTTGCCTCAGTTTCCTCATCTGTAAAATGAGAAAGAAATGGTAAATCACTACAGTATCTCTGTCAAGAAAACCCCAGATGGGGTCATGAAGAATTGGACATGACTCAACTACAAGTTGGTAGTGAAGTGGATTGAGCACTGGGCTTGGAAACAGGAAAACTCATCTTCATGAGTTCAAATTCAGCCTCAGACACTTACTAGCTGTGGCCTGGGCCCTTCACCCTGTTTGCCTCAGTTCTTCATTTGTAAAAAATGAGCTGGCGAAAGAAACAGCAAACCATTCTAGTATCTTTGCCAAGAAAACCTCATAAGGGGTTATGAAGGCTTGGATACGCCTGAAAATGACTAAACAGGAAAAAGAGTAACTTTAGAACCTAGTTCTAACTCACAGGGTAGGGGCTCCATAAAAGACTACCCAAGTTCCATGTGTTCTGTTGTTTTGAATCCACTAAAACCTAAGACCACAAACCTTCACCAATGTGTTTGCTCATAATAGTTAGCTAGAGGAAATAATTAGCACAAAGCGAAAGTATTTGATGAAATGACATGGCAAGAGTAGTAGTAATAAAACATTTCCTCTATAAACCTGGGGCACAATTCTTCACAGATACACACATCTTCCACAGAAAGAATGAGGACATATGTGTAGAGGAATGAACTCATAGGGGGCATGTGCAGCAAAGGTGCATTGAAGGAAAGGCACACACCCAAGGAAAACACGTGGTAAGGGCACACATATAAGGGGGCAATTCATGCCCCTGACACCTTAGGGCTATTTATGTCTTCTAGCGATGTTGTCGTAGGCAATTTCTAGGCTTATACACATAACTAGAGTTTGAGCAGGCCCTCTGATACAGGTAGGATTTTAAGGGGCAAATCCCCAGGTTATGGAGTAAATAGGGTTATAAACCACATGTGAATCAGGGGCTGCTACTAGAGAGTAGACCCTACCACATAGGCAACAAGAATGTCAAGGATTTTTTTTTGTGTGTGTGTGTTGTACATAATAAAAGGCTTTGCACTGTTGATGTGGCCCCTGATATCCCCATGATCATGAGTGGTTAGATTGGCAGGCCACAAGCCTCTCAGACATGGCAGATGGTCTAATCCATGCTAGTCATAGTTGCCCCTGGATTCATGGTCTCCAGTAGTTACTGCTAAGCACAGCTCCACTGGGCATGTGACTGGAGAGCTTCTCTCTGCTTCTATCATATGGCTTCAGCTGTGGTCATTGGCTACAGTGCTATCTTTCCCTCATGAGAAGAGTGGGTGCTTTCATGCTCTTTTAGTTAAAAACTTGAGGCTTTTTATACTGCTATTAGAAAAGCAGCTATTAAGAAATAGTTACTATAAATGTGCACTAGGTCACTTTTAGTGATGGTAAATCTGATGTTTACACTTGAAATATGGGCAGCTCAGTGAGTAAAATACCAGCCTGAAAAGCACTAGTCTTAACACTTCTGTGATGTAGACCCATGAAACTGAGATTGCTAAGGCCCTCTTTTGACTCACAAGTAGGTTTTTACAGCTGAGCCACAGAGCTCCGAAATTTTTTGTTTACAATGGAATTGCTTAACTCTATCATTATAAATGGTGCTTTAATAAAATGTAGGGGGAGGGCAAAGGGTGGGAAGTTTGTGGTTAGGGGTGGAGTGGGGGGAATAGAGGAAGGCGCAGCCAGAGGCTGAAGAAGCCAACACTGGCAGCTAAGACTAACTTTTAGCCCAGTTCCTTACTTTGCCTTCTATGTTTAGCCTTACGATTTTATGTCAGTGTTGAGGTCTTCACTGACTTTAAGCTTATTTTTAGATAGTCTAAAGCTTGGACTGCATGTTTACACATTTGCTGTTTGTTGTATAAAATTATATTCAAGAAATAAAATGTCTTAGGAATTGTTAATATCCATCTCTTTCTGGTACTTTGTCTAGTGGCCTTTGGCTGATGTGATTGGGGGGCTGAGAAAAACCATGTTTGGTCCTATTTTTTGTGAGGTTAAAAGTTATCCTTTTGAAACATTAAAGAAAGATGCTTTGAAAATTTCTTATCTTCAGCAGTTTCAAATATTAAATATTGTTTTTTATTAGAAAAACAAATATAGTCTTTACAGCAGTATTGATTGAAAGATCCCAGGTTGGTTTTGTTGTTTTGCTTTGCTTTGAGAGCTCAGAAGAAATTTAAGTACCTTCTTATTAACCTTTTACTGTCTTATGTGTTTCTAACAGTTTAAAGCAGGTCACCAAAACACACACACACACACACACACACACACACACACACACACACAAAGAGATTGAATTGTGGTACATTTAATTTGATAGTTGATTTTCCAAGGATATTTATTTTTGTTGTCATTCAGTCATTTCCAACTCTTTGTGGTCCTGTTTGAGTTTTTCTTGGCAAAGATACTGGGGTGGTTTGCCATTTCCTTTCCAGCTCATTTTACAAACAAGGAAACTGAGGCAAACCTGGTAAAGTGACTTGCCCAGGGTTACACAACTAGTAAGTGTCTGAGGGCAGATTTGAACTCAGAAAGAGGAGTTTTCCTGACTCTAAGCCTGGCATTCTATCCACTGTACTCCCTAGCTGCCGGGAATCAAGAAGACCCAAATTCAAATGAAGCCTTATTTGAACTTACTAGCTGTATGATCCTGGGCAAGTCACTTACCCACTGCTCCACCTAGCTGCCCTCTAGGGATATTTGTACCCATGTACTTATAACCTTGATCTCAGGTCCCTTTAGAAAGTTATACTTCAGGAATTTTTAATGTCAAGGAATGATGATCTATCGATTGCCAAATGTAATATTTATATGCCACAAGCTCTTTGTGTTTGAATTGTAAATGTGTAAATCTGCAAAAAAAAATTATTTTTGCTAGGGAAGTCACTTGTGTATAAACTGAGCTGTTTATCATTTCAGTTGTCTTCACATTTTTTTTAAATGGGAAAAGAGAAAAGAAAAGCAGCCATTCCTATGTCAGCCTTAGGACCAGCAACATCCCTTGCTAGAGAAGAAGAAAAAAAAATACCAACAAACCTGTTCTCCACTAAATGAGTGAACCATCATTCTTTTTCAGAGTTTTGGAAAAGAATCTTCTTATTCTCACAAGAGATTCTTGGCTTTAGGCAGCAAAGTCTTCTGGGGCTTAAAGCTGGGTCATTTGCAAATGCCCTAAAGTTTAATCTTTTCTTTAGCCTAAACTTCCCAGTTTCTGGGTTTGGCTGCCTGTGGGTTATCTCCCTGAACCCTAAAGTGAATATTTCCTATGGCTTTTACTCTCTGAAGGCTCCACAACACTCAGTAGTCAGCCTACTGGTTATTCTTTCAGTAACTCCAAACAGTTCTAGGTTTCAAGATTCCCAGTTTCTCAATTCTAAAAACCCCTCCCATTCTCCAGGATAAGTTAGTAAATGGGAGAAAAGGATAGAAACAAAGTGAAGCAAAGAAGGAAAGATAATTTTCTTTCCTACCTGGTGAACCACATTTCTGGCCTTCGATCTGTAGATTTTTGTTGTTTTTTAGATGTTTTTCAGTCGTGTCTGACTTCAGGCCTGGCCCTCTATTCACTGCTCCACCTAGCTGCAGATAAGACCAGCCAAAGTCTAGAAAGTTTTGAGGTTATCCTTACAGTAGCAGAATGCCTAAAAATTAATGTTGGGAAAGTGCATAGAATGCTGGTTGAATCTTTATGGAGGCTGCCTCCTCATCTGGAACACTGACCTGAACCCTAAACCTGTACTTTCCTTCCCTGTGGCCTGTTCCACCCTTACTACACTGTAAGAGCTATGAGGAAGGGGGCATGCTTGTGAGCATGCACAGAATGTTGCCGATCCAATTCTCCGCATAGAAGAGGCTGGGGCAGCAGGCTTCCAGGAGAGTCATAATGATGCACAAGAAATACAACTTGTTCTGATCTGCTAGCTTTATAGTAAATAGCAGCCTTATTGATTGGTTGAATTACAAAGCCAGAACTAGGGAAAGGGTTTTCATTCAAAAGCCTAGTCCTTCCTCTGGCCTTTGGTTGGGTTCTTCTCTTTCTGTGGTTCCTTCCTAGATGATGGCATCGTGTGAGACCTTCTCCTTCAATATGTGGCCCCATCAATACGGGCATTGTTGCTCTGCTTTGTGGTTTGTGCTTTTTCGTTCTAGGTGAAGGAAGTTAGAAGTTTTGAACTTGTGAGTTTCAAAAGGTCAGGAGAGTGAGCCACCCATAAAACAGTTGTTTGTACAAGAGAGATTAGATCTTGCACACTATGCAGAGTCTGCTGGTGGAGCTGCAGAAATGGCTTCATGGATTTCCTTCTACTAAAAGCACAAGATGCAAAGAACACTGCAAGAGAATGTCATGTGACTGAGTTTGGGTGGTAGAGACAAAAAGGAGGTGTTCCCAAAGAGAACACGTGCACTGAGACTTTTAACAAAATTTAACTGTTTACAAAAATATATGTATATGTTGATGATTATAAGTTATAAAATGGATTAATAATATACATTATTGTATATGCATTTATGACAAAACACTTTTAGTTTTCTTTACATAAGTTGTCTGTGATTTTCTGCAATATGCCACAAATTTCAAAAATTCCCATTCAATTATTGATGGCCAATCCACAAATAGCCAGAACCATGAATGTGAAACCCACAAATGTTGAGGGATGACTGTATAAACAGTTGATTCTGAAATGATTTTCACATTAAGACAAATTTAGTTTCTTTTTTCATTTCTGTTTCTTCATGTTTACTATGTTGTGAACCTCTAGACTCTTTTCTCTAAGCAAGTATTCACAACATATACTCATAAGTCTGCTGGGCTGTCTCCAAGCCTTTAGTGTCCTTCCTTCCTTCCATTCTTTTTATACAGGTTATACATGTGCAGTTGTACAAAACATATCTCCATATTAGTCACATTGTGAAGAAAACACAGACCAAAAAACAAAAACAAAAACAAAAAAACCAAAAAAACAAAAACCAAAAACCTAAACCCAAGAAAAGTAAAGAAAGTTTTAAAAAAAGTCTGCTTTGATCTTCATTCAGACTCCATCAGTTCTTTCTCTGGAGGTGGATAGCATTTTTCTTAGTAAGTCCATTGGGGTTGTCTTAGATCATCGTATTTCTGAGAAGAGCTAAATCATTTGTAGTTGGTCATTGTATAATATTACTAGTTGTCTCCTGGTTCTGCTCAGTTCACTTTTCATCAGTTCATGTCTTTCCAGGTTTTTCAGAAAGCATTATTTCTTATAGCACAATAGTATTTACTTTATCATATACTACAACTTGTTCAGCCACTACCCAATTGATGGACAACCCCTAAATTTCCAATTTTTCACCACAAAAATAGCTGCTATAAATTTTTTTTTGTTTTTTGTTTTTGTTTTTTTATGTGCAAGAGACAGCCTAAAGTTAATCATTGTAATGGTTTATCAATGTGAAAGATGTACAGAGATTGAACAGGAGGCAAGACAAATTGTCCAGCCAAGATAATTTTGTACAAATAAAACATTCTGTACATCATTAAAGCAACAGTAATCAACAGTTGCTGCTCAGTTTTTAAAATTTCTAACCCATTGCTATAAATATTTTTGTACATATAGACCATTTTTCTTTTTCTTCTTCAAATCTCTTTGGGATATAGACCTAGTAGTGCTATTGCTAGGCCCAAAGATAAAGATAAGCTGTGTGCACAGCTTTATCTTTGGGCATGGTTCCAAACTGGAACTTTGGGCATAGTTCCAAATTGCTTTCCAGAATGGTTGATTCAGTCCACAACTCCACCAACAGTACATTAGTGTCCCAATTTTTCCACATCCCTTCCAACATTTATCATTTTCCTTTTCTGTCATATTAGCCAATCTGAGAGGTTAAATTATTAAATTTAAGATGTGTCATTTTTAAAAAATATATATATTTTTTGAAATGATGCAAATTAAAAAAAAAATTAGAGGGTTAAAGAAAGATTTCCAGGGGGGTACAGAGTAATTTGTTTTTGAAAAGGAGGGGGTAGGCCAAATAAGTTTGGGAACGTCTGGTTTAGATTTTCGCATTTATCAAACATTAGATGACTATGATCATTTATTACTGTGTATTGTATACCTAATCTATTTCACTGATCCACCACTTTGTTTTTTAGCCAGTACCAGACTATTTTGATGATTATTGCTTTGTAGTACATTTTGAGATCTGGTATGACTGGACCATTTTCCTTCACATTTTAAAAACTGATTCCTTTGATATTCTTGATCTTTTTTTCTTCTAGATGAATTTTGTTATTTTTTTTTTACTTCTATAAATTTTTTTTTGGTAGTTTGACTGGTATGTCACTGAATAAATATATTAATTTAGGTGGAATTGTAATTTTTGTTATATTGGTTCAACCTATTCATGAACAATTGATATTTTCAGTTGTTTAGATCTGACTTTATTTGTGTGAAAAGTGTTTGTAATTGTGTTCATATAGGTCCATATAGGTTCACATAGATCATGTAGATTTGTCTTGACAGGTAGACTCCCAAATATTTTATATTATCTAAAGTTATTTTAAATGGAATTTTTCTATCTCTTGCTGCTGTACCTTGTTGGTAATGTATAGAAATACTGATGATTTTTTGTGAGTTTATTTTAAATCCTGCAACTTTACTAAAGTTGTTAATTATATCAACTAGTTTTTTTAGTTGATTCTCTAGAATTCTCCATCATATCATCTGCCAAGAGTAATTGTTTTGTTTTCTCTTGCCTAGTCCTTCAATTTCTTTTTCTTCTCTTATTGCTATAGTTAGCATTTCTATTATGATATTGATAATAGTGGTGATAATGGACATCCTTGCTTCACTCCTGATCTTATTGGGAAGGCTTCTAGCTTATTCCCATTACAGACAATGCTCACTGACAGTTTTAGATACTACTTATCATTTTTAAGGAAAGTTCCATTTATTCCTATGCTTTTTAGTGTATTTAATAGGAATGTGCCTTGTATTTTATCAAAAGCTTTTTCTTCATTTATTGAGATAATCATTTGATTTTTGTTGGTTTTGTTACTGATACGGTCAATTATGCTGATATTTTTTCCTAATATTGAACCAGCCCTGCATTCTCAGTATAATTTTTTAGTTAAATTCATTAGGGTAATTGGTCTACCATGTTCTCTCTGTGTTTTTGCTCTTCCTGATTTTTATATTAGCACCGTATTTGTGTTGTAAAAAGAGTTTGGTAGGACTTCTTTGCTTATTGTTTCAAATAGTTTATTTAATATCGGAATTAATTGTTCTTTAAATGTTTGGTAGAATTTACTTGTCAATCCTTCTGGTTCTGGTGTTTTTTTTTTCTTAGGGAGCTCATTGATGTCTTGTTTAATTTCTTTTTCTAGGGTAGGGTTATTTAAGTGTTCTATTTCCTCTTCTGTTAATCTGGGTAATTTATATTTTTATGAATATTCATTCATTTCACTTAGCTTCTTAGATTTATTGGCATATAATTGAGGAAAATAGTTCCTAATAATTGTTTAAATTTCATCTTTATTGGTGGTGAATTCATCCTTTTAATTTTTGATACTGGTAATTTGGGATTTTTTCCTTTCTTTTTTTAAAATCAAATTAATCAATGGTTTATCTATTTTATTGTTTTTTTCTCATAAAACCAGCTCTTTCATTTATTAGTTCAATGGTTTTCTTACTTTCAATTTTATTAATCTATCCATTGATTTTCAGGATTTTCAATTTGGTGTTTAATTGAGGATTTTTAATTTGTTCTTTTTCTAGTTTTTTTTTTTTTAGTTGCATGCCCACTTGATTTGCTCTTTATTTTAATGATGTACACATTTAAAAATATAATTTTGCTCCTAAGTACTGCTTTGACTGTATCACACAAATTTTGGTATGTTGTCTCATTGTTGTCATTCTCTTTAGTGAAATTATTTATTGTTTCTGTGATATGTTCTTTGACCCACTCATTCTTCAGGATTAGATTAATTTCCAATTAATTTTTAAGCTATGTTTGCACGGCCCTTTATTGAACGTAATTTTTATTGCATTATGATCTGAAAAGGATGCATTTTAATATTTCTACTTTTCTGCATTTAGTTGTATGGTTTTTATGTGCTAATATATAGTTAATTTTTGTGTGGGTACCAGGTACAGCTGAGAAAAAGGCATATTCCTTTCCATTCTCATTCAATTTTCTCCAGAGGTCTAGCATAGCTAACTTTTCAAAAATTCTCATCATCTCCTTAACTTCTTTCATGTTTATTTTTTGGTTAGATTTATCTAGTTCAGAAAGGGGAAAGTTGAGGTCCCCCACTAGTATAATTTTTCTGTCTATTTCTTCCTGTAACTCATTTAACTTTTCCTTTAAGAATTTGGATGCTATACCATTTGGTGCACAAATGTTTAGTATTGATATTGTTTCACTGTCTCTGATATCTGTTGGCAAAATGTATTTTTCCTGTTTATCCCTTTTAATTAGATCTTTTTTTTTTTTGCTTTTGTTTTGTCTGAGATCATGATTGTTATCCCTGTCTTTTTATTTTTAATAAATTCTGCTCCATAATAGATTTTGCTCCAGCCTCTTACCTTTTACTCTGTGTGTGTCTCTTTGTTTCAAGTGTTTTCTTTGTAAAAAAAACATACTGTAGGATTCTGGTTTTTAATCCACTCTGCTATCTGCTTCTGTTTTACGGGTGAGTTCATCCCATTCACATTCACAGTTATTATTACTGTGTATTTCCCTGCATTTTATTTCCCTCCTATTTATCCTCCTCTCTCCTTTTCCTCTGTCCTCCTCAAAAGTGTTTTGCTTCTGACTACCACCTCCCCCAGTTTGCTGTCCTTTCTATCACCCCCTCCCTCTGCTGTCCCTCCTCTTCCTCCAAGCTCCCTATAGTGGAAGATAGATTTCTATACCCAATTGGATACGTATGTTACTCCTTCTTTGAGTGAATTCTGAAGAGAATAGAGTTCAAGTGTTGCCTGTTACTCTCCACCCTCATCTTCCTTTCCACTGTAAAAGCTCTTTTATGCTTCTTTAATGTGAGATAATTTATCCTATTCTACCTCTCCCTTCCTTTTTCTCCCAGGGCATCCCTCTTTCTCACCCCTTAACTTCATTTTTCTTTTTTGGGATATCATCCCATCATAGTCAGCTCATACCTGTGCTCTCTATGTATGCTCCTTCTAACTGCCCTAATAATACAAAAGGTCTTAGGAGTTGCAAGTATCATCTTCCCAGTTTAACCCTATTGAATCCCTTATGATTTTTTTTTTCTTGTTTACCTTTTTATGCTTCTTGAGTCTTGTATTTGAAAGTCAAATTTTGTATTCAGCACTGGTTTTTAAATATTCATCTCCCACATCCACCTGCCCCCCCCCAAAAAGATTATACTCAGTTTTGCTGAGTAGGTGATTCTTGGTTGTAATCCTAGCTCCTTTGTCTTCCAGAATATCATATTCCAAGTCCTCCCATCCTTTAATGTAGAAACTGCTAAATCTTGTGTTATCCTGACTGTGGCTCCACTATATATGCATTGTTTCTTTCTGACTGTTTGCAATATTTTCTCATTAATTTGGGAGTTCTGGAATTTGGCTATAATATTTCTGTGAGTTTTCAATTTGGGGGATCTCTTTCAGGAGGTGATTAGTGGATTCTTTTAATTTCTATTTTACCTTCTGGTTCTAGGATATCATCAGGGAAGCCTTCCTTAATAATTTCTTGAAATATGATGTCTAGGCTTTTTTTTTTGGATTATGGCTTTTAGGTAGTGCAATAATTCTTAAATTATCTCTTCTTGATCTATATTCCTGATCAGCTGTTTTTCCAATGAGATAGCTCATGTTTTCTTCTATTTTTTTCATTCTTTTAATTAATTTTTATTGTTTCTTAATGTCTCTTGGAGTCATTAGCTTCCACTTGCCCAATTCTAATTTTTAAATAATTATTTTCTTCAGTGAGTTTTTGTACCTCTTTTTCCACTTGGCCAATCCTACTTTTTAAGGAGTTCTTCTCATCAGTGGATTTTTGTGCCTCTTTTACCATTTGGCCTATTTTATTTTTTAAGGGTTTTTTTTTACGTTTTTTTTTCTTGTGCCTCCTTTACTAAGCTGTTGACGTTTTTCATGATTTTCTTGCATCATTTTAATTTATTTTCCCAAATTTTCCCTCTATCTCTCTGATTTTATTTTTAAAATCTTTTTTGAGATCTTCCAGGAATTCTTTTTTTGGGGAGGGGTGGTGGTAGGGACTGAGACTAATTCACATTTTTTCTTTGAGGCTTTGCATGCAGCTGTTTTGACAGTGTTGTCTTCTTCTGAGTTTGTGTTTTGATCTTCCCAGTCACCATAGTAACTTTCTATGGTCAGGTTGTTGTTGTTTTTCTTTTTTTCTCATTTTCTCATTTTCTCATTTTCTCAGCCTATTTCTTGATTTTTAACTTTATGTTAAAGTTAGGATCTGCTCCTGGGGTGGAGGAAGCACCGTCCATGGCTTTAGGTTTTTGTGCTGCTATTTTCAGAATTAGTTTTGGGGTGGGGGGGGGTAGTCTGTAAGTTTTTAGTTCTTCCAAGGTGGTATGATCTAAGGGGTGGTGTGCTCATTGTTCCTGTGCTCTGGTCTGTGAGTAACCACAAGCACACTTTTCTGCCCTGGAACTGTGATCAGGGTCTCTACTCCTGCTAGTACTCTTCCTTCCCCTGGGTCTGTGACCCAAAACCACATATGGGCAATGAAACAGAGTTCTATATCCACTGCCACCAAAGGGCCCCCTTGTAATCTCCTTCTGACCAATTGTCTGACCCCCCTTTCCAGATGTGGGCTTAGAGCTCTGGAAGTACCACTGCTGATTCAGTTGCCCCCAAGGCCTGCTGCTGGCTTGCTGAGCATTGCTTGTGCTGGACTGTGCTCCACTCTCACCCTGGTGCGATAGACCTTTCCTGCTGACCTTCTAAGTTGCCTTGAACTAGAAAATATTTTTACCCATCCCTTTGTTGGTTTTGCCACTCCAGAATTTGTTTTGAGGCTTTTTTTTTTTGGTGAAGCAATCAGGGTTAAGTGACTTGCCTAGGGTCACACAGCTAGTATCATGTGTCTGAGGCCAGATTTGAACTCAGGTCCTCTTGACTCCAGGGCCAGTGCTCTATCCACTGTGCCACCTAGCTGCCCTAGAGGGATTCTTTTAAAGTTGTTTGGAGGGCTATTTGGGAGAGCTCAGGCAAGTCCCTGCCTTTACTCCACCATCTTGACTCTGTCCTGTGTTTGCTTCCTTAAATGAATCAAATTTTTCTACATCTGTTTTTTCCTGTCCTCCCCTGAGGCCACCTTTGCATTGAAACCCTCAGCAGGTGTTGACTTGGTTTGGAAGATCTTAATTTGTTCTTCATTCCATTTTATTACCTTTTCATAATCTGCAACAAATATCAGAGAATAAACAGATTATCTTCCTGATGGTTTGTTTTTTTTTTTTTTTGGTTTCTGCTTATACTGAGCGCTGCAAGACATAATGGCCAACCATCCCATGAAATTATGCTTCTCATCGTCTTTAGGCACACAATGAAATCAAATCTGCCAATTCATTTGTTGTCTCTCCAAGAAGATATTCTGAGCCATACTTACATTTAACTGCAATGTTCTTTTATCTTCTGGTTTTACTTATTGTGAGAATGTCAATACTGATGTAGTTTATGTCTTCCAAGTTTACATGGATTTGTTGGTCATTGAACACAGATATCACATTTAAGGTACTAACAGGTTCATCTTTGTAATAGATTGGGTTAGGGATTAAACCTTTGATTTCATGTGTATAGGTAATTCACAGGTTATGAAATTTCCTCTATCAGTGCAAGTTCAGCACTTTCTTTGAAACTTAAGAGTCTTAGAGAGGTACCAGAGCATTGACTTGCCTAGGGTCACACAGCCACAACGTGTGAGACGAAGGTCTTAAATCTTGATCTTCTTGGCTTCCGGGCCACTCTCTATCCACCATGCCATGCTGCACCTGAAGTTCATGTTTATAAATATTGAAAAACAATGTGATTCTTAGAAATCTCTGCCCCCTCCTTCCCTCCATTCTTCCACCATCACTACAACCCATGAAATGAGGGAAATACTTATTTCCTTCAGTATTATGAAATCAGATATAATCTTACTCTTTAGCTCAAGTCCTAGTCCGATGTCTTTATTTCATGGAGAAGACCTTGGTTTCTCAAAGGCTAGCTATGGTAGGAGAGCATAAGCTCTGGCAAGTTTGAACAAATTAGAAATTTTTTAAAGGTGGGCCTGGTGATTATCTATATGTCTCTTGGTCATGGGCCAGCCTAGCTATGTTCAGGAAAATTAATCACCAAATTGATGACTTGAAGAGCAATTTTTCAGTCAGCAGCTCTTAGTGACCATCGACCTCACTGTAGAAGACTTGCATCAAAACCATTGTTTTAAGTGTTACAGTACCATTATTCCTTCGGCTTCAATAGCCTGTCTCAAAGGAAGTACAGCTATTGTGAGGGCACCTTTAAGAAACTTTGGAATCTTTAATAGTGATGTTTTAACTGCCCTTCCTTGAGGAGTCAATGGAATGATCTACAAAAAAATCTGTGAGAAGATAAGGAGAAACTGAGGAGAGTTAATAGGATGAAGAAAATTTCTGTCTGAAAGAGAAATAGTTTATCTACCAGATTGTGAAGAAACATCATAAAGAGAACTCCTTGAAGAGTGTTTGAGGAGACTGGAGAGTTTTAACTGTCATTCTGGAGAATTATCTGTCATGTTTGGAGAGTGATAGTGAAAAGATAGAAAAAAAAACTTATTCCCGGAGAGAACTGGTTTTTACCCTTATACATCAAATAAGTAAGAGGATTCTTGAGAGACTTTGGCTATAATCTTAAGAGCTAAGTGGTGGGACTGTGTTCCAGAAGTGAAGGGAACTCAAGAGTAAAAGTGGTATACAGATGGGACTCTGGTTTTGATCTTTCTCACAATTAAAATATTATAAATGAGCAACTGCTTGTATGAAAAGCTTTTTTTCAGTTTATTAAATAAGTAATATTCAATCATCTGGGATAAGAAAATCATAGCTAATTATTTAATTAATAAGGAAGATGTTACTAATTTTAATAAAGAAATATTAAAACATATCCTTGTGTTACCTTAGAACTTGGGATAATGAGAATGAAACCCCCAGGGCTGCACTACCTAAGAAATCTCTCTTCATGTGCTAGTAGGTCAAATCACACTGGGATCATATTGCTTGGATTTTTCTTTTCTGGCTAGAAGGCCATATTCCATGAATATGGGGTTACCTGAAAGGCAAACCCCAGTGCTGGTACTGTCCATAAACTATCCTCCTAGGACATGTGGACAAGTGACTAGAGCTCACCATGCATATCTACAGCACCAGTCACCACACTACCTCAGTCCACCCAAACACCTGCTACACTTGGTGCAAAAGCCCCAAAATGATCTTTCAGTTCTCTTTTATAGCTCAGCAGAGTCAGCTGTTCCCCTAATAGTTTCAAAAAGAGTCTGAGTCAGGCAATTCATCTGGGGGAGAGTCTTTATCATTCACTAAGAGGTGCTGAGGTGACACTAATGTGTAAGTTAAATTCCACAAGCATTTATTAAGCACCTGCTCTATGCCAGGCACTGTGCTAGGTACTGTGAATACAGATACAAAAACAAAACAGTACTGCCCTCAGGGTTCTGCTACAATCTACTGGAGAAATGGCATGTAAACAGAGAGCTACAGACAAAATAAATGCAATGCAATTTCTTTTTCTTTCTTTTTTTTTTTTTTTTTAGGCAATTGGGGTTAAGTGACTTGCTCAGGGTCACACAGCTAATTGCAATGCAATTTCAGGGCAGGAAATGAACAATTGGACCATCAGGAAAGGAGATAGGCCTTGAGTTGAGTCTGAATCTAGGAGTTCTGAAAGAGGAAAGGAGGAAGCACATTCAGGCATGGGGGGATGGAGCACTCTATACAAAAGTATGGTGATGAGAAGTGGAACGTTGTTAATGAGGAAAAGCAAGAAAGTCAGTTTGCTGGGAATGGAAAGTACTTGAGGGAGAGTAATGTGTAATCAGCCTGGAAAGATGGTTGGACCTAGATTGTTTGGCTTTCCATGCCAACCAGACGAATTTATATTATGTCCTACAGGCACAGAGAGTCACTGGAGCTTTTTGAGCAGGTGAATGACATGGTCAGACCTATACTTTAGGAATATCAATTAGACAACTGTGTGTCAGATGGTCTGATCCAGACAAGAGGCTGGATCTAAGGAAATGAGGAAACTATTTCAGGCAAAATGTGATGGCTTGTATTAGGGTAGTAGCTGTGTAAGTAGAGAGATGGTGATAGATTTGAGAGATGCTGTGCTGTAGAGTTAATATTTGCTAGCATTTACGTAGAGCCTGCTATCTGCCAGGCGTTGTACTTTACAAATACGACCTCATTTAATACTCAGAACAACTCTGCAAGGAAGGTGCTGTTATTATCCCCATTTTACAGTGGAGGAAACTGAGGCAATCTGAGGTTAAATGACTTGCCTAAGGTTTATTGTTGTTGTTCAGTTGTTCAGTCCTGTCTGATTCTTCTTGACCCCATGGACATGCCAATACTATCCATGAGCTTTTCTTGGCAAAGATACTGGAGTGGTTTGCCATTTCCTTCTCCAGTGGATTAAGGAACACAGAGGTTAAGTGACTTGCCCAGGGTCACACAGCTAATAAGTTGTTTGAGGCCAGATTTGAACTTAGGTCTTACTAACTCTAGCACTGTGCCCCCTGGCTGCCTCTAGAATTGATAACTTGACAACTGATTGGATAAGGAAGGGTCAGGAGTCAAGGATGACAGATTTTGAACCTGTGTGATTGGAAGAACAGTGAACAGAAAAAATCAACAGGACCAATCAACTACCTCTCTAAATTTCTGAACGGGACACATGACCTTCTGATTTCAATAGATATACATATGCCCCTGAGGGTCTTGAATTCTGCCAGGGCACCTCAGCCTCCTGGTTGGAAACACAGCACCTCCTGTTCATGTCTCCTGCAAGTTAGGTTTGCAGATGCCTCAGAGGACACAATAATGCAGGCCAGGCAGCCAGAGCCTAGATGGTCAGTCAGCAAGCTGCCAGGGAGCTTATAGTCTAATAGAATGGACAATATACTATGTCCATGCAAGATATATACAGTACTAAATGAACACTGATCTTAGAGAGAAGGCTATCCAATTATCTGCCTTCTTCAACAAGACCTCACTGTTAGTTTGCTTCTATTCATTATTCGCCAGTGGTTAGTAAACTCCATCCCCTCATACTCTCCTCCCTGTGATATTGGACCCTCCGATGTGCCCCCAAACAAACATCTTCTCAACTTCAGCTCTCTGCTCTTTCATTCCCACTCCTCTTAAACTTATTCTGCTCCTACCCCCTCCAATTTCCCACTCCAGATATACCTGCTCCTTCTACTGCCTTCTGGGCAGACTGCTCAATACTAACATATTTCCTCTCCTCTGTTGCACCATTTCTTATTTTACTCCTTTCATCTTCTGACACTCAATGAGACATGGTTCTCTCCTACCACCCTGCATCCACCACACTGCATCCAACCCTGGCTACCCTTTCCATACCTTCTGACTTCTTGACTTCTCCCCTGCCCTCTCCTTAAGAATACGGTATGGATCAGAAGGGTTTACTTCAAAAAAAAAAAAAAAGTCTGAGGTCCGGTAAATTCTACAAGTCACTTGAAGGCCTCTCATCATTCCTTTACAATAAAAGTCTCCAAAGCTTTCCTCTCATTAAGGTCATCAAGATACGAGGAAGCTGGAGGGAGAGCTTTTTAATCAACTCCCTCTGATATTCGAAGGCAATTTAAACAGAAGGCAAAGTGAGAGCATAGTAGCAAAGGAAGGAGCCTGATAAAATGTTCTGGGAAAATATGAGGGCCCTCACCCAAATCATTAGTTATACCTGGAAAGGAGCTAGAACAAATTCCAGCTAAACCATATAATGGGGTCGGAGTTCCCTGTGAATTCCTTGACTCCTGCCTAAGAATAAGGTGTGTGGGGGGGATACTCTGGTGTATCTCTTCTAGTCCTCTCTACTGCACAATTCAGTCACCCACCCCTTTAATATTCTTGCTCCTAATCCCTGGCTCTATTTTACCTCTAGGAATGGAAAAGTTGCCTGAGTTAAGATAATTTTGGTAGAAAGCGATTTGAATTTTTCTTGGGAAATATTTATTAGAAAATCGTGTGCCTTCCTCCTATCTTTTCCCCTACATCTACATTCGTTAGTAGTTTCTCTCTTTAACCAAGTTGAGATCCAACCATACATCCCCTTCGCGTGTTTAAAGACTGCCCAGGTCATCCAGTGGAAGTGAAGACCAAAGTAAACTAAACAGGGAGGTGCGGCGGTGGGGAGTGGGGGAGAATGGGGGAGGGGGCGACCTCCTTCTAGCCCTCCTACTTCCTTCTTGGCGCCACAAATTGTCCTTGCCAGACCCAGCCTGGGCTGGGGAGGTTGATAAGGCTCCGTTAGGTCACGAAACACGGCTCTGTCTGAGTGTGATGTAGTTTGGAAAGATGCCAGAATGAAAAGGCACCCAGGAAGATGGGTTGTGTTTAGCTGGAGAGGCAACTCCCCAGCCCAGGCCATCTTTGCACAGGCAGACCTCTTTCCTGTCCCCTCCCCCCAGCCCTGCTTCCCTTCTCTGGGCTCTTCCGACCTCCACCACAGGGCAGTTTGTGAATTGCTCTAGAAGTTTGGCTACTGACTAGGGCCCTACTGAAGAACCTGGCAACATGTTTGGTCCGGGATGTGTGCTTTAGCGCAGCCGGGACTAGAGGGGAAAGGAAGGAGGGTAGGGACGTGCACTGAAGTGGGTGGTCAATGTCTTACTGTACTTCCTCTGCTTTTAAAGGTCTCCGCCTTCCCTCAGACACACCCCCTGCTCGGTTTACACACCCCTTTCCAGCTCGGCTTCCCCAGACAGTTCCAATTTCGGCCTTTCTTTTACCTCCGTACTCCCCAGTGCTTGTCATCTCCGGTAGCCGAAAAGGAAGACCGCCAGCGCTCTCTTAAAGAGAGACTCAGCTCTCCAACTAGTTTTCTTTCTGCTGGAAGCCCAAGTACTTTCTGTTGGGTACATAGCTAACTCTGCGCCTCCTGGTTTTTGGAACAACTAAGAAAGAAGAAAGTGGAGGGATAGGTAGTTTCGTCTGGGGATAGGGCACGAAAGCGTCCAGATTTGCTAGGAAAGGGTAGGTAGGACCTACCTATCCATCAAAATCAATACCATCAAAAAACGCACTGACCCCACGGACCTGAGCCTATGCTTCCCCTTTGACGACGTTTTCATTTGTTTGCGGGTTTGGACTGCAGATGTATACCCAGAACGGATTTCCCGTGCCCAGAATGGGTTTCCACCTGGAGAAGGAAAATTGCGAGAGGTAACAGCAAAGCCGTGTATGCGTTTTGACTGCTGTAATTAATCATCTGCGAAATTCTTCATTCACTTTATAAAGCCAGATGCAATCCTGGGGGAAGTGACAATGGCATAAATTACTCGACCCTCAGGCAATCATAGTTCATTTTTTATGCAGCCCTTCAAGATTTATAAAGCGCTTTACTTGCAATATCTTATTTGGTCTACACAATACTCACAGGAAGAGGATGCAGTAAGTTATTTTTATGCTACAGAAAAGTGAACAACTTCAGAGAGGCCGATACTTGCCCAGGTCACAGAACTAATAAGATTGACGTGGGTACTCGAGGAAAATCAGGTAAATTTGCTGCCAAGTAGTTTTAGTCTCTCTCTTATCTCGGGGTCATTCCACAGCCCCGCCCCCCAACCCCTCCTAAACTGCGTACATGTTTTGAAGTATCCAAATGAAGCCTTGTGAGTTGAACTCATCCCAGAAAACCTTGCCCTGGGAGGGCCCCCAGGTAGAGCGATGGTGAGGTCTCCCCTTCCCAGCAATTAGGTCCCTCCCACAGCCCATCACAGGTTCGATTCCAGTACTGGATCCATAGAAGGGCTATCCTTCCGTTGGTTTCCTCCTCCCACCCGTGCTTTTCCCCCTTTCCTTTGTCAGCATCAGCTAAAACCCGGAGACTCCGTAGTGGAACAGCTCTCGGCCTCAAGCAGATTTCGGGGTTGGGGAGAGTCAAGTCGGGGAGAGCTTTTCTCTCTCTACACGTGCAAGTAGGCAATAAAATCCCAAGGCTGGCCAAGAAGCCCCAGAGTTCACGAGAGACCAGAGGAAAGAAGCTACCCCATCCAGCAGTCCTACAGGGGCGCAGTCGGGTCCCAGTGATCCTATGGAGACCCAGGCTCCTCAGATCCTAAGTTTGGAGCCTTCGGGGTCGATACCCTACGAAGATCCGCCGCTAGCTGAGGAGAGCCCCGATCCAGCGACCTTACGGCTGGGAAGGAGCGACGGCGGAAACTGCCACAATTGCCCGGAGTCTCCGGATCGGAGCCCTCCCTCTCTGCCTAGGGGCAGCCCCCAATTCCCCAGAAGAGAGGCCAGCCTCTTGGACCCGAAGCTGCTGGATGCCCGTCGCTGCTGCCGCACCCGCTCCTTTTCGCTTCCTCCGAGCCCCATCCTAGAAGCAGCCAAGTTATTGCAGCAGCAGCAGAGGCTGAAGCCTCAGCCCGAGGATCCCGGTGCCGAGTCGGGCCAGACGGACCAAGAGGAGGAGCTGCTGAGCCCCAGCGCCTGTTGCACCAAGTGCAAGAAGCGGGTGCAGTTCGCCGATTCTCTGGGGCTCAGCCTGGCCAGCGTGAAGCACTTCAGCGCGGCCGAGGAGCCGCAGGTGCCGCCAGCCGTGCTCAACCGCCTTAAGAGCTTTCCTATGCGGGAGCGGGACCTGGAGCAGATTGGGGATCTGCTGGCTGCGGCCTTCTCCCCGCTCCTGCCGGAGGGGAGCCGCCCCACTCCCGCGCTAGCGCCGCAGCTGCCCAGCCTGCAGCCTCTCTTCAAGCTTCCCGGGCCCGGCGGAGCTACCTCCGAGCGCCTCCTTCTGCAGGGAGTGTGCCTGGAGCAGGTAGACTGCGGAGCGCCTCCTGCCTACGAGGTGAAGGGCTCCGGCAGGGTGTTACGCTGCGCTGGGCCCCGGGAGGTGACCGTGCGCTACACTTTCACCGAATGGCATTCCTTCTTGGATTTGCCTGCTACGCTACAGCCCGGCCAGCCAGCACAGCTGGAAACACAGGGGCAAGAGGGGCAACCCGGCAGAACTTACCTAGACCTAGGGACCAGGAGATCTGAAGAGGGTGCTGGGGACCCGGGCGAGCCGAACACCGAGCGCTTTCACTTTTCCCTTTATTTGCCTCCCGGACTGCTCGGGGAGAAGGAGGAGGAGCAGCAAGGCTTCGCCGTCCACTTCGCGGTCTGTTACCGCTGTGCGCTGGGTGAGTTCTGGGACAACAACAACGGGGCCAACTACACCCTGCGCTACCCTCCCAGCCACTGCCAGCTGCCGCATCCCACGCAGATGCTTCCTGAGGGCAGCCTCGAGGGCCCTCATTGAACCGCAGATCTCAACCCCTTTCCTCTTCCTCCCAAATGCAAACATTTGTCTAGTGGTCAGACCTGGAGAGTCGGGGGCGGGGGGGACTGGGGAGAGGTAGCTAGGAAAAGAGGCAGGGACAAGCTCAGAAAGCTTTGGGTCTCTTTTGGTAACTTGCAAACTCGGCGGGGAGTTGTGGGAAATTTTCCCGGTGATCCCATTTCTCACCCATAAACTCCTGGGGATTTTTTTTTTTTTTTGAGGAGGGAAGGAAGAAAGAGAAAGGAGTGTAAGGAAGCTTCGAAAGCTGTGCCGCTGCTGCTTGTTATAGGATCCAAGCAAGGTGAATCCCATGAAAGAGGAAAGTTGATGGAGAGTCTCCAGGAATACAGTCAGAAATGGCGAGAAAGAGAAGAGGAGCCTTCAAATTTTGCCTTGGGAAAGGGATGCCCAGTAAAGCACGAGACTGGAAAATTCTTTTAACCAGAGGACACTGCACCTTCCTTATTTCTCAGAAACTATGGGCTACGGCGGCCCAGAGAAAAGAAGAAACTCTGACAATAATAAATCATAGGAAAAGAGGGCCTTGCCTACAGGTCCTTTATGAGGTGCCCTAAAGCCGAGGGTGACATCTGTCCAGGGAATCTCGAGGGTTGGTTTGCACTTAGACACATATATTTCTCAGAAAAGTTTGTAGCACATGTAGATTTCTTTCATTGTGAACTGTTAAATGCCCAAGAGTCTTTACCTCCACACTTGGAGCTGTATAGCTCACCCATTTTTGTATGAATGCTTTCCATAGAGAAGCATTTTTTAAGGACAATGTGTTTTCTATTTTTGCTGCCCTCAAGTTCAGAGGCCTTGGCTGACAAGATTTGTCAGGTTAATAATATATGCACTTTAATTATTCTCAGTGTTTTTAAAACCGTTACTTCCCTCTTCCCCTCTCCCCAGTGTGGAAAAGCTCTGGTTTTCCATTATGCACTGAAATACCTAATTTCTGCCAGCCCTAGCTAAAATACATGTTTTTTTTTCAGTAGAGGGCAACTGTTTTTTAAAAAAACAATGTTTTGTAGATTATTTTGAAGTGCCAATCATTTAGTTGGCTTGTGTGCACAAGTTGAAAAAACCATTTGTAGTAGGTGTCCAAATGCAGAAACTTTTAACAGTAGCTAGATTACAACTACTATTTAGCTCTGCCATTAGCAATTAGATATGTTGGATTCTCTTTGAAGACCAGGAACAAAAAAACATTTAAAGGTTGTTGTCCTGGAGGCAATAACTTGACAACCAATGGTGATGAAATCCAGTCTAGCAAGTGAAATCAGTTAAATGGAGCCCCAGTGTAACACATCTGTGCTGCTCAACTGCCACCTGGTTTATTGACCTAAATTCTAATGCTAGACTGACTTAATGAGCTCTTCTTGGCTGCCAGAAGTTAGAACTATGTTGTAGCTAGCCATCCTTGTATGACTGAATGAGGGTGGCGATCTTACCTAATGAGAAATTCAATTCACATGTCTGTCCTCACTAGTTTACGTGCTAGTTTCAATTTTGTCTAAATGAAGCTCCATTGTTTGTCTAGCACCATTAGTTATGTGTGGAATGATAGCTATTTACAGTATTTATGGGCATCCCTGCAGCAATAAGGAGAAATAGCAAGTTAATAAAAAATCCATTGGGTTGATAAGAGTTGTTCTTAACAAAGTACTGCCCTCATAACACAAGTTAAGCTTTTTTCTTAGTGGATTTTGCCACTTGCAATGAGTCTTTCATAGGCAATACTTTCAAACTGTTTACGTTAGCAGTTTTGATTAGAATAAATACTCCCACCAAAAACTCAACTAATATGTGCTATTAGTGCCATATATTATTAACGCAATAATTCCCTTTTTATTTATAGTAATTTACAACAGCAACAAACCAGTGTATTTGAAGTACGGCACAAGCCATGTTTTCCATTTAGTCTTTGTAGATTCATGGAAAACATGACAATTCTCTTTGATATTTTCTTGTCTCAAAGCATTCAATACCTTGGACTGCAGAGATGTTCAGGGAATTTATTTTTGGATAGGTGTCCTTTATCTTTATAATTAGCATCAGCAAATATTACGTTAATAGGGGCATGCATTGTAATAGTCAGAATCTATTGAAATGTCATCAGATTAATTTTAATAAAATTAAAATAAATATTTTAATTATGGAGGGCCATGTACCCAAAATCAACTCACATGCAAAATAATTTAAGAATTGATTGTAGTAACAGAAGTTTAAACAAAATACTCTTAAAAATTAAAAGGGATTTTGGAGGTTTTATTTTTTTATCCCTGTTAGATTACCCTGTTATTACAAAATAAGAAGCCATCATTTAAAAGTAGATAGTCCATAATATCAGCATGTAAACATAGCTAACAGCCAAAAGATGTCTTCAGTGTTCTCTGGGAAAACTTGCAGAGTAGTTTTTCGAAACTACTGAACTGTGGAAAGCACTGTTAATACCCATGCCTTTTGTGTAAATTGGGATACATCTTTGCAAATTACTTGAAGTCAATTGAAAATTTTTAGTTAGACAGCTTTATTTTGAAGACTCTCAGTTTGTATTGTAGATCACTTATGTATTTTATAGTGAAATGTGAGATTTTACAAAGGGCTAACATGAGTAATTCAAAGCCTGTGCAGTGTTGTCTCTGAGGTAAAGGAATGGGAGGTGTATGTATTGCCAAACACATTAAAGAAATGTACACACACACACACACACAGTGGAGATGTATTTTTTGCAGCATTATTCCACCCATTCTTCAGTAAATGTTATTCAGTTTGGTATTTTAATAATTTAAAATAGCCATGTAGCTCCAGTGACTAAAAGTTGAATATCTGATTAGCTAATTCTGCTTTGCTATCCTCTGTCATTGCTGAAACACAGAGAAACACTGAACTTCTCGAGATAGACATTAGCTCTTTCTTTCTTTGGCAAGACGATTGGGGTTAAGTGACTAAGCCAGGGTCACACAGCTCCTAAGTGTCAAGTGTCTGAGGCCAGGTTTGAATTCAGGTCCTCTTGACTCCACTGCACACCTAGCTGCCCCTCTCCCCAGTTATTTCTGAAGTGACTTGAGTTTTCCACTGAATTTGAGCCTAAATGGTGAATGTGAGCATTTATATAATAATTAAGCTTTTCATTCATCAGTTTTAAATCTTGAAGAAGAAATGGGTAGACTTTGGAATTTAACTAAATTTCTTTAGTAGGATTCAAGGGGGATCAAGTATAATGAACTGATTCTCCCAAATATCTTAGTTTCTGATTGGCCAGTCAGGGTCAAAAAGGAAAGAGCTGGATATATAATGAATTGCTGTGTGGTGAACTTAAATAGGACAATCACTTTTTAGAAGGATACCAAAATGCAATTTTTAGGATCATTTAATATTAGAGCTAGAGGGAATCTTAGACATCTGTCCATTTTAACCCCATTGCCATCTGACAGATGTGGAAACTGAGACTCAGAGAGGTGAAAGAATATAACACGGCTAGCCAGTGGTAGGGTAGCTCCTGAACAAAAGTTTAGGGAAATCTGTGAATCAGAGAGGCATGCTCTGTAAATGGAAGCTATAGCTATGAATCAAAGGACAATTTGGGCCTCCTCTGCAGTGAGGATGTTTTCATCTTTTCAGCCACTTCCTTGGGTGGTCAAAAGTATTAATCAGCTTTCTCACATCAATCACTCAGTCAACAAGCAGTTATGTGCTGGGCTAGGTGCTGGAAATACAAATGAAAAGATCAAACATTCCCTGCCCTCAAGGAACTTACATTCCATCCAGATTTTTCTAACCAGGATTTTTGATGATCTTGATAAATTGCTCTTGGCTTCATTTTCCTCATCTGTAAAATAAAGGGGCAGGACAAGAAGATCCCTAAGCTCAATTCTACTCCTGGAATTCCTTGGGTTTCTCAACCCCTTTCTTTATTCTGACAGTTGAGAAACTCAAAGGTGAGCTCTCACCTTGAAATTCAGATCCTTTCCTTCATCCCTACCATAAGATATCAAATCACACTGAAGCAGAGATTTTCTGTTCCATTGTTGGAGAGCTTGAAAACGTACAATTCATTTCTAGTCAAGATGTTAAAAACATCCTTTCCCAGGCATTGTAGTATGAAAGCAGTGCATGGATAATTTTAGAATGTTAATTTTGGTTTTGAAGTCCTGACTCAGTTTGATGTTTTACTTCTTCAAAGTCGTGGATTTATAGCATTTGTAGGATTGTTGTGATTTCTATCATGTGCTGCCTGTCAATGATGCTAATAGCTGCCAGATGGAGGGAAGTCATTGTTTCCTTTTCTCTGACATGAAAGAAGTTTTTGGGTCTACTACAACTGGTAGATTTGCAATTCCACATTTACATATGGGCTGGGGATATAAGATTTCTAGGGTAGAAGAGGAGCCCTGTGTTAGCAGTAGTTAGTGCTGAAGAAATACACAAATAACACTAATAAACCATAGTCCACTCACCTTCAGACCAACCTCTGTCACGAAGAGTCCCAGAAGTCCAGGCCACTAGGCATAATTCCCGGCTGGGATTGTAAGGATAGAAGATGAGCTAAGTGATATTAGTAGGGAAAGGAGCTGAGAGGATGTGGATTTTTCAGCTTGTGTCCTCTGCTTTCTTCCATATGGAAAAGTGCTAGTTACCTTCTAGGTAAATGGGCAAATGCCCAGATGTTTTCTGGGAGCGCCTGACTCTGGCCATCTGTTCAGGACCATGTAACAGATGTGTTTAACCACCATTCAAGGTCAGAAGGAAAACTGTGTTCATATGATTTTCTTGATCACTGTCACCTAACTGGAAGTCTCTAAAACTCTAATAAATACTACATTTTAATGACCTTTAATCCAATGTCAGGAGGTCTGTAGGCATGTTTCCTCCCTGTTCCTTGGATCAACAGTACTCCTCTGAAGCTGCTAAGCCCTTTTAGCCCTTTTCAGGAGGCTCTGCACTTGTGTTTTGTGGAGTAATTTTCTGACCTTGGCTGAACAAGCCCCTTTTAACAAGAAAAAACTGAGCAGTATCTCAACTGAATATAAATTCAGAAAGGGCTCAGATCAGGGTGGCTGGGGATAGGAGTGAAGATTATAAGAAAATAAGCAGCATCTTCAAATAAGCAATCAGTATAGAGACTTCAATTAGAAAACATACTTAAAAATAAACATCACTGGAAACACTGAAATCATTTGGGGATAACTAATGGAAATGGGTTTTGTTTTTAAACAGATCAGCAAGATCCCTCTGCTGATAGTGTTTACCCATCTCATTTGTGGTGTTAGTATTGTTCAGCCCCTTGTCTTTTAAATAGTTTATCTGATACCATTTGTAGAGGGTAGCAAATAAGGATTTAAAAAAATTATTCTGTTGCTTATTGGAATGTCAAATAAGGGCTGAAAAACTCATACCGAGTAAATTAGAACAAGCAGTCTAAAATGAGCTGTTTGGAGCATTTCGATATTCTTGAGTTTAAAAATTCATGAACATGTTTTCGTTGCAGATTTTTTTTTTTATAAAGAGTTATGTGTGTTGAGGGAGCACACTACTAAAGCTGATGAGGATTTACATTCATGGAGAAAAGAATAGTCTTTAAAAAAGGATCTTTTTCTTCTTCACCCAGTACTATTAAGGAGATTTGTGGTTTCAACCCTTCTCTTGACATATGTGGGGAGACTCCTTGTTGCTACAGTCTTTCCATGGCAGTAAAAGTGTCTTTCCATATCCTAAGTAGCTACAAAGGGTCATTATTACCAGCTGACAGTTTGATTCTTTAAATTCTCACCTTGTAATGGGACAAGTTTGGAAACATTTTAGTGAGCCCAAGCCACATTACCATTTTACTTTCAGTTTTGTCCATGAACAATGTAGTATCCATTTAAAAAAAGAATCAACTTCTCAACCAGGAAACAGGATGGACTCTCACATGACCCCGTTTCATAATTCAAGTAAATACCCTAGGCTTAGTCTAGGTTCTCATTAAGTTGTGATTTTTCTTTTGAAGTCACAGGCCTTCGAATTCATTAAATTATTCTTTCATTTGCCTTTGGATTTCCAAGTTTTTATCTATTCACTGAAATAAACATTTATTAAAAGCCTGTTATATGTAGAGCCTGGGGAGGGGGAGGAATACAAAGTGAGCTTATGGCAGTCCCTACCCTCATGGAGCTTTCAGTTTAGAAGGGAACACACAGACATATTCTATGTATGCACAGGCTACAAAATACATTTTATCTTGAGAGAATTATTTGATATATGTTTAAGAAAGCTTTTACCTTAAATCACAACTAAAATGGAGCTCTCTGAGTTATTTGGGACTTTGTTGTGCTATTTAGCAGCAAGGCATAATAAAATGGATTTATTTACATGGTAGCATGGTTTATAAGAGAACACTCTTTTGAAAAAACTGGCTTAATAAATACCTCTTGCAAGTATTCTACTTAAGTATTCTTCCATTGTTCCAAGAACAATGATTTTTTATGTCTAGGCCTCTTGGATACATGTAGCCATTCCCAATTCTGCCTTGGGACTGAGAAGGGGAACTTTGTTGGTGTTTTTAGTAGTTTTCCACATTTCATGATCCCATTTGAGGTTTTCTTAGCAAAGATATTGGAGTGGTTGGCTATTTTCTTCTCCAGCTCATTTTACAGATGAGGAAACTAAGGCAAACATGGTGAAGTGACTTGCCTAGGGTCACACACCTATTAAGTGTCTGAAGCCAGATTTGAACTCAGGAAGATGAGTCTCCCTGAATCCAGGCCTATTCATTCAGAACCTTCTCCTTTGCCACAGAATACACACTAGGGTGTTGCAATCACTGGTGATTCTTGCTTAGTTCAGGGGTGGGAATAGGAGGCACTGGTCTGATCAAACAGTCATTTTGGCCTCTGCCAACAGCCAATTTACTCAGTAACACAGGAAATGTGAATTTTTCAAACTTGGAATTTTAACTGAGTAATTACTTTCTGTAATATCTCAGAAGCAAGGCCCCTTACAAAGAGGCTTCAGATAATATAAAGAGAAGGACACTAAGAGGAACTGCAGTAAAAGCCTGTATGAAACTGCTTATTTAACTGCTGGTGCTGTAATTTTCTTACACATTCTTGTCACAAGTGTTTTAAGCCCTATTTCTTTGGGGTCAAAGAATACAACTTAGATTAACCAGGCATGAGGCTGTGTGCCGGTCGCGCCGTGCACTCTCCTTCTAACAGGAGCAGGCTGCCAAGGTCATACTTACCAGTCTTCGGAGCCCACCCGGATAAACATAGAGACGAGCCGATCGGGAGGTGCAAGCACTTGAACTTTATTCAGAGGCCATCACAGCAAGGCCAAGCAGGAAAGCAAGAGCAGGAGCAAGAGAGCGCGAGCTCCGACCCCTACCGCCCCTTATGTACCTTCCTAGCCCCTCCTCCTCAGCCCGCCTACCAGTGAATGATTGTAGGATCCGATACTGGAAGGAGACGTCTGGGGTTAGCACTGCACCAAGGGAGAGGACATGACAAAGGAAGCTAGGCCCGGATACTGGAAGGAGGCGTCTGGGGTTAGCGCTGCACCTAGGGAGAGGACTAGACAAAGGGAGCTCGTTGTCTGCAGTCCCACTCCCACGTGGCACAGCCCCCTGCCTCAGGAGCACATGCTCCGGCTACTTCCCCGTATCCTGTTCCTACCCCAGTTCACCACAACTCCACATGGCACAGCCCCCTGCCTCGGGAGTGTGAGCTCCGGTTACTTCCTAATATCTTGTCCCTGCCCCATCTTGCCACAACCTCCACGTGGCACCTAGCCAACATCAGACAATCCCTCATAAGGCTGGAATTTTGAATGTCTCAAATACTCTCCTTGTACTCTGCCTTCTCAACCTTGCATTTTTGACTTGGTGAGAATCAGTAACATTCTACGTTCTGTTTCTGTCAAGGGGTACTCAGACATATAGCAATGGTAACCATCGACTTTTTTGGACAGGTGTTAGAACCCCCTGGCAAACTTTCTATTTTTAAAAACCCAGCAGCAACAAGATTAAGGCTACTATTTTACATTATATATTTTTGTGTAATTACCATAAACTTTAGGGAATTCTTTCTCATAATGCTACTTAAGTTTCGTTTTAGGATTCACCAGTGAGATTTGCCAAGTGTACATCACCTTCTGTGAATAATTTTGAAGCTGTTTATTTAAGCTTAGAACTGTTGGAAGCAAAATATGTTCCCAACTTTCCTTCTGGATTTTTAAAAGGTCAGAGATGCCCTTATAGTTTGAAAATAACTTCTCCTTTTCTCAGACACATACACTCTTTGTATGCCATGCCAATGTTCTGAGTTAATTTTGTTTTGTGCTATACTTAAAAAACTACTGAGTTCACAGTCCTGGTATGAATAAAGATGTTTGAAAAATTAAGTTTCTTGTTCTATTTGGTACATTAATGTGTGATCAAGAATTCAAGAATTCTGTCAGACTGCGGGTGTTTGTCCTTCATTTTTTTTTTTTTTTTTTTAGGCAATTGGGGTTAAGTCACTTGTCCGGGGTCACACAGCTGGTAAGTGTCAAGTGTTTGGTCTGAGGCTGGATTTGAATTCAGGTCTGACTTCAGGGTTGGTCCTCTATCCACTGTGCCACATAACTGCCCTTGTCCTTCATTCTTGAAGAGGACCATGACGTCAGGGAGGTGATGCCATGACATGCAAGTGAATTGGACTTAAGTGAGGAAAGGCTGTGCAAAGTCACCAGCCTCACTTTCTCCTCCTGAGCCATCTGGGTCCAGTGGCCAGATATAGATCAGGATGACTGGAGATGTCCCTGGACCAGTGAGAGACCTTGGCCTTTGCAAGCTAAGGTCTTTGACAGGTTTCAGTTTGCCTGAGGCAACACCCATTCAGTAATTAAGGCTAGGTAAGAAATGAGGCAGAGAATGGCTTTTTTAACCTAGTTCAAAAAAATAGTAAAAAAAAAAAAAATCAATCCAGGAGGGGAAGACTCTCAGGGTTTCTGACCAAAACAGCAACAATTGCTATTTATGTTCACTCCAAGCCAATCAGGGCCCAAACAATGACAAAGTGGGGCTTGGCCTTAGACCTCTTGTTGGCCAATTGATGAGAGCAGGAGTGATTTGGGTTTAAGGCTCAGTCCTTAAGAAAAAAATCTAACCCATAAACCCCAAGATATCTTTTGAGGTTTCAGGTGTGATACCCTATATGGACAGAGGGAAGGGAAGGGAAGAAAGGAAAGAAAGGAAGGAAGGAAGGAAGGAAGGAAGGAAGAGAAAAGAAGGAAGGAAGGAAGCTGTGTTGCCCATCTAGCTATTTCCAATTGGGTCCCCAGTGGGGCAGCTACTACTATTCACAGAGGTTGTTGCTTATCCTTCACTCTGAGAGGACCATGATATCAGGAAGGTGATGCTGTGACATGCAAGTGAACTGGATTTAAGTAAGGTAGGGCTGTGCAAAGTCACCAGCCTCACTTTCTCCTCCAGAGCTATTTGGGTCTGGTGGCAAGATTGCTGAAGTGTCCAGATACTAGTTGTTATGATTAAAGATAAAAGTGAATCCCTGATTCCATATAGATTTTCATTTGGGGTATAATCCAGCCTTTTGTACACCAATATGAATTATTTACAAACCTACCAAAGAAAAGCATATTTTCTCATATGTTCGTGTAGAAACCACATCTTAAGAAAAAATGCAAAACCAGAGATATCTGTGTAGAAAACGTAATATTCTCTGGTGCCTGTGTAGATAAGTTTTTTTTTTTCTTTATGAATGAAATGATTTGGGTATTAGTGGTTTGCTTTCTCTCTCCAAGTTGGACCTCAATCTGGCTTGTATTCCTGTCACTTTACTGAAACTTTTACAAGAGGTTATCAGTTACCTCTTTATTCTTGACAAAGGACTTTTCCTCGGCCTTCACCAGAACTAAGGTTCCTCTAACTTCAAGGCCAGGACTTTGTTGTTATTGCTCAGCCGTTTTCAGTTGTGTCTGACTCTCCATGATCCTACTGGGTTTTCTTGGTAAAGTTACTGGAGTGGTATGTCATTTTCTTTTCCAGCTCACTTTACAGTTGAGTAATTGAGGTAAACGGGGTAAGTGATTTGCCCAAGGTCATACAGCTAGTAAGTGTCTGAGGCCAGATTTGAACTCAGGAAGACGTCTTCCTAACTCCACGTCTGGCACTCTATCCACTGCACCACCCAACACCGAATTCCAGTACTACATCATGCTAAACACAGTATGGCAGTTAATTGTTTTTTAAATTTTTTCATGCATGTTAATTTTGTCTAGTAGGCAGGTAGGTGGCACAATGTGTAGAGAGCTGGACCTGGAGTCAGAAAGGCCCAAGTTCAATCCAGCCTCACACATTTATTAGCTGTGTGACCCATGGCAAGTCACTTGACCTCATCTTCTTCAGTTTCTTCATCTTTAAAATGGGGACAGTAATAGCACCTACTTCTTATGGTTGAGGATAAAGTAACACTTTTAAAGCACTGTCTAAACCTAAAGGGTTATAAAATGCCAGGGTTTTATTTTATTACTTATTTTATTTTATTATTGTTGTTATTAGTTTCACCAGCTAGACTAACCTTTTTGAGGGAATTTTCTACATCTCTTGAGACACAAGTAGGCATTCAACAAGCATTTAAAATAACTGAATCTTAGGAGCAAGTGACCTTTGAGGCTTTCAAGTCCATTCTTGTATCAAAGTAAAGATATTATCAATTTGTTAATTAATTATTAACCCAAGTCATCACTATAAAAATTTTTGGCGTGAATTTACTTAATTGCATATTTTTTTCTCTGAGGCCTTGCAAAGCTCATCTGTATTAGGAGAATGGGAGTTTTGGTAGGCGAACAGGCTTTGATGAACTCATCTACCACCGTGGTTTCAAATGTCATCTGTATGTAGATGAATCTGAAATCTCCACAACCCTCATCTTGATCTGTCAATCCAGCATCACTATCTACCTGCCGGATAGCTCTTTCCGGAGGTTTCTTTATCCTAATCTCAACATGTCCAAACTAGAACTGATGATCCTCTGTTAAATCTTCTCCTTCTTCAAGCTTCCCTATTTTTGTTAAAGGCGCCCTCCTCTTCCTCCTCATTCTGGGCCATACCTTTCGAGTCATCTTCAATCCTTTCCTCTCTCCCAACAAATGGTGGGGAAGTCTTGCCTCACTCTCCTTCTCTTTGCCCACATGGCCACATGCCCTATCATGACTTGCCTGGACTATTGCTCTTGCCTCTCCGATCTGCCCTCCACAAATTTAACTATGGCCCTGCCCAACTCACGTGGCCTCCAGGATAAAACAGAAATACCTCATCTTGATGTTTAAGACTCTTCACAATCTATATCCAAGAGAAGCAGCCCATCTTTTTGGAAACAAGACCCAAAAGGGGATGTAGACCAGTAATTGTGCCTACCCTGAATACCTCTCACCTCAATACCCCTCTTATCCACACAGCCACACACAATCAGTAAACATTTATTAAGTGCCATATATATGTGTGTGTGTATATATATATATATACACACACACACACACACACACACATATATATAGAGAGACAGAGGAGAGAGAGATTGAGACAGAGATAGAGGAGAGGAGAGGGAGGAGAGGGAGAGAGGGAGAGAGGGAGAGAGGGAGAGAGAGAGAGAGGGAGAGAGGGGAAGAGAGAGGGAGAGGGAGAGGGAGAGGGAGAGAGAGAGAGAGAGGCAGACAGACAGAGGGCATGCTAAATGCTGGGGATACAAAGAAAGGCAAATGAACAGTCCTTGCCCTCAAGGAACTCACAATATAATGAGGGAGACAAGCAAACAAATCTGTACAAACAAGCTATATAGAAGATAAACAGGAAACATTTAAGAGGGAAGGTACTAGAATTAAGAGTAGTTGGGAAAGGCTTCTTGTAAAAGATGGGATTTTAATTGAGCCTTAAAGGCAGAGCTAGGTGGCACGTTGCATAGAGTGCTGGGCCGGGAGTCAAAAAGACCGAAATTCAAATACAGCCTCAGACATTTAATAGCTGTGAGACCTTGGACAAATCACTTAATCTGTTTGCTTCAGTTTCCATTTGTAAAATGGGGATAATAAGAGCACCTATATTCCTAGGGCTGTTGTAAGGATCAAATGAGATAATAATTGTAATGCCTTATTAGCACAGTGCCTGGCACACAGCAAGTGCTTTATAAATGTTAGCTATTATGAAGGGAAGCCAGGGAAGCCTGTAAGCAGAGCTGAGGAGGGACAGCATTCCAGGCATGGGGACAGCCAGAGAAAATGCCCAGAGCCAAAAGATGGAGCATCTTGATTGAGGAAGAGAAGAGTCCAGTGGCACTAGAGGAATGAGTACAAAGCACTTTTGGTGAAGCCTGGAAAAGTAGGGGTAGGAGTGGGGATAGCTAATGAAGGGGCTTTGAATGCCAAACAGACAATCTTTTATTTGATCCTGGAGGTGATAATGAGGAACTGGAGTTTACTGAGTAAGAAGATAACATGGTCCAACTTTTTGTTTAGGAAAATCATTTTGACACCTGAAGCAGTAAAGATACAGGACAGGGGAGGAGGTTGGGAGGGAGAGAAAGAGGGAGAGGAGAGAGAGACTGGACTAGTCCCTTTTCCACTGCTAAGGTCCCTCCTAGCTCTAACATGCTGTGATCTTAAATAAAAAAAAACAGCTCACTGGTAGGTTTGCTATTTTAGGTCCTGTAAATATTTTTATGATTCTATCCCAAGACCCAAGTCATTAATAATACATTTACTCAGCATAATGTATGTATGTATGTACGGGGAAATTGGAAAATGTCTTAACCTGCTTTTCCTACTGGTTCTTTCTGAACTTCCTAAAGCCAAGTGAAAATGTTTAAGTATCTAAGTTCATGTTTGTTCTCCTCAAGCTAAAAGCAACATTCTTTATGGGCACAAAAACATCATCTTTGCTATTTGCAGATCAGAGGATCAGATTTACAGATGAAAGGGTGGTGCTCCGAGGTCACTTTGCCTACTTCATTGTACAACCCCACAGAGGTTTAAGTGACTTGACTAAGGTCACACGTTGTTAATCACAGATCTAGAATTCAAACTCAGGTTTTTCTTTTTTAACATCATCATTATCATCAAAATTAGCATTGATATAGTCCTTCAGGGCTGCACAATGCTTTACAAATATTACCTGATTTTATCCTCACAGCAAACCTTCGAGGCTAGTGGTATTATTATCTCTATTTTACAGATGAGGCAACTGAGGTAGACAGCGGTTAATGACTTGCTGAGGTCACATTTAGTAAGGTGTAAGGCTGAATTTGAACTCAGTTATTTCTGAGTCCAGGCCCAGGACTCTATGCACTGTGCCACCTAGCTACCTCAATCTAGCCTTTCTTTTTAAAATTTCATATATATATATATATATATATATATATATATATATATATGTAAATAAAAATTATGTGTGTGTATACAATTTGTTTCAATCAGATAAGATTTCCCTTTTTACCAGCCTCCTCCCCTCAACTGAGAATAGGAGAAAAACAACACCCACTACAAACATGTATAGTCAATCAAAACCAATGTCCAAAAAAAATTGTCTCATTTTGCATTCTGAGTCCTTTACTTCTCTTTCAGGAGGTAGGTAGCAAGTCCTCTGGAATCCTGGTTGGTCATTATGTTGATAAGAGTTCACTACAATAGTATTTCAGCATATTTATATACCATAACTTGTACAGTCATTACCCAATTTAGAAGCATTCCTTCAGATTTCCTTTTTTTTTTAACCTTTTTTTTTTTGAATTTATTTTAAACTTAAGTATCAAATAAGAAAAGAAAAAAAAATTGCCATATACATAGCAGAACATAAGAGCAGATTCAATATAAAGCAATACATTTCTATTTCAAGAAAATCTATATAATAAATATTATACATTGTTTTCAAAGCTGTCCAGCTTTTCTTTGCTTCCTTGTAGTTTTTCTTTTGTTCTCTGCTGTGCACTTTTTACTTTATTTTCCCCCTCTCCCCGCTTCCCCCAGAAGGTTACAATTAAGCATGGATACACACATAGATATGTATAAATTCACATATATACTCATTCACACATATGTAAGACTGTACTATGCTTATTTCTACTTGTCATCTGTTTCTCTGAAAGTGGATAGCATCTTCTTTCATAAGTCCAAGTCTTTCCATATTTTTCTAAATCAACCAGCTCATCATTTCCTACACCAAAGCACTATTCCAACCCATTTATATCCTGAGAGATTATGAAAGTTTTTCCCCCAATTTTCTGCATTCTTTCTATTCTTGACCACATAGGTTTTATTTATACAAGAAAATTTTAATTTAAAATAATCAAAATTATTCATCTTACACTTCAACAATGCTCTCACCTTATAATATGGTGTAAGGTCTGATACTACCGAATATGCTTCCTTTACATCTTTTTTCCCCTCGTTTCTTTGAAGTTCCTGACCTTTTGTTCTTTTAAATGAACTTTGTTATTTTTTTCTAACTCAGTAAGATGGTTTTTTAGTAATTTAATTGGGATGGCATTACTTAAACAGATTAGTTATGTAAAATTGTCTTTTTTTATTATATTGGTTTTACCTACTCATGAACAATAAATATTTCTTCAATTATTTAGATCTAACTTTATTTGTATAAAAAGTGTTTTATATTTATATTTGTATAGTTCCTGTGTCTTTTTTGGCAAGTACACTCGCAGGTATTTTATACTGTCTAATCAGATTCCCATTCATTACCACCTCTTACAGCCGTCTTTACATCATACCTCGATGACAAGGTTTTCTAAAGAAATACATCCTGCAAATCCTTCCAACACCTCAGTATTTGTGGTAGGGGACCCTGAAATAATAGTAATCACTTAAGGTTGACAATGATGGCCCCATGGGACACAGTTAGCAAGGGTCAGATCTAGGACTTTAACCCAAGTCTCTGGACTCTAAGTTGGGAGCTCTTTCCACAATACCTTCCTGCTCTTCTATGTGGGGATTTCGTTTCTGGTAACAGTACCTTTGGTGTGTATTCACTATGCCAGCTCCCTCATCTCATCTGTTCTTGGACATCCCTTCCCACTATGTTGGTAGTATCCTCTTACCAGGCCTATATAGACATGAAGGAATTCTATCAGTATGAAACTGAAACACTTAAGATCTTAAGAGATTTTTAGAGACCAGTAGTCAAAAAGTAGAATGTAACCAGGTTCAGGCATAATTACATTTCTAAGTGAGACTGTGACAAATTCATCTGGAGTACAAAGCACTGTAGGACAAACCGAAGCCACATCTTACATACTTTTTTTTTTTATTGTCAAAAGAACCAAGAAACACAGTTTTGAAATATTCTCCATAAGAGGCGATGAACTAGAACATGAAGGTAAAAAATACAATAGACAGACTATTTTCATTGAGCTCCAGTTATACTGACTAGCACACGAACCATAGGAATTGTCATCTACCACTAAGGCAGCAAAACACTGGAAACATTTTTCAGTTTTTCAGCTTCTACTGGCAGAGAACAAGGCCTTTTTAGAGGTGATGTAAGAGGCGACAGAAAGCATGCTGGGAGATGTCCTTAGGCACAGACTGCTGCTGATGGTCCATGGCTGCTGCTAGAGAGCTGCCCAACTTGCTTAGGTCCTGGGCTTCTTCGGATTCTCAATAACAAGCTTGTTAGTTGAGTACATTTCACTAAGCTGGGTCTGAAAGCAAATGAAAGGCAGGTTAAGTAGGACGACACTGGAAGAGGTGTGTGCTTTAAGAGAAAAAGGAAAGAAGATTTCAAACATTTTAAAATTCAAGTTAAAATTCAGCATTTTTCTCCTTTTGAAATGTACTTTGGGACTACTGTTTATTCATCATATTATCTTTTTACTTGGTGTAGCTATTCCCTTTCACCCCTATCCCTCAGTCTTGAAATTGTACCTGTCTCAGTTTGAGAAGAAAATCTAGAAAAATATTCTCCATGTGCAATTTCTTCCATTCTCTTTTTTTCTCATATATTCTTTTTCTCTTCCACCTTTCTTTTTCCCTTCTACTCCTCCTCTCTCTCTCATATAATCTTTCTCCTCTGCCCCCTTTCTTTTTCCCTCCTTTTCCTCCTTCTCTCCCTTATACATTCTTTCTCTTTCTCCTCTGCTCTCTTTCCTTCTTTTTCCTTCTTCCTCCTACTCTTCTGTCTCTCTCTGTCTCTCTCATATGCACACACACACACACACACACAGAGGCATGTTCTTCCCCCTGCATTGAGATAGAAACCACAGCTGTAACCTTATTTTCTCTTACTGTCTTCCAAGCTCTTTAAGAGTATCTTCACTAAGAGTTTCATTAGATTCACAGTTGGAGGAAGAGTGAACTAAAGCAGTGTTACCACAAACCAAACAAACTCCACTGCTGATAGGTAAAAATATCTGAATTTTCTGCCCCTTAGTGATCCTTCCTCTGCTGCTTCATTAGGACAGCTCAGGGGACAGGGACTAGAAGCCAAGGAGAAGGAGGATGCTATGAAGGGAGACTGGGAAGGGAAGAGAAATCAGTTTTTTAAAGTTCATAGGTTTTATGAAATGAGGACCTTTGATAGTGAAAGCTTTCTTTCCCCCCAAACCCTCCCTTATTCCTAACTTTCCTGTCACTGTCAAACGGTACCACCATTCTCCCAGTCACTCCTTTGCAACCTAGGGGTCACCCTTGACTCTTCACTCTCTCTCACTTTACACAGCCAATCAGTTGTTCATTTCTGTCATTCTAGATTCTTAACATCTCTCAAATATACCCCTTTTTCTTCTCTGACATTGCTACCACCCTGGTACAGGCCCTCAACACCTCATACCTGGACTACTGATGTAGTCTGGCTGGCTGGTCTTCCTGCCCTAAGTTTCTCTCCTCTCTGGTCTACCCTCTACTCAGCTGTCAAACTTATCTTTCTTTCTTATTTTTAATAGTATTTAACTTTTTCTAATTACATGTAAGGACAATTTTTAACATTCCTTTTTTATAAAATTTTGAGTTCCAAATTTTCTCCCTCCCTCCCCAAGGGAGTAATCAATTTGATATAGGTTATATATGTGTAATCATGTAAAACATATTTACATATTAGTCATATTATGAAAGAAGAGTGCAAAAAATTTAGTTTGCAAAAGGGAAAAAAAACAAAAAGAATAAAGAAAGTGAAAACAGTATGCTTTGATCTGCATTCAGATTCCATCAATTCTTTCTCTGGATGTGGATAACATTTTTCATCATGAGTCTTTTGGAATTGTCTTGGATCATTGTATTGCTAAGAAAAGCTAAGTCATTTATAGTTGATCATCATACAATGTTGCTGTTATTGTGCACAACGTTTTCCTGTTTCTCTCTGGTTTTGCTCCTGGTCCTGGTTCTTCACTCAGCATCAGTTCATGTAAGTCTTTCCAGGTTTTTCTGAAATCTGCTTGCTTGTCATTTCTTATAGCACAACAGTATTTCATTACATTCATATACCACAATTTGTTCAGCCATCCCCTAATTGATGGGCATTCCCTTAATTTCCAATTCTTTGCCAAAATAAAGAGTTACTATACAAATATTTTTGCGTATGTAGATCCTTTTCCCTTTTATTAGATGTCTTTGAAATACAGACCTAGAAGTGGTATTGCTAGGTCAAAGGGTATGCACAGTTTGATTGCCCTTTGGGCATAGTTCCAAATTGTTCTCCAGAATGGTTAGATCAGTTCACAACTCCACCAACAGTGCATTAGTGTCTCACAAATTGATCTTTCTTAAATGCAAGTCTGACTATGACCCTGTAACTCACTTCCTCCATTCAACAAACTCCAGGATCAAATATAGAATCCTTTTTGTCTTTGAAAGATCTTCATAACCTGGCGGCTTTCTACCTCTTTTTTTTCTTACACCTTTCAGTGACACTGGCCTCCATGCTGTTTGTTCCATCCAAATGACACTCCATCTCCTGACTTTTCTTTGGCTGTCCTCCATGCCCAGAACTTTCTCCCTCCTCACCTCCACCTTCCAGCTTCCCAAGCTTCCCTCATGTCTCAAAGTTCTATCTTCTACAAGAAGCCTTTCCCCATCCTCCCTAGTTTTAATGCCTTCCCTCTGAGGCTATCTCCAGTTTGCCCCATATATAGCTTGTTTGTACATAGGTGCTTGCATGTTTCTCCTCCATTAAAGTTCCTTTAACGTATGGATTGTTTTTGCCTTTCTTTGTATCCCTCATACTTCCTTAGCACACAGTAGGTGCTTCCTGACACACACAGTAGGTGCTTAATAACTGCTTACTGATTTGATTGGCAGATGACAGTCTGAGAGGGATTACTGTCTACTAAACACCCTTTGTCTTTGCTCACTGGAGAGAAGCCAGTGGTAAGATCCTTGAAGCACAAATGCATACTGGTCACTGTGGTCTTTAATCAGCAGCTATATATATGGCTGACAGATGTCTCTATATAGTAATTGATCAGTCAACAAATGTTTATTAAGTACCTACTATGTGTTTAGATATTATGCTAGGATTTCAAAGAAAAAAAACCAAAAGAATTCCTGCCCTCAAAGAGCTTAAATTCTACTGGGGGCACACAATATGTATATAAGTAAGTGGATGCAGCATATCATCTATCAATATATCTTACATCGGATACAATCATTTTGGGAGGTGCTGGAAGTAGTACTGCCCCAGGTTCTAGTCCAGGCTCTGCCATTCGTTGGATGTGTGACCTTTGGAAACTTCCTTCAGTCTGCTAGGAATCAGACCTCTAAGATGATGGGGCCGGACTCAGTGGCCTCTGAGTGTTCTTCTAGTTGTGAGATTCAATGATTCTATGTTCACTTAACAAAGTCTGGCAGGTGTTAAATGAGATACAAGTACAGTCTTTGCACCTGCTGGCATTGAAACTATACTAGGCTCCCCAGAGGCTGCCTGAGGGAACTCTTTCAGTGGCTATTCCCCATAAAGACTGTGGGTGAGCACCACTGTGTTCTAGCAAGTGGAGCTCTAATTGGCTTTCTGCCCCCTCTCAGACCTGCTGCTCTTTCCCTCCTAACTACCTGCCAGCTACAGCCCAGAAGCCCAATGGTAAACACACTAATAGAAGACGCAACGGAGATCTTTGCAGGAACTCTGATCGTCTGCTAGATACACGAGTAACAGAGGAGAGAGCAACCAAAGAATGCAGGTGGCCGGCTACCATCAGCCTCCTCCACTAGCCTTTTCCTTATCACCCTGACTGCGTGGGCTCTTCTAGCTTCTATGCTAGCTTCTCTACTTCTGCATAGCTCTTTGTTTATACCGCTCTTATTCCATACTGCCTTGCACTGCAGCTATCTTTTTCCCCTGCTAGACTGTAAACCCCACATGGGCAGGGAATAGATTTGGCCACCCCGTAGTACCTACTACAGTGTCTTGCCCATAGAATTTCTGAACAGGAAAGAATCTTAGACATAATCTAGTTTAAGAGTTCTTAACCGGGGTCTATGAATCTGTTTTTTTTTTAATATATTATGATAACTGTATGATAACCAGTAGATAATTGGTTTTCTTTGTAATCCTTTGTATTTTTTCCCTTTTTATTTATTGATCCATTTATTTATTTATTAATTCATTTTTACCTTCACTTTTTTACATTTTGAATTTCAAATTTCCGCCTCTCTCCAGCCCCTCCCTCACCAAAGGAAAATGCAAGAACTGTGCTATCATTTATACATGTGATGTCATGTAAAACATATTTCCATACTGACTGTGTTGCAATAAAAAGAAAAAAGTAAGAAAAAGGAAGTGATTAAAAGTATGCTTCAATCTGCACTCAGAGTTCATCAGTTCTCCCACTGGAGTTAGCATTTTTCATCATGGGTCCTTTGGAACTGTCTTGGATCACTGTATGTATTTGATTTAATGAACTGAAAAACATTAGTATGAGAAGGGGTCCATAAGCTTCACCAGATTGCCAAACAGGTCAACTGCACAAGAAAGTGAAGAACCCTGATGAGTTAAAACTGCCTTGACACCTCCTCCTCCCTTCTCTGCCCACTCCCCCCCCGACCCCCAATGGGACCATAGATTTAGAACTGGAAAGGACCTTAGAGATAACCAAGTCCACTCCTGCACTTTACACATGAAGAGACTGAGGGCTAGTGGGGTGAAGTGATTTGCCCAAGATTATACAGCTGGTACGGGTTCAAGAAGTGCTTGCTGAAGACATTCACACAGGATGGGTAAGTGAGTTTCGTGGTCTGTTGGAGAAAGTGTGTTACTAGACACAGGTTCAAATCTTAGAACCGCTGCTTCCTCCAGTCGTTGTACCACATAAGACAGTCACCTCCCTTTTCAGCCTCAATTTTCTCAACTTCAAAATGAAGATAAAAATGACTTGCCCTCCGTGTTCGATGGGTTATCATGAGGAAAGCATCTTGTAAATCTGAAAGCACTACAGAAATGTACAAGCTTTTTTATTATGCCAGTAAGGCCAACGTTCCACACTGGCTAATGAAGACCGAAGGAAACCGAGGACTGTATCCAAACTTGTTCTTTCCTGGTATACAAACTTTTCTAAGTGGACAGATCTCCAATGAAGATTTCATTGCCCTGAATTTTCATGCGGGGCATTCAAAATCTCCTTTACTTTTCAACTTTAATAATTTCAGCTGTAAGTAAAATAGGAACAATCTGCAAACAATACTTAAAAGCAAGTTCATTACAGCTTAGGACAATTATATTATTCAAATGTACAAAGAATAGTCTTACTAACTGGCTAAAACATAGGTCACTTCCACAAAATAAGGAATGCATCCTTCATATGAGATCTCTTTGAAAAAAAAAAAGAAGTATATATGTGTGTGCACAGGAATATACTGAAAAATAACATTGATTACATGGCAGATGGTAGAAGCATAACCTTTAACTTACAGATCCTACTTATAGACATCTTCTCCAAGGGTATCAAAAAGGAAAAAACCTCCCACACAGTAAAATATTCATAGCAATACTTCTGTAGTAGTAAAGCACTTGAAACAAAGGCAATAGCATAAGAAATGGGGAAGATGAACTCAGAACTGATGCAGAATGAAGTTAAGTACAAGTGGGATAGCTATGGTGCAGCTATGGGCCTAGAGTCAGGAAGACCTGAGGTAAAATTTGGCATGAGACACTTACTAGCTGTGTGACCCTGGGTAAGTCACTTAATCTATGTTTGCCTCAATTTCCTCAACTGTAAAATGGGGATAATAATAATACCTTACCTCCCAAGGTTGTTGTGAGGATCAAATGAGATATAATTGTAAAGTGCTTAGCACAGTGCCTGGCATATAGTAAGTGCCATGTAAATATTAGCTATCATGATTATTATTATTATCATACTGAAAACATGACAATGTAAATGGAAAGAGCAACAACAAAAAAACTAAAATGAAACTGAGGGCTCTCTAATTTGACCAAGTCTATCCCCATAGAAAAGATGAGAAAATGTGTCTTCCTCGCATCTTTGCAGATGTAGGGGGCTATCTATGGATGTGAAATGTTCCACACTAGTAAATTCTTTATTATAAGGGACAGCTCACTGGATAGGGGAAAGGTAAGATATGCCATTAAAAATAAAAAGTAAAGTACTACAATATTCTGACAATTCTGAAAATGGAAAGATAAACTGGTTTGTGTGACCACTAGAGGAAGTTCATGTCAGATATGGGAGGAATACTCAATTTGCTTTTAAATTTTATTTTAAGGGACTTCTATCCTACTGTCAGCCTATGTGATTAAAAATGAAGTTTAGAACCTCCACAAAGACTTGAAAAAGACCCTATATTTCTATTTCTTAGCCTTTTAATAAGATGCAGTACCTGATTACAGCATTGTGAGAGGAAGGGGCAGAATCCAACATTTTGCCATTATTAAAGAGAACAGATACATCTGTTCCTGAGGATATGAAAGGACAGTTGAGATGCAAGTCACTGTGCTGTGTGTGTTAAGAGTAGTTCGTCTTGTTCACTGGATTGTCTAGAAAGAGGACAAAGTTCTGGCCTCACTGCTTGGCCCTTCTTCCTGACACTTGGCCAGTTTTTAGGAGACAAAAGCCCCATTGACATAGCATCCCATTTGTTTCGCATACTGACCATCCTAAAGGACCAACATACCTCCCATCTAGAGTCACAATCATTTACAAGTGCAGGAGATCAAACAAAAAATGACAGAATACAGAACTGCAAGAAAATAAGCAGGCCCCAAGTTATGCAGCTCTTAAAATCAAAATGAACATACCACATGGATACATTAGATGCAAATCCAATCTGACATGGGATTTTCATGTTCAGCTGGAGAGAAGAGAATGAGGCCTTATTAATAAAAAAGGCATTAAGAAATGTCATAAAGATGAATGCATTAAAAAAAAAAGCATTATCAAGCAGTATGTTTCAGGCTCTGTGCTGTGCCAATCTCTCCTTTATCTAAATTCCTTGAATGTCCTTAGCTATGGCACTCATTCAGAGGACGGTAACCAGGATGGTAATCGAACTCTATACCAAGCCACACAGAGACTGAGGGAAGCGACTGGCAACGTTTAGTGTGAAGAAGCCTTCAGACGCCTTTATGTGTGTATGTACGTATGTGAAGTATGTGAAGGGCGACCAAGTAAAGAGGACTTACTCTATTTGGCCTTGGGCTGACCAGGACCTAGTGGAGAGACTTTCTCACAATTAATGCTATTCAAAAAAATACTGTTGGCTTACATAAAGCACCACTGTTTGCAGTGTTGTATAGCTGCTTTCTCATTATTTAGAAAACAGGATTGTTAAAATAATCTTGTAATTTTTTAAATTAATTTATTTTTAGTTTTCAACATTCACTTTCACAAGATTTTGAGTTCCAAATTTTCTCCCCATCTCATCCCTTCCCCCACTCCAAGATGGCATGTATTCTGAATACCCCTTCCCCTGATCTGCCCTCCCTTCTATCTCTGCCCCACCTTCTCTTATCCCCTTCCCCTCCTATTTTCCTGTAGGGCAGGATAGATTTCTATACCCCATTGCCTGTATATCTTATTTCCCAGTTACATGTGAAAACAATTTTTAACATTTGTTTTTTAAAACTTTGGGTTCCAAATTTTCTCCCTTCCTCCCTCCCTACCCACCCTTATTGAGAAAGCAAGCAACGATATAGATTTTACATGTCTAGTCATGCAAAACACTTCCATAGTAGTCATGTTGTGAACAACTAACTGAACTTCCCTTCATCCTATCCTGCCACCCATTTATTCTGTTCTCTCTTTTGACCCTGTCCCTCCTCAGAAATGTTTGCTTCTGATTACCCCCTCCCCCAATCTGCCCTCCCCTCTATCATATCATCCCCCCCTTATCCCCTTCCCCCATATTTTCCTGTAGGGTAATACAGACAATCTTGTAATTTAAATAGAGTTGTAAGGGCTGCCTGAGGATAGTGAGATAATAATAATAACAAAATGTCAATGCAAATAATCAAACTGTCATTTGGACATAAAATTACAAATTCCATGAAATTATGTAATTTATGTATTAGTAATTATTTCTGACTATTAAAATAAATAAATAATAAGTACCAAAGAAAGGTAGAGACTGAATGCTCCAGGATTGAATCTACCTTGAACCAACAGATGAAACCAATATCTAAAAACACCTTGGCCTTCTCTTGGCAAGACTTACAAAGCAAAAAAGATATCTGAGCTGAAAAGGAAGAATACTTTGCACATGCTAAACAGGTAAAATTAATAATACTTTTATTTTACTACAAAAAACAGTTATTTTACCCATCATTTTTATTTGAACCATAAGGAAATAGTTGAGAAGAATGAGATGGTAATAACAATATCAGATGAGAATAATGAGGCAATAATAACAATTTATATTTATACAGTGCAAGTACTTTATAAAGCAGAGGTAGCAAGGTGTCAGGAGGACCTGACAGCTCATCTTCCTGAGTTCAAATCTGGCCTCTGACACTAACTGGCTATGTGACCCTGGGCAAGTCACTTAACCCTGTTTGTCTCAGTTCCTTACCTATAAAATGAGCTGGTGAGGAACTGGCAAACCATTCCAGTATCTTTACCAAGAAAACCCCAAATGAGTCACAGAGAGCTGGATATGACTGAAACAATTCAACAACAAAAACTATAAGCACTATATATTTCATCTGATCCTCACAATAATCCTGTTAGGCAGGTGCTCCTATTATTCCCATTTTTACACAGGAAATGGGCTAATCAGCATCTGAGGTGGGATTCAAACCCAGGACTTCCTGCTCCAAGATGTAGTACTCTGGCTACTCCCTCATACTGCCTCTGGAGGTCTTCAGGTGGAGGCTGAATGACGAGTGTCAGAGATGCTGCAGACAAGATTTATTATTTTATTAGGAATTGGACGAGACTGACCTCTGAGGTTCCTCCCCACTCTTAAGATATCGTGGATTAAGATATATAGATATTTCTGTCTGTAAGATTTCCAGGAAGGATGTATACAATAGGGTTATGTTTCTTCTCATACATGTTTTGGAAACAGGTTTAAAATGGCATCATTTGGTTTCATGAAATCTACAAACACTTTATTTTGACCCTTAATATGCCCATTGATTACCAAGAAAATTGAGGTGTTACATCTTAAATGTCCCCTACCCCAAGGCTTGTGACTCCTCAAGTTTTTATTCTCACACAACTGTGTGGGTTGGGAAAAAGATCCAAGAAACTAGATTATTGCTAAGGTGTTTGCTGTTAACAACTTGAGGCATGTGTATTTAATAGGGACTCCTAGAAACCAAAAAAATATTAAAGACTCATTGGAATGAATCTATAGTGGTAGAATTTGAGATGAATAGTGATGGAGAGATTTGGAACCAGTGGACTTTTGATCTTTAAAAAAAAATGTTAGGCTGTCACTTATTAAGACCAACTAGGTATGTGGCCTATGCCATTTTTCTGCCCAAGGAAAGAGTTAAACTTCAATTTTCTTGGCTCTCTCCTAACCAGGTATGTCTGCAGTTCACATGGTCATTCTTTCTCTCTTCCTAACCCCCACCTCTCCTCTCTTTCTGGCTAGATGCCAATGTACAGAGGTCATTGTCACAGTCTTCTTATCACAGATCCCCTGTCATAATAAAACTTATTTTCCAAACAAATTGCATCACTTTGACAGTACCCATTTGATCTCCCAAATAATCCTCTTTGAAGGGAAAGCTGGATAAGCCACTCAGCCCTGGCCTTTAAAGTATTTCTAGGATTAAAAAAATCTTCAGTTGAAATTGTCTTCTCCTACTCCTCTTGCAAGAACAAAGGTTCAATGGTGAGGTCACAATCTCAACACAGGAGTTATGTTTCTGGACAGGGCAGGCTACTCAAACCCTCCAGGATTCAATTCCCCAATCTGTAAAGCAGAAATGAGGAAACTCGGGCCTAGACAATTGATTTACCTATGGTCCCATAGTTAGAAGACAGCAGGCATGGGATTCAACCCCAGGTCTTTGGACTTCAAATCTAATACTCTTTCCATTTATACAATTTACTTTAGAGTGTTGTTGTGAATAACAGTGTTTTGTAAACTGTAAAGGGCTAAATAGATGTGAATTATTATTACAATTACAATCACTGCTCCATGATGACATTGGCAAGGAGCAGACAAAAATTCCATTTAGTGTCTAAGGTAGAAAGTAACCATTCACAAGATCTCCATTAATACTTCTTTGGAAAAATTACGTGAACTGTTAAGAAGATAGCAATCTAGCCAAGAGTACATTTAGGGAGAGACTGATTAAAAACTGGTTCACTTAGGCTATGAGACTTCTCTGGCCTGTCTCTTTTACAAATAAAATTATAGCTTTAGGGAAAGAAAGAAGTTTGTGGGGACTTGGAGCCATATCTTCCAAAGGAATAAATTGTCAGGGAAAAGAAATGATTACTGACTCCGATGTCAACTTTAGTGTATAATAACTGGTCACTTGATAAGGATCTGGAAGGAATCTTCTTCTATTACCCTCTCCAATATTTCATATTGAAGCTCATAATTAATAAAGTACATGGTGAGAGGATTTTGAACTCAGTTTTGGTAATGAGAAACCAGATGTGATGGGTGTATACTTTGATCCTACTTAGCAAAAACTATGGATTCTCACCTATATTCCTGCATTTCTTTAGTTCTATGAAAAACACTACATGAGAGTCTTTTTCTTTCACATCCTAGGCTGCTGAAGCTAAAGGAAGATGACTCAGTATAAATGAATCCAGTAGGCAGTGGCTCCAGGAAGAATTCTTTGCTTGCTGCCCTGCCCTATGAAGTCTGAAGCTATGTTCAGCTTCACAATTATTTCTCCTTCCAGCAAGGTTACTTTGGTCCTTAGGAGAGAACAAATCCATTCTCTTTTCATGCCCTATTACCTCATTTCTACCCACAACTGTGTTTGTGGCTATGCTTACCATCTGTGAAGCAGATGTGGCGTAGTGGGAAAAACACTGTACTTGGGAGACCTGCATTCAAATCCTGGCTTTGCTACTTATTAGTTACATGATCTTGTTAAATTAAGTCCCTTCATCTCTGCAACTCAAGTTCCTCATCTGTAAAATGAAGGAGTGAGGAGAGATGACAGCTCTAAATCCAAGTCTCCATTACCAGAGGACAATGAATAAATATCATCGGATGCCCGGACTGTCAGGCTAGAGTCACCTGTTGAGGCCAGGATTGCTCATCAGGACATTATGTAACAAGGGCTCCAAAACATAATAGCGTCAAAGCAACAAGCACCTGATGTATACTGTCTGGTTTGTTCTTAGAATCTGTTGGAGGCTTGGCCAAGGATGCCTCGACGTCAAAACCACGTAAAAGCTGGCACAGCAAAAAGGACAACAGGAACTTGGGGCACTGGAGAGCGCAAATGCCTAAGGGTGATCCCCTGTCAAAGGTCAACCAGGCTGGGCAGCCAATCAGCAAATGAACTCATACTGTGGGTCATCACAATCCTTAGAATCCCAATGCAGCTATAATTAGCTACATCATGATGCAATCAGTTATGTTGATGCCGCAGGGGTATGTGCCTTTCCTTATGAATAATTAACTCTCAACGTCCAGTGTGGGCACTATCCACTGTACTGGGATATATCTAGCAAATTTTTACTTTCACTCAGTGTACTCCTGGAATACTTCCTCCAACTGCTACCTTTTGTAGACTTTAATTGTAATGTTAGTTAAAGAGGAATATTATTTGAAAGGGTAAAACTCCTGAAAATACTGCAAATATTGGCAGAAACCAAATATTTCTGTATTGTCCATAATTATCTCATTCCAAAGCTAGTTCAGCCCATGACTGTCCAGACTCCTCCTGGACCTCGTCCCAACATGAATAACTCCTCCTCCTTTGCTACTGGGTCCAGGTTCCCTTTTATGTGCTGTCTTCCCCAATTAGAATTCTTGGTTGTCCTTTGTTTTTGAAGAGCACCAATGACATCACAGGGTGATGTCCTGACTTCGATGTGAATTGGATTTAAGTTGAGGCAGAGTTGCACAAAGTCCTCAGCCTCACTCTCTCTTTTAGAGCCATCAAGGTCCAGTGGGAAGACAGAAAGTCAATCCTTACTGGCGATGGCCCAGTAAGGATACAGTGGATGACCTCGGCGTCTTTGCTCTAAGCCCTCCACAGCGCCTGCTTCAGTCACCCTCTTGGCTGTTGGAACTTATCCACCCATTCTGCCAAAGCCTTCACATGTTTGGGATAGACATCTCCCTAACTCACTGATGGCTTTAGCTATCTGCTGAGATGGTTTTACTGGGCTGTGGCCACTCAGCATGCTACAGCTTCTCGGGGCCATAGGTGAGAGTTAGATAACAAATAGATACCAGAGGTGGATGAGCAGCCCTGAAAAGGGCTCAGCAAGCTCTCATACCAGAGGTGTTAGTCCTCCTTGAATACCCTGCACACCTGTTTCTACTATATTAGTTGGCAAAATGAATTTTCCTGGTTTATTCTTCTCATTTTTTTTTTAAAGCTCTTATTAAAAAAGAGGTGATAGGGAAGACAGAAAAGAGGCAGGGTTGAGGAAAGCCATGAAATGTTAGAAATGATGGAAGGTCAGAGCCAATATAATCTCTCAATATAAGACCCTTATTTTTACAGATGAAGAAACTGAGACCCAGCAAGGAGGAGTGACTTCCTTCCCAACTGCTATTTTATACTCCTTGAAGAAACCTGGGCTTATAAGGGTTGACAGGCTTGGGCACCCTATAAATAGGGAGGAAAAAGCATTGGCAAATGTCACTAAGTGAATTTCCTTTCCTGGCTTTGCTTCTGGTAAAGGGGTGAGCTACAGGAAAGCCTACTGAAACTTGTCTAAATCCCATGAGGCAGACTGCCTGGTAGGGAGCAGGAAGGAAAATATGGACTTAGAGCTCTTCCCTCTGAAGCATTCAAATGGATCTATGAGCTCCATGATTCATGAGTTCCCTCCAAAAATGCAGATTGCAACTCACTCATGTCCAATCACCTTGGTGACTCTGGTCTATGTCTTTCCATAGAATGTAAACTCTTTGAAGGCAGGAACTGTCTTTCTTTTTCTTTACATTAGTATTCCCAGGGCTTAGAATTGTGCCTGGTACCTGGTAAGCTTTCCCCACTCCCCCATATATTTTTTTTGTTAAATATTTCCCGATTACATGTAAATTTTTTTAGATATTAATTTAAAAAATTTTGAATTCCAAATTCTTTCCTTCCCTCTTGCCCCCTCCCAAGAAGGCAAGCAATTTGATATCGATTACAGATGTGAAGTCAATGTATTTCCATATTAGCTACATACATGACAAGTTCTTAATAAATGCTCTGTCTCTCTCTAAAATGATTCAAGATAAAGAAGATCAAGAGTTAAATGTGCTTGATTTTATTTGTCTTTTTTCCCATTAGACCAGCTGGAGTATACCCAAAAGACAAGAGAAGACATTTGATGAGATTTTTACATTTGAAGATTGGCTATTTGGTCTCAAAAAACAGAAGACTTAAGGGGGAAGAGATAACCATCCTAATGGTTTGAAGAATTGTTGGAAAAGGGATTGGTTTGGTTCTGATTGTCCCTGGGGATAGATCTAACAACAGAGGCTGGAAGTTGTAATGACCTTTAAGGGCAGAATTTCCAAGTGTCAGTAAAAGTTCTTAAGAGTCTGCTTTCAGTGAGCTTCGAGGCTTGGGGAAACAACTTTGAGGAAGATCACTATTTCCAGAATCAAGAATATAAGTGGGCCAAGGTCACAACAAAGAAGCATGGATGCATAGTGGTTTCCAGAAAAGCAAAATAAAACGATATAGGAATAGAACTATATTTGAGTCTTATTGCATATCTCGATCCATAGTACTTGTGTACTCTAGGGCTAGGCAGTGTTTGAAAATCATATCCCTTGTGTATTCACCAGAGGCTTTAAGCCTTGCTATAACATATGCATCTGGAGGTATTGCAAATAATTACTCATGTATCATGGAGAGAAGAATTTTCTGACAAGAAAATGTGTACATTTATAAAAAGCAATATTAAAAAAATGCACTTCTTTGAAGTCCCTCCATACATGTACTATGTCATAGGCTGCCTACCTTTCTATCCCTCATCCTAGTTTTACCTTGATGTCTCTGACAGTGTCAGAAGTTGTTTTAAGGCAAGATGCTGAGACCACTGAAGTGATTTTTAAAAAGAAATATATTTTATTATGAATTTACCCATCAAGAATAAGCAAGAAGCAAGAATAAGCTTTGTTCCCCCCCAAAAGGCAATGTGAACTGTTATATATAGTTTGTTTTAACAAGGTAGTAACAAAGTTGTCCTGTTTATGTTAATTCTAAACTTATTTTCTGTTTTTAATGTTTTACTGATATTCTTTTCTTTTTCACCTCCCTCATTTTTCACTAACTCATTCCCCTGTTCTCCTTAAAAAAAAATTAACCAATCTTTTCATGAGAAGCAGTTGAGTGTGCATAGAGACACAAATAAATATAATCACAGCTACATCATATCCCTTCGTGCAGATCTTTCAAATCACCTTCTGGCCTTTGGTCAATATTGACCTTCAGCCTGCCCAAGCTACATTGTGGAGCTGTCTAATGTGGGAATTGTGCTAAACAGGTCTCATGTTGCTGATCTTTCCATCTGTCCTCTTGGTGCCAATACCTTAGCCTACATATAGGTAGTTTCAGGTTGAATTTTCATCTAAGGCAGAATGGTACAACCCTTGCTATGAACAAACCCTAGACAATGACATCCTCTGTCTGCTATCTTCAACTTAACCTGGAAGGGGAATCTTGTTCAGCAGGGTTAAAAATTGCTGTTGTCATTGTTAGATGACTTTGGAAGTCCCTTCCAATTTAAGATTCCATGGTCTTATACTGTCTCCAATTTTTCCAGATTCTTTTTGCTTGGGATAATTTCAGCCTACAGGTAATATTACATTTTCCAGCCAGGATGCACTCTGCCTGAATTGTCCATGTTCTTCATTTTACAAAATCATAGCATCATAGATCTAGAATTGGAAGGGCCCATAAAGATCATTTAGTCTAACCCCTTTATTTTACAAACTTCCTTGTTTACAATACTTGTTTCTGAGTCCCAGAGAGTCAATGCAACTTGACCAAAGTCATACAGGTACTAAGGAATTACAGATGGAAGGGATCTTAAAAGGCAACTAAGCCAATACCCTTCATTTTACAGATAAGGGTTCTAAGAAAGGTCAACTTACTCCGCCAAAGTCAATGGTAGAGCAGACACCAGAGCCCAAGTCTCCTAATTCCCAACCCAGTGCTTTTTCTTTGGGTAGGAGTGAGGATCCTGTCCACAAATCCATTTATTCTGCACCTCTGCTCCATTACCTCTCTGCCAGGAGGTGGGAAGCATGTTGTGTCTTGTGAAGTCATGACTGCTCACTGCATTGATCAGAATTCTTATGTTTTTCACAGTTTCCTTTACATTACTGTGGTTCTCATTGCTTTCCTCACCAGACTGTTTGTGTCAATATTCTTGGGGATCAGTGCATAAACTTAGTTATATGGTTCAGACTCAACATGCTTCCCACAAAATTGCCAACATAGTACTTTTTAAAGTTTTCTCATTGAAGTCAGTCTTTGATCTCTACCCATAGGGACATTAGCAATGTTGTGTAGTGAAAAAAGTAAACAAACCCAACACTGGAGTGAGAATCAGGAAACCCAAGTTCTAGTCTTACCAAGACATTTAACCTCTTTGGGCCTCAGTTTCCTTATTTGGAAAATGAGGAAGCTGGACTTGAAGGTCCCTTCCAGCTTCAACAATGTGATCTATTTTGAAAGATGGATGAAAAGGGCAGCTAGGTGATGCAGTGGATAGAGTGCTGGGCCTAGAGTCAGGAGGATCTGAGTTCAAATCTGGCCTCAGATACTTACTAGCTGTGTGACCCCAGGCAAGTCACCTAATCCTGTTTGCCTCAGTTCCTCACCTGTAAAATGGGCTGGAGAAGGAAATGGCAAACCACTTCAGTACCTTTGCCAAGAAAACCCCAAGTGGGGCCATGAAGAGTTAGACACAACTGAAACAACCAAACAGCAACAACAACAACAAAATACCCTAAGTGCATTTCTCTCTTGAGGTACAGGGGAGAAGGTGGATTCCACCAAAGGGAGGGAGATTTTATCCTATTTATCTACTCCTGTGAAGCCTTTGTGCTTTGTATCATCTGCAGAGTGAAATAAAGGCTGATCCATACTCAATATATTAAAAAAAAACCCCACAAAAGATGGATGAATAAGGTAACTTAATAAGTATAGCTTTCTTAAGCCGAATGACACATATTATTATGCAAAAATTTAGATGAAATTTTTATGCAATGCTGTACTTATTTCTTTTACCTATGTTTTTTTTTAAAATTCCAAACTTCACAAACACCAAATAGAATGGGCATATATACCACAGAACAGAAAAAGACGACTATCCCCCAAATTGCATATCTCCACTATGTCCAGCTTGCTTCTCCTTCAAGTATACATGTTCAATCTATAATTTTCAAAGCTGTCTTAGTTGTCTGTTACTTACTAGCCTTCCTTCTGTTCTCTTTTCTGCTTTATACTAATTTCTCAGTATTTATTCTGGGATAATGCTGGTGCAATTAGCTAGCTTTATATTATTGTCATTTTCTTAAACTTGCCCTTTCTGGGCTGATGGCACAGCTCTACGTGGAATGAAAATTCACAACCTCAAGTTTGGAGGGGGAGTGAATGTCTCTGATTGGTTTTGAAGTCATGTCTGCCAACCCAATTATTCCCACGACTCAGTATCCTATCCCTGTAAAAGGGGCCAAACACATTCTAGCTCTGTGGGATTGACAGAAGGGACTGCAGAGGTCACCAACCTTTCTGAGTCTTATTTCTCTAGGATAAATCATGTCCTATTTAGAAGCTTAGGGAAACATGTGCTCCTCTTTGGCCACTCACCCTAGCGATATAGCAGCCTCTGGTTTCTCTTGGATGTGGTTTGTAATAGCTGTCTCCCAGTGACCTTTGCCAAAAGTCCTGTTAGAAAGCATTTGATGTTCCCTCCAGCAGTAGGACATGCAATCTCATGGTGCTATACAACTAAGAGTCACAAGGCTAAGGTGTTAGAGAAAGTTGGATGGAATCACAAGGGATAAAGAAGACAGCATAGGGGGATAAGCAGAGAAAAAGAAAAGGGCCCTCAAAGAAAAATGGTTGGAAGAAGTCACTTTTACAAAGAACCAATCTTCCAAGAAAGCTCCCACTATACTCGGGGTACAGTGCCTGGCATCCAGTCAGCACTTAATCAATGCTTTATTCACCTATTGACCTCCCATATGCTAGGAAGCATGGGCTTTGAGCAAATGAAGAGAGGTCAGCAGGTATGTGCCAACTAGACATAATACCTCACTCGGTGAGCTGAGAGAAGGGGAAGGGGACGCTAGACAGGAAGCCTCTCAGAGAACAGAAACGCACAGAGTATAGCCTCTAAAGATACAGAGGTATGAAACTAAAAACTGACTTTTAGTGGTTGGTTATTCCCGTGATGGTGTAGAATTCCATTTGTTTCTGTCAATATTTGTGAAAGGAGAGGCTGGCCACAGTGCCAGTCATGCAAGGGACCTAATCCTGCATCTCGCTGCTCTCAAGTAAGGACACAAGCCAGGGCCCTGCTTAAGTATTCCTAACCCTCTGACAAGTCTACATGCCCTAGCCCTCCTTCTACTTTCAACCTACTGCTTAGTTTTTTATCCTTCTCCATACACATTCCCTCAGTGCCCAAATCCTGTTCCTCATTCTCAGTGCTTGGTCCCCCATTTTTGGCACTTAGCTATCAGTGCAAGGGCTATGGTGGCATTTCAAATACTTTTAAATGAATGGTCAAGGGACCAGAACAAATCCTTATGTAGTATCAATCAATCAATTAACATTTATTAAGTAACTACTATGTGCCAGGCACTGTGCTAAGTTCTGGGATACAAAAAGATGCAAAAGACCGATCCTGCCCTCAAGGAGCTCCAAGTCTACTGGTGTAGACAACAAGCAAAGAAATACACACAAACAAGCTATACGCCGGATAAATAGGAATTAACAGAGTGAAGGCACTAGAACTAAGAGGGGTTGGAAAAGGCTTCCTGTAGACTCTGGAATTTTAGTCGGGACTTAAAGGAGGCTGGGGAGGTCAGTAGGCAGAATTGAGGAGGGAGAATGTTCCAGGCCTGAGGAACAGCTAGAGAAAATGCCTGGAGCTGATAGATGGAATATCTTAGTGGAACAGCTAGGAGGCCAGTGTCACTGGATTGAAGAGTTTGTGGTGGGGAGTAAATTCTAAGAAGACCGGAAAGGCAGGATTAGGTCCCTTGTGAGTGCCAAACAGAGGATTTTGTGTTTGATTCACTCTGAGAGTCAAATGGAGAACAGATTGGAGCAGGAAGAGACCTGAGGCTGGTCTTCTCTGCCAGAAGCTGTTGCACTAGTCAAGGCATGAGGTGATGAGGACCTGCACTACAGCGGTAACAGTGTCAAAGGAGAGAAAGGCCAGTGAGCATTTGAGAAATACTGCAAAGGTCAAATGGACAGGTCTTGGCAACAGCTTGGATGTGGAGGATGAGAAACGGTGAGGAATCCAGGATGAAGATTCAGGGGAAGATAACGAGGCAATGCAGTACATGCTTGGCACTGACTGCCTCACGCCGGCAGGACAGCCTGTGTGTATGGTGGCTAACGTGCCAGCCACAACCCCTTTCGCTCTCTCTGGGCCCACTCACTCATCTCAATCTGTCCTCATGGTGGCTGGTGACTCTTAGGGGATTTTTCCAGAGAGAAAAAGGCCACAAGTTGCCATGCTGTTAGTTATGACTTTAAAAACCAGGGGTAACCCTGGTATTGGGGGATATACTCCTACTACCCACCACTTTAGCTCCCAAGCCCTTATTGGTGTATTTTCCATTTACATCTAGCCTAAAGCTGCTTATTATGTCATTATATACCATTTGCTTCTTATTACATACCACTAGTCTCTTTCTTCAGGTGCTGCAAGGTCTTTTCATTCTTCTGATTTCTTCTCAGCCCATATGGCTTCTCATTTCTGCCTATCTGTCTTTTAATGCTGCAAATCAGGAACCCCTCACATCTTGAACCCAGGTTGAGAAACCCCAAATGTATAGTCTTATAAAAAATGACATAAACAAGTGATATAATTTTCCCATGGTCCCCAAGCCTTTATCTGATTCATAGTTTCTCAGCTATATCCTTCAAAACTCTAACAGTCCTACGGAAATGAGCTGATGGCCAACCATGCACCGCGGCCATCTTCACATCTGTCGGTGCCCTCGCCTGAACTTCTTTCAAACAGTTCCTGGAAGTACATTCATCTAAGGGGCTATTTTCTACTGACAGCTGCTCAAGTTGCTTTTCTCAAACAAACTTACTTTTTCTGTCCGCATGGCAAAGGGGCAGTATTTTACATTTAAAAGCCCAGAATCTAGAAATCATCCTGCTTAATTTGTGGTGTAACGAGGCTGGCTCTAAACCATGAGTGACAACAGCTGACTTAAGAGTACCAAAGTAAGCTCTTACTTGAGCAAGACAGGGCCTTAAGATTGGTTGGGAGTGAGGATATACAACAGGTCTCTGAGTCAAAGAATTAACAGATTATTGAAACATATAACGTTAGATCTGTAAGTAACCCACACAGATTATCTTTACAGATGGGGAAACTGATGTCCAGAATGTTAAATGACTTGCTTACAATTATGGAGGTGGCAGAACTGGGTTTTCGACCCATGTCTTCTGTTTCCAAGTGCTCTTTCTAAAATTTCACATTATTATTATTAATACAGTTATCCCTTCCACATTGTGACTTTCCCCATCACAGTTTCAATATATCTCGGGTTAGCATGATAAATCAAATGGGAATTCTCTGGAAGTTTTGTGGAAGCCACCGATGACATGCGAAGGCCAGCAGACAACACAGAAAAAAGTTTAGAAAGTCAGAAATACATAAAATATATGTATGGCATTGTACAATATCAATGTATTTTATCTTTTAACACCCCATAAAAGAAAAAGAAAATATTCAGACTTCTCTGGCATGAAAGGAAGACCAAAAAATTTTATGTGGATTTTCCAGATCATGGCAGTGCTGTGCCCTTAACCCCTGCCATGTGGAAGGGATAACTGTAAGCATTTATTAAACACTGACTATGTGCCAGGTACCATGCTAAAGGCTGGGAATATAAATACAAGTAAAAAAAGAAAGACAGTTCCTGCCCCAAGACAGCATACAGATGAATAGGGGAAGACAACACCTAAAAGGGAACTGAAAAGGTGGGAAGGGATAGGGTACCTGGCATAGGAGCATGGTGGCAGAGTCCAGAGACTCTGGTCTGGACCCATAATCAAAATGGAGGATCTAAGAGGAACTTGCCAATGGGAGACAGAAATCAGAGGAGCAAAGGGAAAAGGTAGATGAAGTGTAGTGACAAAGTCTAGTGAGTCAAACATCATAGAGTGATTTTGAGTACAAATACACAAGCATTTCCTAGATCCACTCAAAGCCTTCCTCCCATCCTTTGCAATTTGGCTCATTAATATACTCAATTATTCACAATGTATTATGGTACATAGTCGGATCTGTGATTTTATTAGTGTGGGCATTACCTCTGCCCCCTACATGCCTTCTTAACTTGTGCAATTCTTGTCTAGTATTTCTCACAAATATTTTTTAGGAGATACAGCTGACATGCTGGAGGTCTTCCTCTGGTTCTTTTAACATCTCAGGATACCAATGTATCACTCAGGCTCCCTATTTGTTGACTCTCATCACTGTCAGGGAATACTATCCATCGATGTCTCTTCTTGGGAAGATGAAACAATTTTTAAACTTTGCAAACAACGTAAAAAATGGGACAAATGAGAATTCATTTCCCCCATAGCCTTCTGCCTATGTAGATAACACTTTTTGGTAAGGAAGTGATTTAAAGAAAAAAAAAAAGAAACTTGGTGGGGCTTTTGCTATTGCTTTTAATGGTCAAAATGACAAGTTCCTAAATAATCTATTTAAGGAATTGTGAATCAAGAAGCCAACGGAGAGCCTGGATCATCTCCCGTGAAAGAGGAACTGGTATCAAATCACAAGTCTGGCAGCCATTATGTGACATTCTGCCAATGTTGAGTGGGTGCCAGCTGCAAATATGTTTCATCCACCAAATTCTGATTTCATTTGTCCACCAAAGAAAAAGTCTGCTACACCAAACTGCAAAGTGGCAACTGGGACACATGTTTATGCACAGTGCTGAAATTAATTGTGTGCAGTTGGACCAATCATTAGTTCCAGAGCACTAACTAGGCTGCTACCCTTTGTCCCATTTTCTGTGATTCTGCTTTGTTTCCATAGGGACAAATAGAAAAGAAGACTACTTGACATAAGGCTTATTCAGTTTCTTGTAAATTTTAGCAGCTGAAACTGAGATCTACAAATTCCATTTCTCCTTGACTGCCACAGGTGACAAGGTCTCATGGCCTCTTCAAGTGTGCAATGTTTTGGGCAGCTAGGTGGTGCAGCGGATAGAGCACTGGTCCTGAAGTCAGGAGGACCTGAGTTCAAATCTGACCTCAGACCAAATACTTGACACTTACTAGCTGTGTGACCCTGGGCAAGTCACTTAACCCCAATTGCCTAAAAACAAAAACAAAAATACAAACAAAAAAAAGTCTGCAATGTTTTAAACTCTGCAGGCAAAATGTAAGGAAATTGATCACAATGACTCAACTTTCCAAACTAATACTTCTGCGGGGTCAATAAATTATCTAGGAGATACCTGTTTGTCTATTGTATAGATTACAACCTAAGCATTTAGTTTTTATCTCATACTCATTTAATAAAATTATTTTTTCAAAGTTGTCATTACTAAGAAACTGAAATAGGTCCCATACAACATTTACAATCTCACGTAACTTTTCACATCTGTAAAATGGAGATTGTGGGATAACAGTTTTGGAGGTAAATGGGGCCTCAGAGTTCTTTTAATTTAGCCCCTTAATTTTAAAAATAAGGAAACAGAGGCTTGGAGAGATTGTTTACTTGTGAAGTGGCAGAACTGGAATTTCAATGTTTTCCATTGCATTACATTGAGAACCAAATATAGAACATCACTATTATTAGAATAAATGCAATCCTCCAGAAGATGTATGATTGGAAAAGGAGATGGGTCAGTCCTACAATGAAATCTAAGGGTAACAGATGGAAAACCTGAGTTCGGTACTGTTGCTGAGTAATGTAAAAGGTTTTAGAAAAAGCTCATTAACATACTGGGTGGAACCAGGACAGAAGTTGTACTTGATGGGAAGGCATAGGTGGACTACAATCTGCATGGGTGAAAGAAAATCAATGGAAATCATGACTCCCTTGAAATAGGTTTGTGAACTATGGTAAGTGTCAGTATTATTCTTGTATTTAACACTGCAAACAAAACTCAAAACATTCAGGTCTTAAAGAGAACTCACTTAACTGAAAAAATGGGAAGAAAGCAGCTAGCTGCTCTCCAAAGTTCAAGTCACCACGCCTGGCTGAACTATATCCCAGTATACTGAAAGAACTTGCAGATGTGTTTTCTGAGTCACCCTTGATCTTTAAGGGAAAAAAAAGAAATGTGAATAAGAGGAGAGTTGCTGTTGGCCTGGAATCAAGCAAATACGGTTCCAGTTTTTCTAAAGGAGGAAAAAAGTGGGTTTTTCAAACTCTAGGCTGGCAAGCTTGAATTCAATTTCTGGCAAAATCCTAGAACATATTATAAAAAAGGTGGTTTATGAGTATTTTAAAAAGGAAGTGGTGATAATTAAGGCAAAGCATGAGTTCTTCAAGAACAGGTCATATCAGAGTAGCCTCATTTTATTTTTCAATAAGTTTTGTAGACTAGTAGAACAAGGAATGACATAGACATGTTATCTCTGAATTTCTATAAGGCCTGAGATGAAGTCTCATTCTTTGTGAACAACATGGAGAGATCTGGGTTAGATGGTTATATAATTAGGTAGATTTCAAATTAGATGAATGACTAGACCCAAAGCAAAGTAATTAATGGATGTATATTAACCTAGGAAGAGATCTCTAATGGAGCTCCCCATTAGATAATTAGCTCTGTACTGTTCAACATTTTTTGTCACTGTACTGGATGATACTATAGTTAATATGCTTATGACATATACAGATCAAATCAACAAGTATTTATTATGCACCAACTACGTGCAAGGCATAAAGCTGAGGATAGCGAACACATTGGATGGAAAAACTGAGATCCCAAAAAGACCTCAACAGGTTAGAACGATGAATTGAAATGAGTAAGATGAAATTTACTAGGGATAAATATAACATCCTAAACTTAAGCTTGTAAGTAAAGAAGGGAAAGTTTTACTTGTGCCTATGATTCAACAGCTAATCCAGTGTGATGCTGGACTAATATAAGCATAATGTCAAGAATAAGGAAAGTGACAATCCTGCTCTATTTTCTCCCAGTTATACCACATATGGAATATTGTGTTCCATTCTAAGCACACATTAAGGCAGACAGCAACAAGCTCAAGTGTGTCTAAAGGAAGGTAACTAGGGGCATAGTATGGTTTTACATATAAATCTATAATTTGTGTCAAATGGTGGACTTCTCTAGTGCGGGGTGGGGAGGGAAGAAAGGAAGGAGACAGTTTGGAACTTAAAATGTAACAAAACATAAATTAAATTAAACTTTTAAAATAAGGAGCGTAATTAGGGTGTTGAGGATACACATAACCAGGTCATGTGAGTCCTGGCTGAAGAAACTGGAAATGGACCGCTGGTAAAGGATTTCAGGGGAACATGACAGTTGTCTTCAAGTATCTGAAGACTTGTTCTGAGGAAAAAGGATTAGATTTGCTCTGAATGGCTCCAGAGGGCAGGCAGGACAAGGAACAAGGGATAGTCATTACAAAGAGGAAGATTTTGACTTGACTAGGAAAAATTGGTACTGGACAGAAGGGGAATAAGCTGTCTTACGAGTAAGTGAATTCTCCATTCTCAGAAGTCTTCATGTAGAGGCTGGATAACTACTTATCAAAGATGTTGTGGAGAGGATTTGTATTTGGGTAATGTATGGACTTGATGCTGACATGCTATGATTCTATCATTTCCTCAGTGTCTTCTATTTTCTCCTTAAAACATTTTATTCCCCCGAAGTTGAAAGAGGGAAGGGGGCAGCTAGGTGGCACAGTGGATAGAGCACCAGCCCTGAAGTCAGGAGGACCTGAGTTCAAATTCGGCCTCAGACCAAACACTTGACACTTTTACTAGCTGTGTGACCCTGGGCAACTCACTTAACCCCAATTGCCTAAAAATTAAAAAAAAAAAAAAGAAAGAAAGAGGTAAGTATACAGTTCCATTTTTCCCCTTTCCCACATTTCTACTAGTTTATGTTTCTCTCTTCCCTTTCCTGTGTTATCCTTGACTTCCCTCTTTCACTCAAACAAGCAAGCTGTCACAAAGATGTCAGACATGGTCGTTACTGACCGGTGGAGTGTCCATGAATCAATCATTGTACCCAGGGAAGTAGATACACATGCTAAGAACTATACCTGCACGCACAACTACCAAGGTGGTGGGAATAAAGAGTATAAAAATACCTATCTGGAAGACATGCTTCCTGTTCAGAAGTCTTTGTTTCCAAGATTCTATCTCTGTTTAACTTTGTGAACTTGGGAAATTATCTAACTTCTCTAGACCTTGGTGGTTGTATCTGTAAAGTGAGAGCGGCAGACCTGTAGACATTGAGGGACTGTCAGGGACTTCCGAAGCCATCTAGTTCAAATGCTTATCACACCTTCAAGCAGATGTTTTCTCTGTTTCCTCCTAGTTTTAAAATTCCACAGCTCTCTGAATTTAAGGTATAGTAACCAATAGCTGGAATGAATATCTCTGAGTGTTTTTTTTCATCTGTCACGAGGGCGTTGGACTAGATGACCTTTAAGTCCCTTCTACTTCTAAATCTATGATCCAATAAACCTAAGGATGCTTGGCTTTTATCAATTAATGCTGCCACTCTAATAAAGTCACTTATTTTTAGGTTCTGTGAAGAGCGACACTGCCACCAGCTAAATCCTTGTGCCTTTCATCTTCACAGTCCTAGTTCTCTAATGAAATTTAATCCTCACAAAAGTTTGGCAAGCCAGTAATCCTCATTTCACAGCTGACACATGAAGGGAACGAGGGGTTTGCTCAGGGATATGCTCGAAGTTAACTGTGGAATGAAAGTAAGAGCCCAAGACCTCCCTGCACACCAAATAGCTACCAGCCAAGAAGAGACGCTATCAAAAGAGAATGCTTCCTCCTTAAATAGCCTCTCACTGGACATCCATCATGATTAATTCCATTTGGAAACAAGACATTCTAATTACATCCTCATGGACTGGAGTAAATCCAGCTCTTAGAGTGTTCCCATTCCTCTTTAGCAAAAGCAAAAGCAAAGGTTTTTGTTGACTTCTTTTAAGTACATTCTGGATTGACTCTCGGACACAGAAAGCAGAATAGCACAGGCCTCTAAGACAAAGCCCCTATGATGGCAGAGAGCTTTCCTTCAGAGACTCAGCATAGTATAGCAGAAATAACCTTGGCTTTGGAGTCAGAAGGACTGCACTTGAATCCACTCTTTGATACTTTCTGGCTTTGTGACAATGGGCATGCAACTGAACCTCTATGAAGCTCAGTTTTCTTTTCTGTATAATGGGAATGACACTCATATTTCCCGACAAGGTTGCTATGAGAAAATGACTTTAAAATGCAAAAACTCTATAGAAATGTAAGATTATTAGAACTCAACATGTTTTTCAGGTCAAACATGGGAAAGACTTTTACAAGGATAATCAAGAGTAGAAGAGGTGTCTTCTGTAGACATTTTGGTCCTGAATACTTCTTTCCAGTCACTTGGGTTTACTCCCATTGCTGCTGAGAGCATTCTTTATCTCCCTAGGCAAGAAGCATGAATTTTTTTCTTGGCTCTTCCCTGGTTCTTTCCTGAGGCCACATAAACTTCCCCCATCTCCCTTGGCTGACTGAGGAAACAGAGAGCCCTCTGTTTTCCCACGTTCCCATTCTGGAGCTCATGTCTAGCTATATCATAAGCAGGTCCTGGGGTCTTTGAGGAGTAACTTTTCACTCTGGTCCTCCACTTCTCTAGCTGCCACTATCCTGTAGCTTCCTTAATCATAACTTTCCACCATTTCTCTTGCTCCGATATACTCTGTAGAGCGTTGCTAAATTAAACTGGTACTAAAAATCCCAACCACAGAAACAATCATACAGGGTTTTAAGTGTTAGCCTGAAAGAAGTAAAGAAAAGGTCCCTGACTTCAAAGAGCTTAACTGAGTGGGGCAGGGAGTGGGGTAAAGGTGAAGGAGAGGACTACTCTAACTGTGGTCTGAATACAGATCAAATACTCCTAAAATGAAGGAACAACAACAAAAATAGATATAATCCCTCTCCCCAGGTAATCCTGATTATATGCTGTACCTCCATTTTATACAAGCTGTATTTTTAAGGAAAAAATGTGGCTTATATTTGGACAGTACAGTAACTAAAGAATTTGATCAATGTCAGAAGTACAGACAGAGGTCTATGGTGATGCAGAATAGTGAAAGATTCCATCCAGTTTAGAGAAAACAAAGGAAGCTTTATGGGGGTGGCAGTACCTGAGTAGGACCCCAAAGGATGAGTAGGATTTCAAAAGAGAGAGGTGGGTGGGGGAAGAGTATGGCAGACCAAGGAATGGTTTAGGCAAAAAGAAAGTGATAGGAAAGTAAGGGAGCCATTTAGGGAACAGCAAATAGTGTAGTCTGCCTACAGCATAGAAAATAGGTAAGGAACAGACTAGCAATATGGATAGGTGGTGGTCATACTCTGTATGGCTTTAAATACCCAGACTGAGAAATGCAGATTTTATGCGAAGGGTAATGGGGAGCCAAAGGAGGATTTCTAGTTGGACAGTGATATGACTAGAATTGCGCCTTAGGAAGATTAATTTGACAAGAGATCTGCAGTTTGACTTAGAGGTAGGAAAGACAGGGAACGCAGAGAGACCAATTGGGAAGTACCACTATGGTAAAAGTCCAAGAAAGAGATGATAAGGGCATGAATGATGGTAATAGCCATGGAAATGGAAGGGAAGGGACAAGTGAGAGAAATTTTGTAGCCCTCTGTTCCTAGTATTCTGTCTTTGGGAATCTCATCAACTGGCAAGGGTTTAATGAACAGTTCTATGAAGAAGTCTCATAGATCTATAACTCTAGCCCCAGTCTTCCTCTTCTTCCTGCCGCATGCGGCCCCCCCCCCGCCCCGGACATTTCAACCTGGATGGCCTTCTAGTTGAGCTCTTTGCCTTACTGCTCTTCACTCCAATTTATGTTCTGCAGAGTTGCCAAAGTAATTCCACAGTACAAATCTGACCATGTTATGTCATTGCTTTCTATTCCAATCCATCTTCTACACAATTGCCAAAGTAATTTCAAAGTACAGATCTGACCATATTACTCTTCTATTCAGTATATTTCAGGAGTTCTCTGTTGCTTCTGGGATAAAACATATGCTCTTTTGTTTGGCTTTTAATGCCCTTCACAACCTGGCCCCAATCTCTATGTCCAGCTTCATTACACATTATTCCCTATCCCATGATCTTAGTCCAGGCACACCGGCTTTCTTTGTTTCTTACAGGACACCCTATGTTTCCTCTCAATGCCTCTGCACCAGCCACCCACCATGTCTGGAATGTACTCCTTTCCTCACCTCCACTTCTCTGATCTCCCCAAATGTGAGTGCTCTCCTTCCCTCACTACATTGCACTTATTTTCTATATGCTTATATGCCTATATGTTATTTCCTCTCATAGAATGTCAGCTCCTTGAGAAGAGGGATGGTTTAATTTATTTTTATCTTTGTAACCTCAGTGTATAGCACAGTGCTCAGAACGTATCGTGTGCTTAATAAAAACTAATTTTGATTGAGATAGAATTTGTAGGGCCTGGCAAAGACCTAAAAGGAGAGAAGGGAGAACAGAGGAGTAGTTTGCCATTTTCTTCTCCAGCTCATTTTTTTTTTTTAATAGATGAGGAAAATGAGGCAAACAGGGTGACGTGACTTGCCCAGGATCACACAGCTAGTAAGTGTCTGAGGTCAGATTTGAACTCAGGAAAATGAATCTTCCTGATTCCAGGCTCAGCACTCAATCTACTGTAGGGAGAGGGGAAATGGCTAATAGGGTATGAAAGCCAAATGTAAATAAGATGATAAGAGAGCACCTCCCTGCTTTCAATGAGTCCAAGTTACCAGGTCCCTGAAAAAAAAAAATTGGTAGACAGGATTACTGGGGTACTATCGGTGATCTCTAGAAGATCATGGAAAATGGTAGAAGTATCACATGACTTAGGGAAAAGGTTTCCTACTTTTTTAAAAAAGGGAAGAGTACGCAACCTAACTTTGATTCCTGGAAGAGTTATTGAATGTATTATTAAAGCAAGGGTTAGTAAGAACAACTCGAAAAGGAAGTAGTAATTATAGAACCAGCATGGACTGATCAAGGACAAGCCACACCAGATTAACTTCATTTCCTTTTTTTGTCAAGATTATTAGACAGACAGACTTCAGGGAATGCTGTAGGAACAGTTTATCTAGATTTCAGCAAAGCCTTTGATAAAGTCTGTTAGATACAGGCTAAATGAGAGTATATTTGTATGGATTTGCAACTGGTTGAATTACTAGATCATAACTATTGAATAACAAGATCATAACCATGTATTGATGGTTCACTGTTAATATGGATCCTCTGATGTAGGATTCCAAGGATCTGTGCCTGACCCCGGGTGGTTTAAAAGGCTCTGTGAATTTAAGATGCCAGTGAGACATCTTGGTGAAATTAGACAACTGCTTAATATTTTTTATCCATGATGGACTATCCTCTACTCATCTATCAAAATGATTTTCTTGTGGCAGCTAGGTGGTGCATTGGATAGAGCTCCAGCCTTGGAGTCAGGAGGACCTGAGTTCAAATCTGGCCTCAGACACTTGACACTTACTAGTGGCGTAACCCTGGGCAAGTCACTTAACCCCGACTGCCTCACCAAAAAGAAAAAAAAAAAAGATTTTCCTAAAGTACAGGTCTGAAAATGTTACCCAAATGTTACCCCACCCCCAACCCCTGTCAATAAACTTCAGTGGCTATCTATCACCTCCAGGATCAAATATAAAATCCTCTATTTGATACATAACCTCTCTCTACCTGCCTCCCCCCTACCCTGACCTTCTAGTCTTTTTACATCTTATAACCCATATATTCTTTGAATGAGTGACACTGGCCTCTTTGCTGTTTCTTGAAAAAGATGCTGGACATGATCTATGTCTGTCCCCCAAGTGTGGAATGCTCTCCCTCCTCATCTCTGTCTCCTGGCTTGCTTAGTTTCCTTCAAATACCAGATAAAATTCCACTTTCTGCAGGAAGCTTTTCCTGATCCCCTCTTAATTCTAGTGCCTTCCCTCTACTGAATATTTCCTATTTATCCTGTATATAGCTCGTTTGTACATAACCATTTGCATGTTGTCTCCCCTATTAGATTGTGAGCTTCTCAAGAGCAAGGACTGTCTTTTGCCTTTTTTTTTTTTGTATCCCTAGTACTTAGCACAGGGCCTGGCACACAATAGGTTCTTTATGAAGGTTTACTGACTGACTGGATGAAAGCACAAAGGTATGCCTATCAAATGTGCAGGCACCAATGCTGGAAAAGATTAATTAACACACTGGACAACAGATTTAGAATCCACAAAGATTTCAACAAGCTAGAAGTTTGGGCAAATTTAAGGAAAAAATTAAGGAAAATTAAGAGATAAATGCAAAGTCTTTCACTTGAGTTAAAAAAATCAACTTCAAACATACAAGATGGGGGAGATGTGAGGGTTAGACCTCAGATAATTGGCTGCAAGAATGAGGCAGGTGATACTCCTGCTGTCCTGGTCACATTTGGAGTATGGTATTCAGATCTGGATGTCACATTTTTGGAAGGGCATTGATAAGTTAGAGAATATTCAGAGCACAGTGACCAAGAAGGTAACATGAGAATGACTGAAGGAACTGGGGATATTTACCATGGTAATGAAAAGATTTAGGGGAGGAGATGATCGGTGTCTTTGATTTGTAAAGGATGATCATATGAAAGACTTATTCTGTTCGGTCCTAGAGGGTAAACTAGTACAATAGGTAGAAACTTCAAAGAGAAGGATTTAGATGGGAAGTAAGGTGAAGCTTCTCAATGTCTGGAGCTGTCCAAAAGGACAAGAGGAGGCAGGCTCTCCCAGATTGGAGGTCTTCAAGCAAAGGCCAGATGGTCATTTTGGGAAGTCACTGTAGAGGGGATTTAGATACAGGCTGGACTAGATGGAGAGGATGGTAACCTTATTTACTGAAAAAATGTTTCCTTTCTAGTGCAATATGAGATCTTGCCCAGGGTCCCCTGGATGGAGTATGGTAGGTTTCAATGAATTATAAAAACATTAGTAATTGATTATCTTAGAAACGGAAGTACTAAGAGTCCTTTGTTAGTTACCTTGACTTGTCTTGAGTTACCCCCACCACACTGACAGCAACTCATGTGGAAAGGTACAGAAATCCTAAGAATGTTAGATTAGCAGAATGTTTCTATATATCCTTGATTATTTAAATAGCAAATATTTGCAAGCAAAACAAATGTAAAATATCTGAAAGGAAATATAATGATTTTGTGTTTTAGGACTTTAGCCTCTATCTTGCCAATACAATTTTATTTTTGTATGAAGCTGGAGTGATGAACCTTTGGGTAGCCCCACATTTCATTGCTAGTGCAGTTATAGGATTAATACCTAATCTCAGAAGCTCAGCAGGCAGGGGTCAGTCTTGTGATACTCTTCTGTAACAAAGACAACCTTCTGCTTCTAATTATGTAAAATTAAGTGAAGATTCAAATCTAGTTTTCATGCTCTCTGTGCATAAATTCTAGAGTATGTCCAATGTGAAGGGAACCACACTTAGCATCTTAGGTGGGGTCAATCAACAATTAGAAACCTACGTGGCCAACTGTTTGTCAGGAAATTAGAACCCTTCAATAATCATTTATGAAGTAGCTACGAGGCACAAGGTGCTGGAGATGCAAAGAAAAAAAATGAAAAAGAATCTCTGTCCTCCAGAAGGTTGTATTTGACAAGGGAGGAGGGAGAGTGGAAGTGTATATAAAAGTGAACACAAGGAGAATTTTTCTTTGCTGTTAACCTCACTACAGTATCATATAAAATCTATACACTGTGTTCTAGACTTCACTGGAGTTTGCCTAATTCCCCTAGGATCAAACCTCCTGCCCATCTACATCACTGCTCTCTTTTGTCCTTTGTAGGAAATTAAGGGCCTGTCCACTTAGGCCAGCCTTAAAACATTCTCTCCTATATTCATCCATTCCATTCACATAACTTAAGTGATTTTTTTTTTTATACTTGGGGTGTGTGTGTGTGTGTGTGTGTGTGTGAGCGTGTGCACGCGCACACGCGCGTGTGTGGTCATCCCTCACAGCTGGTATCTTTTGTCTTAATGATGAGGGCAAGAACTATTTTGGTTTTGGTACCCTGAAGTAGCATCCTGTACAATGCTACTCCTGGGTGCTTGCCTCTTTTTGGGTACAGGATCACAGAATACTGGAGCTGGGAAAGACCTTAGAGATCTAGTCCAGCCCCCTAACAGGACACAGATTCTGCTGTAATATCAAACTTTTTTTTTTTTTAATTCCCCTTCTGCTTGTCAACTGAGGGGTACGTGGTCAACTTCCCTTTCTCGTATCAGTTCATTCTCAAGTACTACCTTTTCTCTCCAATAGTTATATTGCCTTAGGGTAACATCCATAACTGGTAGACTTTAAAGATTTTGCTGTATGAGCTCAAAGCCTATTGCTGCCACCATGCATTCCTTCCTGTGGAGTCTAGGGAAATCCAGAAAAAGAATTATGCTTGGTTGGCCTCCCCACCAGGCCAAAAACAATGACTCATACTCTGAATGGCCTTCACTTCTTCCCTGACCCATCTTAATAATAAAACTTTAGAGAAATTGAAAGTAGCTGCTCAGATAAAGCCTAGGGACTCAAGTTTATGAAGCTCTTTCACCAACAAAATACAGTAAGAGTAAGATGGAATGGGAAGTATGTACTTTTGAGATTCTACATGAGTGGAGACAGAAACCATTGTTGCCATGGCAAGGTGATGAAAACAAATGGATCATTCCCCTTCCCTACTCTAAGATGACAACACTGTTATTCTATCTTCTCCCCTTAGATTTTTTTGGAGAAGTTGTCAGATCTGATGTTGAGTTATGTTCATGGCAGAAGCGTGTGTAAGCTCAAGGGATCATTTGTTTTAAGATTACTATTCTATAAGTTCTTTTGTTTATAGCAGTGCTACTATGGACATTTTAAGTTTCTGTTGGGGATAATTTTTAAGGGTTGAACTTGGTTGAAAAAGTGGGCTATTCTCCACATATATTAAAAGGTCAAGTCAAGTGCTAGATATTTTTCCTCCTTTGTTTTTGAAGGTAACATGGGAAATTATAAGAATCTTAGTTTCTCCTTTATAAAATGAGGGGACTGGATAAGGTGGTCCCCAAGGTCCCTCCTGTATCTTAGTCTTATGATTGCAGCATGATCCAATGTGCCTGCCAGATATCAGGCTTCTGATGATGTCTAAGTGGCCAATAAGCAGTCATTGTGAAGACAGTGACAGCTCTCCACTAATACCAGTGGAACAAATTGGTATGACTTAAAGCTTAAATATATCACAACCACAGTAAATGAACAAATGGGGAGGAAATATAAGAAAGCTCTTATTCATCACATTCCCCTTTCTCTCTTCACCCAACTACTTTCCCAGAGGACCATGTACATGAAGGAATTCAGACAGGTATGGCTTTCACAGTATGAAATTTGTTCCCTCTGTTTATACTGAAGGCCTGAGACCTCACAGATTTCAAAGACAACAATCTGATTTTTTAGTTTTTATGTCAATATATTTGAAAGGTCTGTTAAAAAAAAGTTAGGTAACTCAAAACACAATTTGAATAAAGCAAGAGTTGCTTTATAATTTTTGTCTTCAAAACCACCAGTCTCCTGAAACTCTTGAGTATGGCCTACCTCACAAGTCACAGCTACTCCTTCCCCTCTGATGGTGCCATGATATAGTCTAATATCTTATACAGGTGTGGGTGTATTTGTTTTGCATTTACTCTTTATATCTTTATACATGGACATGTCTCCATGAAACCAACGTGAGCTTCCTGAGAGCAGGGATAATTTCACTTTTTATATTCTTAGCAGCTAGGACAGTGCCTAGTACTATGTTGATGCCTAATTAATGCTGGTTGATTGACTGAGGGTCAAACTGCTCAGCATCTATCTTGGCTCGTAAAGAATGACAACTTTATTCTCAGACCATCATATTTCTGATTTTCAAACTATATAGCTGATAGGCATTGTTGTATGTTGGATAAAAAACTAGCCTGTAAACCAGAAAGACATGAATGGGTTTCTGTCCTGTCTCTGACATACAACTGCTATATGTTCCTGGGCAACTCACAACCTTGAAATGCTCTATCCAGCTTTCTGAGATAACGCATGTTTGATAAGATGCTGTCCTACCATTGGTAGAGGGATTTTCTACTCTTGGGAGTTCCTTATAAACACTGAAATCAAAGGTCCTATCTCTATAGATGACAAAGAGGGGAAGCAGCACAGTGTACTGAGAGTTGACACCTAAACTCTAGTCCTGACTCAGTTATTGCCTAGCTTTGTATACTGTGTAAGTCATCTCACCTTTTTGGCCTTTAGTTTCTTCATCTGGAAGGTAAGTGATTAGACCACGTGGCTCTTATGGTTTTCCAAACTTCAAGTCAAGCACTTTTTTTCACTAAACTACTTATTATATGGTCTTCGTGAGGGATCTTTGAGATTAAGGATCATCGAGGTAGTGAGCAGTGGTGGGTTACCAAAGCTATTGATGCTTAAATTTCTAAATTTTGTAGGAGGAAGGAATGACTTTCAGACCTTTGGATTGTTTTACCTATTTCTAGCAGTCAGAGTTCTGAAAGTCTTTATGTGTGTCTCTCTGGACAAGACTGCCATACTTTGCCTTTACTTAAGGAAGGAAGGAGATTTTGTTGAGAAGACAGATTATCAGTATGAAGATCCAATATTTCTATGCCTACTCCATTACTGGTGACTAACATAGAGCCACTGGAGAGATGGAAGTTAGCAGCCCAAAAAAACCATTTAAAGGAGAAATCAGAAGTCCTGGACCAAAAGCTCTAGGCTGAGCTGAATTCTTGCTGATTGTTGGAGTATCCAGAATTGGACTCAGGATTAGGATTGATCAAAGATTTTATAAGAGATTTTGTAATCACTTTTCTATTCTCTCTCTCCTGTTAGCTTTTTATCTGCCCAAATTCCAGGACATGATTTATATAGTTTGAGACCTCATTTGTAGAACCTCCTCCCTTCTACTTCTCAAAAACCCAAGACTTTAGTTGTAGGGTGGCTAATTACAGAAATGCCTGAGAGAGCAGGGACCACAATAGGCTGAATGGAGCAGGACTTTGCAGTGTTGACAATAGGCAGATTTTAGCAGAACAAAATTATCTAGCCAGCAGATGGCAACAGCATACTTTGCAAATGTTTAGGAGGCCAGATTCAGAGACGCTGGAAGGCAATAACTGGCTATTGTATAAGTGATTTATGTATTTGGACTCTGCTCAATGTTATATATGCATTCCTGAATAAAATATTCACAGTGTATTTTCCACCGGCAGCTGAGCTCCAATACTAAGCTCTATGTTCTAATTCCCAAGGCTCAAAAGAGCCTCCTTGCCATCAAATTGCTTTCCTCCCAGAATAGCCACTTGCTACCCCCAGAAAAGGCTCTGGGTTGGGAGGAACTGTGATGCAGCCACACCAACAGAATGGTTTACCAGGAATTTGTTAACCTCAAGCAAATGCGTCTGTCAGCCTGTTTCCCCATGACAAAGCTGCCTGTTCCTTCTTCCCCCAGGCTTCTGAAAATTATTCACCAGATTTTACTGGCATCACCATTTCTAGCTTAGTGTATTGTCATATTAATTTTTGGAGTCTGGAGGCTGTGTGTGTGTGTGTGTGTGTAGTGCATACTCCTAAGAAACACATTACAACACAATATAAAAACACAAAGAGTCAAACCAGATACATAAATCAGGTGGTGCTGTTCTCTCCCGCTTCAGCAGACAGGAGGTTCCCAGGAATTCAACACAGCCCCTGCAGCCTTGAAGCTATGTCAGAATTCCAAAAGGGAGAACCAGGAATTTTCTGGAATAACAGAACAGCATCATTTTGTTGGATGGTATGTAGTAATGCCAAAGGGAGAGCTACGATTATTTATCCACTCCAAATCAACTTCAACCCTCTCTCCCCCAAGGTCATTTAGGAGTCTTGCTCCTTCACTGGTGTTCTATGACCTGTCCAGCCCTGGCAGGATTACAGGATTAAGAACCAGAAAGAGCCTTAGGAATTAGCTAATCCAACTACTCTGATTTCCTAGAGAAAGGAAGAGACTTTGCTCAAAGTCATGCAGAGGGTATCAGAGCTAGGATCCATTGGTTTCCACATGTTCATCCAATGTTCTTTGGATGACTATTCACTGTTCACTAGATCTTTCTCCACTCTCTCCCAAAGAGGATCTTCTGCTCCAGCCAGGTTAGTTTCTCCACTGAAAGCACCTTCCAGGTCATGCTTATTTCTGCCTTTGTTCAAGTTGATCCCTTCCCTCCTGATATCCAAATCTCGCCAATCCTTGATGGCCCGTTTCAACTGTGATCTTCTCCATGAAAGTTTCCCTTAACACTCTAGGCAATAACACTGACCCACCCCCTCCATAAGTCCTCACTCTCCATAGTACTTAAACTCTCTGTACTCTTTTGGCCTTAGATTCCATTTAATTTAATATGTATTGTTCTGCACAATTTGTCAATTTGTTCCTAGGTAAAAGTCTTGCTTCCTCAATAAGTCTGTAATTTTCCTAGGGTCAGAGATCATCGACAATAAACATGAATTCATTAAGTACATATGTGTCAGGCACCACAGGGATACAAAGACAAAAACTGACACCTGCCATCACAGTGCTTATATTTTTTTAAAAAAGTATAAATTTAATCATCAATAGTATAAACATTGTAATATGCAAAGAACAAAAAGAACTGTATTTGAAATAGTGTATTTATGTAATTAAATGTAATTAATTTAAGCATACATTTAATTAAATTAAAATTAATGTATCTTATGTAATTAATTTTTCTATTATTTTTAAATGTTTAATTGATACTAAGAATGTATATTCTATTGTACACATAAATTAAAACCAGGTAATGGGGGTGCATGAGAATTTAGGGGAGGAAGACAGGCTCCATAAGATGGTTCTAGAACTGAGTTTTGAAGTAAACAAGGAACTCTAAAAGGCAAAGGAAAGGGGGAAGAGAGAGTACATTATTCCATGTATGAGGGACAGATAATCCAAAGGTATGGAGATGTCATGTGTGAGAAACAGATCAACATGAATGAATAAAAAAAAGCATTTATCAAGCCATTACTATGTATATGTACTAAGCCCCAGGGACACAAAGAAAAGTCAGTCCCTAACTCTCAAGAGCTCACATTTTTATAGGGAAAACAATAATTACATTTGGAAGATGTTACCTCCAAGTCAAACAGAAACGTCCAATGGTCCTTAGGGCATGGTGGCAAAGCAGATGCTTTAATGTCACTTCTGCTGAAAAAAATATAAATTTCTAATGTTGAAACATTTGACAGTGCCAAGGACTTTGGTGACAAGAATTTTATTTTCTGGGTTTTCAGCAGCTGTGGCTGTAGCATCTGTAGGAGCAATAGCCAGGGTAGTCTCCACAGGGAATGCTTCCCAGGGTAATGCTTGTAGACACTGGACTGGAAGCATTGGTATTCCACAGGCTTTCGGGTTTTATCTGCTGGGTTGTGAGGGGAGATGGTTGCCAAGGTGCTGGTGTTGGTGGTGGTTTACTTTGCCTGACACATGCTGCCTCTTGCCTCTCCCTCAGCAAGGCTCTCTTACTTGCTGGTGGGCAGTGGCTGGTTGGCAACTGGTGGTGATGGCTGGCCCCTTCTTCACAGGAGTTGCTTCCCCAGATGATGGCTATGGAGCTATACAAGATGGGTAGTGTTCCTGCTTCCCCTAATGGTCTAGGGATGGGAGATGGGGATGCATAAACAGCAAAAAAGCCAGTTTGGCTGGACCACGGAGTACATGAAGTGGATTACAATAAGGCTTCAAAGTTAAGATGGGGCTAGGTTGTGAGAGGCTTGAAATATTAAAGTATATAGTTTATTTTTGAGGCAACAGGGAGTAGAGGAGTGACATGTTCAGATCTGTTCTTTAAGAAAATAATGTTCATAACTTTGAAGGGGACAGATGAAGCATGGAAACTAATTAGGAAGGTACTGAAATAGTTTAGGTGAGAGGTGATGACAATTTGAACTAGAGTGGTGTCCATATCACTCAGTCAGTTAACACTTATTAGGTACCTACCATGTGCCAGGCACTGTGTTAAGTGCTGGGGATATTAAAAGAGTAGACAAGACTCTTATATACAAAAGACAGTCCTTGCCCCTCCAAGAGTTCATAATCTAGTGGGGGAGACAAGAAGCAAACAAATACATACAGACAAGTTATATACAAGAACAACAGAAAATAGCAAATAGCAAAATGAAGACACTAGAATTAAGAGGTTTGAGAAAGGATTTCTATGGAAGGTAGGGTTTTAGTTGGGACTGAAAGGAAGCCAAGGAAGCCAGGAGGTGGAGCTAAGGAGGGAGAGCATTCCAGGCATAGGGAATTTTCTGGAGAAAATTCCAGGACCTAAGAGATGGAATGTCTCGTTAAGGGAACAGGAAGAAGACCAGTGTCACTTGATTGAAAAGTGTGTGGCAGGGAGGCAGTTAGGTGGCATAGTAGATACAGCGCCTGCCCTGGAGTCAGGAGGACTTGAGTTCAAATCTGGTCTTAGACCACACATTTGACACTTACTGGCTGTGTGACCCTGGGCAAGTCACTTAACCCCACTGCCTAGCAAAACAAACAAACAAAACAAAAAACAACAACAACAACAACAAAGAAGTGCTTTGTATGCCAAATAGAAGACTCTATGTTTGATTCTGGAGGTGATAGGGAGCCACTGGCATTTACTGATAGTCGAGGTAACATGACTAAACCTACACTTCAGGAAAATCACTCTGGCAGTGAAATGAAGAATGGATTAGAGTGGGGAGAGACTTGAGGCAGGAAGACCTCCCAGCAGGGTACTGTAATAGTCTAGGTGTGAGGTGATGAGGGTTTGCAGAGTAGTGGCAATATCAGAGGAGAGGAGGGGGTATGTTTGACCGATGTCAATGAGCAGGGATAAGGGCACTAATACAAGAGATGCTGTAGAGATGACCTGACTTGGCAATTCTTTGGATATGTGTGGTAAGGGAGAATTATAATGAAGCGTAGGATGATGATTAAGTTATGACCCGGATGACCACAAGGATGGTATTGCCCTTGATAGAAACCAGAGGGTTTGGAAGAAGAGTGTTCTGTTGTGTATTGTTGTTGCTGTTGTTGGTTTTTTTTTTTTTTTTTTTTCTTGCGGGGGAAGGAGGCAGGGGATAATGATTTCTGTTTAGATCCTAGCTTCTATAGGAAGCCATTTGCTTTCACAAAAGACAGCTAGGATGCTCTGGGCCAGGGATTCTTCCTCAGACAGCCTGGTGGCAGGGCTCCCCCTACTGGTGCCGCGCTTAATCGACTTTAACTCACTACAGCTCCCAAGCTCTAGTGATCTACCAGCTTCAACCTCTCCAGTAGAAGGGATTATAGACATACATCACCATGCATTTTAAAAAGTGTAAGACAAATGCTACACGTTACTTTCAAAACTGTCCTTTTGGTCTGTGCTTCCTTTTGTTCTTTTCTGTGTATTTAAAATGTTTCAAAAGGTCTCTTATTTTTGTCATCACGGTTGCTAATAACCCTCCCTCTATCCTCCAATTAAGTACTGAGAAAAAAAAGAAAAAAAAACCCAAAACTAAAACCTTGTAACAGATGAGCACTGTCAAATAAAAACAAATCCGCACAGTGATAATGTCCCAAAATATGTTTCTTTCTCCACTTTGTATCCATCTCCTCTGTCAGGAGGTGGGGCTGATCAATTTTCTTATGCTTCTTTGCTGGGCTCTTGCCTCTCTCTGAGTAGGTAGAGCTCCTTATGTCATGTAGGTACCCGGGTGATGGCTAGACAGGGCAGTTGGTGGTGACGAAGGAGCAGTAGAAAGGAGGTGGAAGAAGATGGCGTGCTTTGGAAGTGGGCCAGAGGCCAAGTCTGGTGAAACAGACACCAAGAAGCCAGAACAGGAGATTGGGCACAAGGGTCAGGGACTGAGGTCGAAGGGCCTCAGTGATTAGAAGTCAGGATCTAGGCAAAGAATCTAGTTAATCAATATCAGCTTCCAGTAGTAAGAATGTAGTCTGACAGCAAGCCAAGTCCTGAGGAAGGCTCTTCTAATATATTTCCTGTCTAGGAAATAGAAGAACAGGGTCTCAGAGTAAAGACAGGTGTAGCCACTTGGCTGGAGTGGGGAGGGGAGAGGAGAGGATAGCATGCTGGGCAGTTTTTGGCAAACATATACTTTAGTTCTAATGATGCAACCAAGGAAGTCACAATAAGGTCCAGTTCACCTAGAACATGGTGGTATTAAAACAGGAATACTGAAATACCACTTACTGATCTACACTGATGTATTAGTTATTTACATTCTTCCTTCCAGCAAGTCTTAATGGTTAGCCAAGACATGGGATTCTCTAGGCTATATTTCTCATGTTTTAAGACATGGAGGACACCATTCCCTCTCACAAAAGAAAGCTAGGACATTCTAGGTCAGGGATTCTTAACCTTTTTGTGTTATGGACCCCTTTGGCAATCTGGTGAAGTTTATGGACACCTTCTCAGAAAAATGTTTTCAAAATACGGTTACAAAGGAAACTATTCATGTTGAAATACAGGTTTAAAAACATTAAAAAAACAAGTTTATGGACTCCAGATTAAGAAATCTTATTTAGGCCATAATTCCAGCCTTTTTAATCGTGGAAGACCACCATTCCCTCCCACAAAATACCCTCTGGAGACACTGTCAAAAAGGATATCAGAGGCTGAGTATACAGCATTTCTCATACTCTTAGGCAATACTTCAGGCCAAGACAATTCCTCTAGCTCCCTATATATTCCATAAAGCAGCTCACAGCACAGAGTTATTTAATAAAAAGCAACCAACCAAATCTACACTGTGCTGGACCAACAGATTAATATATCAGCTGGAAGAGTAGAACTGACAACAGTTGTCAATAGTACGGACAGGTTATGCTGTAGGTAGGCACCAAGAGATCACATACTGACATTGTACAAAGACAGCTGTGGGCAGAAGGGAATCAGGGATGCAACCACGAATAGCCGTTTTTGAATTGTTCTTACTCTGGGCTCTTTGGAGTTGGCTACTCCTAGAGTACATGGCACCACTTCGATCATTCTTTTGATTCCCACTACAAATATTAGGTTCTTTCTCCCCTCACCCCCACCCTGACATTTGTACTTCTGGATGACCTATGGGAGTGGAGTGGAGGGAAGAAGAGGCTTGGGATAATAGAAAGAGCACTGAACTTGGAGTCACATAACTTAGGTTTGACATTGTGCTCCTTATGACTTGTGTGATGCTGATGGTACACTTTACCTCTGAGTTTTAATTTCCTCATCTATAATTCAGAGAAGCTTTTTCTTTAGGTTTAAAGTCCCTCTAACATTCTCTGATTCTGTGACTTTAACACGGAATTTGTTTCCCTCTGAGCAGTAACGGTCAAGTTTTCAAATACAAGCATACCACGGAAAACCCTTGTGTCTTAAATATCATCAAGAATTACTTCATATATGTGGGGATCTACTTCTGCCAGGCATGGGGCAGGAGGTCCAGGGTACGTCCCTGCTACCTCTGACCTCCAAACTCAAGTAAATATCACATTGGACCTCAAGGAGGACAAGAAGAAACACATCCTATTCTTTCTGGGCTGTGACTTTGACTACCTGAAGAGGACAGCACCTGCACTTGTGGGAACAAAATACTCCATCAGGTAGATGAACTGACCTGGATCATTTCAGATATGTCCAAGGACCCTACGATGCGAAAAACGGAGGACTCTCCCTGACAGTGGCATAAGGCAGCACTGCTCTTCTGATCCCATGGGGCCTGGGCTGAGAATGCTAGGTAGGCACAGCTTCCCTTTCCCCATTATGGCTACTGGACAGAATGACCACAGCCCCTCTATCCTCTCTCTCTCCCTCTTTTCTCCAGCAGATGTATTCCTAATATTTAATATTTAATTTTTGGCAAAAAAAAAGGAAGGAGTACTCTACCTAACCTATTTCTATGTCCTGGAGAGATGACTCATTAATGACAATGTTTCATGTGGTTACAATGTATTTCTTATAGGAAAAACCTTTTACAATGAATTCTTTCTCTGATCTCTGTTCCCATAAAAATTCTCTTCTACAAGGAAAGGACCAAACTATATATATAGTATTTGCATTTGAGGTAATGTAGGGGAGAGGAGAGTGACCTGAACTGCGGCATATAGCTAAGTTCTTCAATTTCAGCATTGAATCAGTCAGTTTTCCACTCAAGTCTCATGCCAATGTTTTGTGGGGCCGTGGAAAGCTCTTATGGTTATACCAGAAAGGCTTCAAGTATGAGTATGGGGGTAGTCTCTCAGCCTAGTAAAGTTCAGAATGCTTTATTACCAGAAAGTTGGCCACCAGGTGATGAATCTTTTTTGGTCACAGTAAATCATAAAACCAAATTAACATATACAAAAGGATATGATTGTATAGGTGTAGAGAGTACCCACAGAGATGACATGTTCAAGTGGCAATTACTTCTTAATTCCCTTTTCCCTTTGACATCTCAAACATCTTTTACTTCTCAGCCTCAATAAAATAAAAAATAAAACAAATCACTACTCTTAAACTACAGCACTACATACAAAAATATAGTTGTTAGGAGAGAAGGGATTGGAAAAATGTGCATGTGCAGGGTTAAAAGATACTCTTTCTACTCAGAGGGAAGATATTTGTTACCTTTATTTCATGTCCAACTCATACAACCAGGGAATATGATTTCTAATAATTTGTTCACTTTAGTAGTACTCTACCATGGCAACAAAAAAAACCCTGGGATTCAATGGAATTCTTAAAAATGGAATTTGCTTGTATCATTGGGTTTTGTAGGGTAACATGGACACTAAAATAATTTGATGTCATATGCATACATTCATACACACAAACAAAATGACCATAGCATCAAGAATAGAATAGACACATTCTGAACTGGATCATGTAAATATGTAAATTAAGTCTCTTGACCAGAAACCAAAGTGACTTATTTAACTACCACATTTTCACACCAATGTCCTTTAAAAATTTATATACAGGACCACAATTATTTTTTACTTATATATAAGACTTCTGTTAATTACAGTGTTCTAAGAGAACAACTAAGGTTAAATGGAAGACATCTATTTGGCAAATAAGACCAAAATAAGATTTTGTCTTTCTTTCCCAAGTTCATACTGATAAGAAAGTGAAAGGCAAATTCTTCATGCTCCAGGTAAGGCCAGAACCAGAGAGCCACAGAAGGTAGTCAGCTATTTACAAATGGTTAAAGCACTCTTCCAAGACTTGAGTTTGTTCTTTTCTAACTCACAATTGGCTAGGCCTACAGTAGGAAAATAACAATGGCCTTGGTTAGCAATAACACTAACAGGAGTATCCAGAGTAAAGAGAATGCCATTATCTCCATAATCCAAATCGGTTCAAGACCTTTCAGCTGGTATAATTTAAACCTATCTCTCAAATCTCAAAGAACAACAGACAAACCCACTGTCTGCCAATTCTCAGTAAAGCTTATGAATAATTCCCACGGGCTTTACAGACAGTAAATCCAAATAAAGATACTAGGGACCACAAAGTAATTATTGGTGTAGTCTGGACCTTTCCCACACGATACCGGACAATCTGTTTACTTTGGCTATTGTGTCAAACTTAACTAAAGGTGATGGATAAGTGGAAGGGAAGAAACAAACTTTTAAAAATAGGGCTGGGAGGTATAGGTGAATTACTAAACCCTAGCTTTGTCCTTACATAGTAGACTTTTTTGATTCCCCATCTTGTTTGTAAATAAGAGGAGTAAAGAGAAAGGTAACAAAGGAGGTGTGAAGAAGTTACTTAGTCCAAATGATGGAATTAGAGGATATTGGTCATTGGAAATGGGCAACTGAGAAACATGAGGATCTTCCAATGATTGGCCCCATGCCTTGTAGGCTAGCCTCATTTTAAAAGGAGAATTGAAGGAGTTCAATTTTCATTTTTTGACATTTGCAGCAAGGTGTTGGGAGAAGGAAGGTATTTCTTCCTCCTCTCCTCCCTCCCTCCTTAGCAATGGCATTGTGCAGCTAAAGAACATAACAATAGAGTTATGCCAAGTGAGTTGGTGAAAGGAAAGAACTTCCTGTCTAGGGCTGTGACACTGTACTTGGGGAGATGGCAAACTCCAGTGCTGAAATTCCAAGACAGCAGAAACGAAGAGTCTTTTCTTGGTACTAGGGTAGAGGTGCCAAACTGGTCCCAAAGTGCATAGTGGTATGTCAAGCCAGGATCTCAGCTGACAGGGGTGGGGTCAGCTAAGACCACAGCCTAGCATAAATGTGGTGCACTCAGAAGAGAAAGGAGCCCAGAGCAATGACTCATCCAGTGAAAAGCAGCACAAGGACCTGATGAGAAGAGAAAAATACTGGAGTCTTATGGTGCAGGAGGCATGTGTGGCTATAACCACATGATCGGTTCCCTTGTGTGGGCCTCTCTACTTTCTACTCTTCTCACAGGTATGTGAATTTTTCTGAGGGACGAGGAAGAGAAGGGTACATCCCAGGCTTATGAGGGAAAGGTTTTACTAATATTGTTCATGCTACATAATTTTGATAAATGCCTTTGTCATGAGCTATGTCTTTTGGCTAAGAGTAGATGTGGCACATTGGTGGAGACTCATGAGCTGTATGTAGTTTTAGGTGTGTGGACTCACAGAATAATTTCCTGAATTTTAGTCATCTCTCTGGAGGACAGGACCTGAGAGTACAAGATAGGAGAGTGACACACCTTTATTCTATATATACATATATATTTTGCACTTATATGTGTTGAGGGCAAGGGCCCATTGTGTGTGTGTGTGTGTGTGTGTGTGTGTGTGTGTGTGTGTGTATCCCCAGGGCCTAGCATAGTGCGTGGTATATAGTACCAGTATTACTTATAGTATATGTAATGAATAATTAATATTAAACTAGTTGTGTGAACTTGGCAGTATAGTAAAACAAAAAGAACACAGATTTGGGGAGTTGGAGAACTCGGGGTTCAAATCCTAATTTTGTTACTTGCTACCTGTGTGATCTTTGGCTTCTATAGGCTTCTATTTCCTAATCTATCAAGAATGGGGGGGGTGTTGGGTTATATTGCTAAAGCCCTCTTCCCCTCTCCACACCCCAGCTCTACATTTAGGATGCTATTATCTCTAAGCCTCAGATGCTTCATGTTGGGGTTGGAAAAAATGATCTCCGTAACCACTTCCATAAAGGTCTATCATTGCACAAACATTTTAGTTTTAAGCATATGGTGTTGACATACCATCAAGAAGGTAAAAATCACACATGTCCATAAAAGCAGACTAGTGACAACTCCCTTTAAAGTATTCAGCTCATAAAAATACGAAGCTTCTGAAATGTTCTGCGTACTCTGACCAGACTTTGATCCCACGGACAGGAACTCTTACTCAGTATGAGCATCTGGCCTTACTAAAAGTTATTGGTCGCAGAAAACCTTAATACATTTTCATGTCTGTGAATTGATGAAGAGGTACCACCAAAGAAAGTCCCTTTTCACTCGTTCATAAACATCTAAACCACAAATGAGGAGACAACATAACTCATTAAAATCATGATCTGTACCACAAGTGGTCTTCTCACGTACAAGGGATTTCTTTAGATGAGGAGGTTAATTTCAAAGGTCTGGAAGAATTTCTATACATTGGTATTACTGTGTCCGTGGTCCCTTGAGATTTAGGTTATTGCTGCTTCTAATTACTAGACAGGTAGGTATTATATTCCCTAGTGTTTTCCTGATGCGCCACAAAAATGAAAATATTAATAAATAAAAAAAACTCCCAGCAATTAAAGAAATGATCACCCATTAGAAACGTGCCATATTTGGAGTCTGAGGACCTGGCTATAGGAATTTGTTCCAATCACTTAAATTCTCTGCTCCTTAGTTTCTTCATCTGTAAAATAAGTGGACGAGATAATCTCTAAGATCCTTTTCTAATACCATCTCTAATCCAACAGGGGTACCTTTGGGTTTATATTAGTTTACACCTTAAATCATTTGCAGGAGGCCAATATACCTGTTAGTGGACTTCAAACGGCATCTGGACTCCACCACAATGTGGTGAGACTATAACCTGTGTGACCTTGGCTAAGTCACTTCAGTTCACAGCTTCCTCATTTATAAAAAGAGAAGGTTGGAACAGATGACCTCTGAGGTTCATTTCAGCCCTAAATCCACGATCTTATGACATGTTCTGAAATCATGTAACCGATTAAATGAAAGCAGCTTAAACAAACAAGCATGCTCACTTGTTTTCTTGCTGGGAATCACCTCCCTTCATTTTCAGCCTGTTGAAATCCCTCTCTTCCCTCAAGGCACAGCCGAGGTGACTTCAACGGAGGCTCTCCCCGATTAAAAACCCTTCTGTTTGAATTCCCAATATCTCTCTGTGTGGACCTCTTCTGCTGAGAAACTTAACTTCTTGTTACAGTCTAGTTAGCACTATAATCATGTACATGACTTACCTACCCTATCACACTATAAGTTTGTTGAAGGGAGCGATTGTGTCTTAGTTTATCACCCAATACCCGACACACTGCCTCCTATTTTTAGGTGATTAATAATAAATGTCTGTTGAATTGAATGGAATTAAAAAATACCTTAATGGGGCAGCTAGGGGGTGTAGTGGATAGAGCACTGGGATTGGAATCAGGAAGACTCATCCTCATGAGTTCAAATTTGGCCTCTGCCACTCCCTAGCTATGTGACTCTGGCAAATCACTATCCTGTTTGCCTCAGTTTCCTCATCTGTAAAATGAGCTGGAGAAGGAAATAGCAAACCACACTAGTGTCTTTACCACAAAAACTCCAAATGGGGTCATAGAGAATTGAACACTACTGAAATGACTCAACAACAACAAAAAATACCTTATTAAGCAATAATCTTGGGCCATCTTAGGTTCTGACCCATAGCTTCTGTCGGGATCCAAGAAAGAGCTGGGTTGACTTTACACTGCTAAGTTGATGATAAGAATTAGGGTTTATTCATAACTCCTAGGAGGTAAGTGTATGCTAAAGGTAAGTCTCCTGGTATAGTATTTTAAAAAATTGATGACTCAGCATGATCAAACTACAGCTCTGTTAAGTTCATTCCTCCGTTTATAAATCATGCTTCCGATTTAATCTCTTCGTTGGGGGAAACTCATTTGTCTTCTAGATGGACATCTGAGAACCGTCATAGTTTCACCTTTGCAAAGTTCATCAGTCATAAAATATCTCATTGCAGAGGACTATGGAGGAAAGGGTCTTTAAAAATCCTGCACCAATCAGAGGCTTGTGATTTAATAGAGGCACATAAATTTATATTGTTGTAGTATTGCCATGGGAGCTAGAACTCTGAATTTAAATTGTGACCCTGCTATGCATTTGTAATGTGACCTCAACCAAGTCAATGTACCTACCTCATTCCAAATTTTCTCAAGTGTAAAACAGGGATAAAAACACTGACCTCTTTTTGATGAGTCAGGCTAATTAGTCATGGAAAACATTTTGTTAATGTGGTTTAAAAAAAAAAAAGGAATCTAGGATTCCCTTATCCGCAGTCAGTGAACATGTAAGTAATATCCTTCATCCAACCAGGATATATATGCTCTTTATATCAACTGTCCATGCATAGTTCCAACAGCCATGACTGAAAGTAGTAGCCTCTTAATTTTTAAAAAGCATTTATAAAAGAGACTGCAAAATTTTAAACTGTTAATTAAAACCACAAAAAGCATGACTCTTTATTACTTTGTCCCAGCTAGGCACCTTCAATTCAGGAAACAGAATTCTGGATGCGGATTTTGGGAAAGGCTAAACTTTGCATTTAGGAGAATATGGCCAATGATGTTTTTGTCATGAAGCCAGTTTGGCACTTCTCTGCACTGACTGTCTCCGTGATTGCTAAGCTCTTTCCCTTTACTTTTATCTCTTAGTTTTTGTTGTTTTCTTCCACACTTAACTCAAATCCCACCTTCTAATGCTTTATTCTTTCAGATCATCATCTACTCAGTATGCATTTTGTATGTACCTCAACGTGTATGTGCTGTCTCTCCAATTAAATCATGAGATCCTTGAGAACAGGGACTGGTTTTTGCCTTTTGTTGTATCTCCAGAGCTTAGCACACTTCCTGGCACACATTAAGCTGTTAATTAACACTTATTGACTGATCGACTAAATTTGAACCTCTCCTGAAGCACAACATTTGTCAAGGGTGCATAATCCTACCAATAGTCCAATTCTGTAACTGAGTATGTGGAATTTATTATTCTACTGGAGGAACAGTCCTGAGTGCTTGCTCATTAATAATTCAGTGAAACTTCATTAATACATGTTATTTTTCAGGGACACAAAAATATATGTGGGAAAATGTACTAATGAGGCGATAATAGTGAGACCAGGACCAGGAAAAATCCCCCATGATACATGGGAAAAGCATAGTAGCAATGTTTCACAATAACAATAAGATTTTACATGAAAGGATCTTCCAAAAGTCTTATAGTATATTACAGAGATCAGCTCATTAATTCTCCCAGGGTCCTGGGGACACAGGTAGCAAGGACAGTGCCTGGCTCATTATTTCACAGGCACAGAAACTGAGGGTCAGGAGACATTAAGTGGTCTAACCAAGGTCAAGCAGAATGTCATCGAATTAGGATTCAATTCCCTCTGGATACTGAGTTTTAAAGTCACAGTTCTAACCACCAGGCCTTATTGCATCTCCAGAGAGATTTCCTCCAAATTCTAGTCTTTATGGAAGTAAAAAAAAAAAAAAAAAAAGATTCTAGCAACTACAGAGTGATTCTGGGCAGCCTGACTTACCTAATTTATCAGGCTATAAAATGCCCTGGATTATAAAATACACCAAGGTTAGAAGAAAAAATCATTTAAAAATCTTGTGTTTGGGAAAAACATATAGCCCTGATGTCCTTGGTTTCCTGAGAGAATAGGACAGAGCAGGGCTATGCACAGTGTAGGATAATCTGAGGTGAGTGATCTCCTTGAATTTCAGATAACCCTTTGTAGCCCCTTATTAGCAAGGGGGCTGAAGGGAAGTGCAGTTATTTTCAGCTACATGAAAAGAACTGAAACACCATGTGAGATGAAAGATGGGTAGGCCACGGGAACCTATAACTTTTGAGTCCTGCGGAAAGGGTGTGGGAATGCATGCCAGAACCAGGGGCCCGCTGATTGCAAGGGAAGGACACTGCAGCCTGGAAGTGAACATAGTCATGACCAGTTGAAGCCTTGCCTGGCTCCCTGACCTACTTAAGAAACAACCTGCCTGGACAGAATTTGCTGCCACACTGGGAAAGGCTGAATTTATCCCCCTTCCACTTCATCCTCCTCCTATGCCTTGCTGCTACTTGATAAACTGTTATCATTTACCCCTTCCATCTTGTCTATTTGTATGATAGATTTTGTCTCTAGATAGTTATTTTTACTTAATTCTGGGCAAATGTTTGCTATGAATGAGTGGGCCCCACTATGAGATAAAGACCAAGGGGACTATCTGGACACAGAGATCTAGACTTAGATACGAGCTTATATTGAGGCTGTCTATTTTTTTGGACATACAATGGGATAATAGGCTTTGGAGTTGGAAGAGACCTTGGAGATCATCTGGTCTGGCCCCTCCATAGATGAGGAAACTAAGAATCAGTGAAGGGAAATGATATGGCCAAGGCCACGAAAGCAAACAGCATGTCCAGCATTCAAATCTATGTTCTCTCAACTCTAAATCCAGGGTTTTCTCCACTATATTACAGGATGACTGAGGTTTTATTCAGGTAGTAAGCAGCAGATCCTGCTTTGAATCTAGATGGTATGACCCCCAATCCAGTTGTGATTAGGGCCAATATTCCCCTGAAATTAGATAGATATCTGGATGGATGGATTGACAGACAAACAGAGAAACAAAATAATTACCAGCAAGTTGGTAGAGTTTGGGTTTATAACAGTTCTTCATAGTAATGAATCTGTCACACCTGTATGTAATTTTATCCAAGAGTAAATCATTTGCTATGTAAAATAATATACTGATATTAAATCCTCTAGAATAAACAAGAAAGAAATATCAAATGTTAAATATTGATGACTACTGTGAGTAAGGAAGCTGAGCAGCTTGACTTTAAGGTCTCTCAGTTTTTAATGACATTCACAAACATTCAACCTTGTTTCAGGCTAAAGCAATATGAGTATATTAAAAGGCAGTAATATGCCACAATCCATCTGTTCTATTATGAGTTTCCAATACATTAGTAAAACCTTCAGATGTACGCTATGAGAAAGACAAGAGACAGGCACTGACAGAAAACAAGTCTCACACTCCTTAAAGTAACTTATTTTTATTGCAATTTTCAAACTTTCTGATGGTAATCAGTAGGGCAAAAAAAAAATCATTTGAAGAGTTAGGCTATTTTCTAGGGAATATAAATTACTGATGGATGGTGGGAATGGGGGGGCATCACTGGACAGCATGTGAAACTAAAGAAATGTTTTTGAGGACAATAATAATGTGTGGCTTAGGAAATGTTCTCAAGGAAAGCAGCAACATGTTTGTAATTTTTTCCAGGGTGAAGTGCCTGCCACACACATCCTTTTTTTCATTGTAATGGGAAGCCGTAAGGTCTACTATCTGACATTTTCTAAGCTTCCTTCACTTTAACAAAAATGTCTAAACAGTGACATACAGGTGATTCAATGGAATAATTTCAGCTTAGATGGCATGGAAATATTTCAGGCTGTTGGCCAAATTATGAAGGCCCCAACGTTTGTCTTCCTCATCCTGAAGCAGGTGCCATATTCCTTAGGTCTTCCCTCTTTTGTCTAGTACTTTCAGGTTTGTGCTCTCCACACAAACCTTGGCCTTGCCAGCAAACCTCCCCCTAGACCAAAATCCTATGAAAGTTCCCAATTCTGTACCTTTATTTGTTCATAGGATCTTAAGCTAAATAGGACCTTAGAGATCATCTGGTCTGCCTCTCTCTACTTTTTTGATGAAGAAACTGAGACCCAGAAAAATGAAGGAACTTGATCAAGGTAAGTAGCAGAGTCAGAACCCAGATTCTGTGACCTTTAAAATCCATTACTTTTAAAATGTCACCCTGTCTAAAGTGTCAGCTAGCTAATCTGACATAAAGTAATCAGAGTTTTAACTGTGTTCTAACCTTCTGACTGTGGCACATCCTAAGTGTCCCAGGTGTTACAACTGAGAAGGCAGTTCTGGGGATCAAGGAATCACAGTGACTCACGCAGTCCAGCCAAGGATCACAGTTCTGAAATCTGGCTGCAGAATGCCTCATGCCTTGGAATTTGGCATATCCGTACATAATTTGGAGAGGTATTGAAGAGAACCTAGATAAAGTGGCCACTTATTTTGTGCCAGTGGAGATAATAATGGACAAGAGAAAGAATATCCTTGAACAGTCCTCCTAAGAGAAAACTGAGGCCCTCCTGGATGTTGAGCTTCACAGATAAATATTAAATACCAGCAAAATATGACAAAATATTTATATTTTTTTGGATACATACAGAACCCGGTCAAAATTATTAGCTTTCTTCTGCATCCAATCAAGAAAATTACCTGTCTGATGTTATAAATGCTGAGAGCTACAACTCTTCTAGAATACTTTAGCATCTTTTTTACTAAAGCCATAATATAAAAGGAGAAGAAAAAAATACTTGATAAATTGGATATTTTAATCTTCAAGGACCTAATTTTAATCAATACCAGTTTGGAAGTTTTAAATGACTTTCCACTGCTATTGGGTCTACCTATTCCCTTAGTGCCCCCCAAAAGTAATTATCAGAAATATTGATTTCATTCCATACCATTCAATCTTATGAGTTTATAAAATATGAGTCCATTAACGTAACACTGAAGGATGTAGTTTAATGAAATGAAAACAGCAATGGGAATTTCACATGCCACCTGTAAATTTGTTCTAGATTAAGTAGCTCTGGAATTTATTGAGGGTATGTGTTTATGGAGGCAAAAGAATGAAGAGGGGATGAGGACAGAAGGGAATGAGGAGAGATTTTTTGAATGGATAAATATCACTTTGATATAAGAATAACTAGCTCACAATGTCTCATGCCATGTAGTGCTTCTAAGAGTATAACCAGACTGCTCTCCTAGTAACTGGCATCTTCATGAGGTCAGTCAGTAAACAAGCTTTTATTGAGTGCTTACTATGTGACGGGCACTATGCTAAGTGCTTGGGATACAAAGAAGTTTGTAAAAGACAGACCCTCTCCTCGAGGAGTTCCCATTCCAAGGGGGAGAAAATATGAAAACAAATATGTACAAAGAAGACAAATACAGGATAACATGAAGATAAATCAAGAGAGAGAAGGTACTAGCATTAAGAAGAATAGTAAAAAGCTGCTTGTATAAGGTGGGATTTTAACTGAGAAGTGAAGGAAGCCAGGAAAGCATGAGGGAAGGCTATTGTCACTTTTGATCTTTGGAGGTCACAATCATTAAATGAACGTGGACTACACTTTCAAGATTATGTTGGTCAACCATCAATAACATTTGGCTTCAGCAACTAAGCAGGATATTGGTCAACCTGAACAATGAAGCGTCAACAGTATGAGCACCCATGTGTTCCACAGTTTGCCTTGGGATGCCAAAGTGCTTCTGTATGCTGGGGCAGAAGGCATGTCCTGATAAAACACTTTTTCCTTACGTAGGGGAAAGTGGCTCAGAATGGAATCAGTGGAGACTCCTAGGGTGTAATGACTTATTTACAAATTAATAAATCAATTGATTTGTAAATCAATTTACAGTCATTTATTAAGCACCCACTATGTGCTTGGCATTATGCTAGATGCTGAAGGACTGAAACAATCCCTACTTTTCTCAAACCTCTTCTGTTGCTCTTAGGATTAGTAGACTAGTTTGAGGAACCTTTAGATGTTTTGTCTGTAATTTGAATGATGGAAGAACTTTAATATACCTTGAAATTTAATTTGGGAAGTTAAAATAAGAGAAATTCACATTTTGGGATTTTTCACCTTCAAAAGAACTTATAGCTTAAAGGAAGATAAGTTTATAGCATGATAAGGTACTGAACAGAAAAGTGCTGCTGTCATTTCTCTAAATGCAGTCTCAGAGTGGCTCACATATTTACTACGAAGGGTTTCAGTTCTATAGTATCTTCCAACTGTGGAAGTGAAGAAAGGTTTAATCATGGGAAAGCATTTTACCTAAATCCTTAAGAATATAAAAATATGTTTAGGGTTTGAATTTAAAGCCTAAACTTTTTAAAATAAAAATTATAAATTATAAACAAACATTTATATGAAGGAGTGCCTAGGTATTCATGATGGCAGAGGGTAATCTGGTTATTTATACTTGATTATGCCTACAATGGTTTATCTTACTTATTTTACATATGAAAGTAAGTTTCAACCATATCTTGCATGATTAGAAACTCTATCCCTATTAAAAAAATCAGTGCTTTTATTATTGTGAGAACTCTTTTCTGATACACACTATATAACACTTCCATGCCAATGATTCATGAATTGCTGTGGCCAAAGAAGCCCTCATGCATGGAGCAGCTAACTTTATACTGACGAGCCTCATGGAATTCAGCTAGGCGGATTACTGGATGAAAAACACATACGATGTCACTAGATCTTACTTTCCTCATTTTTTTGTCATTACCCCTTTTACAAAGCAAGGGCTTTGAATACCATGTAACACTATTCTCTTTCAAATCCTGGAAAATAACAGCTTGTCCTCTGTTGCTACAGGCTTAGAAAAACCCAGGTGACACCCACACCACGATGAAACAGGACATTAGTGGAAGAATCAACATAACAGAGTAAGTATGTTATGGACATGTTATAGTCAGTAGTTATGCAAACACATATCTGAGTAAGGAATCTCATGAACAGGAACCAGGAAAATGGTATCCTGAGTTAAAAAAGAAAGAAACAAAGAACCCTCAAATTTAGTGTTTACAGTAGTAGGTCTTAACTAAAAAAAGGAATCCTGCAGATGATGCTAAAATAAAAACAACAAATAAAACTCCCAGAGGTAGCATTGAGGAGTGTGCTTCGGTTTCCATCTCATCTGGCTTAATAATGAAAACCTGAAAAATGGCTCCCTATTTCCAGAAACATCAACACATTAGTCCATTTAAAAAAATGCTGTGAGAAGCTATTCCAGCGTTTCTTTATGAAACAGATTTAGTTTGTTCTTCCTTTAAAATTGAACACATCTCTCAAATTTAATAGCCCTTGAGCCCAGCAAGAGGAAGCATGAGTTGGATTTTAAATCAGGCCTTCAGTAAAGGGTCCCACTAAATGCCTCCTGGCCAGGCAGGGGTACAGAGTTGTTGCTAGATTGGCTGCTGCCTTCTGAATGAGTTTAATGACAACAGCAAGTGGGCCTATGAAACAAAACTCATGATTAAACCACAAGATAGTGAAAAATCATAACCAATGGGAATTGACAAAAAAATAAATACCTAACAGTCTCACCTGTAATGACATGTGTGAGATAAAAAGTTGAATCATTAATTAAAACAGTATATCAGAAATCAAAATAAGATACAAGCATCACTATGGGGACATGATTTTTTCTGCTCTTTCTCTTCAGATTATTTCAAAAGGGACTTTCACTGACGAAAATTTATACTGGATAAAATGTCACAAGCAAGAATTAATTATACTCCTCAAAGTACATGCCATAGTGTGATATAAATTGGATGCAATAGATTCTTTGCTCTGTAATCTGCTTTGTAGCTTTTGCTGCTGTACCTTAATATCTGAGGGACTGAGTCAAAACAAGTAGAAACAAAATTCCTAGGGATTAAGAGTTTTCATAAACTTGTCTGGAAGCAGTTCCAAAATATGGAGTCCATCTGCTTTGGTAGATTTGGCCTGGCTTTGAATACAAGCTTTGCTACTCATTAGGGATGCAATGTAGTGTTGCATTTAGAAAGAGTTTAAACCCTGGCTCTACCACTTAAAACCTGTGTGACCCTAAGCAAACAACATCTTGAGCTTGTGCCTCAGTTTTCCCAACTGTAAAATAATAAAGTAAGACTAGATGGCTTTTGGGGTCCCTTCTGCCTAGAAATCTATGATCTTAAGATTGAGGAAGGTTTAATGGAGATGAGATTTGAGATGAATATTTAAAAATTGACTGTCTGTATTTTAGCAAGTCACTTAAACCTTTATAAACCTCAATTTCCTTTTCTGTGAAATGGGATTTGTCCTGCCTTCTTCACAGGGATGTTTTTGGAATAAAATGAAATAACATATATAAGATACTTTGTAGACTATAAAATAATAAAGTACTATATATGTATTCATTACTCAAACGCATTTGTGATTGCATTGATTTGAGAATCACCACCAGAGATGCATATCACAACCCATTCATGCCTTCCCATTGTGTGTAACTCTTGTCCATGTCTTCCTAAAATTAAACATTGAGGTCCACCTCAAGGGCTGTAGCCCTTCCTTACTTTTTCCCAATATCATGAGGGTACTGGTAGAGTACTATGGCTGTGTAATTGTTATTCTTTTATCGTACTATGTGGCCAGCTCATCTTCTCTTTCTTTTATACAATTCCTGGATGATATCTTTAACTTCCATTTTTCTTAAGAGTTCTTTGTTGGTTAAATGTTGCAACATGTCCATTTTCGTCATGCACTTCCCCATTGTCCTTGGTGTGATGCGCACCTTCTCTTCTTTGGAGGCAGTATTGTTCCAGGTCTTGCTGTCATACAACACCACTGGTAAAAATACATGTATTGAAAAAATGGCCCTTTACTGTTGGGTTCAGTGAAAGTGCTTTCTAATTTCTGGAAAGCAATGTTAACTCCCCTCCTCCTTTCCTTGTCAAGTCTGAGCCCAGTGCATTGTCCATTGATATTGTCTGTTTCAGACATACATGCTATTGGATGAGGTCTATAAGGTGTCCATTCAGATGCATGCTGAAATCTGAGCAATAGATATTCTTTATCTATTTGGTCTTTCCTGTGCAGATGGATACGAGCCAAATTCCATTGAGTGAGTAAAGATCTTTTCTAACAGGCTCTGCAATGTCTTGGGGTTTGCTACAATCCATACAATATTATACATGAATAGGATCATCTGGAGGACCTAACCATCCATCCAGCCCAACCTAACCAAGGAAATCTCTCTTTGACCTACCCTCTGAACTGGATCTCCTCCATCACAGTGGTGAATATTTTTGGAAGTATATTTCTGTCTTATACCTAAATTGATGTTTCTTATCATACAATCATCAAAGAGGTTTATTTCTACAGTTACATCTTCCAAAGAATTTTGAAAGTAAGAATTATATGTAAAAAAATCTGGAAGGAAAGGTTTTGTTCAAACGAGCTGAATGCTTTTTTTTTTTTTTTTAAAGCTAGGCAATGGGGTTAAGTGACTTGCCCAGGGTCACACAGCTAGTACGTGTCATGTGGCTGAGGCCGCATTTGAACTCAGATCCTCCTGAATCCAGGGCCGGTGCTCTATCCACTGTACCACCTGGCTGTCCAGAACGCTTTTTTTCTAATCAACAAACAATAAGTACAATGGGATCTTACGTTCTCATTTTAATAAACTGTAAGATATTTAAGATGTGGTCCATTACTGAATATTATTTGCAAAAGCTCTCTACTAATACCCTCATAAAGGACGATTTCAATTTATACATAGATAACCCTCATAAAGATGTTGTACAGATGGAAGAGGTGGCATATACTTCAGTAGTTGTTGATATTTTCTCAGTTGCCTTTTGGTGGGGGAGGGTATCAGTAGGGTTTGATATTTTTTGGTTTTTAAAAAATATCTTTTCCCACATTTATATATTTTGTAAACCTTCAGTGCCCTCATAATTGCATCACCTCCATATCTGTCTCTCTCTCTCTCTCTGATCTAATCTGACAGCTTTTCCCATCTCTTTTTTTTTTTCCTTTAGTGACCTTTCTATTTCTTCTGCAGGGATCCCAAAGACTGTGATATTAAGGATTAAGTGTGGTGGTCCAACTATCCTTGGTGGATAACCTTGATGATGGAGAAAATAGTTGATCATAATAATTTAGCAAGTCCTTTCTTCTCCCCACCCCTCCTCCACCCTGTTTGGAGACTTTTTTTTTCATTTTTGTCCTTAAGTGTCTTTTCCTTAGTTGGATATCTTGCCAAGCTTTATTGTGTTTGGTTTTTACCCTTCACTGTTTTTTCTTTTCCTCTGCATTATGAAATGATACTAGTCATAATCTTCCATTATTCTTCTTCATAAAATTTTACAGATAAGTTTCAAGACAAGTTAACAAGTATTTATTAAGTGTCTACTATGTACCAGGCACTATATTTATATTCTAACCTGGTATTGCCTTTGGTAGTCATCTTTCTCCATTTGGCAAATGCTTGCCGACTAAAACTCTCTGGGAGCTTGTTACAGCAATTTATTGTAGCAATTATTTATTAATTGGTTTAATTTCTTGATGAAATTAGTATAGTTGGTATCAATGTCATTTCTGTTGTCCACTTCCCATTTTTGTCTTCAACAGCTTGTTTAAATAATTCAGGGGTGCTTCTTTTTGACTGTATGTAATACCCTTTTCTCATTCCTATTCTTTCTTCTTGTTTATTATAAATTCTGGTCTTACCTCTGAGAAGTTGATGGTTTGACTGTGAAGTGATAGATGACTCAAGCATGGCTCTCATATCTATAATAAATCTGTTTTCTGACTGTTAAAACTTAGTCATTTTCATTCTTTCTGATATTTTTTCTTATCTGTCATGTCCAGTGTCTACTAATTCTTTCTTTCTTTAACTTAGTTCTCATGATATAGGGGCTTGAAGCTTCTTGATAATCTACAACAGAAATGTCAAACGAAGCCCAAACAGATTAAAATGTAATTGGTAAATGTTTAACAAAATAAAAAAAAAATACAATACAACACAGATACTGTTAAGTTGTGATGGTCTAAATTAACATGTAGCCTGTAGGGATCCATTTCTATTTGAGTTTGACACTACTGATCTATAAATCTCTGGCCTCTTTTATTTCTTTCATTTAAATCACATTTTCCTAATTATTTCTCCCCATCCTCACCTTTTCCCACCTTTGTATTAAAGTCATCAATTATCAGTTATGGATATTGTCAAAATCTTTAGTCATATTGTAATAATAGCTTATATTAATGAAGTACTTTATGCTTTATGAAAGTACTTGTCTCATAATAAGTCTTTTTTATATAGTTAGTACAAATACTATTATTCCCACTTCACATATGTATAAACTCAGACTCAAAGAGGTTCAGAGACATTCACACAGTTAAAAGGTTAATAAGTGTCAGAGCTAGAGCTTTTTATAAAGAATTTTTTTAAATTGGTGCTGAGCTTCTATCAACACAATACTCTTTATTGACAAGTCACAATATAATATGTAATACTTAACAGCCACGAATATAAGAGCAAAAGCATATACTAAAGCCATAAAACAATATAAATAACAAGGACGAATAAGGTAGCAGAACCATTCTCTAGCTCCACAGAAAAATGGTTAATCTCCTAAACTCCAGAGCTAGTAAATGGAGAGGAAATCACCTGGCTATTCTTCAGTACAAGGAGCAAGAAAACAGGCAGTCATTCCTATTTCCTTTCAGCATAGACAAATGTCCAGCAAAGAGATCCGCTGGAGTCCCTGGAGACTGGATTCACCTTAGCTCCGACTCTTGGCTGATAGCTTCTTCCTTATGGAGTTTATCAACTAGGTTTCCATTCTCCACTGAACTGGACTATTGCACTATCCTACTGGTGGGTCTGCCTGCCTCAAGTCTCTCCCCACTCCATTCTATCATCCATTCAGCCACTAAAATGATGTTCCTAAAGCACAAGGTCCATCATGTTACTCCCCTACTCAATAACCTCTAGTGGCTTTTCATCACCTCCAGGATCAAATACAAAATGCTGTATTCAGCATTCAAAGTCCTTTATAACCTAGCCCCCTCCTCTACCTTACCAGTCTTCTTACACCTTACTCCTTATCATGCACTCTTTGATCTACTAACAACGGTTTCTTGGTTGTTCCAAAAACAAGATACTCCATTTCTCAGCTCAGGGCAAATTTTTTTGGCTGTCTCCTATGCCTGATATGATCTCCCTCCTCATCTCTGCCTACTGACCTCCCTGACTTTCTTTAAATCCCAACTAAAATCTAGTCTTTTGGATTCTCTCTGTTATGCCCTGTTTATCCTGTATATAGCTTATTTATATATGTTTGCATGTTGTCTCCCCATTAGAATGTAAGCTCCTTGAGGGCAGGGACTGTCTTTTGCCTCTTTTTGTGTCCCCAGAGTTTAGCACAAGTAAGCATTTAATCAGTGTTTACTGATTGATCAAACTGCTTAATTGGGCTGTAATGCTGGTATCTTCTGCTTGGCTCTCTGCTCATAACTTCTCTTTCTATCTGGTTCTGTGAATCTAATTTCCATCTGCTTTCCATGTGGATCTCTTCCCTTTTCTAAGTTCATACCTCATTGACAGAATATATACTTTTCAATAAATCTGGCAGGCATCTGGTAATAAACTCTTTTCCTGTAAAATGTCCATTTTCTTGCCAATAATTTAAGCTTCATCAATGCAAAAAAGGCTCTGCATAAATTCATTCAGTTGATTATGGCTCAAGTTTGCTGACACACTGTATTTGGAGACAGATTAGGTTTTTTAGACCTTACTTTACTGAGAATCTTTTTCAAAGAATGTGAAAGGAATTTGATGGTGAGTTGCTTAATTAGAATTTCATTTTTATGACAGATTATTAATGGAATGATCACTGCTAGCACACTCCTAGAAAAGCTTGTTCCCTTGTTGTAAAGTACACATTTTATTTAGCTCATAAACACATAAAATTTTACAGAGAATTTAAAAAAAAGTATAACAATAGGAGCTTTTTAAATAAATGTTTGTTGAATTAAATGCTCAAACAATGTTGAATCATAACCAAAGTCCCTGAAATTCTTTCACCTAAAAGGCAAGACAACAGACTAAATGTCAGGGGCCCAGTTGTAGATTAGAGTTTCCTAAAGTGAGAAAGATTTACCCAAGGAACTACTGAATTAAATTAAGGATGCAACTTGTATTGCTTAAAACACTGTCGGGATATGAGATATGGCATGGCACACTCTTTATGCTAGGTGGAAAACGTATTTAGGTTGAACCTTTTATCAGTATTCACAGCATCATGGATTTATAGCCCAAAGGGATCTTAGAATGGCCATTTAATCCAACCTCTACATTTTACAGATGAGGAAACAGACTCACAGAGTTAAAAAAACAAAAAACAAACAAACAAAAAAACCCCAACAAAACACTTGCCTAAGGTCACACAGGGAATGAGTGGTAGAGCTAAGATTCAAACCTTTAATGCCAAATCCAGTGATCCTTCCACTGACCCATGCTGCATCTTGTTCTGGAATGTAACTAGTTAGAATAAAATTCATTCTCTGTTCCATGCAAAACAATACCAAAGGCTCTTACTTCCATCTCACAATCTGCTGAGTTCCTGCTATCATGTAGAAACCTGTCCTATTCACAAGGCAGGGATTCCCCTCTGCAACCTTTTTTCTTTCTTTCTTTTTTTTCTTTTCTTAACCTTTTTCATAAAAAGAAAAAAAAATCTTATCATCTCTTGGTGATTGAAATAATCCTCCTTTTAGCTTTACAACATGCAGAAAAGTACAGGGCTCAGAGAGAAGTGAAGGTGAGAAAGAGCAGAAATTTGAAGGTTTAGGGGCAGCATCAGGGGAAAGACAGGATAGAAACAATTATTGCCCATGCTGATAGTCAAGGCTGCCCCTTCCATACTCAAATCCCATCAAGTTTTCTTCTTGTAACAGACCCTCTCTTTCCACTTGTCCAATCTTGATTCCAAGTTTTATCAACTTAAGGCCAGACTTCTTGAAAAGCCTACTAAGTGGTCTCTCTATATCCAATTTTTCCTACTTCTAATTAATTGTGCATACTCTGGCTTTAGTAGCCTTCCTAATCATCATCATCATCATCTTCATCTCATAATGCTTTATATTTTGCCTTCCTCATAACTCCCAACTCAAAACCTTTTTTTTTTTTTAAACAGTTACTCACTGCCTATAGGGTCAAATTCCTTAGTCCTGGTAGTCAAAGTTCTTCTCTCCTTACCACATGTTATCTGTTTACTGCTTGTAATGTCCACTCCAAGGGAAATAATTTACTTATTATCTTGCTAAATATGCTTTGTTCTTTTCACCAAGGGGAATGATTTAGTCATCTCACTAAATATGCTTTGTTCTTTTCATCAAATCATAGAATTTGAACATGGGAAAGAATATCAGTGTCCATTTAGCCCCATCGATAACAAAAATGAATCTCTACCATAACACAGTCAACAAGTAGTTTATCCAGCCTCTACCTGAATACCTCCAAGGAAAAACTCAGTCATCGAGTATGTCACAGTGAAGCAGATCACTCCACTTTTCTTGACATAAGTAAGCCTAAATGGATCTCTTTTCAGCTTTCACAATTCTTCCTAGTTCTGTCCTTTGGAGTCAAACAGAATGCTCACTCTGTCTTCCACAAGACAGCCCTTGAATGATTGAATCATCTTTTGAGTGTTCTCCTTTCCACGATGAACACCCCCAGTTCCTTCAAATGATATTCACAAGACAGACTCAAGACTCTTCATCTCGGCTGCACTCTTCTATATACCTTCTAAATTATCTGTGCTCTTTCTAAATTGTGGCACTGAAAACTAAACACAGTACTCCAGATGTGGTCTGACCAGGGTAGAATACAGGCAGACTATCGTTTTATTCCTGGAAGCTCTTTCTGTCTTGTAGCAGACCAAGATCTCAATGTTTTTTTAGCTGCCATTATCATACTGCTGACTTAAATTGAGCTTTCAGTCCACTAAAATCCCTAGACCTCTTTCTAGACAAACTGCTATCTATGTCGTCCCCCCCCCATGCTGTACTTGTAAAACTGATTTTTTTAACCCCAATGGGAATTGTTTACATTAATTCTCGATGACTATTTTTTTGAGCCCATTGTTGTAGCTTGTCACTATCCTACATGTGGTCATCGAGTGTGTCAGCTAGCCCTTTCAACTTTGTTATCATTTGCAAATTTGATGATTGAAACATCTATACCATTAACTACGTCATTGATAAAAATATTAAGCAGCACAGGGCATTTCACTGCAGACCCTGTGCCAACCTAATATTGTTCTGTTAATAACCACTCACTGTTTCCCACCTGGATGCAGTTCTCTGGACTTTTCATGCTTCTCCAAAACTCATCACCCTGCAAGATCACATCAACCCTGAAATTCACACTTTCATAGTATCCTGTCCCTTTCAACTTCCCCCACCTCAAGGTGGAGGATGGAAAGTAAAGACCTCTTCCCAGATCTTCCATTTAAGGAGGGTGCCCAGGGCAGCTTCATTTTCTACCTTGCTACTCTCCTTGGGACTTCATCATGGACCTGCCATGGGTAACCTTTTCCCCAACCCTCTTCTTTTCAGCTTCTTTTTATGTACTGTCTTTCTTCATTAGATTGTGAGCTCCACGAGGGGAGGACTGTCTTTTGCCTTTCTTTGTATTGCCAGTACTTACCATGGTGCCCAGCACATAGCAGGTGCTTAATAAATGTGTGCTATTATTAGTGGTTTCAGTTGTGTCAGACTCTTTGTGACTCCATTTGAAGTTTTCGTGGCAAAGATACTGGAGTAGTTTGCCATTTCCTTCTCCATCTCATTTTACAGATGAGGAAATTGAGGCAAAAGAGGGCTAAGTAACTTGCCCAGGGTCACCTTCACAGCTAGTAAGTGTCTCAGGCTAGATCTGAACTCAGGAAGATGAGTCTTCCTGACTCCTGGCTCAGTACTTTATGCACTGAGCCACCTAGCTGTCCCTAATAAATGTTTATTGACTGAATGATTGATTTCAGTCCAGGCATCCTGAGTCCAGGAATCTGTCTATGATTCTACTGTCTAGTCCACATGTCACCATCTTCTTTACGACAGTAGTATGAGATATTTATCAAATGCTAAAATCTAGGTAAATTCTATGTATGGTATTCCCCTTAATCCCATAAAAAAGTAAATATATATAAAGTTAGTATGGAATGAACTGCTCTTGATAAAACCATGTTGGCTTTCTGAAATCATCATTTCCTCCTCTAGATTTTCATTATCCAACTATTTATTCCTCTTTTAGAACATCTCTCCAAGAATCAAATCTAAGTTCATTGGCCTAGAGTTTGTAGACCCTATTCTCTTTCCTTTTTTAGAAACCAAGTCAATGTTTTCCACTCTCCAATCATATGGTACCTTTTTCATTTTCCCAAAATCTTTAAAATATCACTCAACTTAATACATTTGGCAATTTTTTTCAAAATCCAAAGGTGTCCATCTAGCTCAGGTGACCCAAAATCATCAAGAGCCACAATTTGTTCTCTTACTAATTCTTTTTTTATCTCGGGTATCAACTCACTGTTAAAGAGACAGCATTGCGTGGGAATGGAGAGCTGGACCTGAAGGCAGCAAGAGCTGAATTCAAGTCCCTCCTTTGATACAGACTTGCTGTGTGACTCTGAATAAGTCATCTAACCTCTCCAGGGACCAAAGGAAACCACCTAAATTTGTAACTTTAGAAAACATTCTAAAGTTACAAGAGAAAGGTAACAGTAGAAGGACTTTCCTCATCCAGTGGTCCTCTAGACAAATGAAATCACGAGTCCAATCCCCATCCTCTATGATACTTTGAGCTGGTCTCTGGAACTTTTCCCCCCTCCTTCTAAGCCAGTTTCGGCCCACACAAGATTACTGGATAACTCATGGATGCTTTTAGTGCTGTATACTTAAATGGAATCAATTAACAACAACATAGCACAGAATATTTAAAATCTTCCATATGTTAAAATATTTTTGCTATTGGAATGTAAAGCAGACATAATTTTAATCACTAAAGAGCATGATTACAAAATGTAGTTTAAATAATTGATAAAATTTTGAGAAAGTTTTTCCACTGTAATATCTCTGATTAATCATAGAATTTAAAAAATTAAAACTGATAAACAAAACTATTAGTCTCACTTTATGCATCAAAGGAAGCTTATTGAGATTTATGAATTTATTGCATTGACATCTTTGTCTTAAAGTCATGAATTCTTCATAGTGGAAGTAAGGGAAAGGAAGGAGAGGGAGGGACAGATGAAAGAATAAAATACCTAGCATTTTCTATTTGCAATGGCTCTTTCAATAGAGACACAACTACTCACCCATTTTCTTTTATAAGGCAATGACACAATAGTTACAAGGGAGAGGACAATCTCTAGAGTGCTGGCCCTGGAGTCAGGAGGACCTAAGTTCAAATCTGGCCTCAGACACTTATTGGCTGTGCGATCCTGCACAAGTCACTTAACCCTCTTTGCCTCAGTTTCTCATCTGTAAAAGAGCTGAAGAAGGAATCCTTACCAAGAAAACCCCAAATGCAGTCACAAACAGTGACTGAAAAAAAAATGACTGAACAACAGCAAGAAGAAGAGGGTTCTTAAAAGAACACCAGCACCATTTCCTATTATATTCACGCCTGAAGTTCCACAGAACCTCTCCAGGGATTTTAGGGACTATAATCACCCCCTATCCCCAACACACCCAAACAGAATAAAGCAACATTCAAATATGTAGAGAAGGTAGCCCACACACGGCAAACTTCTTTGACTGCAGGTCCAGGATATGTAGTACAAATATTTTAGAATAATAACTGGTTAAAAGACTTATTTATAAAACACATACAATGGTTTCTCATCAACAATAAAGATAATAAACTCTGAGATTTTAAACTGCAAATCAGTAGTGAACACTGTAACTCTCAGGGGGCACTTTTCATGTAATTGAAGGGGAAATCCTTTAAAAAAAATAAAACTCTACCAGTTAATTTTATATTCAGGCCAAGGAAATTTGTTTGCAAATATGAACACATTAATCAAACAATGTGGCGAAGATTCTGTTTGATATCTTTAGTCCCTTTCAACAGAGACTATTTAAACACATTACCACAATCGGTTCTCTTCATTTTATAAAGGGAAAAATAGCTCTGTCCATTAGTGAAACAGTTTCAATAATCAAATGTCCTAATTTTCTGTAAAAACTATTCTTCTATAATCCCTCCAGCACCCAAAGAATTTGCCTCATTGACAAATATTTGTATTTGGAAGGGGGTGGGGGAAAGAGATGAAGAGAGAGAGAAAGAAAGAGAGAGAGAGAGAGAGAGAGAGAGGAAACTGAAAAAGCTCTATTCCAATTTGGTCATCTTTGGGGACTTCTATTATTAGATAAGGTGTGTTACCGTCTGGCTTTCTTAATCTGTTTTTCTCTCATTTTGCAAGAATGGGAAAATAATTAGCTGACAAATTACAGGAAATTACATTTCTAGATATTGTACCACATTTTCTAATAAATATATAACAGATTGAATTCATTTCCTTTTAGACTTTCTGAGAAAATGTTGGTCGAGACTGCAAGTGAAATTTCTACGACCTCCTTAAATGAACTAAGAAAAATGGGGAAAGTGACGTTATTCAACAAGACCATGAAACTGAATGCCAGATACATAATTATAGTGTTTAAAGAATTACAAATCTACTCTCTATATAGAATAATACTAAAAATCGGTTGCAATTGAGAACAAAAATCCTAACATACTAGAATAGCAATCATTCTCTGGGATCTAGCAAAAATATATCTTGTTCTGAGTTTCTGTTTTCCTTGGCTTTTCTAGACAATAAAAACCAAAGACAAATATAATTTTTAAGGATTTAGGCTAGCCATTGCTACTTCAATACTAATAGTAGTTCTTAAGTTTCTCACAGTGAACTTTTTTTAATCATCAAACCATATTAAATATTTAAAAGATTCACTTTAATGTACACAGAGAAATTCTATTAGATAATCATACCATAATTTAAAGTGGTGCATGGAAAAAAACACTGAGTTAATATTTTTTAAAAGTAGCATTTAATATATTTTGTTCCAAACTTGGTCTTTATTTCTAAAGACAAGTAGATTATTTTAAAAGTGATTTTCAGTTTGAGTTTATCCTGCAATAAGACCCAAACTTTTACAAACTGTGATCTGCTTGTTTGACTGGGGGATGGTGAATTCTTTGTCTGAAAAGAAGCAGGTACTAGCAGTTTCAATTTTTCTTTAAGTCTTGTTTTGGGAAACCAGGTGAGAAAACAATGACAGAAAGGGGGTTCATTTTGATCTTTTGAACAACCTGTCTTAGAAGGTTGGCAAAATAATAATAATAACAACAACAATAATAATAATATTAATAAACAACGAAAATCTTGCCCTTTTACCATTAGATGGCAGTAGTGTACCATTGTGGCAAAATATTGCCTGAGTTCATTCTGTTTTTGAAGGTTGGGTGGAAATTGGCCAACCAGAGGTTTAAGGCAATGAGAAGTGAAATGTGGGCAGTTTTAGGGTACTGTCACAAGAGGAGATCTATGAAATTCGAGATAGGGAAAAGTGGCTCCTGCTGGGGGAAAAAAAAACCCAACAAAAAACACAAAAGACTCCATAGGGAATAAGGAGGCTTGAAACAGTAAAAGTAATTGCAGACATTTATATACAGCTTTAAAGTTTGCTAGATGTTTGGACATATTACCTTCTTTGATTCTCACAACAACTCTGAGAGGTAAATTTTCACTATTATGCCAATTTTATAGACTGGAAATGCAGATTTTGAGAGGTTAATATCGTCTATCTGTGGTCACACAGCCTTAAGTAAGCATCTGACCCGGAATCTGAATCCTGACTCAAAGACTATCTCCTTTTCTGCTGTACTATACTATGAATCAGTTGGCTTTTATGAAGCAGAATCTAGGGAACAAGTAGGACTATAATAATAACTGAAGCCCATATTTACACAGCCACCCTATGAGATAGGCAATATGAGTATTATTGTCTCCATTTTATTTATGAGAAAATGGAGGTTGAGGGAGGTGAAATTAACTTGCCCATGTTTGATTCGATTCAATAAAACATTTATTAAATATATAGAAGGTACGTATGCCGGATACTGTGCTAAGTGCTGGGGATACAAAAAGAGGCAAAAGACTGTCCCTGCCTTCAAGAAGCTTACAATCTAATGGGGTGGGACAACAAGCAAACAAATATATACAAAGCAAACTGTATACAGGATAAACAGAAAATAATTTAAAGAGAGAAAACACAAATTTAAAGGGGTTGAAGAAGGTTTCCTGTAAAAGGTGGGATTTTATTTGGGATGGAAAGGAAGCCAGGGAGGTCAGGAATAAATGCTGGATCTTGAATTTGATCTTGGGCTAGAATGAAAATCTAGTACTCTCCCACTAATGCCATATTGCCTCTCACACACTTAATAATAACCCTGGAAATATAAAACCCTGAATTACTCACAAAACCCTTTATATACCAAACAACTAGCTTCTGGGCACTACACAATGTCTGTTCACACATTTGCTGGCCTAAGACAAGCTAACATAGGAGGTCTATTTGGTTATATTGTAAAATTATTTGGGTGAAATTTATATCACCCAAATAATTTTACAATATAACCAAATAGACATTTATTTATTTATTTAAAGTGACTGAGTGGTATAAGTGGATATAGAACTGCACTTGGAGTCCAAAGACATGAGTTCAAATCCTGCCTTAAACACTAGCTGTGTGGCCCTGAGCAAATCACTTAACTTGTGGAGACCTGGGTAAGTCTCTTTGCCTCAGGTTCCTAATATGTAAAATGAGAATGATAATAGCACCTACCTTGGGTTATTGTAAGGATCAGGTTAGACAATATTTGTAAAGTGTTTTACAAACTTTAAAGCACTATATAAATGCTAGGTATTATTATTTGATAGATACTGACATAGTGTAGTGTAAAAAACATGGTACTCTGGAAGTTGGGAACCCTGGGTTCTAATCTCAGCTCTGTTATTAACTATGCGATCTTAGGCAATCTTTCCTCTTCTCTGGACCTCAGTTTCCTAAACTGTAAAATTAGGGGGTTGGACAAAATTATTTCTATGGTCTTCTTTAGCTCTAAAATTGTAGGATTTAAAGTAATATGTGAGCTGAATTTCCTCCACAAATTTTCATTCTGTTTTTTTTCAGCATGGTATAGAGGTGACGATGGGCTCTCTGAGGCTGTGCCAATGGGAGTCCAAGTTCTAGAAGGTTCTAATACAGCTGGAACAATTCCAAGTACACAGTTCTGGTGGAAAGCTGCTTGCTTTCCAAAGACTGATCTTGCTAAGTAAGTACAGAGAGGTTTATCACCAGAAGGCTGGTCATTTGGTGATGAAATCTTTGGCCATAGCACCCCACGAAACAAAGGAAAGTACAAAATGTCCCTCAATATGGTGCAGCCTCCTGCTTCTGCAGGGGCAGTGACCAAGGGAAAGAAATGGAGCAAAGCATTCTAAGAATTATTTCGTTTTTAGACCATCTACAAACAGAAATCTAACTGTTGGTAGTTTAAATGTGAGAGTCTTGTTCAATGGCCAACAAGAGAACATATTACTGGAGGAAATGAAATTTATCAATCCTTCTGTTCCTGCGATAAATGAAATCAGAAGACAAAAGGAAGTTGCAATTAAATGAAAGGATGGCTCACAGATCGTCTTCAGGGAAGCACATGAAGATGTTCATGGAGTTGGTTTTATTATGCATCCTTAGGCAACAAAAAACAGCATTTCATGGGCTGCTTGACAATGTTGTACTGCAGCGCTCATGATGAGTAATTACGAAAAGACTACCATGGAGATAACTATAGTTTACATACCAACATCTGTTGCAGGGGAAAGTATAGAAATTCTATAAAGAATTCAGTAAAACCTCCAAAATTAAATCAACATGAACTTTAATTCTTGGTGAATTTAATGAAAAGGCTGAATAATATTAGAAAATATGGCTTGAGTAAGAAATGAAAGAAATTCATAAGACTGCAAACAATGTAAAAGCCTCATGCTTTTTTTCTTTCTGAGCATTAATATTCTCTTTGACCATGAGTCAGGAGGTGCTAGACATGGGGAGCACCAAATAACATTACAAGATTAAATTGATTATACATTAATAGACAAGAAGGAAGTGTCTCTACTGACACAAAAATCTTTCTAGATCAGCTGTCTATTTACAGTTTGGTCTCTATGCAGTGTTCCTAAATGGTCAGGTTCTCGAAGATTGTACCTGGTGATGTTCTAGAGCATCTTCCCAAACCATTTGCTCAAATGTTGCCATGTACTCCTCTTTCATGCAAGCTGACGCCAAGGGTTGGCTGGCATCTGTGACAGCAACCACAAGGGCAGGAGGAAACCAGTAACCACTCAATATCAAGAAGTATAGAACAGATCATATTGGATGGATCTTACAATGAGGATTTAGGGAAGAAGAGACAAGTTACATAGGATGACAGAGTATGAATAATGATAATGATGCTGATGCTGTATAAGCTTTAAAATTTTAAAAGTGCTTTATATGCATTCTTTTAATTAAACTTCACAATGGCCCTTTGAGTTAAGTACAACAGGTTTTATTATTCTTATTTTACAGATGAGAAAACTCAGGCTCATAGGAGCTAAGTGACTTGCCCATGGTCACCCAACTAGTGTCAAAAACAGGATCTGAATGGAGATCTTACTGGATCTGATTCAGGCACTTCATCTGCTGCGCTAGCGAAAGATGTATTCCCAATGATGAAATCACTGATCCATTTGAGGACTGAAATATAAATTGAATTTACAAAAAAAAAAAAAGAAGTTTATAAGTAAAGATGTATTAATTTGAGCTATGAGAGCTTTTTACTTAAAGGAATCCTGTGGTGACATCTTTGGTAAAACAAATAATTACTGCTCATGTCATCTGTTTGGTAAATCTGTATTTTCATGTATTTGTACAGCTGTATTTTGGACCACTAAATGCAAAAACAAGGATGACGTTTTTCTTTCCACAACATATGTCAGCACCAGTATTTCTTTAGTGCTGCTAAAATTAATCTTCCTTGATGTGGCTTTCATCCCACTTCTTCCTAGATAAGTACTTACAATGGCTCCCTACTGCCCATAAACTCAAATCTATTATCTTCATCAAGATATTCCAAGTTCTGGGAGAACTCTATGGGAGTGGGAAAAGAGCAAAATGATTCTAGAATCAAAAGGACCTGGTTTCAAATTTCATCTCTGGGGGGATTGGATGCTTACTACCTGTGTGACCTTGGGCAAGTCATTCAATCTCCTGATCCTTAGTGTCCTCATCTGTAAAATGAGAGTTGGACTAACTGACCCTTCGGTCCTTCACAGCCCCAGAACTATAATTCTATGAACTTATTCCAGCTAAACTCTCCAGCCTTACCTCTATTATCTTTGCTCATGCGCTTCCTTCTGCCTACCCATGATTCTCTTTCCTGACCTTTCCTATGCACTAACTTGAAATTTACATCTGTCTCAATGTCCAGCTTTTACTAATCCTTCCTAGGTTAACTTTACATCACCATTCTTCCTTATCTTTTCCATTATGATGATCTGTCTAATACTCATGTCAAAAGCCCAGAGTACACCAGCCTGCATTTGCCTAAGAAATGGTATTTTTAATTTGTCCTCTGAATCTATGTGTTTTTTTTTCACTAGACTATGATATCATCTGGGACAGGGACTATAAAAATTCACTGAATGAATGCTTTACATACTTTGAGTCAAAGGAAACAATTTACCTTAATTTTCTGGAATGATTTGCCAAACTAGTTAGGAGCACATCATCCATAAATTACATAGTCAAACTTTTTTTTTTATTGGTAAGCTTCTTATTTAAAAGGTGCCTGTTTAAAAGGGTCACTATTGGCCAGGCACTGATATATGTTTTCAGCAGAAAGCCATTTCTAGAGAAACACTGTACATTTTATTTTGGGATGTGAATGGAGTGTACCCCCCAAAGTTTCTGATCAAAAATTATTTTTATGGATAAAGAAAAAAGATCAGATAAAAGCATCTATCATCTTATTAATCTAAAAACAATACTCAAATATCAACTACACAAAACCCCCAAGTAGGCAAGTCAGAAAGATTAAGAATCACTATAGCTAAAAATATTCTGAAAATGATATATTGAAGCTTATTGAAGAAGAGAACCAGTATTGCTGACAGCCAATTCATTTTCCTTTCGGTTTGTAATCATTCTCTGTCTTTTGCTGGTGGGTGTGTTGGGAAAAGGATGTGCACAGCTGGAAGAAATCAGGTCCTGTTTAAAATCAGTCTGTTGTGTAAAAATTCAATGAAAAGGTGACATAGGAGGGCCTTAGTTAAAGTCTAACATACTCTTTGCTATCTCCTTGCCTCAATACCATACTTGTTGCTTACATAAAAAGAACAGAAATGATTTGATCATTTTGGAATTCAGCTGCATAGGCTAGACAATAGCAGGGAGGTCAGAGGGAATAGAACTGAAACACAGAGGAATAAGATGAAGGAGAGGAATAACAAAAGGCATGAACAGAAATGCCTGGGCACCTGGGGGAGATCATATGCGCGTGGCCCATTAGAAACACACCACGCTTAGTGAGACAAGACTTGGAATAGGCCACTCTACAGAAGACAAAAAGGAATGGAGCAACCATGGAAAAATGCCTATGCTATAAAATTTTAGAGACATTGTCTTTAAAGTAAGATGGGAGACAAGCTGTATTTGGGTTCCTTTGGAAGTATTCCTGAAAACTGTGTATTGTTCTTCCCTAATCCAAGGTAGAGAAAGACTACCTGGCTCTCCTTAAGGGAAGAGAGATAGGAGGATAAAGTGACATAGAATTTATTTTCTCTAACCTTTCAACACAGAATAACCATAGGGGAAGCAGGTCTGTCATGAAATAAGGTAGCACTATATAACCCTACTCAATTTTCCACTGCGCAGGCCAGCTCTTTGCTTAGTAGTGCCCCAATCCAGTTTAAATCTGCTATTAGTTTTCCTTGTTTACCAGAGTGTTGATATCTTACGTCACCTGAAGGAAAAAGACCCCACACAGGGTTTTGTGTTTTGGTCTTCCATCCACCCAGTTCCCTCAGTCACAGAGCTGCCCACATTCTGCTGTGTGTCTTTGGTGAGTCACAGTTTTTGTAGGCTTTTGTTTTCTTGTCGTTAGAAGAAGGCTGTTGGACAAGGATGCTGTTCAAGTCCCCTTTTAGGTCTAATATCCTCTAGGTTGGTAAAATATGCCCAATACTACACAAAAATGAACAAAGAAAAGAAGGGGGAACTATGGGGAGCTGTAATAAATAAAAGATCAATCAACAAGTTACAAACTATTCTGAGCTTAATAAATAAAAACTCAACATGCAGCTTCTTATCATTTTGATTATGCTTATTAAACAGTTCTGTAAATATTTTAGAAAACATCAAAGTGATTAAATAGGTATTTTCCGTGTGGCTACCTCTTTCATGGACTGCAAAGTGGTGGCTGGGTGTTTTTTCTCAATTATTATCCATGGGTTGGACTCTTTCCCTTCTTTTATTTTAGATACACTAGGTAATTGTATGCCTATGTAAAATTCTATGTCAGCAATTATATGGTATATATGACATCACATATAATGTAATTTTAACTAGCTGATATATAATACTGACACGTCGTACATTTTATTTTTTATTTATTTATTTATTTTTTTAGTGAGGCAATTGGTCTTGCCCAGAGTCACACAGCTAGGAAGTATTATGTGTCTGAGGCTGCATTTGAACTCAGGTCCTCCTGACTCCAGGGCCAGTGCTCTATCCACTCACTGCGCCACCTAGCTGCCCCTCATACATGTTATTTATGTCAGCAAGCTAAAAACAATTAGAACATAACATCAGACACAGAAAAAACCTTAGAGATCATCCAGTTTAATCATTTTATAGATGAGGAAATTGAGGCCCCAAGAAACAAAATAAGTTTCCTAAGGTCATGCAATGACAGAGTCATCACTATTTTTAGGTTTCACAGGGAGAATTAGGAAAGAGAAAAATCCCCCCTCATTGGTAATCCAAACCCAGTACATATTATAGGAAAAGAAGTCAAAGTCATAGGATGATAGGACTTAGACCTTAGACATCATCTAATTCAATTACCTCATTTTGTAGATTAGGAAACTGAGGCTTGGAGAGGGGCAGCAACCAAAGTCACAAAGGGAGTAATTAATGACATACCAAAAAAGTCGAGAAAAGCACTTATAGTGTTATGGCTTGCAGACATCAGACAGAAGACTATATAAGATGATACACAGATCACAAAGTGGAAGGCACTTCAGAGACTATCCAGTCTAGAGGTTCCCAAACTTATTTGGCCTACTGCCCCCTTTAAAAAAAAATCAGTCAGTGTGACCCTGGAAATCTATTTTCTTTAACCCTTTAATGTTTTTTTTTTGTTTTTGAAATTTGCGTCATTTCAAGAAAATATAAATTTAAAAAAAATGATGCACCTTAAATTTAATTCATTATAAATTTGTGGCTTTTTTTCCTGCATTGAAATTTTGGTGATGCAATATCGTGTCACATAACTGTATCATATAATATTGTAAACAAGTCATTACACACACATATTCCTGCGATGCATGCTGGACTTCTCGACAATGTGCAACATGCTGGCCTGCCAACATTTGCTTGTTAAGACCTGTTGATAGACTTGACCACTGATGTGTTATAACTTGCATTTTGTGTATATATTTGGAAAACAATGTAATCATTATGACTTTAATACTGTTAAATAACAGATGAAACATGCACAAATAGCTTTTCAAAATTTTTTTTTCTCTTCTCTTTTTTCCTTATACTTCCACAGCACCCTTATTTTTATTCAACATCCCCCAATTGCACCCAAGGCTACTACTACCCCACCCCGGATCATTCCAGTGCCCTCAGGGGGCGGTATCACCCACTTTGGGAACCTGTAGTCCAATGTCTTCATTTTACAGATGAGGAAACTGAGGCCTGGGAGGTTAAGTGATTTTGTTTTAGGACTTAGGTCATATTGTGGTTGTGGTTTGTCCTTTGTTCATGAAGAGGACCATGACATCAGGGAGATGATGGCATGATTTGCATGTGAATTTGATTTGAGTGAGGGAGGGCTGTGCAAAGTCACCAGCCTCACTTTCTCCTCCAGGGCCATCTGGGTCCAGTGTCCAGATATGGATCAGGACAACTGGAGATGACCCAGGATGCAACTTAGGTCACATAGCTATTAAGTAACAGAGGTGGGAGTTTAATCCATTTGATTATAAGCTCTCAGAGGGCAGGGGCTGTCTTTTACCTCTTTTTGTATCCCTAGCACTTAGCACAATGATTGGCACATTAAGGTGGTTAATAAATATTTACTGAATGAATGAATTTACTGAATGAAAGAGCCCTGAGCCAGGGCTCTTTTTCTTGTGCCACAATGCTAGGATGAACTTTCTGATGGACACCATTAAGAATTCCTACACTATGGGTGGGAATGGAGGCAGATAGTAAACCTTTGAAGAAGAAATTCATCTTCCAAATGTAATTATGAGATACATTACTTTTTTAAAAAAGTTATTTCATTGTATTGATAACTTGTTTGTTTTTACGTCAATACATTCTTATCTGAATATGTCAAGCAAATCTTCCTTTGCAAGAAAGATTTAAGAAAAAAGCTCATTAAAACCAAATGACACATCAAATGCAGCTCACCACTTCTGCAATATTCCCTACCTAGAGTCTCCCACCTCTCCAGTGAAAGGAAAGAGTTTAATTTCCTGAGACACATTATTGATAAGATGATGGTGCTTCCTCTGGTACCATGTCAAAGCAGCCCATTTCAAATGTAATCAAACTATAACATCAGCTACAAACCTACATATTGTAACATATTATAAATGAATGCTGAAATGTAGAATGTAATGAGCATAAATAAAAAAGATATCTGTTGCCATGGAGTCCAGAAAAAGGATAGTTGGACACTTGGAAAAAAATAGTTGGGGAGTTTTTAGGACTATCCAGTGCAAAGGGTGCTCAGAACAAACATACCAATATTTAAACTTACTTGGCAGATATCCTTACAGAGACGAAGGCTTATTTACCAGGCTCCCAGAGCTAACTGAAAATATTCCTTTAAAAACCATGCAATTTTGAAAGACTTAAGAACTCTTTAAACACAGTGATCAGTTAATGACTTCAGAGTGATGAAGAATGCTACCAAACTCCTGACTCGGGGTAACAGATTCAACATGCAGAATGAGACATAAACTTCTGGACATAGCCAAGATGGGAATATGTCTTACCCCTCTCTGTATATTTCTTACATTTTTTTAATAGTTGAGAGGGGGTGCAGGTGGGAGAGGGAGAAAATAAACATTATGAACAACTGAATAAAGATTAATTTTAAAAAGTTTATTCTTAATCCTAAAAAAATATTCCTTAAGAGTTCCTTTGTGAGCATCTGATCAATATTAATTTAGTTTCCTAAGGAAAAGTCCCTAAAGGAAGAAAATATGGTGCCTACCACTGAGCCTACTTTCCTGGGGACTAATCTTTCCTAGATGAGATGACCATTAAGGTTCTGGACTTACCAGGCTGGGATAAGCCCATCAAGGAAGGACAAAACTAACAGGTTTGGACTAAATAGTTTGTCTTACTTCCTCTCATCATTCAAAGGATCAAAGGATCCAGAGCTGGGTGGGAACTTGGCCGTCACCTAGTCTAGCCCATTTATTACTACACAGTTCACAATACAAACAGAACCCGCAGTGTCTATTAAGGGAATCTTGCTTCCTCAGACATCAGTCAAAACTACTGAGACTTTGGATTTATTCAGATTGTGCAATAGCTTACTAGAATGATCTCACATTGATGGGCATAGTTTGTTCAGAATTTTATTAGGTTTTCAAGATAAAAGTGAAATTAAAACTAACCCCAAAATACTAGTACATCTTATGCTACACGATGGCAGAGACTACTAGTAATTGTGATATTTTATCCCTTGGAGCTGGAAGATGAAAACAACTAAAATAATCTATCCAGCTTAGAGACATAAAGCTGGATGACATCTTCTTGCTGCTGATAAATCTATTTTCTAATTGCATAGAAAGACATGTTTGTATTTGGTAATGGTTCCATTAAAAATATCAGAAGTATCATTGTTTTAATGCACATTAGAGGAACATGACTCCCCAAGTGAATCTGATACATTAATAACATCTCTTTAACTGCTGTCTAATGATTTTTGTAGACATGTAATGGAATATTTTGTGGCTATTTTCAGCCATCTGTGCTCCTTTCTTCCTTTCAATACAAGTGTGCCAAAGATGTAATGAAATTGTGCTTTCTGCCATTATGTGTTTGTTAATACCAATATACCAATTAAATGAATCACCAGTGTCACCCATGCTGAATCTTGAGCTATCACACTGATAAAAAGACAACTACTTTGGGTATTGCTAAAAGGAGTTGGAACCTTTTATCTACAAAATTCTCCTGAGCATCCCTGGAGGAACACTGAGGTTCTAACCCAAAGCAGTCACATATCCCGGTATGACAGAGAGATCTGTGGTTTTAACAGGGGGTTGAGGCAGTCATATAACTGGAACAAAAACAATGTATTATAAATTGCACACTGAATAATGAGTTATACATGACGTGCTAAGATCAAGGCCTTTTCTTTCATATTAACAAAAGTCTCCAGAGAAATGTATGCTAGAATATTTGAAATTCTGATGTTAAGTTCTATAAATGAAAACAACTCATAATGATTATAAGGGTTCTTTCTCAAGAAGTAATGAATAGCAAAATCTTCTATTCTCTAGAAGATCTATTTTTGAGGTTCATAATAGCTGTGTAATATATGGAGGGTTAGGTGGAATACAATTGTATTGGGACTTAAAAAATGTAGAGAAATGTAGAGACAGTGGTGTAGCTAGCTAGAGCCATCTCATGATCAAACATCCATATTACCAGCACTGAAGATGAGCTGTTAGTTGCATGCTTTCAGAAGCTGGCATGGAATAAGTGGGAAGGTCTGCTGTTTCAAAGAGGGGACAAAACATTAGGTACACAAGAAAACCCTAGATGAATAAAATTGCTGCAATGGCTTTTTAAAAAGAATTTTAAAAAAAATTATGCTTAATAGCTACTCGCTCAGTGGTCCCTGCTTCCCATAGTGATAGCCAAGTTGGATTCTGCTAAAGTAATCATTTTGACCTTTTGCAGTGGGAGATGTGTGAATGAATATGGAAAGAAACGAATAAAGCTTTCTTGGATAATTTTGGACATCATGAGTTCTTTGTAATACATTCTGCATGGTGCCTTACACATAGTAGGTACTTAATACACATTTCTTGAATTGATTTGTTGACACGTTCTGTGTTTTTTTTTTTTAAATGCAAGGAGTTTTAAAATGCAGTTTTATTGACAGCAGTGAAAGTTGCATGAAATATCTGGGAAACATTAAAATTTCACCTCTACCAAGAAAAAAACCAAGTAATTTCCCCTACCTAGAGCCACAGTTGGTTTTACCTTTACGATCAATTATTGTGGCTTATAATAAGAAATCTCTATCCTCCCCCATTCCCAGCTTCACCTGGAGGTGATAATGAACAAATACCAAAGGAGCTGTGAAGTGCAGGAGTTTTCACTAAGAGTAAGTTTTCCAAAATTAAAATAAAGCCATTCCTGAAGCACATACATGCCTGCTCCCTGGTTTTTGTTTGTTTGTTTTTCACCAGGATATTTCTACTCAATGGATACAAGTGTTAATTATAAGGTTAGCTAATGATTTGTCAAGGGATGAAGATGGAAAAAATGTTTAGTCTAACCTCACATTTCCCTATCCTTTCTTAGAAATGCCACTACTGTGCCCTTTGTCCTTGTAAATCACTAGGAGAGAGGCCAGTGATAAGTTACATCACAGAAAAAAATGTCATGTTTCATGCACGGATTAAGTTAAAACTCTGCTAATGTTGACAGGAGTTGGTGAATTTGTAAGCACTGGCCACAATAATCTGGTTAATATTTAATCATTCAATGCACAAACAAAAAAGGACCTGTCCATTAATTGGAAATGGGTAAGAGTTATTCATACAATTGAAACAGATAAAAATACTGGTCTCTAATACACTAAATTAGTGATAACAAACTAAACTACTTTTACATTTTTTGCATCATCTTCTACGATGGTATAATTAGAGAAGCAGGATTAAATATTGAAATGTAAATACAGGTATTTAACATAGTTTAAGGGAAGACAACAAAGCTCTTTCAGGGCAAGATAATAATGCCAATCCTTAATAGAAGATACACAACATGACCCAGGTAGGCTGATGATTACAGGAGCAGATTTATGGCTTTTCAGAAAAGGATCAAACAAAAATCACCATCAACAACAAACAGGAAGAGACAGGGATATAGACAAAATCTAGGATGTGTTCATTTAGAGTGGAGGAATGAGAGGAACAGCCTGTGAGAAGTGGGACATTGAAAAAAGGATCCATAGGGCCAAGGCCCACAGGATCACAAGGAAAAATAGCAAAAGAAGTGATTGAGCAAACAGCATTTCTGACTAGAAAGCAAGGTGGGGGACCAGAGTCTCCAAAGAAAAGGACCATATTTCTTCAGAGAATAATTTCTACAGAGATTCAGCCTTGGCCTGGTAGGTGGAAGCCACAAAGTATGAATTAGGAGGACCACGAATAAACATATCTGCATATTCTGGGGTGGAGATGGAGGACAGAACATTGTCCTATGTCGGGGGCAGACATTCCAGGTGATTGGTGTAAAAGCCACAGCTGGAGGGAGTGGTGAGGGAGGGGAGGGTAAGATGGGACAGGGAGGAGCTCACAGTAGGGGGTCCGCCACCCAGGAGTGCCTATTTTAACTTATTCTTTTTAAATAGATTCCCAGTTATATTTTTTCATCCTGCTGAATACCACCCTCTAAATTTAGTGCCAGAGGACAAAGCTTATTTCACCCTGCCTTTGTTATCATTTTGTGGACTAGTTAGTATTCACAGTATTCCAAAGCCTTAGGCCTGGGAAAAGCAACCTCTAGCTTGAAAAGGAAAAAATGTCAGCAGAGACCATCTAGGCAAGATTAATACTCTATGACAAGTTAATTAAGAGGAGCCTGTACTCCTGATTCATCACAACTGTACATATAGTAATTTACTAGAGTGTGATGAAATTCTGTGATCCAAAGTTAAGTCATGTAATTGAGTACGCTATCTTGTGTGGGAATACAGGAAACAGGGTTGCATCTCTTTCGATGCCCTTATTTTTCTTTCAATTTTTGATGCTTAGAACTTATCACTAAGGACAACATTCACCCTACTCTGACTATAAATGTTTCACCCTATATGGTCTAGGACACAGCACGGCTCTGTAGTCCTCCAGATGCCAGTATAATGGAGGAGGGTGGTGGGCCTGGAAAAGCCACATATAACTGTTTCCTGAGACACACAACAAGTTAATGATTGAGCCAGCATTAGAACCCACGTCACCTGATTTCCACTCATTGCTTTTTCACGCTGTTGCCCTTGTCAGGTCCCTTGAATAGAGTACTAAGCATATAAGGAAACTTCAGTAACTATGAATCAATCTAAATTAAACTTCGTCCAGTACAGTAGTCATTATACTAATTGATTATGGACCAATAAGGCTGACATGTCACATACATACTTGCTTAGAGTTATGGCATGTATTTATCCACATACATAGGAAATGCCAAATCATTAAGTTGCATATTTTCTTAATATTAAACACACAAGTACAAGACAATGCTACACTGTTACGAGTTATTGGCTAATGTGGAAGTGTTTTGTATGATTTAACATATATGATTCATATCATATTGCTTGCCTTCTCAGTGGGGAGGGGAGGGAAGGATGGGAAGGAGAATTTGGAACTTAAAAAAAATGTTAAAAATAAATAAATAATAACATTTAAAAAAAGAGTTATTGCCTGAAAGTATGATGTATGATGTGAAATATGGACTTTACTTGGGATCCTGCTGATTACTTTGGGGAAAAAGTTAGAGTTGATACCAGGGGACGGTGATGTGAAAATCTGAGCAAGGGATGGGCTAAAAGAAAACAAGCTGCTGATTCTAATTTTCTCAAATATGTTCTTATCTTCACAATTTTTTCTGCTCCAATGTAAACTTGGTCTCTCTCACAGACTTTATGACTGAGTGCTTTAATCATGCAAAGTCATTAGTGATAGTTATTTTTTTAATCATCCTATGATTAAATCCTATTGTGTGTCTGGATAGAGTATGTGTAACAAATACTGTCTTTTCCCTCTCTTTGTATCCCCAGTGTGTAGCATACTACCTGACTCATAGTTGGTGCTTAATGTTTATGGAATGACTGACAAATATTTTCCAAAATAGAGAATAGATAAGAATGGAAGAATTTGTAATAGAACACAACACAGATTAAGAAAAAACTATAGTGTAGGGCTGATGCTTTTTGGCTCTCTGGAGGAGGAAAAGTCCATTTAATTTTCATATTACTGTTTTTTCACCCCTACATCCTTACACTCCATAGCCATAGCATGTATCATTGCTGCTGACATAGCAACCAGGCTAGAGATTTCTTCATTCCTCTTGGAAATGACACTAGGTAGTTTGCTGTAATGTCTCCTCTCCCCTTTTGAAATGATAGCTAACCTCTGTTCTTATAATATATTCCTACTCTTTACCCTGTGTACAACAATAACTTTTCAAACTGTTTCCCCATCTAATACAGGGAGATCACATGCTGGACAAGAAACAAGAACATTCAGATGAAATGGGTTCAAAAGCATGGTCTACGGTGTAATACTTTTTCTCTTTGAAGCTGGTTTTTTTTTTTCGCTCCAAAGAACAAGAACATCAAAACAATTTAACAATTTATTAATCGTTTCTAGTCTTAGAAAGATGTCTGTCCTCTGGTCTGTGTCAGAGTCAGTTTGTAAGGGGCCAAGACTGACCTCTTGTTTTTGAAAATCTGGACAATGTGGGCAAGATTCCCTACTTTCACAATGCCTCGATTCGTCAGTGAAATAATACTATTTAACAGAAGTCTATCCAGACAGACATGTGAGATTATGTCTTAGATCTCCAAAAATATTTTCTGCTGATTTTGTGAAAAATTTACTATAACAGCACAGAGAGCACTGATTCTGGGAGGATGTATTATTTTTTAAATTCCTGAAATAACATGCTTTTGTAGAAACATTTTTGAAAAAATGCTTTCTTCTCTGTAAAAAAATACTGTAACTGGTTCCTTGTTGTTGGAAATATCAAGAGACCACGCGGGGAAGTATACACACTTATCATAACACAGTCATTAATTCAAAAAATACCAAAATAAAATGTTTCTACTCTATGTGTATATGTGAGTGGGTATGTTTGATGGTTGTTCAAGTGTGCAAGGATTATAAGGTGCTGTGGTTGAAATGAGGACAATTAAGACACAATCCCTGTTCAGGAAATTGTAGCGTAAAGCAATGATCACAAAATCTGGAGCCAGAAGACCTAGATCTGAGTCTCAGCTCTGCCACTTGTTAGTTATGTTCCCATAAACAAGTCACTTAGTTTTTTCCTTCCATTATTTTCCTCATCTGTAAAATGAGGATGACAATACTTTACTAACTACCTGAAGAGGCTGTTGTTGTACCAGTCAGTCAATAAACATTTATTAAGTGCCTACTAACTATGTGCCAGCCCACAGCTAAGTTCTGTGGATACAAAGAGAGGCACAAGACAGTTCCTGCCCTCAAGGAGCTCATAATCTAATGGGGGAAAAAACAAAAAAGATTAAAAAACAAAACAAAACAGGGGATGAAGACAGGGACAGTAGATAGGGTAGGGACAGGACATGATGAAGTCCTGCAGCCAGCTAGGAAATTACGAGGTGTTTTCCCCAGGTTCTCTCTTTAAATAAAGGCCCAGGGGAGAGCTCTCCTGCACCCCCTATGCTTAGAGGGAAAGAGGGGCCAAGGGGCAGGTGTGTGCACCAAGGAGGCTGAAGTGTCAGAGTTGATTTGATCTTGCAGGAAGATGAGTTTCTGGAGACAAGGGTGATAATCCAAGTGAATAGCCAGGTGGAAACTGCTGACTAATAATCAAAAGAGATTACGTATGTAGAATGATGTGAAAATATTAATGTACTATAATTGTATGCTGTTAAGACTACTGCTGTTGCTACTTACTAACAATAGTAATTACAGTTTAGTAGAAAAAATAAAACTGCAAAACTACTAATTTGTTAATCTGGTGCTAAAAGTCACAGATAAACCTGAACAGATAAATTCTCAACTTTGTATTTATGCATCAATAAAATCTTATGAAAGATTTTTTCCCCCATATCATGTCTACTCTATGCTGAGAACTTCAGAATTTTCCTAATACAGGGGAAAAAAAATCCAGTGTCCAAGAATAATGGTGTCCCTAAAGCATCATTTCTGTACCCATATTTTCAAATGCATCATAGTGACCTGACTAAACCATTCCTCACTCCAATTCTCACCCCCCAATAATCAAAGATCTTCCCGTAAGTAGCAGGCTCCTTCAAAACCTAACTCAGTGATGCATGAGGGCTTTGGTGCCAACCTGATAATCATTCAACTGAATGATGTTTATTTAATTTACTTCCAGGCAGACTCCATGTTGACTTCCTATGACTTGCTGTTTCAGCCCTCTTGCACTAGAGCCTAAAGAATGTTTTTATTTCAGTCTCTTCTCCAATCCTTTCCAACTTAGCTACCAAATGTTTTCTTATGGCACCACATTGCGTTAACCCCCAACTATGAATTGTTAATGAGCTACTGTCAATGCCTCCTTTAACATCTTAACATATATCCCCCTCCTGCCCTGCTGACAATGTGAGCATTTCAGCAACGAATTATTGGTCCAGGATAAGGACACAACCGACAAAATTTAATAAACACAACTGCTGTGGAAGTCAGACCATATGATAAGGTACCTACTGATGAGGTAATGAGACTCATTTTTAAAAAATCAGAATTTGTATGTCCAAATGAGCCAAATATAGTATCTATGCATATTCACAAATGTGTGAAGAATTCTTGCACGTAAGTCTGGGGGGAACCTTTTTCAAAGTCCGCAAGAGATGGAAAGTTGGTGAAACATGATAGAATTTTATAATCCTCACTTGGATATAGAACTTCTTTCCTATACTCAACAAACTTTATTCAAACTTCACACAGTCTGTCCCCACTTAAATTTCATTACTCATGCTCCTGAACACTGCATAATAAAGACTCAAGATTTCACATTTCTCTGCCTTATTCATTTACTAGTTTCTACCATGAACATGTCTAAAAAGATGAAATCCTGCTTTCGGACACAACTCTTTTCTGCCTTCATCAATTACTTAGACTCCTGGAGAAAGTGTTAATTAGAGTGAAAAAAATATCTTGTACTTGCGAATTCGGGTATCTGTTCATGAGGGTCATAACATAAGTAGAGAAAAAGGCCATCTGGATAGTAGGGTTATGAGTGAACATAGTGACTCTGTAATTGTAATCCAGGTAAATTTTACTACAACTAATGAAAGGGAAGGTTCAGAGAGGGAGACGGGAGGAGGAAGAAGAAAGAGATGATTTTTAAAAAGAATTGAAAAATGCTCTTGAACACTAGGATCTCCTTTCTTTTGAACTTTCCCTTTAGGGGCTTAGGTACCTTTGATCTAGAGGAAATGCCAGGAAGCAGCTGCTGGCCTGCTTCAGCAATGAGAGAGTAGAGAAAATAGTGTAGGACCTCCATGCAGAAAGACTTGGGTTCAAATCCTACTTTTCTAAGACTTGTTCTCTGTGTGACCATAGTTAAGTCACCTCTTTGAGCTAGTTACACCTGCAGGTACGAAAAGGAGGTAGTGGTACATAGAGTGCCTTGTGCAAAGGGTTGTTTGTGTCTCAAATGAGGCCCTATATACAAAGCACTAGGAAAACATTAAAGCATTAAGTCAGTAATTATCGGAGAACCAGCTCAGAACAGTAGATAATGGGCCTCAGAACCAGAAAGACCTGGATTTGAGTCTTGCCTCTGACAAAGACAGGCTGAGAGACTCTAAGCAAATCACTTAATCTCTCAATGCTCCAGATAACTCTTGAAGACTCTAAATTGCAGAGAAGGTGCTGATCCACATTGGTAGAGGGAGATTCCTCACCTGGGAGTTCCTATGCTAATGAAGTCCTCTAATCATAATTACTGTTATAGCTGACTGGATTAGCTGGAGGTTAGAGGGGGGAGACAGAGGTGATAACAGTAATGTCAAAGCAGAGATGAGAGTAGGATTGGGCAAGGTGAACATCCGACTAGAGCACAACACAATGAGGGGACCACTCCAATATAATTTCTTATAAACACATATGCCACCTACTAAAGTCCTCCCCTGGCTCCTCATCTTGACAAAGAGGTGCCCTTGATTTCCTGAGGGCTTTGTCAGCAAAACATAAGCTGAAGAGGAATCAGAAAAAGGACCAGAGAAAGACTGTACTTCTGTTGTCTAAGGGATAGTCTTGCTAAACTGGAGAGGATCATCACCAGGGTGGTCACAGGAGGATACATTTTTTGGGAACAGCAACTCCTAAAGACCATCTCTTAGGTTATGAAGGGCTGGCATTTATGCCATTGATGGGAATACATACACTTATAAAAACTATATGTTCTTAAAATATTAGATGCAATGCAGTTTTTAAATTTTAAATTTTTATTGTCATATTTTGCTTTAATATCATGATTAATTTTTTTTTGCTTCTCCTTTTATCCCCAGTGTTTTGCATAGCGAATGGTACCGAGCAGGTGCATAATAAATGCTTGTTGATTTGACTTGACTTGCCTTCATTACTTAAGGTGGTATAGTACATATAGCACTGGACTTGGAGTCAGAAAGACCTAAGTTTGAACCCTGCCTTGGATTCTGACTAGCTACATGACCCTAGTCAGGTCACTTATTTTCTTTGGCCTTAGTTTCCTCATTTGTAAAATGAGGGGAATGGACAGGATGAACTCGAAGTTCACTTCCAGCTTTAAGACCATGATTACATGATCTGGCTCTCTTCAGCATCCATCCACTCCCAAGGGCAATCCATCTCTTGGAACAAAGAATAAAAAAAAGGAGGGGGGAAAAAGCATTCCAGAAAAATTAACCAATATATCCACTGAATCTGATAGGATATGAAATATGCATACCTCGAGTCCCTCATTTCTGCACAAAGAGGAGGTAAGTCTCAGGATTATAGATTTAAAGCTAGAAGGTACCTGAAAGGCCACATCTAGTCAAATTGCCTCATTTTATGAATAAGGAAAGTTGGAGTTAGGATAGTTAAGTGACTTGCCTGAGGACCCACAGGGAGTAATTGTCAGAGATGGGGTCTAACTTCATAGCCAATGTTCTTTCCAGAGTATAGTGCCACCCAAAGGAACCTTTTCTCATCATTTTTCATGGGCCAACCTTGGTCATTATAATTACCAGCATTCAGCTGCACATATTTTCAATGACAGAAAACGCCAACATATTGAACATATGTATTTATTTTATGAAGTCAGTTTGCATGGGTTCAGGCCTCTAGTGGACAGTAGGCCACAGGAGGCAGGATGTTAGATACCAAAGGGTACAATTTTCAAAACTTGTCTAGAGCATGCCAATGCCATATCCTGGCTCTGGGGAAAAGGACCCAGAAGTTCTACCATTTCCCCACCACATTTTTATTTCTATAGCAGTCAAATGTAGTGCAGTGTGTTTGGAGGCAGAGTATCTGGGTTTGAATCCTGGCTCTGTCACTTACTACCTGTGTGATTTTAAGGGTAGGTCACTTAATCCCTTGGGTTTCTCAGTTTCTTCACATGAAAGATGAGTTTGTTGGACTAAATGACCTTTAAGTCCATGACTCTCTGAAATCACATTATCACATTTGGTGGCTGTGTTTTGGGAAGGAATGAGATGAGCTAGGTGGCAGCCAAGGATTGAATTCGCTTTAGCTTTCTGCCTTCCTTCCACTGCAGCCAGGGACAGGCAGCTGGATGGATCCTTCTTAAACTTAACACTCTTGTTTATCCAGGCAGGGACAAAATCTTTTCTGTTGAGGGCAGGCTTTGTTAGCAATGCACGTTTGATTTTTAAAAGCAGAAATGCCAGTAACAAAATATTTTGCTGCTGGCCAGGGAATAAAACAGAAAGGTGCAGAGATGGACTGAGAAATGATACAAAGAAAATATTTATTGATTTTCTTCCCAATGAGGCGGAGAAAAATATAAGAAGAAGGAAAATACATCAATAAATATTATACAGTAGCTCATACGCTTGTTCAATCAGGCTTTAATGTATTTTTTTCACATCACAACTTACAGTGCATTTTAATCTATTATTCCACTTAGTTATATGATGTGTGCCTTTAGAGAAAAGACTGATGCCATAACTTCTACAAAGAAATCAGTCTCCTTCCTTATTTACAGTTAAGAAAGAGCAGCACACTGCGGAGCACTGACAGTCAGGAGTCCTGGTTCTACCTTTATTTTTAACTAGAGGTGTGTGACTGTGAATCACAGAGTTAGCTGGACAGGGACAGGGACTGGACCTGGGATTTCAATGGGACAGGGAACTCTAGAGGGAAAAGTCCCTGCAATTGATGCAGGTCAGCTCCTTAGTAATTTATAATTGAGAACAGATGGGTCAATCACAGTGCCTACTAACACTGAAGAGCAGGCTGAACCAGATTAAAATGTAACTGGCAAGTATTTAATGAAATACATAAAAATATAATAAAACATAGACAACATCACATTTTAAAACTAAGTCAATACATGGGTTCTGCATGTATGGGTTAGTGATCCATATTTCTATTTGAGTTCAACACCACTGGCTTAAAAGGGTTGCCCAGCACATTGGGAAGTCGAGTGACCTGTCCAGGGTCACATAGCCACTAAGTGTCAGAGGCAGGACTTGAACCCAGATCTCCCTGGTTTTGTGAACAGTTCTCTATCCACTACATTACACTGCTTTACAACCAATGTAACCACTTCATTTTACAAATAAAGAAAGAAACTAAGGCCCACAGAAGTTAGGTGACTTGCCCAAGGACACACAGATTAAGCAGAAGAGCCCAAATTTCCTCATCTGTAAAATGAAGGACTAGAAGATTCTGAAAGCTCCTTTTGGTTCTAATAGCCTATGACTTCATCTCATATTTTATTAAAGAGACAGTCACTGTTCAGTTCTGGGCCCTCTTTTTGTTACATATTCTCTGAGATAATATCTGTAAAGTGCTTAGCATGGGGCAGAGCACACAGGAAACACTTAATAAATGTTTATTTCCTTTCCTCCCTTCTGTTTTGGTGACCTGTTAAGGACAGGTAACAACATAAGAGGCACTGGAATCTTCTAACAGGTTTACTCTCGATCTGCTCAGACAGGAAGACAGCTTCAGAGGGATTAAATAAGCTTACTTTACTCTAGTCTAATCTTCTCAAAAGGGCTGCTGATAATGGAAGCACCAACTCCTACAGCCTTTCCCTAATCACTCTCCTCGAAGGGGCAAGCGAGAATGGTAGGAGCTACAAGTCCTTACCGGAACCCCTAAGCCTCAATGGGGACCGGTTCAGGCAAACACAGATTCCTCCCAAGCCTTGATGGGGGCTGATCAAGGCAGGTCACATGCATTCCTCTATGCATTACCCAAATCCCAAAATGGGTTCCCCACTCACTGACCAGTGCCCAGTTGCTTTATAGGGCAACAGACAAAGAAAGCATATTGCCAACAATAGCCTCACCAGGTTAACTTTAGCAATATCGTCATAACCTAGCACAAGAGCATGTGTAGTAAATATTACATTACGTCACCCCCATATCTCACTGTGGCTGCGCAGGAGAAGTTGTTTTCATCCATAATTTGTTGGAAATATTATCTAGAACCCTGGAACTATTATCTAAAAAGGAATAACAAAAATTCTCCTTACACACATTAAAATCCACCTTAATTACATGACCTCATCAGCTCTAATGAGCTCAATGATCATCTCTGTGCAGATGACTCCCAGACCTGCAAAGCCAGTATTAGTTTCTTTCCTGAGCTCTAGCTCTGCATAATCAACCACCTAGTGGACATTTCCAACTGGATGTCTGGATGACATCTTAAGCTCGACATGTCTGATGAACTTACTATCTTTCCCTCCTTTGCACTTCCCTATTTCTGTCAAGGGAACCCCATTCCTTTCAGCCACTCAAGTTTGCAACTCTGGAATCATCCTCGATTCCCCAACATCTCTCATCTCCCACATATCCAAACAGTTGCCAAGCCCTGTCCATTCTTCCTCTACAACATCGTGAACATCTATCCCCTTTACTCCACTCACATAGCCACTTGCTTGGTTCGGGCCGTCGTTACCTGTCACCTGGACTACTGTAATAGCATTCTCATTGGTCTTCCTGCCTCCAGGCTCTCCCTTCTATGATCCACTCTCCACAAAGATGACAAAATGAGTTTCCTAAATCATAGGTCTGACCATGTCACCTCCTCCTCAAAGAACTCCTGTGGCTCCTGTTGACCAGAAGGATCAAAGACAGATGCCTCTGTTAAGCATTTAAACCCTTCATAATCTAGAATGCTTGTTAATAAAAATAATTTCTTAAAAAGACCTAATTAACTTGCTTTTGAACAGCCTCATCATAGAACTTCATTACTAACTGTCTTTGTCTTGAGTATCTTTGGAAGACTCAATCACCCAATACTTTGGTTTTTATTCTGGGCATAGAAAAGAGGATTAATAAACACTTTGTGAACTGAGTTGGCCAGGGCCACCTGATGCCACCAGCCTAGGTCAGGTCCTTATCACCTTTCATCTGCACTAGTAGAACAGCCTCCTAATTGGTCTCCCTTTCTCCAGGCTCTCCTCACTCTCGTCTATCTTCCATACCGCTGCCGAAGTATATACACACAGAGCATCTACTACATAACATATAAAATGTTTCATATAATGTTATATAAAATAGCCTGGTTATACACACACACATAAAACACATGTGTTATATAGAACACTTACATTTTGCAAATATCAGCCAGTTAGCATTTCTTAAGTACCCACTATGTGCCAGGCACATAGTGAGCAGACACAAAGAAAGACAAAGGACAGTTCCTTTTCTCCAAAGAGCTGACCATCTAATGGGGGAGAAAACAGAAGAACAAGTAGGTACAAACAAGGTATACACAGGAAAAAATTGGATGGAATCTCAGAGGGAAGGTATTAATTAAGGAGGACTGGGAAAAGCTTCTTGCAGAAGGCAGGAATTTAGCTGAGATCTGAAGGAAGCCAGGGAAGACAGGAAGGAAACGGAGATGAGGAGGAAGAGAGTTGGAGGGAGAGGGGGAAACAGCCAGCAAAAACATCTGGAGTCTGGAGAAGCAGTATCATATGTGAGGAACAGTATGGAGGCAGGTGTCAATGGATAAAAGTGTATATGAGCAGTAAAGTGTAAGAAGACTGAAAAGATAGGAAGGGGTCAGGTTATGAAGGACTCTGAAAGTCAAATGGAGGATTTTTTATATTTGATCCTGGAGAGACTAGGAAGATGCTGGAGTTTAATGAATAGGAAGGAAGATGATGTGGCCAGACCTACATTTAAGGAAGATCAAGCGGACAGTAGTATCAAGGACATCAAACACAAATATTTTACATATGTATAAATATAGCCACAGCATTTTCCTCACAACATTCCTGTGCACTAAATAGTGCAGATATCATAAGGCATATCATGGGCAGTTAGGAGGCACAGCAGGTAGAGTATTGGACATGGAGTCGGGAAGATCCGAGTTCAAATCCAGCCTCAGACACTAAGTAGTTGTGGACCCTGGGCAAGTCACTTAAGTTTGGTTTGCTTCAGTTTCTTCATTTATAAAATGGGGATAATAATAGCACCTAACTTCCAGGTCGTTATGAGGATCACATGAAATGATAATTGTAAAGTGCTTAGCAGACTGTCTAGCACACAGTAAATGCTATGTAAATGTTAGCTATTATCATAATCCTCATTTTAAGAAGAAACTGAAGCTCTGAAAGAAAAAAAAAATGAACTGCCCATGGTTGGTTCATTGTCAGTATCTGAGGCAAGACACAAACCCACGGCTCTTCACTTCATGAGGCTTTTTGGAGATAGCAATTGAATTAGACTTTGAAGGACAGTTAGGATACCCTTTAGAGGACAAAGATATTCTGGGCAAAAGTCACATAGGCAAAAAAACAAGCGCAAACGTGAATCTGCAATTAATCAATCAGAGCATATTTCCTGAGTACATAATAAGTATAGGGAGGGCACTATGGGGAAGACAAGAGATGAAGTATCTTTTGTTCTCATGGAGCTTGCAGACCAGATGAGACAAACCTGTATGAAAGGATAAATGAGAGATACCACAAAGAAGGGTACAATTAGTTGCTAAATGAATGGTACAGACAGTAGGGCTACTGATTGAGTTCAAAGCTGATGGTGATCACTGTGGTCTAGAGAGGTCGATAATAAATTGCATTAAAGGATGTTCAGCACCTAGCATATAGCACTACAGTTCAACTGGGGCTTAGCAAAGAAGCAAAGAATTTTTACAGCCAGAATAGATCACTCAATCAATCAACAAACATTTTAGGCACCTACTATGTGCTAAGTGCCTAGAATATGAATTTGAAATAAAAAGAGAAACAATCCATACTCTCAAATAGCTTCCATTCTAATTGGGGGTAGGTCAGTGGGCATATATAAACATATACAGAATAAACATAAAGAGAATAAATACAAAGTAGTTGAATACAAGGTGGTTTGGGAGGTAGGGCACACTAGTAGCTTCAGAAAATGTTTCATGTAGGAGGTGATGTTGAACTGAGTTTTGAAGGAAAATCAATTTCTTGGCAGTGTGGAGGGTAGACAAGAATAGTGAGACCAATTAAGAGGTCATTGCAATAATCCAGGTGAGAGGAAATAAGGGCCTAAGCTAGGGTGACAGCTGTATAAGTAGAGATAAGGGGGTCTGATAAGAGAGTTGTGAAGGTAGAAACAGCAAGATTTGGCAAATGATTAGATATACAGGGTAGGAGAGAGTGACAAGTTGAGGATGAAGATGTGGCTACAAACCTGGGAGACTGGAAAGATAAGTGGTGTTCTTAACAAAAATAAGGAAGTCTGAAAGAGAGGTAGGTGTAGGTGAAAGTCTAGTCAGTTCTGTTTTGGAAATGTTGTGTTAGAGATGTTTCTATGGCATCTAGGCTATTAATTGGTGATGCAGAACTGAATCAGAGGGGAGACTGAGGCCAGATATATACAGTTACGTGATGGTAAATGTGAATTTACAAGGTCACGAAGTAAGAGAGCATAGAGAAAAATGAAAAGAGGATCCAAGATAGAACTTTAAGACACGTCCCCAGATGGGTGATATGATAGGGTAATGAGCCAGCAAAATAGATTGAGGAGTAATTAGGCAGGAGAACAGTAGAGAAGCAGTAGACAGTAGGGTCAGAGAGGAGATAGCATCCAGGAGGAGAGGGTGGTCAACATTGTTAAATGCAGTTTATGGGTTGAAAAGAATAAGGACTAAGGAAAGACCAGGAGGGAGAATATTAAGGAGGGATATAGGAGATATATTTAGGCAATGTAAAAGCAAAATATATCAAAAAAACTTTATTAAAAAACAAACACAAAAGAGATCATTGGTAACTTTGCAGAGAACAGTTTCATTTGAGTGATGAGGTTGGAAGTCAGAATGGATCTTAGTGATCACAGAACTATAGATGAAGAGTTGAAAGGAACCACAGAGGCCCACTGAGTTCAATTCTTTCCTTGTAGAGATGAGGAAAGTGAAGCCCAGGGAGGTTAGGTGACTTGTCCATGTTGTATCATGTTGTTTTCTAGTACAACTCTCCTAATTAATAAGGTTTTTTGATTATGCTGATTGTTACTTCAAGCACTTAATATGGATTAGATCTTCCCTTTTAAGCTAATCAGGAGTTTATTGAAAATATTTCAACGCTTGAACAAAGTTTCATTAGCACTATTGATCCAGATACGCTGTGATTTTGACTAGTGTTTAAGAGACTACTATCCTGGACTCTTCAAAGTATGATCTCCAGGTGGTCTCTCATGCTGAGTTTAAATTTGCTGGGTGCCCTCTACAAACTGGCCGTCCCTAATGATGATTATGTAAGCACAAAAGGGTGTGGCACCAAAATCTTAAACTGAGTAGACGTTAGACCCCCAAGTATGCTTTACTGGGCTCTTTTTGCCCTTGCTCTGGGAACTATAATCAAATCAACATTATCAAGGCTTCTGTTGTCAATCAAATGCCCTATGGATCCATTCACCTGCTTAAATCCAAACACTTCTTTTTGGCTACCACTGTCCTGTATGTGTTGTCACCATCTGTTAAAATGTAAGCTCCCTGATGGCAGGCTCTATCTACTTTTGCACTTGTATCCCCAATGCTTATCAGTGTCTGGCACACTGTAAACACTTAATAAATGCTTTTTCATCTACTAATTAATTAATTAATTAATTATTTTTTCTTAAATGTTTATCAACTGATGGGGGAAGTAAGAGGTTTCTTTCTTCCTTCACTTTTTTCTTTTTTCCCTCCCTCCCTTCCTTCATGCTTGCCTTCCTATTATTTCTTTCAGCAACCTTTCGCTAGAATTATTCTCCTTACCAAGGCATTGGCCTAGCGACTAGACTGAAGACCCCACTCTGCTATTTATTTCTCTGATGACAGCATCCTATCATTTTATACCCAAGAATAAACGAACCTCACACATCTTGTATGACCTAAATATTCGAGGATGGTAAAACAAACAAAAAACAAACAAACCACTTTTCATGATCACATTTCTCAATGCTTCTTACTGTGATTATTTAGGAAAATTAATGTTGGAGTGGGAGAAGGAAAGGGGTGTCATTTTTAATATATGATCAGCTGGCTTTGCTAAATTATTTGTTGCAAGGCCAGCCAAGGAGGACTCTGTGTGTGTGTGTGTGTGTGTCTGTGTGTGTGTGTGTGTGTGTAAACTCCCCATTTTAATTTAACTTGAATGTTTGAGAAAATTATGGGATTTTGGGTGGGAGAGAATTCTAAGTGACTACTGAGACTCTTTGTTGCTCCCCCTATTAGAATGTCAGCTCCTTGTGTGTAGACTGTCTTCCTAAGACCCCTACACATTCACAACAAAAACTACTGAGAAGTGAGACATTCCTCAGGCTTTTTTTTTTTTTTGGGTGGTAGCCTAGAATATGGATGGTGTGAGAAGTATGAGGTTCCCTTGCTCTTAGAGGTACACCTGCAGGATATTGTCATTAAAGAGATAAATGAGGAGAATGGGAACCAGGGTCTAAGTCTCTTTTTCTTTGTCTCTACAAATGTATAAATGTATTTTTCCCACACATAACATACACTACACACTGTAACAAATAACAGCATGGCTGGACAAAGATGAATGCTTTTTATCCATGGCCTGACTTTTCCCATCTCATTTCAGAATTTTGCATTTATTCTGCCAGCACATCCTAGGCTGCCTCACAAGAGGCATCAGAAATGATACTTTATACCCTGTTAGAGATCAGAGCTAGACTATATGTAGATAAGCAAAAGTGTTGGTATTTATTCTATTGTGTGCTTTTTTCAACACTGATAAAGATTTTTAAAGTTTTTTTTTCTTTTAGTTGAAGAAAAAAAAGCCAAACCATGCAATATAATACAAGCACCACTTACCAGGCCCCTTCTTGAAGAGATCTGTGGTGACTGTGCTTTTCAATATGGTATTTAACAGGGAATGCTGTCCTACTAGTGTAGGATGCAGTTGTGACATCCATGAATACCATGGAACCTGAAAAAAATTAAGAACTGTTTCATGTGTTTATGTATTGCCCTTCTGATTCAATAGTGAGCTCCTCGAGGAGGGTGGGCCCAGAGGCATCCTCCAGAGTGTCTTTCCCATGGCAAGTGCTCATTGAATACCTACTGATTGAGCTGTATCTGCAGTAAGGCTTTAAGGAAGTGCATCTAAATGACGGCAGCCTCCCCTGATGGCCATAATCTATCTAGATTCTGGCCACACAACAGACATGGACAATCTGGACATGTTTTCATCAAGGTCAGGCCATACCTGTTGTGTCCTTTCTTTGTGATAAATTTGAACTCTGATCATTTATTTTCCCATTTTCTGCCTTTTTATAAAGTAGGCACAGGATCAGAGATTTAGATGTGGAAGAGACCTTAGAGGTCATCAAGTCTAACATGCCCATTTTCCAAATGAGGAAATTGAGGTATAAAGAGGTTAAGAGACTTGCACAACAGTAAATGTAATATAAAATAACCTTTGATAAGTGAATACGTAAGATGAGCATGAAGTTTTATGTGAGATCCCCAGGTTCATGTGTTTGCTTGGGGGGGGGGGGGGGGGGGGGGAGGTGTGCGCCTGAGGGGAAGGGAAGAAAGATAAAGTGCTACTAGCTGAGAGGATGCGGAAGACTTCGTGGAGGAGGTGGTATTTGAATTGGCTTCAAAGGATGGGAAAAGAAGCTAGTAAATGTCTGAGAGAGGATCTGAATTCAGGTCTTTCTGACTCCCACTTTATTGCCATGCTACCTCTCTGAGGTTTTCCTCCCAACGAGATCCTTTCCTGTTCATTTAACTGGACTCTATTCATGTTCTGCTGTTTTCTTAATGGTGATTTATAAATCTCCTATTAATCATACATAAGCCCAGCTGTGCAGTGTTCCAAAAACAGGTCACATATTGCAATGACAAACTCCAAGAGACTGTCCACTTTTTTTTTTTAAAGCACTCAAGTACTCTTCCAACAGCTGGCCATTGCCTGGGCTTTCAAAACTTTCTGATTATGGGGAGGTTTTTTGTTTTTGTTTTTGTCATGGAATTTTACACATGCATATACAGATACAAACATTTTTGTGGAAAAATCCAGGGAGGCTAAAACATTTACCAAATGCAGCTGCTCAAATTATAACATTGAAGGTGAGAATTCTAGGCATCCCTGGATAGTTTCCATTTTACAGAACTCTTTTTCCTGAGGATTCATTTATTCATTCAGTGCTGATGAAGATACAGTAGTCGGTCACCATGTATTTACCTAGAAATGCATCCATTTCCTCAAAGTCTCTGGCAGGCTAATCAAGTAGAGGAAGCTTACAAAAGGATTACAGAAAAGACACAGGACACAGATATAATGTTCGGTGGTTTTAGCTGCCTCCTGTGAAGGAGGAACAGAAAGCAGACATACACGACTGATTTCCCCCACATACATGTGAGCAGTTTCCATTTTCCATTACCTGACCCTTACACCTCTGCTCCTTTCTCTTCCAAACAAGGAGCCAGTCTCATTTCTGCTGCTAGGCATTAAAAATAGGCATACAGTGAAGTGAGGCTTTTACCCCCAGGAGGAATCTACACAGCCCAGTATAATAAACCTAAAAGCCCCAGTTTTCACTTGTCAGCAGAAAGCCATCCTGCACCCTACTAGTCTGGACAACCTCAAAAAACTTCCCCCATTTTTAGATTCCTAAAAAACCTCATCCTACCCAGCTCACACATCCCACTTCTTCTCTCTTCTGATCCACTAAGCCCAGTTTGCAAGTAAGAAGTGATAATTACTGATTCTCTTTTGGCTAAAGTGTGATCAAAATCTCCATAATAGGAAAAAAATCAACTAAATAAGAAAGCCTGGAGCTAATGTAAAGCTCTGATTGCATTGCTAAAAATAAGAAAGAGGGTTTTATGATTTTACTTGGAAGAGTCAGAAGTCATTTTGCCTAATTATGTCTCACAGGACCTTATGGAAGAGATTTAAAAGACTTGATCCAATACAATTCCTTGCCTGAAGAGATGTCCCTACTTAAAGCCACACAGCCATCAGACCTATCCCCTATGCAAGTCAACAACACAGTTAACAAACATACATTAAGCTCCTCCTGTATGCACAACACCATGTCAAGCACTAAAAGAGGAAGAGTTTAAATTAGACATAGTTTCTTCCCTAAGAGAGCTTATAGTCCAGGATGAAATGGCACACTTACAACTATAATGTAAAATGTAATATAAAATAACATATGACAAGTGAATATGTGAGATGAGAGTAAAGTTTTATGTGAGATCTCCAGGTTTATGTGTTTGCTGTGGGGGTGTGCACCAGAGAGGAAGGGAAGAGGGATAAATTGCTACTGGCTGGGAGGATGGGGAAGACTTCCTGGAAAAGGTGGTATTTGAACTAGCTTTAAAGGATGAGGAAAGAATTCAAAAGTTGGTGTGGAGATGGAGCTATGTAGAATGTAATCTCTTTGGGTAGAGGGATTGTATTTTTTAAATCTTTGTATCCTGAGAGCCTAGCACAGTGTCTCTACGGTGTTGATAAACATTTTTTGAATTGTATTGCAGAGGAAGGAGAGAGAAAAACACTGTACCATGTTCAGGTAGGCCTGAATATCAGGGACTACTTAATTAATGTCACAGGACAATGCATGAGCTAAAAACAGAATGCAAAGAATGACCCAACATGTTGGCTGCTCCACTAGAATGTAAGCTCCTTGAGGGCAGTGATTTCCCTCCCTTCATTTCTCTGTGTCCCCAGTCCTTAGCATAGTGTCTAGCACATATTAAGTGCTTAATAAATGCTTGCTGGTCAACTGATTGATTGATATTACATTTTACAACAAAGGAATTAAGAATGGTAACAAGAGATGGAAGCATTGTGATATAGGCAGTCAGTCAATAAGCATTATTAAGTGCCTACTAGGTGCTAGGCACTGTGGTAAGAAATGGATGCATTTCTAGGTAAATACATGGTGACCGACTACTGTATCTTCATCAGCACTGAATGAATAGATGAATCCTCAGGAAAAAGAGTTCTGTAAAATGGAAACTTTCTTGGATACCACGAAAGGCAAAAGACCATCCCTGCCCTCAAAGAGCTCACAGTATAATGGAAAGAGTATTGAATTTGGAATCATAGTATCTGGGTTTGAACCTTGGTTTTGACATTCATTAGCTCTCTGACCTTTAAAAAATATCTTTTTAATTTTTTTATACCAGTGCCTCCTAATATTTTCCCCACCACACCCCCCCCAAACAAAGAAAATAATAGAGCAATCAAAACTATGCATGTAACCTTCTGTACCCCTAGGCTACCACTTCTTTATTGAGAGCAGGGAGATGGTTTTTATGAATGGCCCTATGGAATCAAGGCTGGTCATTGCGTTTAATGTGATATCCTTTACAATGTTTTCATTTACGTAATCATAGTCATTGTGTAACATCCATTGTTCTGCTGGTTCTGTTTTGTTTTTTCTGCATCATGTCATAAAAATCTTGCAATGTTTCTCTGAATTCCCTATATTTGCCACTTCTCATTCCCTATATTTGTCCAATAATACTGTTATATTTGCACACCACAATTTGTTCAGTCATTCCCCTACTGATAGGCACCTACTTTGTTTCTACTGTTGCTTTCTTAATTTTGACAAATTACTTTTCTTCCTTTTTGGCTCTCAGTTTTTTCATATCCAAAAAGAAGGGATTAGTTTATGATATCTGAACTCCTCTTTAGCCATAAAGAACTAGGATTAGGACTAAACTGACAGTGCTAAACGCATAAATTGAAAGTCCCTCAAAAGATAATGTACATAGTTTACATTAAAAATTATTTTTGTTTTAGAAAGCAAAATATTCTATATATTCTATAGAAAACATTCTAGTAGCTAGACAAGAATTCTAATGTAGGCATACTACATAAGTAGCTGTGTTTGGGGGCTGAAAAGTGTAAAGGTGAGGGGGCAGCTAGGTGGCGCAATGGATAGAGCACCGGCCCTGAAGTCAGGAGGACCTGAGTTCAAATCTGGGCTCGGACCAAATACTTGACACTTACTAGCTGTGTGACCCTAGGCAAGTCACTTAATCCCAATTGCCTACAAATTAAAGAAAAAAAAGTGGGAAGATAGATCGTGAGTGATGGATTTGGAGTTAGGAGACCTAGTTTTTTCTTATGTTGCCTCTGTTGCTTATTATCTGAGTAAGCAAAGGCAAGGCACTTCAACATCCTCCATTCTGTAGTCAACAACTTCATATATGGGTATAGCAGAAATAAAATAAAATAAATAAAAATCATCAGTTGGTGGTTGCTCATCATAGATCATGGGCATATCTCAACTTAACTAGGATAGTCCTTGCGTTGTCTTCTATCATCTGGCCTTCACTGGGAGCTTTTCTGGCTCAGTTGTACCTACTAGACTGTGGTAGACAAAAGGTGTGGTCCATGGAACCCTGAGGTTTCCCAATACCTTTCCAAGGGGTTCATGAGGTCCAAACTATTTTCATAATAATAGTAAGATGTTATTTGCCCATTAAAGTACTTCTTCCTTTTCCAACTACATATCTGTGTGAGGTTGGATTCTTTTTACATACAGTAGTTTAATAAAACAACATATCACAAAAGCAGATAGGGGAATCCAGACATTTTCTCTTAAGCCAGACATTAAGGAGATTTGGGGGAAAAAGCAAAACAATGCCACTCTTTTCACTGAACTTTTTTTCTTAAAAATAATCTTTTTTCCATAAAAACATGTTATATTAATACAATGGGTTGATTATCATCTTAAAATTAATTGAATATTTAAAAATTTATTGGTTTAATTTCAACTATGGTGGATAAAGGTCTTTGAGGTCTGTAATAATTTTTAGGAGTATACAGAGGTCCTGAGACCTAAATTTTGAGAATTGCTGTCCTAGAGCTTATGATATGAGGGTCATGTTTGGGGGAGAGGGGTGAGGGAGTAGAGGGAAAGAACTTTCCACCAATTAGTGATACAGATACAAATGCTACTTCTGCTGTTATGCTGCATTCACTGTGTTCTTGCTAAGCTGGTCTTTTAGTATGACCTTTGGACCATTAATCCCCTTGGCTAAATTTTTCTATGGCTCTTGCTCTGTAACCCTCACCTTCTCCTAAGCTGTTTCATAAACAAAAGATTTCTTGTATTTGCTACAATGTATTCTTTTCTGCTCCTCTGAATCACACCTTGAAACCTTGATCTACATAATCCCTTCAACAGTGCCTGGCTCAGAGTAAGCATTTTTAATAAATGTTCACTCATCTGGTATGATTTTTTTAGTAACATAAAATAATTTTTATTAGGCAATTATGTGAATTTTGGGGTGACAATTACTAATTTTATATTATTTGGCACTGAGTTCACAAGATTTTGACACATTCTTTAATTCTTCATTATGAGATAACACTTTCTTTACAATTTGATCTGTTTCTTATTTACAACACAGAGTCTGAGAGTAGAAAGATCTACTACAGTTTCCTCATTTGATGAAGAAATCAAGGCTGAGTTCTTCAGTTATTGCATCTACATGTCGATTTTGCTTGTGACTTGCTATAACCCATTAGACAGTGTCTTGAGAGCTGGGATCCCAGTAAGTATTCATGTTCTTAAGCAATACTTGTTGACTCTCATATGTTGTCAGTTTTCCTTTAAAGAAAAAGAACATCTCGGGGGTTTATCTTTATCTAATATGGTTGTTGGAGAAAGATTTTTAGCAAAAATAACTAACTGCTTTTAAGGTGCTTAAAGATAATCGGAGACATGCTTCCTCCCCTCTTTTTAAATTAAAATCACACATTGTCTCCTTTCATTAGTTAACATTTACTGAGGGCTCCGGTGCACCTGTCCTACCAGCAGCGGCCACAGGCATGGCTTCCCTCTGCTGTCTTGACGGTTGTCAAAGGGCAACAACTTTGTTTACGTGCTGCTATCCTTGGTTTCTGACCCCATCATAGGATTAAAAGGACTAAGTTCCAACCAAGCACCATGCTTTGGTTAAAAGTAGGATGAAACAATGAAAAGAGGGATGACTGTGGAGTGAGTTAAATAGCATTTATTAAGAGCCCAGGGAAGGAAGAGGAAGAAGGAGAAGGAAATTTATATAGCACTTACTATATGCCAGGTACTGTGATAAAGGGTTATTTTTTAAAAAATATTATCTCATTTGATCCTGTGGGGATAGGTGTTGTTATCATCTCCATTTTTTAGCTGAGGAAAACTGAGGCAAATAGAGGAGAAATAACTTGCCCAGGGTCATGTTGTTATTAAGTGTAGGAGGCTGGATTTGAACTCTGGTCTTCCTGACTCAAGGCTCAGCAGCCCTATCCATTATAGTACCTAGTCATCTTAATATAGTAATTCTGCAGGCAAAAGTGCTAAGTGCTAGAGATACGAAGAAGGGCAAAAAAACCATCTCTTCTTTCAAAGAGCTCAGTCTAATGGGAGAGAGAACATGCAAACAACTGTATAAATGAGATATACAATAATCTCAGAGGGAAAGCACTAGGATTAAGGATGGGGGAAGGGCTTCTTGCAGACGTGAGACTTTAGCTCAGACTTGAAGGGAGTCAGGAGGTAGAAATGAGGAAGGAGAAAGTCCCAGGCATGAGAGACTGATAGTGAAAATGGCCAGAGTTGGAGAATGCTCGGGAGTCAGGGGCATTTGGTTTAAAATAAATCCTGTGTTTCTGACTCCCAAACCAGTACTTTTGGCACTACCCCTTCCTACTTCTAACCAAGGTATTTAATTAGAACTTAGTCACAACCTCCACAGATCGTGGTTCCTTTATCTGTAAAATTAAGAGGTCAGAAGAGAAGTTCTCTGGGTTCCTTCTGGTTCTACACACCAAGCTTTCTACATTCTTATGCCTTTTTGGGGGGGGGGCATTCTTTCCTCCCAGCTCCCGCTGTAATCAACAAACACAAAAGCTTGCAAAGGGCCAGTATTCAAAGCTTGACTGTTGATTTGAACTGCAGTACATTAAGCTGAGGGAAGATTTCATGTGAAGAACTGACACCCTCAATGTACAATGAGGGCAGTATGAAGGCGTGAAAAGTAACCTCTTATTTATCTCTTCATCAGATCAAGAGGATTCTCCATTGATGTTTCTGTCACTTATCCATTGATGTTTCTGTTTTTGTAGTTGTGAACACCTGCTGGAAGTACTTCATGGATTAAAAACAGGAGGTGAGCTCTTTTACATTTAGACTTCTTGCTGATTTGTAAAATATAAGCTTCTTGAGGGCAGGGAGTCTTTAATTTTGTTTTTATATCCTCAGAATTTATTACCTAGTGGTGTGCATGGTCAGTCAACTGAATAACCTACTAGGAGGTGTTTAATAAATCTTTGTTACTACTGAGAGAAAACCGTATTTAAAAAAATCCTCCAAACAAGAGTTTTAAGTCAAGATTTGAAAGGCTTATTTGATAAAAACTTTAAAGCTGCCTCTACCCTGAGTGTGCGTCCTTTGAATTTGTATAGCATTTAATGTAGGCATCGCTGGTTAGGTGTCTGGCATATATTCAATATACAAGTACTTGGAGGATCTGTGATTTCATCATGGGCACTCCACTAATGCACATTCCTGTCTTTCCACATCTGAGCAGATGGTTTCTGTGAGTTGCTATGGTTAAAGATAATTCGTCAATTTGTGGCCAACCCTCTGGTGATGACATTGTGAACTTTGCTAGGCCAGCAGACAAGGAGGTGTCTCTACACTATCATGAATCTTCCAACAGAACTTCATTTGAGGTATTATATACTACATTGTAGTGTGCTTGTGTGTTGTGTGTGTTGTGTGTGTGTGTTTTCCTCTACAGGCCTTACTTTTAAAATAAGAATGAGTACAATAGGAGATTCTCTGTGGCACTGATTATATCATGCATGTTATCTAGTACAGGGAAGTACCATGTAGTGAAATCAGTGTTGGACAGCTCTGGATCTGAGAGGCCCAGTTCTGACACTTGCTAGCTATTTAACTTTGGGGAAACCACTTATATTCCCTAAGCCTGAGGTTCCTCATCTATAAAATAGGAATGGGTAATATATTATCTACTTTCTAGAGGTTGCTGACAAGTTGCAATGAGATAATGTATATGAAAGCTGTAAGTTGTAAAGCAAAACACAATGCAAAATCATTATTACTAGGCACAATTGTATAGTTGGTGAATTTATACGACAGCAATGCTTATGCAGAGTTACAAGCAGAGAAAAGAAAAATGATATTTTTAATCAGCCTTATCATTTTTGTTAAACTCTCATCAAAATCTGACATCCATCCATCCATCTATCTATTTTTCTATCTATCTATCTGGAACATATAACTAGAGAATAAACCCCTTTCTAATATATGTTTATCTAATATATATTTGTAAATGTGTTTTATATATGCACAGATATATATATATATGTATACATACACAGAAATAATACAAGGTAGTACATGTATATATATGAGTCCCTATATTTTTTAAAGAAGGAAAAAAGTACAAAGACATAATCTTAAAACCTTATCACTCCCACAGTCTCACATGTCATCTTTACTTCCAAAGCAGATTTCAGAAAGATCAAGTGGTTCAGGCTCTAAATTAGACTGTGAACTCCTTGAGGGGAAGGATTTTCTTTTGCCTTTCTTTGTCTCTCCAGTGGTTAGCACAGTGCCTGGCACATAGGAGGCCCTTAATAAATTCTTTTTTTTTATTAATTTATTTTGATTTATCAACAATCACTTCCATATGCTTTTGAGTTCAAAATTTTTCTCCCCCTTCCTCCCCACCACCTTCCCCAAGACAGCGCACAGTCTGATATAGGCTATATATATATACATTCCTATCAAACATATTTTCACATTAGTGATGTTGTAAGTAAAAATTAGAACCAACAGGAGGAACCACCAGAAAGAAGAAACAAAACTCAACAGAAGAGGAAAAAAAAAAGCAAATAGCATGCTTTGATCTGCATTTAAACTCCATAGTTCTTTCTTTGGATGTGGATAGCATTTTCCATCACGAGGCCTTTGGAGATGTCTTAGATCCCTGTATTGCTGGGAAGGGTTAAGTTTATCAATATTAGTCATCCCACAACATGGCTGGGATTGTGTACATCGTTCTCTGGTTCTGCTCACTTCACTTAGCATCAGACCATACAAGTCTTTCCAGGTTTTTCTAAAGTCAGCCTGTTCATCATTTCTTATAGCACAGTAGTATTCCATCACATTCATATACCACAACTTGCTCAGTCATTTCCCAATTGATGGGCATCCTGTCAATTTCCAATTCTTTGCTACCACAAAAAAGAGCTGCTATGAATATTTTTGTACATGTGGGTCCTTTTCCCATTTGTATGATCTCTTTGGGATATAGCCCTAGAAGTGGTATTGCTGGGTCAAAGGGTATGCACATCACTTAATAAATTCTTACCAACAAACTGAAAATTAGATCAGATGTTTTCCTTATCAGTAATGGCATGCTTGCAGAGCTGTGACGTTCTGGGTTTAGAGTTCTTGATACTGTCGTGAGAAAAATGTGGATTGTGAACTTTTTAGAGTGCAGGGACCACTTCTGTAAACAGGTGAAGAAGATAATTTGTAAATTAATTAATTCATTCTGATGCTTACAGTTGCTATCCTTTACAGGGCTTTGAGTGTTGTTTCTTTCTTTTTTTTTTCTTTTTTCTTTTTTTTTGGTGAGGCAATCAGGGTTAAGTGACTTGCCCAAGCTCACACAGTTGAGTGTCATTTTTTGTAACACTTATTGCCTGTAGCATACAGGTTTTCCACCTGGGGTCCATGTACTCCTTTCCATGGATAGATTGAGTAGGTCTGTGAATCTGCATGGGGAAAAACTTAGATCTCAATTTTTCACTAAGCTCTAACTGAAATACAGCATTTCTTTCAATTATGAATGTAGGTAACAAACCATTATTTTGCGTAGGGGTCCACAGTTTTTACCAGCCTGCCAAATTGATCTCTATCACAAAAGGGTTTAAGAACTCCAGTTCTAATGTGAAGAGTGTGTTAACTATAAAGAAAAGAATAATTAATCATCATGAAATGGAGCTCAGAAAGTGTTCTAAAAGAATAAAGAAATGTTTCATTTTATTTATAATGTTTCTTGTTATCTGTCATGGTGGAAAGGGCACTGGGTCTGGAGTAAAAAGACCCCAGTTTAAGCTCTGACATGAATTAATTTGTGACCTCTATTTACTTTATCTGTCAAATGGGGATACTTTATAATGATACTTTCACCGGCTACCTCACAGTGTTATTGTGAGGATCAGATGAAGAAATGTGCATAAAGCACCATATAAATGTAAGGTACAGTTAGTTCAGTATTTCAACAGCTCTGTGATGTCATTGATGCGGGATCCTTCCTCTTGTGCTGATTGCAGCCAGTCTATTTGACATTATTCTTTTTTTTTTTTTAAAGGCAATTGGAGTTAAGTGACCTGACCAGGTTCACACAGCTAATAAGTGTCAAGTATTTGGTCTGAGGTCAGATTTGAACTCAGGTCCTCCTGACTTCAGGGCCAGTGCTCTACCCACTGCGCCACCTAGCTGCCCCTAGTTGACACTATTCTTTTTTTTTTGGCTTAGGCAGTTGGGGTTAAGTGACTTGCCTAGGGTCATACAGCAAGTGTCAAGTGTCTGAGGCTGGATTTGAACTCAGGTCCTCTTGACTCCAGGGCTGGTGCTCTATCCACTAAGCTACCTAGCTGCCCCTATTTGACATTATTCTTAACCACAATTCTGGGCTCAACTTGTTGTCTATCAATACTGCCTATATCAAAGATTCAGCAAATTTCAAAGCTAAACTTTTACTGACCCCAAGCTTCCTGGGAAAGCAAAAGGCCCATTTTCCCAATATTAACACTTTACTGATGTGCTATATGGAATTGTGACCTGGAATATCACTGCCTTTGAAGATCTAAAAATGAGTATCACAGAGGGCAAAGGAGAGGCATATGGGTGTGTGTGTGTGTGTGTGTGTGTGTGTGTGTGTGTGTGATGTAACCAGTGAGGAACTCTAAAGGTAAAAAGAAATAAAGTAAATTAGCAAGCAATTTTTCCATAGGAAGAAAAGGTGAGCTAGTAAGAGTGAAGAACGACAGGGAGACAGCTAGGTATCCTAGATGTTGAAAGATGCAAGGAAAGTTTCTAATACATTGGCTGGACCTCTTGTGGTTAACTTGTAGAAGAACTTAATCAAGAACTGCAGAAAACTGGCAGACAGGGATGGGTTGTGAAATACATCAGTAGTTTTCAAAGTATGGTTCAAGGAACTCAGGAGGACCCCAGGGCATTTTTTTTAGGGTCCATGAGGTCAAAACTATGTTCATAATAATACTAAAATGTTATCTGCTTATTAAAATACTTTTTCTTTTTCCAACTATCTCTGTTAGGCTAGAATTTCTTCATACACTTTAACCAAAATAATTTATCTCTAACAGATTGAATGCAGAAGCAGATAGGAAAATCTGTCTTCTATTAAACCTGACATTAAAGAGATTTGCAAAAATATGTAAAACAATGCCATTCTTCTCAGTAAATATATTTTTTTGTTTTGGAAAATAGAGTTTTTTTTCATAAGATACGTTATTTATGTTAATATAATGAGCTTAATTAAAATAAGCAAATATTGTCAATAGTTCAGATTTCTAACACAGGAAATATTGATAAATATAACTCACATAAACAAAAGCTCTTCAGAGTCCTTGATAATTTTTAATAGTTTGACGGGCGGGCCCTGGGACCATCAAGCTTGAGACCCACACAGTTATATCACTGGAGACAATGTCTGTGAGATTGCAGATGCATTTGAATATTCTTATTCATGTTTCCCCACAAATATGCCAGAGAATTTCCCCAACTCCCTGGAAACCTTCCTCTACATTTTTAAAAAACATTTTATGTCTATCAATGTGACAATATGAAATAAATAACAAGTTATTACTGTTATCATCATCATCATCATCATCACTGCCTATGAGTTATCAGTAGTTGGGAATTTTATTACAAAGTCCTTATAAAACATAAATTAGCCTAATAGTAACAGCTCACATTTACATGGTGCTTCAGCAAATACAAAAGCACTGTGCCTGCAATGGCCCTTTGAGAGAGGAAATGCAAGTATCATTATCATCACCCTTTCAGGAATGAGGAAAGTGAAGGCTGGGTGAGGTTGAGTTACTTGCCCCAGATCTCACATAGCCCATTTACTAGAGCCAAGATAATGAAAACCCCCTCATTATTCTCCCAAAAGAAAACCCATATTATAGTCTCTGCTTTACACGTGGAGACAAAGAGATGTTAAATAACTCTTCCAAAGCCACAAAGCAAGCTCACGGCAAACTCAGGATTAGAACTCACAGCTACCTCTGTGCTAAATAGGCAGAGCCTGTGTAAAGCTTTTATCTTTCCCTCCTTTAATTTCGTGTAAGATTTTCACAGCGGTTTCACAGGGTGTGTTCTAAGTTTTATTCTGAAATGACAAAGTACGACAATAAAACACAGAGTGGATAAAATGGTAGTCTCAGTAAATTCCTTAATAGAGGCAAAATAACAGCTTTCTTTGAGCTATTTAACATTTTGTTCAAATGGCAAATGAGCAACCTTCTTTCACAGCTTCTAAATTGATCTTTCTAAAAAATAGATGTAGGTGTTTTTGTGTACTTTAGAACAACCCGATTCTTCCTGAGAAAAATTCACTTAGAGAAAAATTCATTTGGTTTTCTATTGTAGCCCTATTTCCATTTGAATGGGGAAATCAATTGAATCGAGCAGCTATCATAGGAGAGGAATGCTTCTGACACAGAAACATTCAACACTTCCCCTCGCGCCCCCCCCCCCCCCCCCCCCCCTACAACCGCCTCAGACAGTAAGTGACTCCACCCCATCTCATCAATTGTAGGCTCACTATTGCGGAACCTCCTTCTGGTGCTGCGCTGGGGTTTGAAATAGCTGGACTAATACAGCTCAGCTGCCTGTGGGGCAGCAGCACTGGAGGAACCAGTTTAGGGTTTAGGGAACCAGTGGTGAGGGTGGGACAGGGGAAGAGTTGGCACAAGTGACCAGGCCTGGGCAGTCCAGAGGAGGCAGTATCATTACTTGTTGATTACTTTTAACATCAGTTATAAAAACAGGGGCTTTCAAAAGGGATGACAATGATAGACAGAATTCTGTCACCTCTGTAAATCTGTAAGATTTGTAAATTATATACGAAGTGCAACATAGCCTGTTATCAACCAAAGAACTTCTAATTACATACTGAGAACAGAATATATTTTAATGTAATTCTTAACTCTCTATTTCATGCTAAATGCATATGCAGTTCTGAATAACAGCTTATGAATTTGTGCCATGAACCAAGCATTCCCCACTTTATATGAACATTTGTTTCTGTGCTTTGTCAGTATGACATTGCTGTCTGATCTCATTATGTGCAGTTGCAACTTTCCTGAATTGATTTTTTTAAAATGTAGCTTTTCATTTAAAAAGTTGCAATTTTGGAATTTTGGGTACATATTATTTATGATGATAAAATACATACTTTGAGAACAGATCTATATATTTGGAGAAATCTTGTATATAAATAAGATTGCAAATGGATTTGAATATTAAATTTTTACTCCTTAGTTATAAAGGTTAAGTGAGCTATATGTATTTTGACCAAAAATACATTAAAATATACTTGTTTTTCTTAGTTTTAAAATAAAAATATTTCATGTCAAAAGTATTAAAATGAATATCCCAGGGAAAAATTAAAATAAAGTGAATTTTGTGAAGACTGTAGTTAATTTAAAAAATGTTGCATGAGTGTTATAATTTGTGGAAAGTTGCAATTTGTGAGGTTGCATTTTGCAAGCATTTACTGCAGAATGTGATATAAGTGATTTTTACTTATTTGTTTCTATGTGTTAGACAACTTTATTTTTAAGTGTTCTGTAGGAATAAATGTTTTCTACAGCTAATGTGGAAATGTTTTGTATGACTTCATATGTATAATGGGAATTGTATTTCTTGCTTTCTCAATGGCTAGGAGAGAGGGGAGAGGGAGGGAAAGAATTGAGAACTAAAAACTAAAGTTAAAATTAAAAAATGACCTGAAGTGTAAAAAAAAAGAATGTTTTTATTTACTAGGAAGAACATATTGTTTGTATGCATGCATGTCTGTGTATGTGTGTGCATGTGTGTCTGTGTGTATCAATACAAATCTTGGGTAAAGTTTTTTTGGCCAATCTATTGTAGTATTGTCTCCTCATGTCTTCTCTCTCCTCTTTCCCACTGTGGCTGGGAGAGGCTCCCCAACTTTTTCCATAGAGCCTGAACCCATACACAGTGGCCCTGAGAATAACCTAAAGACGCCTCACCTTCCAATGGCAAAGGCCTCTGGGGTTGCAAAGGTACAATGTTCCCAAGATATCTGATTCTCAATCCCCTCTGTGGCAATGCTCTTGGATTATTTACTTGCAGCCTAAGTGTAACAAGGGTCTGACCAAGGACAGGGCAGGCTCTTTGGTGAGCCTGCTTCTGGAAGTGCCCAACGCTATGGAATGGAGGGCCTAGCTCTCCGCTTCAAAGATTGTTAAGGTATCTGGTGACTTTCCTATCCACTTGCACGCAGCATGGTGAGCTGAATTGCAATTGAGAATGCATACAAAATGCCCCAAAGGAGACATCTGTCCTTTCCTTCCTGCTGGATGAAAGATAACTCTGAGCTCTGGAGGGCTGGGGGTTGAAAGTAGGAGGGCACCCTTCATCCCACAGGGCCAGCCCAGGAGCTCATGGCCTCCCAGATAAGCCTATGTCTGAGACAGGGCCTCCTCCTCTTGTCTTACTTTCTTTTGTGTAGGGCCTTGTGAGACTTTGACAGGTTGGTGATACAGAGGTCCAGGACCTGGAGTCCACACCAGAACTGCAAGGGAGCTGAGCCCATGAACCAGAGAAGTTCAGGCAGAATAATTTGAGGGAATCCAGCCCAGAAATGGATTCACCCAGGCCACAAGAGAGTGACTCTCCTTAGTGGCTATGGGGCACTCAGAAGTGAACTGGGGCGCTGTGTGTGTGTGAGAGAGAGAGAGTCAAATGCTTTTAGCAATGCTTCAAGTGTGAGTTCATTCACCCTCAGGGAATGAGATAGTGGCTAGGAAAGCACGCCCCTGGGGCAAACAGGGGTGGGGGTGGAGGTGGGGGAGATGTTTTTGTGCCCTGGTTCTTCTGTCTTCTCAGTAAATAAATATCCCATGGCAACTCATGATATCATCTGGCCGGGTTAGATGATATTTAAGAAATAATTGGATCTCTCAAGTGATATGAGGAGGAACACACTGAAACAGGGGCTCTAGCCAATACATTATAAGAACCCCATTGACTCTTAGGTAACACTTGAACCCCGAGAGGGAGATTATAGCCAGAGATCTGGGGATCTAACCCTCTAGAATTTAACTGAGTGTTGGAATAAGGACCTCATCATTATGTGGTATCAAATGGACAAGGGAAGTCTTAAAAGTCATTGCTGGCACATTTTTATAATTGTGAACAAAAAATAATGTGTTAGTGCTTTGGACTTGGGAAGTCAAATGTCCTAAAATTCTGTTCCCCAAACAAATATATTATTAAACAGATAATATCTGAGTCACTGAGCTTTTTTAAACCATATCAGGATAGATTCAAAAGAGAAACTTAAATGGACCTAGAGTTTACAAACCAAAAGAGGTTGTCTAAAAATACAAAAAAAAGGTATTTAAAAACCTCATTGTTTTTAACCCTTGTGTTTGGAGAATAAACACTCCTACTGAAGAGGTTTACCTACAATTCCCAGAAAAACCTTAAAACTTTTAGACTCACTTATCTCTCTTTGACATCTTTCCTCCCAGGACCCTAAAAAGAACCTGGCTTCAGGTTTGTTTATCAGTCCCAGGAAACCCTTAAAGTTTTAGAAACTGCCTTATTTCCCTTTAAAAGCCCTTTGAAAACAAACTTCCCCTTCCAGCTCCCTTCATTATCTATTCTCATTGTCTGTTCAAATCACTCAGACATTCCAAAGGAAATTCTCACCTGGATCCTTTTCCAAACTGTCCACCTCCCCCATCAACTGGCTTTCCCACTGTTTTGCCTTCTGGTCCATTCTCACCCTTAATCCTAGCTAGGTGCCCCCCGGGACCCAGGAGTTCCGTTCCCTCCCCCCAGTTTGTTGGCCACTCCCATCCAGATCTCCTTGGACCCCTCCTCCCCCGTCACTCCAAACTGCTTGGCCACTCCTTAGACCCCTCCCCAATCAGTCTGTACTTAAGACTCATCTTTCCCCCATTCTGACGCTGAGCTGTTCTCAAGCCTAGAAGCTGAAACCCCTCATGCCCACCCGTCCTCACGGGCGTCACATGGCCTATCCACCCCGGCTCCCACTCAGACAGTGAGCTTTTCTCACAGCCAAGAGGTTGAGACTGCCTCACGCCACACCTGACCACCTTAAACCACATTTAGATCACTGATGTTTGGGTTCCTTTGGAGTCGGGCCTATATGCTTATCTTTAATAAACTTTTTCTCTGGCTGGAAGAAGATCTGAGTTGAATTCATTCAGGCAGATCCGCACCACAATCTGGGCTTTTCCCCACGATTTTGGGGTGCCTCTGTGTATCTAGGAGCACCTCAAAACCCCCACCCTCTTCACTACCACAGAGCTACGAAAGACAACCAGTCAGTGAATATTTTGCTAAGTGCTCTTCATGTTCAGGGTTTTTTTAGGAGCTCCTAGGACAGGGCATTAAAACGGAAAAAGGAGATGCCAGCTCTGTCTTCAAGAACTAACGCTTGTTGAGGTCAAACACAAACTTTATTGATCTATCAATGTAGTAACTAAGACGAAGAATCTTTGAGCTATAGGTGTATAGTTATATAAACAAACATCAGTGTCTGGGGAGGTGGGAAATATGATGGATGCAGGAGGGAGCTTAGAAAAACTTTATGGAAGAGAGTTTGAACCAGAGTCCAACAACTTTGAGGATGCAGGGTAGTAATGAAAGGGAATGTTTGGTTAGAATGTTTAAAGCTCTATGTAGAAGCCGTGAGGCTGTTAGCTTTAAAATGTTGTTATAAGATGTTTGCTCTGGCAGAGATCCTGACTTTGAGAAGATAAGTTTTTCTACTGTAAACTGAGATTTTTTTTTTTAAGCTGTAAGGTCTGTCAAAGAAAATAGTTTTAAAAAGTTTTCAAGTTAATTAGGGGAGGTCCAGGTTTGTAAATAAAGTACCGATGAGAAAGGAACAGGGAAATTTGTAGTGAAGGCACAGAGGGAAGCCAGTGAGATTTGAGATAAAAGGAACCTATATGGCAGGCTGTTGGCTCTGTTTTCTCCTTGAATAAGAGTCAGAGAGAACTACTAATACAGATGTTCTAACTGATAAGGAAGTTAGACAGATGAACTAAGTATTTATTTTTTATTTAGATGTAATTTTAATCAGGGAGAATAAACTATCTATGGCTGTTTGAAGAAAAGTTTGAAGTGGATAAAAGGAGATAAACAGTATTTTGAGACCAAGTTAACCTCAAGTCCTCAACTTGAAATTCTGGAGCTACACAACAGTACCTGGGGAGATATGCCTGAAAGAATAAAATTGAGGATGAATTAGAATAAAGCATTCCCCTGCCTTTTTTTTGTTTAATTGATGCTTTTGTTTTTAAACCTCATTCTTTTTATGAAAAGTTTTATTGATGTGTTTTGTTTTTACATTACATAGATTTACATATTACTCCCATTTTCTAAGAGGTCTCTTGTAACAAAGTAAAAGTAAAATTAATAATATAGTGACCTCATCTGAAAGTGCATGCAACATTCCCTTCTTCCTCTCTGTATTACTAGTGAGTCCAATGTATTTCTACATTAAACTCCGTGTGTGTGTGTGTGTGTGTGTGTGTGTGTCTGTTCTGTCCTCTTCTGAGGAGTTTAGATAAAAGAGAAGTTCAAGTGACCCACCACCTTCCATTTTTGCATAAGATCCTTTTCTCTCTCTATCTCTCCACCTTCTCTACTCAGAACATTCCTTTGAAACAGATTTAAAAAGAAAGAGAAAACAATTCAGCAAAACTGACCAACTTTAGTATTCCACACCCATGGTTCCCTTACCCCCTCCTCTCCAACGAAAGGAGGGAAGTGGTTTTAGAAGAGAACATTTTGTTACGTCTGGGAATACAACCAAAGTTCTGTTAAGCAATGCCGGAGGACAGTTAAGGATTCATAAGAAATTTACCTAATTGAACCTTAAATTTTTCCTCTAAAAGTTTGCACAATATACTTCATCTTTAAAACAAGTACCTGTTAATATTGTTTAAGTGGAAGTATTTATTTTAACAGTGGGTTGGGGAGTAGGAGAAGCACGTTTTATCTGCATCCCAGATAAACCTCACCTATAGCATGAGCTTTTTGTTCAGACTCCAAATAGCCATGTAACTGTGGCCCTGCTGTCACCTGGTGTCAGCAGACAATGTAGGATAAAATAGGAGACCTCTTCAAATCTGAATCTGCAAAGCTAAACAAATAAAATGACTATGAAGTTTGAGAATGCCAGGGGAATGCATACAACTTTTCCAGGAAGGTGCTGCTCTCTATTATCATTAATTATCTCTCAGGCCAGTTAAAGAACATCAATAGAATGGGCATGGTTTGGCATGGCAATGAGATCCTGCCCCAGCTCTATTTGTGAAGTAGAATGGGGGGTGAGGAAGAGAAAGGCAAAAGCTTGGCTTAATTGAGTACATGGAAGTGGGAGATGAAAACTGGAGTAACTGGGAGAGAGGAAGGGGGTCTGAATTGTACCACAAACCCTCAGAACTGTTTCCATGTCCAGGATGGGTGAGGAAAGCACATCTGAATGTGGATTCTTGGAACCAATTCTATGTCGGGCATGTAGGGAGTGGGTTCTAAGGCCAAGTAGAGGCAGGGGGTCCTGTCTGTGTTCCAGCTTGGAGAGTTGTGGGCTCATAGTCCAGTGCTCATCCCCAAAGAACAAGATCAGCCTGTTGGGAACTGGGATGAGTAAGATACAAATACTTAATTGCCAAAATTGTGAGTCTCCAGTTGTCTCTGCATGGGAAGAAGGAATATGAGATAGGCAAATGGAACCAGAATCTGAAGGTGAAAGTATTTAGCACAGTAGATTCACATAACAAGTGATTAATAAATATACATTGAATTTGTTGGATTAATAGTGAAAAGAAGTGCATAGGAGCATGCGTGAATGCACGTGCGTGCACGCTTGTCTGTGTGTGCCGGGGTATGAGCAGGGATAGAGTAGGTGGTGCAGTGGATAGAGCACCAGGCCTGGAGTCAACAATTACTAGCTATGTTTCCCTGGGCAACTCGCTTAACTGCTGTCTGCTTCAGTTCCCCCATCTGTAAAATGGGGATAATAATAGCACCTACCTCCTAGGGCTGTTGTGAGGATAAAATGAGATAATATTTATATTGTGCTTTGCAAACCTTTAAATGTAAATGAATGTTAGATATTGTTATTCTTCTTATAAACATCCTTAGTATTATGAAATAGTAAATAATAAAAGTAAAAACCATAACAGGTATATGGTCTCAACAACAGGACTTATACTCTTGATAAGGTTCATCTGGGATGAAGATAAGCAAGCTTTTCTTGTTCCTCATTTCTCCAAACTCCAGAATATAACTCTATTCATATTCACATTAACATTTTGACAAATAATTTCCACAGCTATGATGTTTATAAAACTCCTTAGAAAACACAACCACCCTGCCAATTACGTAGCCGTAGTATCATCCCCATCTTACAGATAAAGTTACCTCACCAACATAACACAACTAGTTAAGTGACAGACCTCGGATTGATCCGGACTCCCAAGTCCAGAGTTCTTATTACTATTACATCAGGTTGCCCCATGTAGTTGGAGGATAACGTAGATGTTGGAAAACAAAAAGTAAACCAATAAGTTACTTTTCTTTAAGATGCCACGCAAGCCACTTAAATTTGGAAATATCATCTTATCTTACGAAATGATACAAATTTAGGAAAGGAAATGGGCATGTTACAGAATGATTAAAGACATCAAGTGATGCTTTGCTGAGCACCTTTGGGAAAGCATTAATGCAATGACGTGGTCAATGACATACAAAGACATGGGTTATGACATTTAAAGCATTTCCCTTCAGACTGGGGATGAGGCAGAGGGAGGGGGAGAAATATGTCTGGGGTTGGGAGGGTTGGAGAGGTAAGAGAAGAGAGAAAAGGGGGAGGCAGGAAGGTAGCTGAACTGGAGAAATAAAAGCACTGCAGTAGGCTCTTGGCACAATTGTGTTAGTCCTGCTGAGCACAATTACAACAGCACAGACAGTACTTGCTTTATTCTGACCTTACAGAATGAACTCTGAAAAAACAACAACAGCAACAAACCCACAGTCATAGTTCACCAAACCCGAGGTTCAGCAGGGAATTTATTAGAAAATTTTAATATAAGCTTTAATTTAATCCAAAGGCCCTGATATTAAAGGTCAGGTCCATTACAATATTGTGGGAAACCACAGGGCTATGCTTCCATCACTCCTGTCTCCAGTTCCTCTTTTATAAGAGTATTTCAGAACTCCTGATGATTAGTACTTCATCATTCATGTCAAAAATTGTCTCCATAGAGGTGGCACCATATTCTCCATCCATTACTAGATCCATTATTCAGAATATATACGGGTGCCAAACTTGAACAAGTTTAAAAGACAGACATTAAATATTTAAACAGTAGAAGGGAAAAAAACCAAGAACCAAGCAAGAAAGAAAAAAAAAATTCAAATCCTAACAGGATCATAGAATAGTTTAAATATGCATTGCACCTCAGTTTTCTTGTATATAAAGTGGGGATAATAATACTTATGCCACTATCTGTCATAGGCTGGTAGGAGGAATGCTGCTTTGCAAGCCTTGAAGTGTTACTAAAATGTGAACTAGTGTTATGTAAATGTGCATTATCATTTTTGCTTTTCAGGACCTCATCTTTGTCGATATTTAAAAAATAAGAAAACAACAGGGGTAAGATGACAACCTGTTCTTTGCACACTAGTTTGTACGTGACCCACCAAGCCTGCCAAAAACATGGCTTACTGGCACCCGATGAAGGGTGATAGTTGCTGTAACGATGCCCTCCTCAACCACTGGTGGTCTGGATCACGTCCAAAATCCTGGTAGGCTGCAGAAGTTTTCAGTTCCTATGGGCTAAAGATAAATTCCAATCGATGACTGAGACATGGAAGGTTACCAGTCCTACAGAGGCATCCCACCTCAAGTCTGTATGAAAAATTTAACCAGGGTCATTTGTTTAGAAAAACAGACAAAAGCTTGATGGTAGGAACAATATTGGACTACATTTTCTAAAGTAACAATAGTATACTGTAATAGCTCTAGCTAATAGTATCTACTCTAATATTGCAGCTTTGACCAAGAATTAATTACTTCAGTTGATGGTCAGCTATGTGAGGTATTTTCATTCTGTCTCAATGCTTAGTTCTGTGCCTGTGTGATTAAAGTTCTTAATAAGTATGTGCTGCATGAATGGATGAATGAATAGGTACTCTAAGAGAAAGTATTTAAAAAAGAGAAAGGAAAGGATTGTATGTCATTAAAAACCGTGTACACTCTACCTCAAGTGAATGATTTGATTTCATTCTTCCAAATTTCGTCTTCTGAGTACTATATCTGGCATTTTCTCCCCAAGACAAATGAATAAATGAAATAAATGAATGAACCCAATTTATTAAGCGCTTACTAGGTGCCAAGCATTATCCTAAGCATTAGGGAACAAACAGAAAAAATAAGGCATAATTACATAATTTCCTTGGGACTCCCTGGTGTCAAGCATCCAGTAGACATCCAATGAACAATAAGAGTTGACGGTGAAGATGTTCCTATGAGGATGCATATCAGTAGCTTGTGTATTTCTTTGTTTCTTCATTTATTCACTCAATGATCATTTATTAAGTGCCTACAGTATTTAAGGACTTGTGGCACGAGGCATAGGTTGGGGGCCTTTATAGCTTCTCCATACCTCATTCCTGCCCAGAAAATGTGCCTGGTACTTGACCTGAGGATGGGAAAACACTCTAGGAATAAATTCTACCCGAGCCAAGGAAAGCTGGAGACAAAGTTCTCTTTACACAAATCCTTTGCCTGGGGGCCGTATTTGACACACAGTTCTCGCCTTCTAACCAACCTGTGCCCTTCCTGAGGGGGCAGGTCCCTCCACTCTACCCAAAGTGTTGATGTGTGTAAAGCAAACATTTCTAACGTGTGCTGATAGAGTCAGAGCCCTAGGTTTTGGGACCAAAATAATGTGAAAGTGGTGCTCCTTGAGGGCTGGGGCCTACTTCATTTTGTTTTTGGATCCCCAGGGTTTCAGAACCATTGCCAGTGCCTAGCACAGAATCTCCTTTTGGCTGGACCTGTGGTTTCATCTCAAGTGGTGGAACTTCCTTTACTAATGCAGACTGGCACCCCTTTGTGACTTACAGTTTCAGGAAGTTGTCAGGGAACCCGAAAGGTCAAATGATTTGCTTAGTATTTGTCAACTGTCGCTCTTGAAACTGGAAGCTGGCTCTCTATCCACAATACCACAATGCTGGTTATATAGCAGGTGCCTAATTAAGTGTTTGGTGATGGATTTATCTAATAAAAGCTGTCAATTATATAGTGCTTACCATGTGTCAGGTACTGTGCTAGGCACTTTACAATTATTATCAAATTTGATCCTCATAACAACCTTGGGAAGTAGGTGCTATTTATCACCACCCATTATACAGATGGGAAAACTGAGGCAAACAGAGGTCAAGTGACTTGCCCAGGGTTATAAGGCTAGGAAGTATCTGAGGCCAGATTTGGATTCTGGTGTTCCTGACTCCAGGCTTGGTGATCTATCCACTGTGCTGCCAGCTGCCATATTTATATGACTTAGGGATATCTACAGCTTGCTAACTTCTCTCTCTTATTTATCCTTCAATGGAGGCTATGCCAGCAAACCAATAGTGAGAATGCTCCCAGGTCAGGCCACAAGAATCTCAGAGCCCAGGCAGCATCATGCTGGATGCTTTTTTATTATCAGCAGCTTCTTTATTTATTCACTTTGGCTTCATTGCAGGGGACTGGTTCTTTGACCGAATCCCACATGTGACCTAATGACTCAGTTCTCTGCCTCTTTCTATTTTGTGCTCAAAATATTCTCAGAAAGCCAATCTACAATACTTCCGACTATGGAAGGGAGTTTTAAATCCTCTTGTCTGTCTAAAGTTATCTGTGGTCATGATTTATTATACAAGCTCCACTGTTATAACTTGGCAATTAAGAAATATTGATAAATGCAAACACATTATTGATGTCAATTAGAAAAAGCACAAGATTGATTAGCCTTCCACCAGTGCTTTGGCACAAACAGTTAAAGAGTAATGACCATCAATACATATTCAACCAGGACAAATGTAGAAGGAAATCAGGCTGCTAGAAGACAAAGCCTTCCTTCAGTTAAAATTAAAACGATTTAAAGGGACAAATTAAGCATCTGGTCAACCTGGAAAGCTAAAAAGCTCAAACAGTCCTGAAGGCCAGCTGGTAGTAGACGAAAGGGCGATAATGAAAGTAGATTATGGGGTGGAGGGGGCATGTCAGGCATGAGCTCAAGGAGCCCCGTTCCTTCTGGATCAGCTGGGAGGTGGTACAGGGAGGAAGAAGCAAGGAATCTGAATGATCTCTAGTCACTGGTCAAACTCCAGTTGAAACTACTTCCTGGATATGTATATTGACTTAGAAAACTACAAATTAACACTATTTATGTTTATTGTATTTTTATTTATTTTATTAACCATTTCCCAATGGTATCTTAATCTGGTTCAGGTTTTATAGGCTGCCCAAGTTTGACATGTCTGAACCCAATCAAATAATAAATCAATCAACAAACATTTATTAGATGCCTAATATGTACCAGGCACTGTACTTGGTGCCAAGTATCCACAAAGGAGAGACATTCAAGAGGGCTCAAAGAATAAGGGAAAGCTTGAAGGAGGAGCTAAGACTTGAATTGGGCCTTGAAGGACACGACATACCTGGAGAGGTCTGGCTCATGCAACTCATGATGGAGGGTATGAAGTTGCAAGCTGAGTTAAGGCAGTGTTATGATAATACAATGACAGGTGAGAAAAACTGGGTCAAGAAAGAGAATGGAGAAAAAATAGGAGGCAACTCCAGGTTTGAGGTGATGAAGGTAGTAGGAGTTGCTAAAAGCTCCATTTCAAAGGAAATTTCAGAGGACCTGGTGACTGAGCAGATATAGGAATTAAGGAGAAGGATAAGTCTAAAAAATTTCCAAGGTTTCCATTCTGGATAGCAAAGAAAATGGCAATGCCATTGGTAAAAGAATTGGGGAGTTGGGTCAAGAACTGTTATGGGGGGTGGTATTTAAGCAATGCTTAAGTTGAGGTAACAGACAAGTGTAGATATTCTGTAGATAGCTATAGGCATGGGATTCATAATTATATAAAAGGATAAGAGTAGAAATACATATTTGGGCATCATCAGCAGAAATGATAGTCTGATGATCCAGGTGAATGGATGAACAGAAGCCAAAAACAGTCAAGAATTTCAAGAAGGATAAAGCACAGAGCCATAATGTACAGAACTGACAATGTCACTCCTTTGCTCAAGAAGCTTTGATGGCTCCCTACTGCCTTTAGGATAAAATAGAAACTCCTTTGGCATTTAAGACCCTTTATAATCTAGTTTCCTGACATTTCAGAAGGCCTATCTGATGTTCAGTTGTTAAGGCTCTCCATCTCCTAAAAATTACCACATATATATATGTGTGTGTATATATATATATGTATATATATATATGTGTGTGTGTGTATATATATATATATGTATTTCATTTTTACTTATGGTATATATGTTTTTCTCCTCTCTCCCTGTCCCCCAAGAATATAAACTCCTTGAAGGCAAAGATTGTATTTGTATCTCTACTGCCTAGCACAGAGTCAGATGCATAGTAGGCACTTAAATAATGCCTACTGAATCGAACTGAGAAGGTGATTATTTTATCAAAAGCAATAAAGAATTTTCAAAAAATGAAGGCAGAGAAAGGCCTTTTGGCTTTGGCAATGAGGAGACCAAGGTTAACTTTGACAGAGCAGGTTCTATAGAATAATGAGAATGGAAGGTATATGAAAAATAATTTAAATCTTCAAATTTTTTTGCTTACCAACTAGGAACAAGACACTATGCTAGGCACCAGAGTGGCTATGAAGACATGTGAGATGGGGTAGTGGATAGAGGCCAGACTCAGAATCCATAAAGATCTAGATTTAATTGTGTTTCAGATACTGACAAGTTGTGTGACCTTGGGCAAGTCACTGAACCTCTTCCAGTCTTGGTTTCCTTATCTGAGGAAAATGGAGATAAGCCCCTACCTCACAGGGCTGTTGTGCAGGAAGTGCTGAGCAAACTTTAAAATGTTACACAAATGTTAGCCATTACTAAGACTGCAGAGAGTTAACCCTGAGTCCCAAACCTGGAAGCTAGTTTTGGCAGGAGTTTGATGCTATCAAATGAATCAATGAATGAAATGGATCTAGTTTCACTATGAGTAAACCAGCCCATGCATCACAAAATGTCTTGGTATGCTTAAATGATCACTTATATCACTCAAACGATCTCAATGCTGTATATATTCATGTATCATATATAATTTAAAAAATAGCTCAGAGACAGCATGAAGGACTGGAGAGGGAGTCAGCTTTGAAGCCAAAAGGACTTGGGTTCAAACCCTACCTCTAACATATGCTGGCTATGGGAGAGAGGGACCCAAGGCAGGTAATTTAGCTTCTCAATGCTCTAGGCCAGAACAGAAAGGGGAGGGCCACCAAACCATACATAAGGATTCCCCCCCCCCAACATAGTGACTGAAAAAACCACAGATTGCTATTATTGATGTTTTACTGTATTTTTATTTTATTTTGCTAACTATTTCCCAACTATATTTTAGTCTGGTTCTTACAGCAATCAGAGTGGAATGTTGAGGGCCATATGAGGCTGTCTGAACATCACCTCTGCTCTAAGACTCTAAACTTCAGAGACGGCACCTGTCTGCATTAGGAGAAGGTATTTTCTGACCTGGGAATTCCCTATAGCAATGAAATTACAGGTCCAGTCCTTATTCCAAGCCTACTGATACAGCAGTTAAACGCTTACAAAACACTTTTTTCATGACAACCTTTGGAGGTAGGCAGGGCAATTATTATTATTCCTATGATATAGATAAAGAAACTGAGGCTCACAGAGGTAAAGAGGCTTATCCTTAGTGACAGCTAAACTTACTCCTTCCAAACTGAATACTGCTATTCATATCTACAAGGGGCACCATTTAAAGGTAAGACGAAAGGATGTGGTTTCAGACTGAGAAAAACCTGTGGGTAAATCTAATAGTCCTGCAGGTTAGGATACATTCTGCATGCTGGTTAGTGTTAAGTTTTGCTGGCCTTTGCTAGGGAAGACTATAAAATCAAAGAGCTAAATGATCCCAGGATGGTAATCAACTGGAGGGGCTGGGACAGAGTTGATAGGTAAAAATGGGAACTCTAAGGCAGGGTTGAGGGAAGCCAGGCCGAGAAGTAGCAAGTGTTAGGTGCAACAAACTGGTTAAACAAACTGACTGAATTTAAGACCTGATGGAGGTTCTGGGCATGTTAAGGGACCTGACCAGGACATCAGCACTGACGGCTGGCACTGTGGCCAGCAGCACTCACCCCTGATGCGTCGATTTCATCCATTCATCCCCTTACTTGAATTCCAAGGTGACCTGGGAGATGGCAAACTGAGAGGAAATGTAGAGGAGCAATTGTTTTGGCAGCTCAGGTCTGCAGATGGTGTCAAAACAGAGACTGATAAGGGAAGTCTAAAATACACTCAACATCCATCAGTCCCTAAGGGCTGAACAAAAAATTAAGTAAGTCTCTCTCTCTTTCTCTCTCCCCTCTCTGCATATACAAAGATATATTTTCTTTTCCTCTCTCCATAACACATCCTATTAGCCTGAAAAGTGGAGGAGGTGTTTGAAATCCCGTAGGCTTAATAATTCTACCTGCATTTGGAGGTCATAAGTTGGCATTTAGCCTGCCACAAAGATAAAGGACACTGCAGATGTTTTAATGACCAAGAAAAAGGTAATAGTCCTGTCCTGTCCTCAGATGTAAGGGCCAGAAGAGCCTTGAATTGCAGCAGCAGCAGCAGCAGCAGCAGCAGCAGCATCATAGCAACATAAAGAAAACTGCTAGGAAGGAATTAAATGTTGGAGAACTCCTTCCTGAATAAATACCTTTGTTACTTCTTAGGCACTAAAACTGCATTATTTTGGATGAGGTCCTGCTCCTCAATCTCTGGCCACTTCTATATCACCTTAAAAATACACCATCATGGTGAAGGGGGAATCCTGTGCATTTGATGGATTAGAAAACAACTTCCAGTTGTCATCTACAGGAAAATAAGGTTTTTCTCTTATTCATGACAGGTTTCTGATTTCTCTAATCTTTATCAGCATGGCTAACAAGAGTAGTGCTTTAAGGCTTACAAAGTGCTTTGCTTATATTATCTCATTTGATCCTCACAACCACCTTGTGCTATTGTTATTCCTATTTTACAGATGAGGAAACCGAGGCAGGGAGGGGGTAAGTGAATTACTACCCAGGGTGATACTGTCATTAAGTATCTAAGGTAGGATGTTCCTGACTCTAAGGTCCAGTGCTCTATAACAGACTGTGCCACCTCGCTGGCAGAATAGTGAAGTTCAGTGTTCAAGTCTCAACTCTGCCACTCATTCGTTGGCTTCAGCTCTCTGAGCCTCAGTTTCCCCATCTGTAAGATGGCTAATAAAGCTAGCATCACCAAACTTACAGGATTATTGTGAGTCTTAAATGAGATAATGAATGCCAAGCACTTTGTAAAACTTACAAGTACAATGTAAACATCAGGGATTGTTATGATCTCATTTAGAGGACACAGGGGTAAGGGAGAGTAATGAAAAATGTATGAAGTTACTGTGTTTCATATATGGTCTAAACTTCTCCATAGCAAGGCAGCCAAGAGGAATGAGATGCTCTCAAGAATAAAGTTCTGATGCGCACAAAATATGCTGAGGAAGAAAAGGTGCTCTTGGTTCCAGTGCTTGCCAGGCAGGCCGGCAAACAGGGGAGAAAGCGAACAAGCAGTGGGCCTTAGGGTTGGGATAGGGTCTTGGGCCTCACTTCATGTGGACCGGGTATGAAGCTAGGAGCCCATGGCCCTGCTGGTGCTTATGTCTCTGTTGTGTCTACTCTTTCCTACTTTTGGGTGAAGAGGTTTGAAGACAACTGTGACCTTGTGAGCTCAGAAAGGTCAGGAGAGTGAGCCACCAGAAGTCTGGGAATTGGAATCTATGCTGAGATTTGCTGGAAGCCAGATGGTAAGAAACGAAGTCCTGAGTGACCTACGAGGCCCCGTCCAGCAGGAGCAGAGATGATGCAGACTCATCTGAACTTTGACCATACTGCTTTTAGACATGAAAGTGATTGGGGCAAATGCTATGGGGAAAGCGAGCAAAGTCTGGGCCTATCCTTCCCGGGTACTGAGATGGTAGAGTGGAGGGTGTGCTCCTCAGTATTGGGGGAAGGGTTGTTTGTGACTTCAGTTCTCACTCTATCCTTGTGTGGTGGGTGGAGGAAAAGAGGAGCTGTCCAAAGAGAAACCAATGTGAATTCATTCTCACTGTTCAACTGAGGTAAGAAAAAAAAAATCACAGTGCGAGGGAGATGGAAGCTGGGACAGCAAACGGAGGGTGAATACAAGAGTGGCACAGTCTTGTAAAAGTAATATCAGTGATGCTAAAGATCAGGAGAGGTTGGAGCTGGGAGTGAATACTAATTAAGAACAGCAAAACTACATTAAGGGCAAAAGAAAAATCAAATGATGAATAAATAAGTCTACTGCTTAGGAATAGGCAGGATGACGGGCAAATGACCAAGAAAAAGGTAATAGTCCTGTCCTGTCCTCAGATGTAAGGGCCAGAAGAGCCCTGAATTGCAGCAGCAGCAGCAGCAGCAGCATCATAGCAACATAAAGAAAACTGCCAGGAAGGAATTAAATGTTGGAGAACTAGCTAGAACAATAAGTTAATTATAATTAGACGATTTTTATTTGAGGTAAGTTCAAAGACTCACATTTGGATTTTAAAAATCAACTGCATGCACACAGGATAAAGAAGGAACAGTAAGGCAATGGTTCACAAGAAAAAGACCTTGGGGTCTTAGGGGACTGAAAAATGGATGTGAGTCCCAAGTGAGATATAGCAGTATCTTCAGCTGAATTAATAGAAGCCTAGTGTCTCCAAAAGAAGAGCATCACATCTGGGCATTCAGAAAGGACATGAAAAGATGAAACATATTCATAGTAGGGCAACCAAGATGACAGGAAGGCTCAAAGTCATGCCTCTGTGCCGTTGAAGGAATTTGGGCTATTTAGAGAGAATAGAAGATGCCTTAGATAGGGACATGATAGCTGTCACCAAGTTATCTGAAGGAGGTATGTGAAATGTGTTTTCCGTGGACCCAGAGGGGGGAGAGAAACAGGAGTATGGGAACATGTAGGTTCAGTGCAAGGAATAACTTCCTAACAATTAGTGCTGTCAAAGTACAAAGGGCTGCTGACTCAGGAGGTGGTCAGTGCATTATCACTGGAGGTCTTCAAGTGATCACTTGCTAGGGATATTGTAGAGAGGATTCCTGTTCAAGCATATGTTGGACTGTATGACTTTCAAAGTTGCTTTTTTCTCTGAGATTTTATGGTAAAGTAAATTTTCAGCAAGAAATATTTCTCTGAGTTGCTTTTCTAGTAGTGATGATAAATGTGTTGAGTCACCCAGACTCTTCTCCCTTGAGAGCAACTGAAAGATGGTTGACAATAGACTGTGCAAAGTCTGTGGGTGGGATATTGCCCTTGAGGCTAACTGCTCCAAATCTGTTTAAATTAACCTAAATGTTTTCTTTTGGAAAGCATAGCACAGCATTGCTTTGAGGATTCTTTCAGGAGGTAATCAGCGGATTCTATGTTTCTCCCCTACCTCTCTCCCTCACTTTGATCCATTTTTCTAATAGGTCTGGGCAATTTTCTTTCATAATTTTTTGAAATATGATACTCAGGCTCTTTTTTTGGGGTCATGGCTTTCAGGCATTCTAATGATTCTTAAATTATCTCTTCTTGATCTGTTTTCTAGGTCAGTTGTTTCTGATAAGAGATAGCTTACATTTTCTCCTACTTTTTCATTATTTTATTTTGCTTTTAATATTTCCTGTTGTCTCATGAAGTCACTGGCTTCTTTTTGGACCACCCTCATTTTCAAAGGTTGTTATTTAGATAAGGTTTTGTACATGTTATGCTAAGGTCCTTGTAAGTCTAAGGTTCCTTCTAAGTCTTCCCCTCAAAGTTCTCACTTCCTTTCTAGTTCTTTCTTCCAGTGTTCTCATTTCATTTATAATGCCAATTTAAAAACTCTCACTTCACTTCTTGTAGGAATTCTAATTGACTTTGTGACAAAGCTGTTTTTCTTTTCTTGTTTTAAGATTTTTTAAAGATTTGTTATCTTGGGTAGTTCAGGAACCATCATAACTTTTTATCATGGGAGTTTTTTGTTAACTGATTCTTCCAGTTTTATTTTCCAGGCTCTATGTACTTCTGAAGCGAATGTCATGGTCTCACATGGCTCTGTTCTGTATTAAGTTGTATGTGCGTATAAAATATAACATGTACCATATGTATATATATTATACACACACATAGGCTCACATACACACACAGGTTATATCCACCAACCCACCTAGCAACATTACAAAAACTTAAGGAAATGGGAAATTTGTTTTTTAAACCAGTGATTTTTAGAATCTAAAATTAATATTCAGCAGTGTGTGATGGAACCAAAACCAGAAAGGGAGACAGAAGACCTGAGTTCTAGCCCTGGCACCACCACAAACTAGTTCCATAACCTTGGGCAAGATGCATCTCCTATGAACCCTAGTTTCTTCACCTGTAAAATGATGGTTTGGGATCAGATGGCCTCTACGGTTCCTCTCAGCTCTATATTTCTATGTCAACAAGGGCAACAGCCACCTTTACCTGTTTTCCAAGAAAAGTATAATACTATAGAGTTTAGTTTGCATTAGTATTCAAACAGCTGAGGGGTTGCCATGTGGAAATGAAATTAAGTCTTCTTCTTGGCCCTAAGGAGTAGGACTTTGAGGTATACTTATGACTTTTAGAAGCAGAAGTTCTAGGGAAGAAAATTTAGTTTCAGCACAAGGAATGACTTATTAACAAATAAAACTATTTTTAAAAATGCAATGGGCTGTAGGGGCCACTAGGTGGCGCAGTGGATAAAGCACCGGCCCTGAAGTCAGGAGAACCTGAGTTCAAAGGCAGCCAGACCAAACACTTGTCACTTACTAGCTGTGTGACCCTGGGCAAGTCACTTAACCCCAATTGCCTAAAATGAAACAAAACAAAACAAAAAAATGCAATGGTCTGCCCTAGTAGGTAATGAGCTCCCTATAAGTGGAAGTGTTTAAGTCAAGTCAAGGATGGATAGCTACTTGCGGGAGATGTAATAGGAGGAATTAAAGATCTAGGCATGGTTCAGACCACCCTTCTTGACTGAATGCCCTCTAACATCTCTTTCAGCTCTAGGATTTGATAATTCAATTCCTCAGTTAGCGTGTTTTTCTCCCTTTCTAACCAAAAACTTTAGAACACAAATATCGGCTCCTAAACACATCAAGATCCAAACTCAGTTCCACAGGAAAATGGGTAGAAAGATTTTGATTTGTTCCTATCACAAACTGTCCTTCTCTCCCTTCTGTGAGTCACTGCATTTGACACACTGTCAGACTCAATACTCTTTTCAGCCTTCCAACAAGCTCTAGGGCTGGCCTCCTGGCTCACCTCCTTAGCTAATCTGCTTCCTCCTTCCAAAGGGAACAATCTAACTGTCTTTCAGATCTTGCTGGCAGGGTGCCTCTGGGTCCACTCCATTCCTCTTTACCGCACTTCCCTCAGTACCTGACCCCAAGGTTCCAGGGCATTGGGACCAAGGAAGTAAGAGGTCACAGGGCTTCTGGTTGCTTCTCCAGTGCCTTGTTTTGTGACCTTGGGCAAGTCACTGAGAACCAACTTGTGTTTTAGTTTCCCTTCAATAAAACTGTTACTTATCTCACAAAATGAATGTCTTTAAAGAGTTTGGTTTATCTCAGATGAAAAATGGCTTGAAAACTCTCCAATTCAACTCAACCAACAATTACTGAAGATATTAGGTAGAGGATTCTGTACAGGCTGAGCAGGGTATCAGTATCACACGACCCCTGTTCTCCATGAATTTACAGTCTAGGGAAAATAAGGCATGTTCACAAGTAAACTACGATAGAGAGTATGAAAGGTACATAAAAGAGGTATAAATAAAGTGCTATGAGTTCAAAAGAGAGAAGGATCATTAAGGCTGGAAAGATCATGGAAATGTTGGTATTTGGTAGGCCTGGCAGAGTGAGAAGGATGCTACTTGTTATAAATATGGGGGAATGAGGTATTCTGGGCATAGGAAAGACCAAGAGCACAGAAGGCAGCAGGTTTATCATTCTGAATGATCTGTGAATCAGCTGACTCTATCTTATATTTGACATACAAAAACTGCATGCACATCTCAAGCTTTGCTTTTTGGCTTAGGTTTACATTCCTTAGGAACCTGTCTCCCTAACTCCTACCCTATTATTACCTTTCCCCAAAGTTCTTGTGTTGCTTGGTACACTGACAGTAGGGATTCTTAACCTGGGGTCTGAAATTTTGTTTTGAAAATATTTTGATAACTTTATTCCAACATACAATATATTAAGCAACCAGGAAGCACAGTGAATAGAGTTCTAGCCTTGGAGTCAGGAATAGCTGAATTCAAATCCTGTCTCAGGTAACATTTTATAGATGAGGAAACTGAGGGAGGCAGAAGTTAAAGTGACTTGCTTAGGGTCACATACAGCTATTAAATGTCTGAGGTATATCTGAACTTGGGTCTTCTTGACTTCAAGCTGAGTGCTCTATCCAATGCACTACCAACTGGCCTCCGACATATATTGCTGTTTCTCTTTCTTCAACAATGTTTTCATCCGGTTAAATGAGTTTTAAAGCTCTTTGTAACCTGGCTCATTCCTACCCTTTCACATTTTATACTGTACTGCAACCCCTACTCCTGCCCCTACTCTTTGGTCCAGTTAGACTGGTCTCTACTTGCTAGTGGTCCCATGAAATCCCATCTCCCAGGATTGGCTGAATCCTTGTGGGAGGGCCAACAAAAATTTAATTTCTGCAATACTTTTCATAATGCCTGGTCTTCATAGTTCTACTTTTTAATCCCATTTGGGGTGTTCCTGGCAAAGATACTGGAGTGGTTTACCATTTACTTCTCCAGCTCATTTTACAGATGAAGAAACTGAGGCAAAGGGCTAAGTGACTTGCTCAGGGTCCCAAAGCTAGTAAGATTTGAATTCTTCCTGACTCTAGGCCTGGCACTCTATTCATTACTCCCCCTAGCTACCCCCTTGTAGTTCTATACTTCTATCTTATGAATATAAGGTTTTGCTGCTTAGAATTTTGTAACTAAAAATGCTATTTGCCCTCACTTTGAGGATGCAAATGAATTAATATTTCGTGCTATAGAATATACATGTGCACACACACATTCACAGCTGTTAGGATGTTGTATATGGGAAATTTATTCCTCACCCCCATTCCCCATGCCAATCTGGATCCTGAGCTAACTCAACAGGGAATACACACACACACACACACACACACAGCACCTGTCCCCCACTCCCACTAAAATAGTAACTGTCTATACTTCTCTTATATGTGGCTTGATATACAGGTTACAGGGGTAAAGAGAACAAGAAATAGGAAAATATGGTTAGCAAAGTAATTAGAATTCTCTTTACAAGTTCTGTCTTAAAGCATAAGCTTTATTTTGTTCTGGTAAGGCAAGTTGTGTAGACAACTTGTTGATGTCTTTCATTGAAAAAAAAGTTTTATTGATGTCATTTAAAAAAAAATCAGTCATTTCTAGATAAAATCTTCCCACTTCCACCCCAGGGAGCCTTCCCTTCTGACAAAGAGAAAACAACAGTTATTTATGCAAAAGTGGGGCTCACCCATGCTCATATGCAATGTCTCATAATGTCCCACATCCATAGTACCCCACCATTGCAATGAGTAGAGGGATGTGCATTTCTTCAAAACTTCTTTGGGGTTAAGATTGGTCATTATAATCACAGAGCATTAAGTTTTGTGATAAATCTCATTCTGAGAAAAACTGATTGCAGGTGGGCCAAACTGAGAGATACAAAGCTAGGGGTGCTCTTCTAAGACTGATGTAAGAAGTTATCATCTCTTTCTGACAGCAAATTGTGATCATAAAAAATACAAGGTGATCTCATTTTAAATTGCCAATGATTACAGTTGTTTATAGAAACTGAATCTGAATAAATTGATTTGGTTATTCATTACATTTTACACATTATCCCAGAGCAATTACACATGTACACAGACTATAAAACAACAGGACTGGTTTTGTTTGCCACAGAGGAGTTTTGTGTGCGTGTGTGTATGCCATGTGCACACATGTGCGCTTGGTTATGTTTGCTCCCTCATCTGAATGTAAGCCCTCTGAGCATAGGAAGGTTGTCTTTGTCTATATAAGAGGCAGCTAGATGGTATAGTAGATAAAGTGTTGAGACTGGGTTCGGGAAGGCCTGAATTCAAATTTGATTTCAGATACTGTGCAGCCCTGACAAGTCACTTAACTTATATGTCTTAGTTTTCTCAAATGTAAAATGGGGCTCATAAAAACACCTACCTTTCAGGGTTACTGTGAGGATCAATAATTATGTGTGTGTGTGTGTGTGTATATATATGTGTGTGTATATATATATATTTATAAAGAGCTTAGCACAGTGACTGGCACATAGTAGGTGTTTAATAAATCCTTCTTTCCTTTTTTCCTATAATTCATCAGTGATCAGAGTACAGCACTTCACAAACAGTGGGAATTCAAAACATTTTGAGCAATTCAAATTCTCAGAGATAGAAGAAATGAGACCAATATATCATTCAACCAAACAACATTTATTATCCCCACTGTCTAATACAGATTCTGACACATAGTAGGCACTTGATGACTGACTGATTACATGCCTTCCATGTGCAAAGCATTGTGTGAAGTACTGGTGGGGATACCCTTGCTCTCAAGGAATATATAATTTAATTGGAAAGATGACATGCATAGAAATAGCTACAATACAAAACCAATTTGACAAGTTCATAAAAGTTATATAAACAGGGTATGATGAGAGTTCACAAAAAGGGTGATGACATTTCTTGCTTGGAGGCAAGGGAAGGGACAATCAAGGAAGGCTTTAAGGACAAGGTGACATTTGAAGGATGGGTCAGGAAGGATGGGTATGATTTCCTCATTCTTGACACTCAAAGATACTCAAAGATGACTTGCTGATAGGGCAACTATCCAGCATTCAATCAACCAACACACATTTATTAAATGCAAACCATGTGTCAGGCACTGTGTTAAGCACTGGCACATGTATTTGACTGTAGTGAAAATGACCAGCGGATTAACTGGGTGCTTTCCCACAATGATTCTATGTCTTTTTTCTGCTTTGGTTAACAATTGGCTACTTGATAGACCTATTACCGCTCCTTATGGCCCTGCCTTTACACCTCATAGCCTGAAAATCATCCTGCCTCAAATCAGTCCCCATGACTCTAACGGATTGTACTTTGTGCTCTGGCCTGCCTGCTGCTATTGCCTTCCTGCAGTTCACCCTTTGTGGTACTGCTTAGAATTCTGCTTGGTCATGCTGGTGGTCTGCAATGAGATGGTAACATTTTAAAAGGAAGCATTCTGTGGACTTAGTTTCACCTGAGGACTTTGAATTCCATTTGCTGGTTGTACTTTTATCAGAGAGTGATAAATATTTCATATTGAAACTGTCACCTGGAATTTAGTCAGTGAGGTTCTGCTGAAACCACTGGAAATCATAGATGAAAGTCCAGGCTGACTTCCCAACAAGTAATTGGCACTGAAAGCCCAAAGATTAACATTGCCCCAGAGATTGGAATGAGGGCAGGGAGGAGAGCAGAAAAAGGGAAATGGTGTTTGCTCAACTTCTTATACACTTAGAAGTTTGAAAGTGAACTTCAGTAATAGATCTTGACTTCGGTTTATCATAGTGTTAAACTTACTAAACCAATTATGTGGAAAGCAATGGATTGAGGCAGGGAAGATGGCTCCAGGATCTGATTGGAAACTACATACAGTGATATGATTTTTATCATATGGTCTAAATTTTAAAACATTGCTTTACTGTGCTAACTATGCCTGTCATATAGGCAATAAGGTAGCCTTGGACATCTTGACTAAATATGGGAAGGAAGAAACAAAGAATTAAAGAATATTGAAGCTCCTGTGCACCTCAGAGGTCAGCTGATCCAAGCATTTACTTTAATTTACAGGTTAGGAAACAAAGTCCTAATGGGATAGCCCATCTCAATCTGACCTTCTTAAGGGAAGGTTACAGTTAATTGGACTCCTTTTTCTAGAACTAGTTACGAGTATTTAAATGAAAATAAATTGTTAACTTGTGGACCAGATTAAAAGAGAGAATTTATATTTTATTTTTGTTCCTTTGGGACCATAAATTCTCTCTTCTGCTATTCTCACCTTCAAGTTTCTTCCCCATTAAAAGCAAATATTAATACAGTTTATCATAGTATGTCAAGGAATATACTATTCACTCCCTTTTCTGAAACTAAAAAAGGAATATAGGCAAGTTGAAAGGTAATAAGTTGTCTTGAAGAGTAAAGCTTACAGGGGAGGAGAAACTATTATAGAGAGAAAGTATGATGGTTTCTGTTCCTCCCTATACAAAGTTATCTAGCTGTTCTGATTTGGGGGTGATACTTCCTCTTGGGGAACAATACTGTATTAATCAATCAAACATTTGTTAAGTGCCTACTATGTGTCAAGCACTGTGCTAGGGGGATAAGGATGCAAAGATAAAAATGAGAAGAAGTCCTTGTCCTCAAGGAGATTAAATCTTAATAACGGACAACACCACATATGGGAGAGCGGTGGCCAGATGCTTTAGCCTGGGAAGTCACAGGAACAGCAAAAAGAAAAATAGGACAGCCAACTAATCTGCCCTTTCCAGAAGCAATGATAGTATTGTCTTGATCATAGTTTCCAAAGATACAGGATAAATACATAAATAGAAGAAAAAAAAATTTTTTGGGGGGGAAATCAGGATAATCCTCATAGAGATGATCAGCTATAGTTTCTGGAGAGGGGCTAGTCATGGGATTGCTAGATTATAGATTTAGGGCAAGATGGAAACCTTCGGGGTCATTCAATCCAACCCTCCCATTTTATAGATGAGGAAATAGGCCCAAAGAGGTTAGATTTGTCCAAGGTCACATAGGTGGGATCTGAACCAAGGTTCTCCTACTCTAGGGATAGTGTTAGGTTCCACTGCACCATAGAAGAAAAAATATTTCCTCATCTTTAAGAGAGTTTTCTTCCAAGTGTTCTATACTATATGCCATCATCACTACATCATGATGACCACCACCTCCTTAATATCTATATGGTATTTGACAATTTTTGAAATGCTTCTCATCTGATTCTCACAAAAAGTCCAGGCTGAGAAGACCCAAACCAACACAGTTAACATTTATCCAGTACCTATAATATGCATGGCATCATGCCAGGTACTGGGGATAAAAGAGAAAATACAAAAGAGAAAAAAGGTTCCTGCTTCCAGAAGCATACATGTGGGAGCTTTTGAGGGTAGGGGGTGGGAGTGGGGTATAATATAACATATGAAGAGATAAGCATATACCTGACAATATGAAGAACAGTCTAGAGCACTAAGAAGTAAGGGGTTCAGGAAAGAGTTCCCATAGGAGATGGCACCTGAGCTGAGCCTTAAAGGCAGCCAGAGACTAAATACAACTGAGGCTGGAATGCATTCCAGGCATGGGGGACAGCCTATTCAAAGTGAGGAAGGTGAGGGCTGGAGCATGGAGCTCAGGAGACCAGTGTGGCTGGAATGTAGCTTATGGGCAGTGGAGTCCTGTGCAGTAAGCCTATGGAGGTAAGCAGCAGCCAGACAGTAGAGAGAGAACTGATAAGACTTGGAAGCTGACTGAATATGAGAGGGTGAGGGAGAAAAACAAGTGCAAGTTAACCCTACGGTTGTATATCTGGGTGACAGGATCATAGAGTTATAATTGGAAACCATCTAGTCCATCAGCCACCATCATTTTACTGATGAGGAAAATGAAGTCTGAGGAGTTTTGGTGACTTGCCCAAGGTCATACAGGTGATAACTATCAGAGGTAGGATTTAAACCCAGGGCCTCCAGCTCCAGAGCCCAGTGGCTCTGGCCCACTTGCACTCAACAAAAATTGAGAAATCTGTAGTAGTGGGAGAAGAATTCCATATTGGACATAATGAATGTGACATGCCAATTAGACATAATAGAAATGTCCAGGCAGTCAGTGGGTGATTCAGGAGCACAGACAGTGATTTACTCAAGGTTAGTCAGTACCCTTGTCAGAGATGACAATAAAATTCAGGTCTTCTAACTCCCGATCCAATGATCCTTTCACTCTACCTACTGTCTCTATAGCATCCACCTTATTTATTCATATCGTCTAATTCTGCAAAATCAGCAGAACGACAGGATCATGGCCTGAGAGCTGGAATGGGGCATTTTACAGATAAGGAACCAGGGGCCCAAGGAGGCTGAGTGACTTGTAGAAGATCACACAGATAGTAAATGGGAGATACAATAAAACTTACTTTTCAGATAGGGAAACTAAGGCAGAAAGCATAGAAGTAATTTCCCCAAGGGTAACAACCTGAACAAATTGATGTTTGAGGACTGGGGATAAAATTCTAGTGTTCTGACCACACCATGAACCAAAACAGCATACTTTACCTTAAGCTCAGTGTAATGTTACAAAGAGATCAGATCACAAAAAGAGATGGAAGCTCTTCTAACCACACAATCTTTAGTGGGGAAAGGAAGAGAAAGCAGGGGAGAGGGAAGCATTCGTTCATTCAATATTTATAAATGCTTGTTCCATTTAAAATGCTTTTGGTGTATCTGGTTTTGTGTAAGGTGCTGGATAGATCATATATAACATCTATCTATATAGGTGTTTTTATATAATATGGACATATTTTATCTATATAAAAATATCTATATAGATGTAGCTATAGATATACACAGGGTGTTCCAAAAATTTTAATGCAGTTTTAAATAATAGCTATAATAACTTGAAACTGCACTAAGTCTTTTGGGACATCTTGTGTATACCTACAGCCATATATGCATACAGACACATAAATGAAATAAAATGTGGAATATTGTGACTGTGGGATACAGGTTCTGAATGCTATAAGGGTCAATAGAATCAAGCTATTTTTTCCTGCAGCCTCCCTGACCCAAATGGAGGAAACTGGATGCCTCTCTCAGTAGGAGAAAATCTGCTATATTTTAGAATACCAGTAAAATACTTGAACCTCAGGACAAGGATATCTACAAAAACAGTTGAGAATTTTCATAATCAGCTAAGAATCAGGGATGAAAACTGAGGTTAGCTCATCTTGGAGGTATATGTACTAAAAAGAAAATTAATCCCCTCCCCCCTTTTTACAGGTTTATTTCCCCTTTGTTTTTGTCTCTCCTCTGAAACAACCTGGTAAGAAAATCACTACGAGAAAACCCTCATTAGCGTATGAACCAACAATCATCTCATCTGCAGGAAAGGGCAGCTCTGTATTAAGGTTCATGGCCCCCTTACATCATCCTCATCAGTATAACGTTCCTTCCACAGCTGGGGGTGTTAAATGCTTTTAGGAGACACAGCTAAGGCTTCCCTCAGTTAGACTCCGGTGCTGCATCTGGCGGCAACAGCACAACCATTACATAACTACAAGCATTACGTAATCCACTAACTCCCACACTCCCGCAAAATACATCATGCACTGAATCTGTAGGACAAAGTTGTCCTTTTAAAAAGGCATTTTAGTAAAGAGAGCTGGTCGGTGCCATAGAAATTCACCCCTTCTCAAATCTTAAAATTGAGCCAAAGACCCCATTCACTGATCCACTTTAAAACTTCTGAGCAGGTGCCTTCTTGTAACTCCTCTTTCAAAGGCACCCTCCCCTCCTTGCCTGCAGAGGTGGGTGACTATGGGCATGGAACACTACATTTCATGTTAGGTTATCCTGGTTTTTGCTAAACCATGTTCTCCCTCTTCCTCATATTTTATAAGGGTGTTATAAGGGATGGCTCTCTGCGAGGAATGAGGGAGACACTGAAAAACACAGGTGCTGCAAAAATGAAAGATATCAATAACAATTTGTTTTTTAAAAAGTCAAGGCAGTATTAAATAACTGGAAAGAAAGGATACGCAGTTTGGTAGGGGAATGACTACACACATTGTGGTACATGAATGTAATGGGACATTATTTTACTGTAAGAAAAAAGGAACAAGAAGCATTGAGAGAATGGAAAGACATCAACTAGTGCAGAATGAAGTAGCAGATACACCTCCCTCCCTTCTTTGCAGAGGCAAGGAAATAAGGGTGTGGAATACTGCATCTCCTAACAGAAATGGCTAAACATAGGGTTATAGATTAGGATTGGGATGGGACCTTCAAGGTCAGTTAGTCCAACCCCATCATTTTATAAATGAGGAAACCCAAAACCCAGAGAGGTTAAGTAACAAAGATGTAAAGGTAGTAAGGTTTTACTGTTGGACCAGAACCTAGAGGTCACTAGACCAACCTCTATGCCCCACCTCCAATATTACAAATGATGACTCTGAGGCTCAGAAAGGCTAATTGCTTAAGGTCAGTGAGAGACCAGAGACTACAGCCTGGGTGTTCCCAGTCCCATACTAGTGCTTTCTTCCACTGCATGAAACATTTGTATAAATATTCTTCGTAGACAGTGCATAAGTCTAAAGGCATGGTTCAAACTCAACAAGCTTTACACAAAATTGTCAACAAGATACTTTCCTAAGCATTTTTGTGCATTAAAAAAAAATTCCTTGTCACAAGGGATGGCTCAAAAAATTGGGGGTGGGGAGGGATACAGTTGGAAAAGAAGGCGATGTAAAAACGAAGGAGATCCTAAAAACACTTTAAATATCAGGACAACATAGCTACGCCAGAAAGTATAACAAGTTGTTATCTATCTATCCATGTGTCTATTATTCCATTCATCCATCCCAGATACTACAGCTAGAAGGGACCTTAGATAGCAACTATTCATCTGTTCTATGGATTGGGAAATTGCAGTCCAGAGAAGCTCATTGTTTCCCTCAAGGTCACTCAGTGAGTTAGTGGCAGAGCTGGGACTAGAAGCCAGAGATCAGGGTTTGATCTCTAAGTATCGATTAGGTTGCTACTAGGTGCCCAGTCCCATGTTTATAATTCTGGCATTGTTCAACACCAGTGAGCTAAAGAATAATGAACAAAAATCATTTCCCCCCTCAACATCTGTTCCTCCTCCTGAATCATCTGTTAATGACTCCACTATTCTCTCAGACACTGAGGCTCAAAATTTTAGGATTCTGATCTCAATGACTACATCAGGGATGGGGCTGCAGGGCAGAAAGAGGTTGACCAGAACTCTCAGCTCTGGTCATGGGAAATGGGCATGGTCTCTCTTGGGACAAGCCAACCTTATCCCTTTGATCTCCACATCCAATCATCACTAAGTTCTATTGAGTCAACCTCTGCACTATCTCACATTTATTCCCTCTTACCCATTCTTATCACTTCCACTTTAATTCAGGCTCCTGTTGTCTTCTTTTGGAACAACTGAATAGGTTTTTAAGTGGACTTCTAGCCTCCATTTTTTTCCCCCACTCTAAGCCATGAGGTACACTATTTCCAAGCTAATCTTTATGATATACAGCTCTAATTATAGGATCACAGATTTAGAGTTGGAAGGATCTTAGAGGCTATTTGATTCAACCACTTTTTTACAGATGAAGAAAATGCAGCCTAAGTAGTTAAGTGCCTTGCCCAAAGTTACAAAGGCAGTAAGTGACCAAGGCTGGATTTAAACCCAGGTTCTCTCTACTGTACTGCAAAGACTTTAATCACATGATTACCCTGCTCAAAATTTTTATAATAGTCTTCCATTAACTGAAGTCCAACTCCTCTGCCTATTATTCAAAGCCCTCTATTATCTTTCTTTATTTCTACTCTCTTTTTCAGACAAGCTGAACCATGGAATATTTCCTCAGCATGTTCCCACCCTTTTTGTACCTTTAACTCAAGCTGTTTGATCATGCTTCACAGAAAACTCTTCCCTTTATCTTAGCCTTTTAATATACTGCCCATCCTTCAAGGCTCAACTCCAGAAAGCCTTCCTTAGTAAGTGTTGCATTCTTTGAGTGAACACCCATGGTTCATCTTAGGCAAGTCACATTGATGTAACAAACACATATTAGGGGCCTACTATGTGCAGGGTACCGGGCTATGTGTTGGGAAGAGAAAAATGAAAAATGACACTGACTTTAGGGAGCTTACAATCTACAGGGAAAAGATACAATGAAAACATAAAGAAGTAAAATAAAAGGTAGAGTTTGACAGTGACAGAAGAAAGGGATACAAAGTGCTCTAAAAATCTGAGAAAGGAGATCACATTTACCTGGGAGGGAGAAACACTGATGGCTTCATGGAGATTTTGTTCTGGGTCAGGCTTGACTCAGGTTGGCCTGGTAGTTCACTTCTGGACTGGAACCTAATGAGATCTATGTAAACTTACAGATAAAACATTTAAACAAAGTAAGTTTACTCAACAACAGTACAGAAAGGATATTCAGGAAAGAAACAGTGTTAGTTCAGTTGGGTGCAGGCTCCCCTTGACTTCACATAAGCTATGATGGCTTGGTCAGATATGTTGACTCCCACAAGAGTTGGAAGTCCTTCAAATCTGAGAAGCCCAAACTACTTGTGGGCTAGGCTTTGAGGCATTAGGCCAGTGGGAAACTAACTTAAACCTTAGTTCCTTGGACCAAATTAAATCTCAAAGTTAGTTTCACTGAAATTGTAGGGGGAAAATAGCTTACATGACAGGTATCTACCAGTCTTCTTAGGCTATATGTAGTGAATTTCTTGCTTCACAATGGGGCCTCCAGCCATTATCAGTCTCAATCAGATTAGAAAGTACAACAGAAGGGAAGCATCTTTAAAGGGGAGGGTGAGGGAATAGGTCAAAGGGGCATATAAAGGATGTTTAGATTTATGGGAATGGGAGAATAAGGGAAGTATCTTTTGGGGGGTAGGTTAAGTAACAGGAGGTCAAGGTAGCAGGTAAAAGTAAAGTAGAGGAGTCAGGAGGGATAGGAAATACAGATATGCACAAACACAAAAACAAAGATTAGGAGTAGAATCTGTTAGGGAAAGTATATGTTTATATAGGTATGTATGTATGTGTATATATGTATATATCTATATCTGCATATAAATATATCCATCCTTAATTGGAGCCTGGGGGAAGGGAAAGGGGGGGAAAGAACAAAGTAAAAAATACAAAACAGAAAACAAGCAAGGGAGCAAAGATGGACAGCTCTCAACTCAACTTGTAGTATTTATTATATAGGCTTTCTTGACATAGAAATTCAATGCTATGTATTTTGAATCTTCTCTTACATTCTGCTGTGCACATGACTTTTTTCTTTCTTATTTTATATTTAAGTTTTAATATTTAAGCTTATAATGTTTCTTTTTCTTTTCTTATTATATATTTGTCTTAGTATTTAAGTCTACAATTTAAAAAGATAAAAAGAAAGAAAGAAAGTACATGCTGCTCCTACCACATGGTAGAACTCATCCGTGAAAGAAAGAAGTATGTCAGCAAGTAGAGATGATGAGGGGAAAGGCATTTCTGGCATGAGAGGATGATATGAATGAATGTGCTGCAGTGAAATGTGGCAAGGTGAGATTGGGGGGGGGAGGGGCTAGTATACGGTTTGTTTGACTATAGAATGTTTGGTGTAAAATAAAGATGGAAAGATAGGCTGAAACCTGATTAAGAAAAGCCCTAAATGTCAGCTGAGTTTGTATTTGATACTGGAGGCAATATAATACCAATGAGGTTTTTTTGGGTAGGGAAATGAAGTGGCTAGGTCTATGAAGAATTATTTTGGTGGTTGTGTGAAGGATGGAATGGAGAGTAGAAGAGAATGCACTCATGCTCCCTCTGTGGGCATTCTTATCAGTGTAGGTGAGGGAAATATCAATGCTCTTCAGTGGTTATTGTGCATTTTATCATTTGAGAGAGTTGTGTGGGGAACCGAGACATCCAGTGACTCCTTTTTTTCTTTGGCTCGGCAATGGGTTAAGTGACTTGCCCAAGGTCACACAGCTAGTAAGTGTCAAGTGTCTGAGGTTTGATTTGAACTTAGGTCCTCCTGACTCCAGGGCAGTGCTCTATCCACTGCACTTCCTACCTGCCCCTGTCCAGTGACTTCTCAAAAATCATAGACTGCCTACAAAGTGGTTCCATATCAGGTGCAATGAACTTCTGGGAGCCTCAGGGTTCAGAGAAAAAAAATACTAAAAACAGAACCTATGATCATCAAGTAGAAGCAGTCCCCAAGGAGATTAAGGAAGCCTGCAAGGATGGGGTCTCATAAGCTTCCTGCTCAAGCCATAACACAGTCTAAGTCCAAAGGGCCCACAGTTGGGTTTTTGGTCACTCCAACTGGGAACAAAGTTAACTCAAACTGTCTTGGGTAGGTTCCATAGCATCTTGGTTAGTGGTGTAAGGGCAAGAGAGGTAGGGAGGGATTAACTTAAACTGCTCCAAGTCTATTAGCATCCTGGCCTAAAATACCCAATATAGATCAGTCAACAAACATTTATTAAGTCCTTGCTACAGACAAGAGACAGGCAAAAACAATCAGAAGTAGAACCTGAACCCAGATGTTCCTCACTCTGAGGCCAGTGGTCTAGCCACTAAACCATGGCACAGGGTAGGTACTTAATAAATGCTAACTGAAAAAAAAAAATCACCACCTTCTACGTGAAAACTGTTCTGATCTCCCAGGAGCTTGTTCCTTCTTCCTAGATTATCTTGAATCTAACTCATATACCTACATATGTACACATTAAATCCTTTTGCTAGATTACAAGCTCCTCATGGGCAGGGATAATTTCAGTTTTGTCCACCTCTTGAGCATGGTATACAATAGGCACTAGGTGGCATAATAATTTTTTTAAAAATTTTAAATTATTGTTTCCCAATTATACAATTTTCAACATTTTAAAAAAATTCTGAGTTTCAAATTCTCTCCCTCCCTCCCCTCTCACCTCCCTAAGATGCAAGCAATTTGATATAGGTTATACATGTGCAATCACGCAAAACATTTCCATACTGGTCATGTTAAGAAAGAAATTAGACATTAAAAAACATGAAAAATAATAAAGTGAAAAAATAATATGCTTTGATCTGCATTCAGACTCCATCAGTTTCTTCTCTGGAGGTGGATGGCATGTTTCATCAAGAGTCCTTTGAAATTGTCTTAGATCACTGTTTTTCTGAGAACAGCTAAATCATTTACAGTTGATCACTGTACAATATTGCTGTTACTGTGTACAATGTTCTCCTGGTTCTGCTCACTTCACCCTGCATCAGTTCACGCAAAATAAATGGAAGATAATTTTTTTTGGTGGGAAAAGGCACCAGCAGCTCTGGGAGTCAGGAAAAGTATCATGTAGAAGAAGGTGGTTTTTGAGCTTACCTTGAAGAAAATTAAGGATTCTAAGAGGTGGAAGTAAGAAGAAAGTACATAGTAAGCATAGGAGAAAGACTGTGCAAAGATGTTATTTTTCAGGCTGATCAATTCTTTTATTTAAAGGAGTCAGCTTGTTCACAGCCCAAATGAAACTACTCTCTTGTATGTATGGACATGTAAATTAGGGAAAAAGAGAAACTGTACACAGACTAAAACAGGGAAGGGCCATGCTTTTTCTGACTATCTGCTCACATAAAGGATGCTGGTAACAGATAACATTAATTAAAATAAACTAAGGGAACCACCATGTACTACCCTTCCTAAAATCTATGACATTTGTCATCTGTCCCCTTTTAGAAAACCTTCTTGTGTAAGTATGATGTGTTATCAGTTCTAATTACTTTAAAGAACAAGTTAGGCAGTGAGGCAAGTCCCTGAAGGGCCCATCAGTGATAGAACATCAGAAGAAACAACACTGGCACCACTACTACCTTCTGGTCTAGGATCCTTTAAACCTCACCTAAAATTCCACCTTCTACAGGAAGTCTTTCCTAACCCCTAGTAATTCTAGTGTTTCCCCTCTATTATTATATTATTCTGCATACGGCTTGTTTGTGCATATTAATTTGCCTGTTGTCTCCTCCATTAGACTGTAAGCTCCTTGAAGGCAGAGACTATCTTTTACCACTTTTTGTATCTCCAGGGCTTGGCACAGTGCCTGGTACATAACAGGTGCTTAATAAAGTTTTATTGATTGATTATGGGTAAATTCAAAGGGATTTTTTTTCTGAAAAAGGTGCCTGTAATCTCATTGTGCAGAAAGCTGGGTTTCTGCAGGAACTTTTTTTTTTAAACGAGTGAATTGTGTATGTTTTTAAATAAATGAAACCTCTGGTTCAGATGAATATTTAGATAAAAATGTTGTTCAGTAATTTTCAGTCATGGCCAACTCTTCATGACTCTATTTAGGGTTTCCTTGGCTAAGATACTGGAGTGGTTTGCCATTTCCTTCTCCAGCTCATTTTACAGATGAGAAAACTGAGGCAAACAGAGTTATGTGGCCTGCCCAGGTGTCCACAGCTAGTATGTATCTGAGGCCAGATTTGAGCTGGGAAAGACTCATCTTCCGGACTCCAGGCCCTGACTATCCATTGCACTACTTAGCTGCCCTCAGACAAAAACAAAAAACGATAAAAGAAACATAAATTTTTCCTCCTCTCCTAATCTTCAACCCAATTGTTTCTGAAGTCTGAGCTTCTCTTGTGTCAAGATAAGGCCACCACTAGTGGTAATTCCTTTGTTGGGAATGTGGATGGAGAAGGAAATCACCACTCTGAATAATGATGGCTGCTGTGGAATCCAAGTCTGTCAAGGTTTGCAGCCTCAGCTCTCTATGTTCTGGTGAGCAGAGCTGGTTCACTCGGATGGGTTCAGCTCAACCCATGATGGTTTTCCCTTTACCCCCACCCGCTGCCCAGAATCACCAGACATCAATGGTGACATTAAATACTTAACTCATGTTTTAATGTACCCTTGGGAGCTTTCATATATATAAATATATAAATTTTTTATTTTTTTAAAGATTCATTAATTTATTTATTTTTAGTTTTCAATATTCACTTCCAGATTTTGAGTTCCAAATTTTCTCCCCATCTTGTCCTTCCCCCAACCCCAAGACAGCATGCATTCTGAATACCCTTTTCCCTAATCCACCCTCCCTTCTATTTCCCCCATCCCCTCTTCTCTTTTCCTCTTCCTCTTCTATTTTCCTGTAGGGCAGAATAGATTTTTATACCCCATTGCCTGAATATCTTATTTCCCTTGGCAGCTTTCTTCTGTCCACCTCATATTTACCACTTTACCACTGCCCTGGCATTCTTTCTTATTACCAGAACCTCACAAAGCACTTTTTGATCTGTACCTCTCTAACAAACATATAATAGGGCTCATTATCACTGTCTAGTCCTGCAACTAGACCAGGAGAGAAAGGGCTTTATCTTATCTAAACCTTGCATTTCTTCATCCCACATCCACACCCCTTCTCTTGCTCCTAGGGCAGAGCTCTTGTATACAGCAGACCCTTAATAAATGTCTGCTGACCAAGGCCAGTCCTGCTAAGCAGTTTAGAGTGTGGCTTAGGCAACTGCTGACAAGACTGTGGGTACAAAATGTTGTTCTTAAGAGATTTTGGTCAGCAAAGTTCTTCCTCATGGAGACAAATGCAATTGCCCTGTCTCTCATCTTTAAGTACCAAGTTAAGTTTAACAGCAATAAAAAAGCCCTAACTGAGCAGAAGGGAGGGAACATGAGAGCACCTGACTGTGGTGCCCTTTCTCTTAATCTAACAACTTTAAAGAAAACTCATAGTCCTGCTTCCTTTCTAGGTTCTTTGTGTAAATGAAGGTGCATAATGATTTTTAAAAAATTACTTAACGAATACTTTCAGCACATCTGTGATTTCGTTGACCAACACACACCACAACCCCATCACAATACAAAACTGAATGAATTGTTGTGACCAGAAATAATGTGCATGCCTGGGGAGGCTGGGCCGTGGGCCTCTGCAACCTCTGTTAGGCTGGTCCTGCTCCAGGGCCATGTTTGGTGTACAAACATCATACTTTATAGCTTAATAAGACCCTCCAGCCAGAGTACCACACAGTGCCGATGAACACTAACATAAGAAGAGGAAGAAGGTCTCCAGCATGTTTGGTCCTGGAGGATTTACATAACAATATGGGTAAGAGTTCCCTCTGAGATTACTTCCAGTCTATCCAGTATATACCTTATTTGTAGATAGTTAAGAGACTGTTGTGTCTCTTATTAGACTGTAAGCTTCTTGAGAGCAGGAATTGGTTTTTGTCTTTCTTCATACCTTTAGTGCTTAGGAACAGTGCTTGGCACAAAGTAAGTTCTTAATAAATGCTTGCTGACAACTTCCAAAAGCTGAGAGGACAAAGAAAAGCTGTGAACTGTACTAGGGAGGGAGTGTCCATACTAATGAGAGTATAGATCCACTAAGGGCCTGACACAGAAAACGCAGTAAAGAAGATCGGTGTTAAGAAAAATGGCAGAAGAAAGGAGGAATCAGGGCTCTCATCCCACATTTGGAACTAACTTATGTGGCCTTAAGGAAGTAATTTTACTTCTCTCAGATTCCATCTCTTCACCTGTCAAGTGGAGAATAGTAATCCTTCTACGACCTACAGCTTAACCTTTATAGGTAGGGGTGAGGAAGACATTTTGCCCTTCTCAAAGCACTCTATAAATGTGGGTTATTTGCATTTATGGGGACCTGCCAGAGCTTGTGCTCCACGTGAGAACCTGAGCAGCCTCCTTGCCACAATGAGCCACTGGGGCAGGACTCTGGGGCAGAAATGGAGATGATGCCCTGCAAGGAAGAGAATGGAAATTTACTTGAATTACATAAAGCATATTAAGTGAAAGATCCCCTACCACTTGTAGCATTTCACAGAAACGTTTAATACTGGGATGGGGTTTGCCTCAGACTTTGTGATTTTCTTTAAATTCTGGTCAAAGCTCAATGTAAGGAAGTGGGTCTCAATACTCCAACAAGGACTGTTTTTTTAGCAGCTGACATATTGAGTTCAGGGGTGGGGAACCATGTGGCCTCCAGGTCATAGGTTTCCCACCCCTGGTAGACTGTACCTATTTTAAAAAGCCAATGTCACACACAGGCCAGGCTACAAAATTAAACATTTCCCAGATTCTTCCTCCTTCCAATGATGCTGCAGGAGTTCGCTTCCCCAAAGCTCAAGACCACATAGAACTAAGGGATATGGAATTCACTTTAAGAGGAAATTTTCATTGCTTTATACAAATTGATGCTGCTTCTCGCAAGAGCCTTTCTTGCAGGACCAGGACAGAGCACTTCAATGCATAACCTTTTCATCTGGCAATGTTTCTTTTTCATCTGCTATAAGACATGCAAATTGATCCTTTGATCTAATCCGAAGCAATCCAGGTATGTAAGTGGTAAGAGTGCTGATGGAAGGAATTTCTATACTATTTCCATTTCTGGTACAGAATAGAAAACAGAGGATCAGGAGGTAGAGGGAAGGATGTCCCTCATGAAGGAATGCTATGGGAAAGGCCTCTCCTGATTTTTTCTCCCAGTTGCTTCTTCTCACAGTGCTACTTGTTGATTAACTGTTGGGGGCAGTGTGGGGGAACGGGGTAGGAGTTGAGGGAGAATGACAGAATGGAATACTGAATAGTAGCTCATCCAACATAATATCACTTGTGTAGCGATTTAAGATTTGCAAAGTATGATCTTCACAATTATGTTCTATGGTAGATGCTATTATTAGCCCCATTTTACAGATGAAGAAACTGAGAGAGGTTGAGTAACTTGCTCAGGACCACACAGTTAGTATCTGACGAAGAATTTTGATTCAGGTCTTCCTGACTCCAAGTCTAATACTCTTATCAATTACCCCACCTAACTGCCAATATATTCCATTTGAAGTTGCTGAGGGATTTGTATTTTGGGTAGGAATTAGCGTAGTAGGAATAGAGTAGTAGGAGTAGAAATTAGAGTCTGGGATCCTTTCCAATTTTGCATTCTATGATTTCTGAAATCTACAGATTATACGTTAAAAGCAGATTTCTATGTTCCAATTAGGGTATATGAAAATCAGTCTCAATCCTCTGAGCACATAATGACCGGGCAGTAAGAGGACAAAGCCTGGGAACTGTTATTGGGCAAAACGAGGCAAGTTAGCTTAACTGGGCCAAAGATAATTCACAAAGTGGACCAGTGAACCTTATATGCATTCAGAAAGAGATGAAATAGATACAGTATGCAAACACATACAAGAATAAATGGCTTTGAGCTAATCTGATATAGAAAAATCAAAATTTATATAACAAATAGACTAGGGAATAAATATTCACTTTGTGGAACAATGTTTACCAAATAATTCCTCTGAAGAGCGAATTACCCTAAATATGGTATAATTTTTAAAACTTCAATTCAACTTTTAGGAACACATCTATTATGTAAAGGAATGAAGGCTCATAGGATCAGCAATCCAAAAATGGAAGGGACCTGAGAATCCATCTAATCTACTCCCTCCTCCAACTTTCCCAGCATTTTATAAAAAAATGAAAGGGAAGCCCAGAGAGGTTAAGTAAGTCATGCAGGCAGTAAGTTGGAAGTGGACTCGAAGCCAAGGCTGCTGTCTCTAGAGCCAGTGCTTTTTCCATCATACCACACTGCCTCCCCTGTTAATAATAACATTTGTATTAACATTTTGGAATCTTAAAAAAATACCTTCCTCATGACAATCATATGATGCAGGAAGTGTCAGTATTATTATTTATCCTCATTTTCCAAATGAGAAAACTGGTGTTTTCATATGTTAAATGACTCACACCCATAATACTGTTAGGAAAAGTCAAAATGAGACCTTGAATCCAGGTCTTCTGAGACTCAGTCCAGTGCTCTTTTACTATACTAGTGAGTGAAATGAATTTTCCCGGTTTGTTCTTCCTACTCTTTTTTTTTTAGCTCTTATCAAAAGAGAGGTGATAGGCGAGACAAAAAAGAGGCAGGGTCGAGGAATGCAATGAAATGCTAGCAATGATGGAAGATCAGAGTCAACATATCACCTGATACAAGACTCATTTTTAGAGGTGAGGAAACTGAGACCCAGCAAGGAGTGATTCCCTTCCAACTACTACTTTATCTTCCTTGAAGAAACCTGGGCTTATGGAGGTCGACAGGTTTGGGCACCCTCTAAATAAGAAGGTAACGGCACTGGCCAACATTATTAAGTGAATTTACTTTACTGACTTCGCTTCTGGTAGCGGGGTAAGCTACAGGGTGGTTTTTGTCCTTTGCTCTTGGAGAAGACCAAAATGACGTCACTGTGTTGAGTCAAGGTACAGTGTGTTCGACTGGCTGATCAGACCAATACAAGCTCGAAAGGCTCTACTACAGATTGGGCACAAACAGTCCACGAGAACATCTGGAATGGAAATGTCTCTAAACCTGCACATCTCATGTTTCTTTTGAGCTCCTGCAATTCTGCTTTGCTCACAGAGCGCAGACCTACGTTGACGCAGGTGCGTCACGCTGAGTGGTCTGTACCAGTGTCTCCCATGTCTCACAATTCATTGCAAAGTTCTTCAGCGAGACCTTGAGAGTGTTCTTGCGGTGCTTCTTCTGACCTTTAAGTGAGTGCTTGCCTAATGTGAGTTCTCTATAAAATAGTCTTTTAGGCAAAAATACATTTGGCATTCAAACAATGTGGCCAGCCCGCCAGAGTAACTCTTTGAATTAGAGTTTGAATGCTTGGCAGTTCAGTATGAGAAGGAACCTCAGTACCTGGTATCTTATCTTGCCAGGTGACCTTCAGAATTTTCCTAGGACAATTCAAATGAAAATAATTCAGTTTCTGGCATGGCACTGGGATACTGCCCAGTTTCACAGGCATACAATAATGAGGTCAGCATAACAGCTTGGTAGACCTTCAGTTTGGTAGTCAGTCTAATACCTCTTCTCTCCCACACTTTCCTTTAGAGCCTCCCAAACACTGAACTAGCTCTGGTAATCTGTACATCAACCTCATCTTCTATGTGTACCTCCCTGGAAAGTACACCGCCAAGGTAAGTGAACTTGTCAACTGCATTCCAAACTTCTCCATTTGCTATAACCAATGGTTCTACGTATGGCTAGGTGTGGTGCTGCGTACTGGAGAACCTGTGTCTTCTTGGTGTTAACTGGTAGGCCAAAATTAGCACAAGTGGCAGAGAATCGATCCACATTTTGTTGCATCTCAGCTTCAGAGGCTGCAATGAGTGTACAATCATCTGTGAACAAAAAATCACGTACTAACTCTGCCTCTATTTTGGTCTCGACTTGTAGCTTTTTCAAGTTAAATAATTTACTGAGAGTGTGGTACCTGAGCTTGATGCTGTTTTCCTTCTCGTTGAAGGTATCTGACAACATTGCTGAAAACATCATGCTAAAAAGCATGGAGCAAGCACATAGCCCTGCTTCACTCCACTGATAAGTGGGAAAGTGCAAAAGCATTGCCCATTATCCAGAACCCGTGCAAACATGCCATCGTGAAACTGGCATACAATACTGATGAACTTCTTCAGCCAACCACATCTTCCCATAATTTTCCACAAGCAGACTCATGACTGACAATATCAAAGGCCTTGGTCAGACTGACAAACATCATATACAGACTTCTGTTCTGCTCTTAGCATTTCTTCTGGAGTTGTTGGGTAGCAAACATCATATCAACTATTCCTTGGACCTTTCTGAAGTCACACTGGCTCTCAGGTAAATGATCATCTTTCAGGTGAAGGATCATACTATTAAGAAGAACTCTGGCAAGAATCTTGCCAGCAACGACTAAGAGAGACACCCCCCTGTGACTGTCACAGGACAACTATTTCCTTGATCTTTGTAGAGATGGACAAAGGAGGCATCCTTGAATTTCTGGGGAACCTCCTCTTGCCACATAACCTGGAAAATTCCAGCTTTTGTACAAGCAGTGGACCCCCTGCCTTGTTTGTAAATCTCAGTTGGAACAGAATCAGCTCCAGGCACTTTGCCACAGAAGAGGAGCCCAATAGCATCCCAAACCTCTTCTTCAGTTGTCAGAGAGAAGGCTACTGAAATCTACCTAAATCTCATGAGGCAGGGTCCCTAGTAGAGAGCAGGAAAGAAAATATGGACTTATAGATCTTCTCCTTGAAACATTCAAATAGCTCAAGGATCCATGAATTCCCTCCAGAAATGCAGACTGCAACCCATCCATGTCTGATCATCTTGGTGACTGTGGTCTATGTCTTCCCATAAGTTCTCCAAAAAGGATCCACCTAAATATACTGAAAGCTTTTCTCTCTTTCTCCTGACATTACCAGGGTACAAGTGGTATCACCTGTCATCCCTTGCTTTTGCCACATTGCCAACTTATTTTCTCTCTTCCTATTGTACAATTCCATATTGTATTTCACTCCTGTTTTTTAGTATGCCTCACTGGTCCACCTGTGAGCCCCACACCACCATGTGCTTCCACATTGCTGTCTGTTTGCTATTCACTTTTAGTTCATCAAGAGCAGTTGAATTTTCCATTTTTCTCTGCTGCAGCCATACATCCTCTCATTTTGAAGATGAGGAAACTGGGGCCTAGAAAGGTAGAGATTTGCCCAAAGTCATATATGTATGAAAGTGCTTAGAGTCCCATCTAAGTCTGAGAGAGACTTTGAAAATGTTCTCAACTGATGGTTCCGAATGAATCTTTGAATTTGAATGTTCACCAGGAGCTGAATTCCCCTTCTTTCATTGGACTGTCCTAACCAATAAATCTGAGAAATTTTTAGAACCCACTAGAAACAATGGTTAAATTACGTGTGCATAGGTATGGGGTATGGTGCAGGATAACATGGAGCAGGTGCAGAATGTGGTAGGTTGTCATCTCATTTTAAAAAATCATTTTTATTTCTATCTTTTGTTTTCACATTACCTACATTTCCCAGTGTATATCCTCCACTCCTCCCCTCACAAAGCCATACCTAATAACAAAGATTAGGAAGAGGGAAAAACCAGTTCAGCAAAACTAACCAATATGATGAAAAAGTCCAACATAACATGCAGCATTTCACACTCATAGTCATCCACTCTTGCAAAGTAGAGGAGGAAGTGTTCATCTCATTACTTTCAAAAGGTCTGGGGACAATCCTATTACCTGACTAGCATGAAAGCACTGTGAATAAGCAATTCTACTTCTCCCTCATCAAATTATAAGCACTGGCTAGGGCATTTAAGGTAGATACTACATGGAAGGACAACAAATGATGACAGTCATTAGTCACTACCTTCTCATTTCCCACTAGGCACATTCAAATAGTTATTTAGGGACATTACTTTTCAATGGTCACTTTTAAATCTAAACCATAAATTAGCACATAAAGCAAAAAGAGATTTGATTTCTGAGACTCCACAAAGCACTATTGAGTTGGGTATATTACTTTGCTTCTACTGATATGCCAAAAGAAGAAAAATAAGAACACCGGCAACAAGTTCAAGATGAGCTACAATACAGTGAAAACTAAAAGTCAACAAAAATGCACCCTACATGCAATATGTGCTTCATTGCTTTTAAGTTTTAAGGTTTTACATAAGGTCTACTTTTAGCTGCTTCAAAGTGCAGGTTCAAGATTTTGATGTCAGATGCACTCAGTACTTGAATTATTCAATTAAAAAAGCATTGGTTGTGAACAAAAAGGAAAGATTGTAGAAAGCAGTCAATTATGTAAAACGGATTGTCTTTTTTCATGGACTGTGAACATATGAGTATAAATGGGGTTCCAAAGGAATGAATCCTGAGATGAACCAAGACTAGAGTACATCTAGTCCAGCACTTCCATCTGCACTGATCTATCACCACGCAGAACTTTTTCTTCTGTTTGTGCTTAGCTTGCAAATTATAAATTTATTCTTTATTTTGATACAGAACTCATCTCTATTTTTCAGACTTCTTGCCAAACTTTATCAAACACTGACTGCTGTACTAGGGAAACTTTTCAAGGATCATCTGGAAACCTGACTACTACTAAATGCAAAAGCCCACTCCTCACGGAAGAGTTTGGGATAATTGTTTATTTTGGGGGGCTTTTTTTTGCATATATATGTATACATATTATGTATTAGTAAACAAACATCAACAAAGTTGAACATTTTCATATACAAAGAAGAGAGCTGCATCTGAAATTGTATCTTAATCACATCTAACTTGTTTCCTTCTTTAAAAAGTATGTTTTAGGGGCAGCTAGGTGGCATAGTGGATAGAGAACGGGCCCTGAAGTCAGGAGGACCTGAGTTCAAATCCGGCTTCAGACCAAACACTTGACACGTACTAGCTGTGTGACCTTGGGCAAGTCACTTAACCCCAAATGCCTTACCAAAAAAAAAAAAAGTATGTTATACGTTCAACATTTTAGTTCTCCCCCGAACCTCCTTCTGCTCTCTTCTCGACATTCTTTTAAGCGCTTCACTGATGCTCTTCTCCCTTTTAGGGTGACCAGGGGGACATCACTAGCTATCCTCTTTTTTCCCCAATTCCCTCCTCCCTTCTGAAGAAACCAAGTTCTAAACCAAAGTTAATTTCAGCTTAGAATTCAGCTGAGCATCAATGAAATAAATATCTTCATTCTGTTGTTTGGGAAAATCCTACAAAAGTATAGTAAAATCATGCTGATATCTGTTTTTAGCTATATGTCCTTATCATTTCCAGGTTTCCTGGGCAATTCAGATTTTGATCTAGATTACAGCTTGAGCCATTTCAATAGGAATCATGTCAAATCATTACCTAACACTATTAGTGGAAGCAATAATCCAGATAGCAGAGTATGGGGTAAGGTCTCTGATCAGGAGAAGTCTCCTAAAGCTTCTTCCCTCTCTTTCTCCAAACCAGAAATAAGGCACCAGGGTACATAGCTGCCAAATATTTCAAAGCACTTGGCAACCTTTATTTCCTTTTTAAATATTACTATTGAATTTCTATATGAAAGATATTATTCTATTGTCAATAATATAGTATCATGGAGAAAACTAAAGTTTAACTTTTTGTTCCATGTTATTGAAAAAATGGTGGTAATAGATTAAATAAAAGCTACAGAAAGATAGAAAGTTAGAGCGAGAAGGTGGTTGAGAGATAATCTGGACCAATCCCCTCACAAGGAAGCTGAGACCACAGTGGCAAAAGTATTTGCCTAAGGTCACAAAGGTTTACAATTTTACTACTTAATAGTAGTAAAGTCAGGAGTAGAATTCAGATGTCCTGTTTCTTGGTCTAGAGGTCTCTGCTCTTCATGACTTTATACTTTCTATTCCCAATTCTAACTATCATACTGACTGAATTTTCTAGCATATGTACCACACTGGCATACAAAGACACACAACGGATGTTTACGCAAAAGATACTTAGAAATCATGTGACAAGATAAGTAACAAAACTGTAACAAAGTAGTGGCACTTATAAGATAGCAATTCTGATGCATCTTTTAAAAAGTGTGATCATCTCAATCACAGCCAAAACAATAATCAGTAAAAATGGTTATTACCATGCTTAGATGACTTTCTTGACTCTATTTCAATACTTTTGAGGTTAAATACACATGAATATCCAGCTCACCCTGCTTCCTAAAAGGCGGACTTTATTTTCTTGAGATGAGTGTGTTCTTAGGGTCACCTGTGAAGCTGGAGCCATTTTAGCATGGACATCTCTCACCATTTGTCCACGATAGGATGTAAAGATTTCTGGCTGCATTCAAAAGCCAAGCAACAAAGATTTAGGTATCATTCATGGCTTTAATTATCTGTGCTTTATCTTCCTTACATTAGAACAGTTCATAAAGGGTTATCTGCACAAAGTCTCAGCTTTACAGAGGTCAGATACAACTTCTGATGCTGTTGATGCTTAGGATTCTTTTGAAAGTGAGAAATTAAAGTGAACTTAGGGAAACTGGTAGGCTGGTATCATTCTAACAGAAATGTCATTTTCTTTTCCTCATGAGAAATTTGTTGGTTTTTGAGTCTTTCCCCAAATAACCTTGCACAAATTATTGAATTAGGGTCAAGATTCTTCTCTTTCACCTCATCCTTCTCCCCCCCCACCCCATAAGTTGTAAAGGATAGAGAAGAGTGGGTGAAACTGATGAGGTGCCTGCTGAATACTGTGTAACTGATGCCACAATCACAGTTTCCTGTACTGGTACAAATGAACAAATGTTCATTAAGGGCAACAGTATTAGAACATGATATCCCAGAGGGTGAAAGAACCACTTGGGAGAAGGCTGCTTTAGTCTTTCATTCCCCAATTAATGTTATAGAAAGCCAACCTTATTATTCTCCCTGGGAGTTTATGGAGCTGCTTCACTCTACCTTCATAACAAAGATATAAAAAAGCAATATTCATGCTCACAAGAAAGAATGTCTTTAACAAAGCCAAGTTTCAGAGCTGCAATTCATTTAGTATGTTCTACATCATCTCCAACTGCAGAATATCATCATAACCGAGAGTCATATCAATGATATTGACACCAGGTTAAATTATGTTAATTGTTATCTAAGAAAGCAGAAAAATATTTTAGTCCATTTAAGAAAAAAATTCCATTAGAAACCCTTAATTAAAATAAAAATTTAAGATGTAAAAGACTATCAGACAACTATATGGAAAATTCTGTTACCCTAGCAAATTATTCTCCAAGGATTCTGGGAACCTAACATCTTATTGTAGATTGCTTTGACCTCCTAATTTCCATGTGTTTCTTTCTATCTCTAAATGCATAACAGGGGTGGGATTTTAAGACTCGATGAGACAGAGATCACATACACAGAAGGATGAAAAAATAATATGATCTAAATTTTTAAAAATATGGAAAGGGAGTAAATACTTGATATGTCTTTCCATCAAGACAATGGTAGATATAGGTAGGATGTAGCACATTGTCAACGATTACAAAACCAAAAAATGGCACTAAAAACATCATCAAGGACATTTATGAATAGAAAAAGAAGCAGGCCAGTCACAAGTAATTCAAGTACTACCCTGGGACTCACAAAATAATAAAAGAAACAGAGAAAGTGAGTTGGGTGGAACCAACCATCCAGGATGCTAAGACTTCAACAAATCATCGGTCTACATTGGTAGATTAAGTATTCAAGCCAATAACCTCATAGATTGATAGTTCAAAGTGTGCATCTTACCTGTCGCCGAATTATTTCTAGGTTTCTTTTGGCTTTATTCACTAGCATTTGTATTTGTGCAGAATCCTTTACATTCTTATTTTCTCTGAAGGCTTCTCTTATCCTTCTAATGGCATAAGTTCTAAACAGATGGGAGGAAAAAAAGAAAAAAAAAAGATTGTCACAATCTGGGCTTTTAAATGCATTAAAATGGTTTCCTTTATCAATGATCCCTCCTATGGATGACCTATTTTGTCAACAAAGACTCATTTTTCGCCTTGGGGAAGCACTGCCCAACATTAAAGCAGTGTGCACCTCAGGGAATACACACAAGATAGAAGTAGGAAAAGGGCCACAAGATAAACTGTCAGGGTAGATGATAAGCTCCCAAGAGAAGTCACTCAATCTCCCTGGGCTTCAATTTTCTCATTTATAAATTGAGGGCTTTGGACTGGATGGTCTCTGAAGTGACTTCCACACATAGACCTATGCTTCCATGACTGTTGGACTGACCGATGTTTGAAGTTATTCATGTGAGTGTGTCTTCCTTCCCTTTAAAGAATGGTATGAATGGTCGAATAGAAAGGAATCTTTGTAATCATGATGTAAAATTGTACATTTTACTTGAGGAAAGTGAGGTCCAGGGAAGTGAACACAGTTATGCAGTGAACAAAGTGGTACAGGTAGGCACTAGGACCAAGGTCTCAAAATCTAGGGCTTTTCTCTGACTCCACAATGCCTTTCCAATGGGCCATGACTATAAAGAGAAAAAAAGCAAGAACTGGAAGGTCAAATTATCTTTTTCCAAACTGTGAGAGTTAGGCAAGGGTTAAGTTTCCACAAAGACAGAAGAGTGCTGGGAGTACAAAACAACCAAGATGTTTCAAAGCAAAAGAAACAGATGCCCTGCAGGTGGGCTTAGCCAATAAGAAGTAGGCTGGTGGTTTCAGGAGAAGGGCCAATCTGACTCAAACTGGTTGGGGTCAATGACTGGATGGCTCAAATTGCTACTGTGCATGCTTAATTAACTGATATAATATTAACTGACACACCCCACATAAAATTAGAGTCTCATTAACTGATCATGGGACGCTTGGTAACATGTTTAGACAAATCAAGAAGCAACATACATGGGGGCATAAAGGGAAGATTGTAAAGGGAAGAGAATTGGCCAACTAGCTCTCTGATGGGAGGGACTGCCCCGAATTAACAGTGTAAAGCTTCTCTCACTTCTATACTCAGTGCTCACTGCTCCCTGAAGAAGAGTGCAGTCCTCTTCTGGCCAGAAACGTAAAAACTTCCTTAAGATTCTCCTGTAATAAATTTTGGTGCTTTGACATTCACCATTTGTCAAGCATGTTTCTAACAAAACTCATCCACTAAAAACCTGGCAGAGGATCCATGATAACTAGAGCCCAGGTGAGCTTTCTGTCTCCTGCTTTATCTTGCCGACTTTTCTGCCTCTTGCCTCAGGTAAAAAGTCAAGATTTCAATTCTGTTCACATCAGAATCCTGTAAGTGATCATGACAAAGAATTTCCTTCAGTTTCCTCTACTAAACAATGATGAGGTTTGACCAGATGGATGATCCTTAAAGTCCCTTCCACCTCTAAATTCTGTGATCCTATGATTCATCTTCTCTTTTTGAAAAATAAACACACATACAAAGAGTCTATGGATTTGGGTAGTTTGCAGTTAACTAAATAGATGTATTAATACTGCCAGTCATTCAATAAACATTTATTAAGCAATCAATCAATATGTATTCGTGTGTCAGGTATTGTGCAAGACTCTGGGGGTAAATGGAACAAAATGAAACAGTCTGTGTCCTCAGGAGATAATATTCCATATAGGGTAACAACACACATACATACAAATATATATATATGTATATATATGTATATGTGTACACACACACACACACACACACACACACACACAAGGTAACTGTTTGGAGGATGAGGGGAAACCTCATTTAGGGGCAAGCATTTGAGCAGAGCTCTGAAGGAAGCCAGGGGCTCTAAGAGACAGAAGTGAGAAGGGAAGGCATTCTAGGCATGAGAGTGAGTCTGCAAAAGCATGGAAATGGGAAATAGAATAAGAAATGTGGTGTGAGGAAAAACAAGAAGACCAAGATGGCTAGAATTGAGATTACTCAAAAGGGAATAAGGCTGAAAAGGTTGGATGGAGCTTTAAACGACAAACCCAAGAGTTTGTATTTGATCACAGAGGCAAAGGGAGCCACTGGAGATTGCTGAGGAGGGGAGTGGCATGGGTCAAACTTGTTACTCAGGAAAATAATTTTGGCAACTGTGCGGAGTCTGGAAAGGAGGGGTACAAAGGGAGACCAATGAGATTAGAGACTACTTCAATATTTCAGGTGAGAGGGCCTAAATTAGGAGAGATGTGTGAGGTAGAAAAGGCAAGAGCTGGCAACAAATTATCTATATGTACTGAAAGCAAAGGGTAGAGGAGGCCTAGGAACTTAGAAAATGGTGGCCTTGACAGAAAAGTGAGATAGAGATACAGGCTCGGGTGTGCAGTAATAACAATAGCTAGCATTTATAGAATGTGTGTCTGCTGTGGGTCCAAAACTGTGCTAAGTGCTTTACAAATACTATCTCATGTGTTCCTCACAACAACCCTGTGAGGTAGGTTTATTGTCTCTATTATTATAAGAATTAATAATTATAGTAATTATTAGTATAATTAATATTATTTCCATTTATAGATGAGGAAACTGAGGCAAACGGAAGATAAGAGATTTGCCCAACATCACACTAGTGAGTCCAGGCCCTGCACTCTATCCACTGCACCCCCAGATGCCTCAATAAATTTCGAAAGAGAATACAAATCTCTTACTGTCCAAGCCCACTCCTCCCTTCATCCCAAACAGAAGCAGGGTCAACAACTTACATCAGCCATATGCTAACAGATTTATAGACTTAAGAATACAGTTAAATATAATTTATTTTCCCCTGACCGCTGCTGTTTTTCACAAGCCACTTAAAAATACAACATTAACATCCACAGAATTAAGAGGAAATATGGTATAAAGGCCAAGAGAGTAAAAAGAAGAGAACTAATCCTTCTGCATTAAATAGAGAAGAGGTATTTTGATCATGCTGTGGTGGAAAGAGCACCAGGCTTGGAGTCAGAAAGCCTGGCTAGATCTTATCTACATACTCTCTGTATGAATATGGGCAAGTCATTAAGTATCCCAAAGTCTCAGTTTTCTGGCAAATAATATGGGCACAGTAATACTTGTTCTGTTTCATTTTAGTGTTGTTTGGATGAAAACATTTTTTTAATCTGTAAAGCACTTATATCCATGAATGATTTCAGATAATGTGTCAAAGGTCAAAGTAAAACCATTATCTCTTTAAACATCAACTCTATTTGCATTTGGGAATGCAAATCTGAACCTCAATATAAATACCTGGCTGTAGAAAAAAAAAAGGTAGCTTAAGAGCTGGGACATGTGTAAACTAATCCTGAGAAAAGCTCTTCAACTTTAACCAGCCAACTGGAATGTTAATGCAGTAGATCATAAACACTTAATTCCAAACCTAGGAATGACAGTGACTATGACTTCCATGTAGTAGCAGATGGTATGCATCTTTAATGAAGGCCCATTCACTCATAATGTGATGGAAGGAAGTCTTGCAAGCAGAATTTATTAAATAGAAGCTCATCTTCAGTTTTGTAGCCGATAACCTGACAAAGCTTTAGGGGGAAGTTGATTAGTATTCTAAGAGCATATGTAAGTTAAAAGCAAGCTTCTGTGCACTTGGTCAGTCTTTTTTGACATATCCCCTAACTGTGGGTCTATCCCAAGATTCTGGAAGTCCTGGACTCTCTTCTCTCTACATTCTCTTACTTGGTGTCTTCATCTTCCATGAGTTTAATCTCTATGCTGATGACCCAGTCTCTCTCCCAAGGTCTAGTCCCATGTCCCTTTCCTTCCCATTCAATAAACTCCAATGGGGCCCTAATACCTGTATGATCAAATGTAAACTGCCCTGTTTGATATTTAAAGTTCTTCACAATGTGGTCCCATGCTATCTTTGTAGAATTATTACTCTGCTACCTACCGATGCTCCTATTCCCACTTCCCCAACTTTTCAATGGTTGTCCTCCATGCCTGCAATACAATCTGTGTTCACCTCCACTGCTTAGAATTAATAATTTCCTTCAAGACTTGGCTGAAGTTGTACCTTCTTCAGGAGGCCCTCCATAATCTCCTTCAGTTCCCAGTTCCTTCCCTCCCAATGTTACTTGCTGTCTTTTCTTGTACGTGATTTATATATACTTACATAAATGCAAGATTAAATGCAAGCTTCTTCAAGGCGGGGATAATTTTGCTTTTGTCATGGGGCGATCAGCGTCTAGTATAGTGCCTGGCACATAACAGGAACTTCACAAATGCTTATTGATTGGTGATAATGGATGCTGGCACACCATATTATCCCCCAAACCTCGCTCCTCTTTAAAAGACACTTTCTTTTGGGGGGATTAGGAGGATAGGAATCATTTGGTTTTACTATTTTGTACCATCTGTGGATGTTGTCACATGGCACAATTTTTCCTAAGGGAAGCATCCTGCCAGACCCATTTTCATCATTTTAATTCTCCACTCATAATGCAGCACTGGTCTTCTAGGAAGAAAGATAAACAAGCCATGGCGTTCACTTCTAAATACTCTGCTCATAAAGCCAGTGGCAGACATGTAATATCTTTGAAGAAAAAACACGAGTACTATAGTTGATATGTAGGGCTCTACATTTTTCATCTCTTCCAAACTTTAAGAAAAATGGAAATAACTTAAGACACCAAACAATTCACATTCAGTTTCAGTAGTCTGGCACAATTCCCTGACTCTAAGTATTTAGCTTGTTTTCATTTTTCTCCTAGCCCCTCCAGTTTCCATACTTAAAATCTACCTATGGTAATAAGGCTAGGTACCCATTCGTTCACTTAATGATATTTATTCCATGTTTGTCATGAGGAATGCATTGTGTTTGCTGACAGGGGAGGTACAAGATCAATGAGACACAGTTCCTCCCTTAAGAAACTCATGGTCTATTAAAAGTATCTATAAAAACCTAGGGCAGCTAGGTGTCACAGTGGATAGAACAGGCCTGGAGTCAGAATGACTCATCTTCCTGAATTCAAATTTGGCCTCAGACACTTCCTAGCTGTTTGACCCTGGGCAAGTCACTTAACCCTGTTTGCCTCAGTTTCCTTATCTGAGCTGGAGAAGGAAATGGCAAACCATTCCTATGTCTTTACCCCAAATGGGGTCACTAAGAGTCAGACAGACTGAAACAACACAACAACAAAATAAAAACCTAAAGCAATAGTTCATGTCTTGCATGTGTCCTAAACAGAATGAAGCAGGAACTCATTTTTTTTTCTTTTTACTCATCCTAGTTCTACCTCTCACCCTTTCCCCTCTTAAAAGCAAAATTATTTTCTTTTGCTCTAAGCGAATATTCTTAGTTTGGCTGAGAAACTCCAGTCTAAGTGCCCACTAGCTAATTACTTAGGTTGGGTGGATTCCTTTCTGCTTTCTCCAAAAGGTGAACCCAACTTCAGCAGAACTTCATCCAAGCCCCTTATAGCTCAGGTGCTGGAGGGTGGACTAGTCCTCTATATATGGTAGTCTATTCCTTACCTCCACCACTACTTCTATAACTTATATATATTTTGCTTACCTAGATAAATGGTTATCTCCCTGTGCATTCAGGATATCAGCCCCTTAACTATTTCACTGAAAAGGAACATTTCAAAGAAAAATTCACAGATGCCACAATGAAAATCACAGCCAGCTGCTGCACAATATCTGGCATTATGAAAATCATAATATGAGTCATATGCTGTTTGAAATAAGGCATGAAAAATTAACACATAAAGGGCAACAGAATAACAACCACCATGAAACGTGCAAAAGCAGGATATAGCCGCCAAAACAGCTAGGCTTGTATTCCAAATAAAATTACTTTTCTTCCTTTACACCCACTGCTTTGGGAAAATCATCTGCTGTCTTCATCTGCTGCCCCTTCTCTACTTATACAGCCACAACCTTCAAGCCTTCATTACCTCTCACCTGGACTACTACAATATTCTCCAAATTTAGGGGTTCTTACCCTTTTATGTGTTATGGACCCTTGGACAGTCAGGAAAAACTATATACCCCTTCTCAGAATAAGTTTTTAAAATACATAAAATATAATGCATGGAATTGCAAAGCAAACCAGCTATAATGAAATAGTTACAAAAATATTTTTTAAAATTCAGATATCCCACATGAAGAGTTCCTGTAGTAACTGATTTGCTTGTGTAAACTTCCAAACCATCCTAAATAATTGCCAAAATGATTATCCTAAAGCAAAGATCAGACCACAGCGCTCCCCTTCTCAGGACATTCTGTTGCTTCCTATTGCCTCCAGGAGCCAATATAACACCTCCCCCCTCCCTCACCTCTCCCCCATTGGCCTTTAAAACCCTTAAAAACTTATTATATAATGGACATTCAATAAATGCTTGTTGATTCACTGATGATTTTTTTTTTACCTTCAGGAAGATGATGCCTACTTAGTTGTCTCTCTCTGTCTCTCCACACACCCACATCTTTCCTTCTATCCTGTATTATAATCTGAGTGTTTATAAGACCATGCCTATAGAGTGTCCCATCACCTCAATTTCATTGCAACAAAGATGAAATTCTTGAGTCTTTTTCCCACCCCAACATCCCCATGTCTAACAAGGGCCCTTCCAAACCACCTCAATAGTATTTTGGGCATGCTTTTCCTTCAGCACTTATCATATTCTGCCTTGTTTTGTAGTTGTCTGTGTATTCGTTTTATCTCCACCGCTACAGTAAACTTTTTCTCTCTCTCTCCCTCCCACCCCTTCCCCACCCACTAAGAAATCAAGTACAATGACGTCAATTATACATGGGAAACCACGAAAAACATATTTCCATATCAGCTATGTCACAAAAAGCAAAAAGAATAAAAAAAGAAAGCAAGAACATTATTTGCACTCAGAGTTCATCACTTCTCTGTGGAATTCTCATTGGAATTGTCTTGGATATTCTATTGATCAGAGCAGCCAAGTCTTTCATGGTTTAATCATCATTATAACATTGCTGTTACTGCGCATAAAGATCTCCTTGTTCTTCTCATTTCACTTTGCATCAGTTCGTATAGGTCTTGCCACGTTTTTTCCAGAAACCACTCCCCTCATCATTTCTTATGGTACAACAATACTCCATCACAATTACCGTAGACTTATGAAGGGCAGGAATCTTTGATTCCTCTAGGTACCTAGTACAGTGCCTTGTAATGCCATAGATATTCAAGGTTATGAATCAGAAGGGACTTTGCGGGTCATGTAGTCCAATCTACTCTTTTATAGAGGAGAAGACGGAAACCCATAGAGGTTAAATGACTTGCTCAAGGTCACACAGGTTAGTAAGTGGCAGAACTGGGCTTTGTATACAGTTTCTCTGACTGCAAATCCAGCACTCCATGGCACTCTTCTGCCTTTGTTGAATGGAACTGAATTATTATACTATAGTCATCTAACTGCTGTTGACTTTCTGACCTCCAGAGTTTTTCTTTGAATCTCATCTATACTCGGATGGATCTTTGAACTGGTGTGGATATTCCTTCTAAAGGTGCGGACTACAACCCATCTCCACTTTTATCCAGGGCAACTCTTGCACATCTTTGTCATAGGAGGTCAACCCAATGTAGCCAGGCATACAAAAAAGAAGCCTGGGCTGGAAACAATATCTGCTTTTCTTGTTTTTATTTTCTTAAATTTCACTTCCAGCTCTTCATGTGGCCCACTCAAAACTGTGATATTAAGAGTTCAACTGTGGTTTTTCAGCTATCATTGATGAGAAAAGAGTTTCTTATTGAAAAATCTTTACGAATCTTTTACATTTTTCCATTTATTTGTTGTCCTCCTTCCATGTTCATCCTTAAATGACCTCAGCACGATCTGATTTAATTGAGTTTCCTGTGAAGCTTTTTGTAAACTCCTTTTGGCTGCACTGATTCTTGCTGTTTTAAGAGGCAGTATTGCTCATAATCTTCTACCATCTCCCTTTGTAAGGTTTTCCCAATGAGTTTATATTCTAAACTGGTATAGCTTGGGGCTGCTCTTTCTTCTTGTCAAAGAATTCACACAATTGTCTGGCTGAGTCAAGTTTAAAGTCAGGGTTTCTTTGGGGTCAATGGATAGATTTCAGAGGGTCCATGTACTTGGATGAAAAAAAAAAACCAATTACATTACATTTTTATTCTAATATAATTGGGTTCCCTAGTAATACTATGTATTTTATTTTTATTCACTTAAATAGTATTATTCTAAAAAATGGCCCAGAGTTATCATCAGACTGCCAAATGGGTCCATGAGACAAATAAAAAGGTTAAGAAAGCCTGAGTTCTGTTTTAGTCTCCTTGTTGGCAATTGATTTCCACTGTTGGTTTTTTTTTTTAAATGTGGGAGCAGAATTTATTTTGTTTCAGCTCATGTTAAAAAAAAAAGTAGGGGTAATAAGAATCATGATCTCAGGCAAAGTTAAGATCAAAATGGACCTAATTAAATGAGATAAGGAGGGAAATTACATTATGGTTTTTTAAAATTTTTTTATTAATTTATTTTGATTTAACAACAATCACTTCCATATGCTTTTGAGTTTAAAATTTTTCTCCCCCTTCCTCCCCACCACCCTCCCCAAGACAGTGCACAATCTGATATAGGCTATACATATACATTCCTATTAAATATATTTCCACATTAGTGATGTTGTAAGTAAAAATTAAAACCAATAGGAAGAACCATCAGAAAGAGGAAACAAAAGAGAAGGAAAAAAAAAACAGCATTCAACTTCCTAGTTCTTTCTTTGGATGTGGATAGCATTTTCCATCACAAGGCCTTTGGAGATGTCTTCGATCCTTGTATTGCTGGGAAGGGTTAAGTTTATCAATATTAGTCATCGCACAACATGGCTGTGATTGTGTACATCGTTCTCTTGGTTCTGCTCACTTCACTCAGCATCAGACCATACAAGTCTTTCCAGGTTTTTCTGAAGTCAACCTGTTCATCATTTCTTATAACACAATAGTATTCCATCACATTCATATACCACAACTTGCTCAGCCATTCCCCAATTGATGGGCATTCTGTCAATTTCCAATTCTTTGCCACCACAAAAAGAGCTGCTATGAATATTTTTGTATATGTGGGTCCTTTTCCCATTTGTATGATCTCTTTGGGACATAGCTCTAGAAGTGTTATTGCTGGGTCAAAGGGGATTTCCACTGTTAAACTGTCTTTCCCAGTAGCATGGCATAGCTGATAGAGAGCTGCCTTAGGAGTCAGGAAGACCTGGGTTCAAGTCCTGTCAGAGGCAGCTGGTAGAGCATATGGACTGGAGTCAGGAAGACCTGAATTCAGATCTGACCTCAGACATTTAATGGCTGTGACCCCAGGCAAGTCATTTAACCTCAGCTGGTCTTAGTTTACTCAACTGTAAAATAAGGAAAGTACTAGTAGCTGCCTCCTAGAGTTGTAAGGATCAAATAAGATAATATTTGTAAAGTGCTTAGCACATAGTAGGCATTATATCAATACTTATTCCCTTCTCCTTCCTCCCTTTGACACATAATGGCTATATGTGACTCCTGGGCAAATCACGAAAATTTTCAGCACCTTAGATTCATCTATAAAACCTTTAGTTGCAAAGATGGTGCTCAGCCTTGGTAGAGAAAATTCCTTACCCACTGACACTTATACCAAGGAAATAATAGGCCCAATCAGAATTGCAAACAAAAAAATATACAAAAACTTCCTTAGGAAATGCTAACAATCTGGTTAATCTGTTCCTTCATATATTTGTGGCCTTTTTTTTTTTGTACCAATAGATTAAATAGGCAGCTTCTACCAAGGCAAAAAGGTTCAGAGCAGGGGTGGGGAACCTGCAGCCCTGTAGGTCCTCAGGTGCAGCCCTCTGACTGAATCCAACCTTCAAAAACAAATCCCCTTGTATGATCCTAGTAACAAGTCTATTCTGGACCCGGATAAAATCCTCTCTCATCAATTTGTATTTTGGCTATACCACTTTATTATTCAAAGTTCTCTCTACTGGTCCTTTGTGGTATTCAGATGAGATGCAGAAGATACTAATACTGACCTCAGCCTTCTACCTTGTTCTTTGTTGAACCTAGCACTTCAGAACTTGTTTACCCTTCTCTCAACTCCTGGACACAGGTTGGCCTGACTCATATCTATTAAAAGGTGTCCTCCAAAGCTTTGTTGCTGGACGACTCTTCCCCCATAATATACATACATACATATGTATATATGTGTATATCTGTGTGCATATATATATATATATATTTACACACAGACATGCACACACGTATACACACATACATACCATACACTCAATAATCACTGCCCAGGACACCATTTTCTCAGAATAATCTTGACTGGATAATATTAGAGTGTGTATAATGTTTGGTATTTATTGGTATTTCTCAATTCTTAAGCTAATCCACAATATCATCAACTCCAAGAATGCTGACAAATCTTGCTCATCTCTTCTCTCTGATATGGATAGGCTGGGCTTTATCTCATAGGTATTACAACTGATGGGATGACAGTGATGATCAATATCTTCCAAGTATTTTCTTTTCAGAGAATAAGAAAATCTTACTGCAATAGCCCTTTGGGAAGAAAAGGGTATGGGCCATTGTTGATATATCTAGTATGTGTAAGGAACTGGGGAAATACAAGGAAAAAAACACAATAATACATTTTGCCTTCAATGAGTTTACATTCTTTTAAAATAGATAAGTAAAAATGAGGTTTTTGGAGGAAGAATAGAGCACTAGCAATTTGGGAAATTTAAAAAAAAAACCTTCTTGTGGGAGACAACGCATGGAATTTCATAAAATATTAAGTAGGTAGGACAGTCTGATTTAAAAGTAGAGTACATGGAGAGGAGTAATGAGAAACAGTTTTGGAAGGGTGGGTTGAAAGTCATTTTCATGCAGTTTACTTCTTTAATGCTGCTTCCTCATGAGTAAATCTATACCATGTTTTTTAACTTTGTCTTCTCTCATGAAGAACATCTTTATGTAAGTACATGCAACTAATATCCAATAAAACTACAGATTATGGAGTATAGCAATCAATGGACACTTGAGAAATAACGATTCTTCCTCCTGCAGCTACTCATATGGTTATATGTATAATTTACTCCTCACGCATATTTCACGTGAGCCCAAGAGGTTATTCCATGACAAGGCCAAAAAAAAAAAAAATTTAAATATTATTCTTGCATGACACTGAGTACGCACACAAATATCCTGCAAGAAAAGCTATTTTTTTGGGGGGTCGGGAACAACTGGGGTTAAGTGACTCGCCCACGTTCACACAGCAAGTAAGTGTCTGAGGCCACATTTGAACTCCGGATATCCTGATTCCAAGGCCAGTGCTCTATCCACAGTACCACCTAGCTGCCCCAAGAAAAGCTATTCTTAACAAAAAAAAAATGTATATGTATATGTCTATAATCACATAATATATATATGTGTGTGTGTGTACATATGTGTGTGTGTGTATACTCAACAATTCTTTCTCTCTGTTGAAGAGCCAATAATTCCTATTCTCCGCTAGCAGGTATTCTCCTCACACTTTGCAGACAGATTGTCTAAGAGACATTCCTGCTTACATCCTACATGCAGCATTTAGAAACCACTTAAAACCTTTAACCTGTAAATGAATTGAAATTAAACTTCTGCTTATCACCCAAATCTATCTTGATTAAACTTTTAGTCTGGTGACAATTTGTTACACACACAGATTTTTCACAGTGTAAACCAATTTATCAGAGTAATGGCCACCTACCATCTAAGTTGAGTAGTTACAGACTAAGGCATATAGATTAGGGGCTTGTGGGATCACTGGTTTTCTTTTGTTTAGTTTTGGAAATGCTTATTTATACAGAAGTAATGCCCCAAATTGCTGCTTACAAACAAGAACAATATGAACAACAACATCACTGCTGTTGCCACCACTACACCACCAGCACCTGCACCAGCACCAGCGGCACCACCAGTACCACCACCAGTACCATCACTAATCAAGCTCAAACAGGCCTGGAATTTGATAGCGGTGTGCCAGATCTCCTGTCGATGCTGCACAAACCACTCTCTTCTCACGTCCTTATATTTCTAGCTGCTGAAGGCAGCTACTTCTGATAAGGATGTGTTCCAGGAAAATTGTGTTTTCTGTCTTTCCATGTTTTGCAGGGTCACAGAATTTAGGCTCTCATCTCCTGATGATGACAATAATTGCAGCTGCAGAGATTTATGTAGTGTTTTACATAAAATTTTCTCATTCTATTCTTACACTGATTCTATTCGGTAGGTGGAATAAGTGTTATCACTATTTTACAGATAAGAAAACTGGGGTTGGAAGAGCTTGTATGAAATATTCAAAGTCACACAATCACTGAGTAATGGAGCTAAAGGACTTGAATCCAAAACCCTTCAATAACCTAGTGTGTGATAGCTGCCCCCCTCCCCCCAAATGAAATTAACTAGATATAACAAAGTAATATGCACATATAAAACCACCTGCCTTGAATATTATAGGGACTAAATAAATGATTTTTGGATGCTGTTTGACTTAAATCAGTCTAAAAATGTTGGGCTTAAATAAATTTGTGGTCTTATAAGAGTTTTCATTTGAATTTTGAATTATGGCACATCTCTCAAAATCAAATGACACTACCCAAATAATATATTGCAACACTCCATCTAACATGGCCTTTGAATGGCTTCATAATTACTGGACATAAACCATGAGGGCTAGGTATACAGCTACGTTTAAATTATTAACCTTAGTAGAATAAGGGAGGCACAAATAATTGAAGCACCTGTTTTAGCCATTAGACTTAAATTACTCCAATGCTTTAACACTAACAAGGAGACAAATGGGCCAATTTGGGCTTCACCCCTCTCTCAATGCCACTATCCATCTCCAGGACTAAAATGAAGTAGGAAAAAGAGCAACAAGGGACTGGAAGTTCAAATAATGAGCACCACTTCCTGTAATCATAACTCAGAGACTGGTTCTCCTCTTCTCTTCCCCTTCTATCAGGACCAAGTGGTGAACTTGAACCATCAGGACAACAAAGAAGAAGCAGTTTTCTTAGTATAACAATACCTTATCTCTCCAGAACACAGCAGAGAAGCAGGAAGTAAATGGTCTCTAAAGCCAGTACAAATAATTTACTTCTACTTTACATATATCTAATAAGTTTACATAATCTAATAAGTTTGGATATTTATTTACTAATCCAAGAGAGGATTAGAAGAGAAGAGGATGTTAGAGGTTCGCCTACTCCTTCTAAAGGAAAACTACAAAAAGTGAGCAAAAGAATAAAGTTATTTGAAACTATTGAGACATCTTCAAAGTAAGCCAAGTACAATAACTAATGTTGAGAAGAAAACTCTTCGTCAAATCAAGAAAAAGCTTCTTGCTCAATATCTCTTGTATTTAACCTCTTTTCTATTTCCACTATCATGTCCTAATACAGGTCCCTTGTTACTACCCACCCAGGCTACCGCAATGAGTTCCAAACAACCCTCTCCCCCTCCCAGTCATCCTTCATTGCTGTAAGACTAATATTCCTAATGCAAAATCCCATCATGTCACCCATTCAGAACTCTTTAGTGGTGCCCCTTCGCCTACCAAATAAAGCTCAAACTTCTTAGCCTAAAGTTCAAGCCCCTTCACATCTGGACCTATCTATGTTTCCACTCTTACATTATTCCATTTCTTGTACTCTATCCTTTAGCTGAACAGGACCACTCACCATGATCCCATTTTTTCCAGTCTATGCCTTTGTTCACACTATACCTGTTTTTTTTTGGGGGGGGGGGCATTGAAGTCTTACTCAAATACCACCACCTCTGAGAAGCCTTCCCTGATCCTCACCCTGCCCCTCAACAATGACCTTTCCTCCAATGACCCTATAAAGCATTTAATTTACACTATAGTACTTATATATTATTTTATATAATGGGTATTTCATATTCTCAGAGTTATAATGGGCTTCAGAGGTCATCTAGTTTAACGCATACCTAACCAACAACTTCCCTGACAAGCATCCTTTTGAAATGAAGGTGAACTCATTTATGTCCAGTCTTCCTAAAATATCACTTGTTGGGAATGCTGGAAGGATGGGGAGGTTATGAATCTTACCTTTGGTAGAATTTAGCAAGAAAGCATAGTAGGGTGAATCTTACTGTGGGAGGTTGTTGCCTTACACTGGAGCATCAAGAGCTCCAGAATGACTTCCCCCACCTCTTACTGCCTGCTCCACCAGCTATAAAAGCTGTTCCTCTAACTTTCTTCTTACCTATCTACTGCTCTGATTGCTTTACACATAGTAAAAGGACCACACAATAAACTAGACCCACAACTGCAGAATGCTAAAGCTAGAGGGGACCTCTAGCAATCATATAGTGTGATATAATGGAAAGTCATAGATTTTAATTTAGCACCTAGCACAGCACCTAGTATACAGTAGGTGCTTAATAAACATTTATTGCTTGACTGAGATACCTAGGTTCATAACCTGGCTGTCCTACTTCTTACCTGTGTGACCTTGGAAAATTTAGTCAATCAATAAATATTTACTGAGTGCTTACTATGTGTCAAGCACTGCACTAAGTATTGACAGGGGTGGCATGGGGGGGAGGGGAGAGAAAGAAAGGCAAAAAACACTTGCTGTTCTTAAGGAGCTCATAGTCTAATGGGGAAGGTAAAATGTAAATAACATTGTACAAAAAAAAAAATACAAATTAGAGATAGTCAACAGATGAAAAGCACCAGAATTAAGGGGAATCAGGAAAGGATTCCTGTAGAAGATGGCATTTTACCAGGAAGGATAAAGGATTTATCTGAAGAAAGTCAGGAAAGCTTGAAGAGACAGAGCTCCAGGCAAGAGGGGATGAATTTCATGAAAATGAAGAGTCTGGGAATGCAGTCTGTGAAAGGAACATCAAGGAGACCAGTGTTACTGAATCACTGCGACACTTTTAGTGCCTCAGTTTCCTCATCTTTAAAACAAGAGGGTTTAACTAAATGAGTTCTAAGGCCCCTTCTAGATCTAAATCCTGTGATTCTGACACCCAGTCCTCATCGTACAAAGGAGGAAACTGAGGACTTCTGGAGTGTCATATTCCTTTCCTAGACTGTAAACTTCACGTGACCAAGGGCTGCATTTTATCTTCATTTTGTACTGCCCCTTCTTTACCCAACACAGTGCTCAAAAGAGGAGGTGATGGCTGCTGAACTGAACTGAATTGTGAAGTTCTGTTGAGCACTGGTATCAGTGAGTCTCAAGACAGACACTGACTTTTGCGGGTCTTGTCAAACTCCTCCTAGAACTTCTCTACTTCTTCATCCTTCTATACTAGCTGTAGGCAACCCACCTGTAACCATGACAAGCAGCCTCATCACCAAGTTCATGCTCTTCATTTACAGGAGCACCAGTTCAGATGGCTTACTCCTACTTTACACACAATTCAAGCAAGTTTGACTATCCATTTACCAATCCAACAGAGAAGAGAAGGGAAAGAGTGTTACAGATAGGCATACTGCTATTAGCATGAAATGATGGCAGGTGACTTGACCTTAAAGGAAGAGAAAGGAAAACTACAGAAAATGCTGCACTACTTGCACCTCTGACGTGCAGCATACTCATTTGCACACATACATAGATATTTATCTTGACAGGCATTATGGATGGACCCTGAAACAGAATAGAACAAAAAGAAAGCTGAATCCCATCTGAGAAACTCCATTTTTGACAATCCCAAATTGCTCAGTGCTGCAAAACTCATCTTACACCAATATTTCAACAGTGCTATTATAAGGCTGTGACTTAAGAGCTCTGAAGAATACAAATTGCAGATGACCTACAGGTCAATGGAAAGGTACAGGTGGCTATAAAGAGGCTGTGTTATATTACCAGGAATATCTTGCATGGAAGCGACATAAAAGACATCATTACAGACATGTAGGATAAGAAAAGAAAGTGTGCTGGTCACTGAGACTGTCAGCAGGTGAACAGCTAAGCCCTACTGTGTTATACGTGAGGTATTAAAAGGACCAGAGGAAGGCCAGTATGGGGGCTGGGGGAAAGAGGAACTTTATGCTTGATTTGCAGAAGGTTATAGATGAGAATCAGACAGGATATGAAGTGGTTTCAATTGGCATTGGAGAAGGAGTTACCCATAAAGATGAGATAACAGATCCATCTAAATATGTTCTGTATTTCTACTTGAGACAACATGCAACAGTTTTCCATTCCAAAGAGTTAACATCAAGGCTTTAAAACTCTGTCCATGTGGAAAGCCGAACTATCCAAAATACCTCATTCCCTGGGGGTCCCAGTGGAGAGCAAGAGGTCTATACAACATTTCGATACTGTTTTCCTAAAGACTGCTCTCCATCAGTTGGGCTTTTCCTCTTTTATACTGTAGTTTTTATTCATTTGCTTTACAAATACATATGTATACACAAATGTATATATTTTTTCTGAGAGGCTATCACACACCCCTGGCTTGGAGCTGGTATGTTGGCTCTGAAAGGGTAGGAAGGAACATTGAGATGGTGGTTCTACTTTCATCCTCCTCAGAATATTGAGACTGAAAACATTGGCATGAGGCAAAATGCATCAATTTAATTTTACACATTTAGAGGTAAAGGCAGTGAACTCAATATATATAATTTTATGCCAAGCGCATATATTAGTTATGTTCCTGGACTTATTGAACAAAATTTGGAAGCCTCCTCTCCCTCTGAAGCACTTTATTTTTACCTTTCAAAGATAAATGCATATTTAACTCTTACCTCTGTTTTCTTCCGGGATGCCACAGACTACTCATGACAAAGAGCACCATAACAAACACTATGGCTACAGAAATCACTGCTATGATTCCAGATGCTCTGTTGTCTTTCGAACCCAATCTGTGTCATGGTTTATAATTATACTACCACCCTGGCTTTGCACTGTGTCTTTCTTCTAACTAGGTCAAAACATTTTCAGGGTATTACATCATTTATTCCCATAAATTTTCTGTGAAGTAGACAGGCACTTGTATATCTTACCTTAAGTATTAACATTTAATTTTATCTGAAGGAAAACACGCACTCTGAAATAAAAGATTAAGGAAAAGAAAGGAAAAGCCATCTCTGCATTTGCAAATGCAGTTTTGTTTTGTAGGACACCATTTTCTCAGAATAATCCTAACTGGATAATATTAGAGTGTATATAATATTTGGTATTTATTGGTATTTCCCAAATCTTAAGCTATACCCCAAGGAAATATCATGAACCTCAAGAATGCTGACAAACCTTGCTCATCTCTTCTCTCTGATATGGATGGGCTGAAGAATGTATGTTATAGTTATTAAAATGGATAAGATGATGGTAGTGATCAATATCTTACATGTATTCTCTTTTCAGAGAATAAGAAAATCTTACAGCAATTGCTCTTTGAAAAGGAAAGGGTATGGGCTGGTTAACATACTTCATTTCAAATAAACATTTATTAAGTATCTACTGGAGATACAAACAAAAACACAATATGTTTTGCCTTCAATGAACTTATATTCTCTTAAAACAGATCAGTGAAAACAAGATCTTTGGGCGGGGAAGACAGCACTAGCAGTTGGGGAAATCAGAGAAGGCTTCTTGTGAAAGATGGCATCTTAGCTGAGATCTAAAGGAATCCAGAGGTGAGAAAAATGTCTGCAAAGGGAAGTAGGGGAGACAATGCATGGCAGTTGAGAAAATGTAGGTGGGACAGTCTGACTTAAAGAATATGAAGGTGTATAATAGGTTGAAGGCTAATTTTATCCAACTCAGTTTTTTAATTTTCGTTCTGCAGGTAAGAGAATCCCTGATTCACTCACAGGCTATTTGTCCCACTCTCCCAAACTCTCTGAGAGAGAAAGAATGGCATGGTGGATTAATAAGCATAGTACTTGGAATCCTGAAATATCAAATCCCAACATAGATATCTACTAAATAAAGTCAAGTTAATAAGCATTTAATAAAGTGACTACCATGTTCTAGGTAAGCACTGGGGATGCAAAGAAAGTTAAAAGTCATTGTTCTCAAGCTGAGAGTCTGATGAAGGAGACAATATCCAAACAGTTAAGTGCCAACAAGTTAAAGACAAGTTAAAGTGGAGAAAAATTAACAGGGAAGGCACTAGCATAAGTGGGATCAAGAAAGGATTCTTGGAGAGTGTCCTTTGGGTGAGGAAAAGCAAGGAGGTCAGGGTCACTGCACTGAAGAGTATCTGGAGGAAAATGAGGTGTAAGAAGTCTGGAAAGGTAAGGCAGAAGGGGTGTGTGTGTGTGTGTGTGTGTGTGTGTGTGTGTGTGTGTGTAAGGACAGAGGTGGTTAAGAGAGCCTTTGAACATCAGAGGATTTTATAGCTGATCCTGGAGGTACTAAAGGAGCCATGGAAGCTTTTTGAATAGGATTGGATTGACATAGTCAAGCCTGAGCTCTGGGATGATTAATTTGCCAGGTGATGGAAGATGGATTGGAGTGGGGAGAAACTTGAGGCAGAGAGATCAACCAACAGGCATGAGATGATGACAGCCTGAACCAGGGTGAGAGACAGAGGTATGTACGAGAGTTGTTACAAAGGTGAGATAGGCATGCCTTAGCAACAGGGTGGATAATGGAAAGAGAGAGAAAGTGAGGAATCAAGGATGATACCAAAAATGTGAGTTGGGAGGGACGCTGGTATTCTCCACAGTAATAGGAAAGACAGGAAAAGAGAAGAGCTCAAGAAGAAAGATCATGAGTTAGGTTTTGGACACATTGAGTTTAAGATGTTTAAGAGACATCCAGTTTGAGATGTCCAGTAAGGTATTTGGAGATGTGAGACAGGAAGTCAGTAGGGAGGCTAGGGCTGGATAAATCGATCTGAGAATCATTTGCATAGAGGTGATAATTTACTACAAGGTGATAATTTACTACATGGGAACTGATGACTTCACTAAATAAAATAGCATAGAGGGAAAGAGGAGTGGGTAATGGACAGACCCTTGGGGGATACCCACACTTAGTAAATATGACTTAGATGAAGATCTAGGAAAGCAGACTGAGGAAAAGTGGTCGGCCAGGTAGGAGAACAAGAAGAGAGTATCAAGAGGGTGATCAACAGCATCAAAGACTACAGAAAGAACAAGGAAGGATGAGGATTGAGAAAAGACCATTAGATTTGGCAGTTAAGAAATCACTGGTAACTTTGGAGAGAGCAGTTTAAGTTGCATGATGATGCAATCAGACTGAAGAGAGTTAAGAAAGAAGGCAGCCTTCTTGAGAAGCTTACCCATGAAAAGGAGTAGAGATATAGTTAGCAGGGATCAAGTGAGGGTTTCAGAGGATGGAGAAGACATAGGCATGTTTGTAGGCAATAGGGAAGCAGGCAGCAGACAGAAAGAGACTGAAGATCAGTGAAGATGGCAGAGGGGGCAATCTAGTGGAGAAGACAGGATGGAATGGTCACTTGTGCATACTAGCTATATGATCATGGACAACCCATTTTACTTCTCGGAGACTCAGAGGCTCTGTAAAATGAGGATAATAATCTTTGTTCTACCTAAGTTACAGTGTTGTTGTCATGTAAACCTTAAAGCCCAGTATCAACAACCTACACCCATGTCCTGGAAAGATTTTATTAGCCAAACTCCTGGTTACAGAACAATTTCTCTCAGTATGTCTGGCTTCCTTTCTATTTCATTTTCCAGATACAAGGTTGTCTAAAAGCAGTCATGCATATATTAGTGTTTTTTTTTAATAGAGGAAAAATTCCCTGTCCTCTAATCAAAATGTTTGCTTATTAATGCTTAAACACATCCTAATAAAACGATCCTTAACTCCTGAACCAATAACTTTAGCAGAGTTGCAGGATATGAAATAAACCCACATAAATCATCAGCATTTCTATATATTACCAACAAAACACAGCAGGAAGAGGTAGAAAGAGAAATTCCATTTAAAATAACTGCAAACAATATAAAATACTTGGGAGTCTGCCTGCCAAGATAAACCCAGGGACTAGATGAACACAGTTACAAAACACTTTCCATACAAATTAAGACAAATCTAAAAAACTGGAAGAAAACTGCTCATGGATAGGTCAAGCCAATATAATAAAAATAACAATTCTACCTAATTAATCTACTTATTCAGTGTCATATAATCAAACTACCAAAGAATTATTTTATAGAGCTAGAAAAATAATGACAAAATCCATCTGGAAGAACAAAAGGTCAAGAATATCAAGAGAATCAATGAAAAAAATGTGAAGAAGATGGCCTAGCTGTACCAGATCTCAAACTGTATCATAAAACAATAATCATCAAAATTATCTGGTACTGGCTAAGAAATAGAGTGGTAGATCAGTGGAATATAACAGATATACAATATACAACAGAAAATGGCTATACTAATCTAGTGTTTGATAAACCCAAAGATCCAAGTTTTGGGGTGGGGGGCAAGAACTCACTATTTGTCAAAAATTGCCAGGAAAACTGGAAAACAGTTTGGCAAAAACTAGGCATAGATTAGTATCTCACACTGTACACACCAAGATAAGGTCAAAATGGGTATGTGATTTAGACATAAAGGGTGATATCACAAGCAAATTAGGGGGGCATGGAAAAATTTACCCGTCAGATTTATGGATAAGGAAATGGTTTATGACCAAACAACAGAAAGAGAGGATCATGGGAAGTGTTTTAAAATTGTATCTTGTTCTGGTCCCCTTAATCCCCTTCCTCCCCTCCCCCCAGTCAGTATAGTAAGTTTGATGGGTAACCAGCATAAAGAGGCAATAGTGGGAAGTAAAATTGAAAAACTGTCCCAAAGACCAAAGGAGCATAACTTGCAAATCGTATCATTTTGTTATCGTTTAGTCAGTTTCTGCCTGATTCTTTGTGACCCCTCTTCGGGGTTTTCTTGGTAGAGGTACTGGAGTAGTTTGCCATTTCCTTTTCCAGTTCATTTTACAGATGAGGAAACTGAGGCAAAGAGGGTTAATTGACTTGCCCAGGGTCACACAGCTATTAAGTGTCTGAGACCAGATTCAAACTCAGGAAGATGAATCTTCCTGACTTCAGGCCTAGCACTCTATCCACTGTTCCACCTAGCTGCCCTAATTGTATCATATGTTAACTAAAATTAACAACCTAGTAATATGTGCCAAATTAGGAAATACCATATAGGTGTTACTTGTCAGGGTTCTGGTCCTGTGATATGTAAATTCCAGACAAAATCCAGACCTTCATAGCTCCAGATCAGCAGAACATCCAAAAAGTGCGATAACTTTGAGATGATTTAGATATGTTAATGAACGAACTCCCAAGTGGCACAGATAGGAGTTGGTCTGTTCCCCTCCCCCCAAATCTATAAAAATGAGACCTCAAACTCCTGCCCCCATGAGAACTCTTCCACCTCCTAAGGGTTCACACTGCTCAAGTGCTCCCACCTTCCATAAGTGACTCATCCCTTCTCCATCCCTTTTCCTCATGCTGCCTGCCTCTTTTTACCATGCCATTATTCCCTTTGTGTCATCTGCCTTTGTAGGCCCACTTTTCATTGCTTGTCTTTGCATTTCTTTGCTGTTTGCCCTTATAATGTGTTGTGGTTATTAAAGTGTGATTGCTGCCCCATTTTCTGTTGTTAGTTGTGGTTTTTCCTATAGAGCATACAAAAAACTGGGTGTGCCTTCTCCCATTTCATGATGTCATAAATTAATCATCAATTCAGGAAGTAAAATGTGTAATTTGGATTAAAAGAAATTAATAAGGTTTTGCACAAAAAACATTAGAAAGAAATCAAGAAACTGGCAAAGAATTTTTATAGCAAGTTTCTCTGATAAAGGTCTCATTTCTTAAATACATAGTGATCTAAATAAAAATTTATAAAAGAGATCCATTCCCCAATTGATAAAGAGTCAAAGGATATGAACAGGCAGTTTTCAGAAGAAGAAATCAAAGCTATCAATAGTCATATGAAAAAATGCTCTAAATCACTAATGATTAGAGAAATGCAAATTAAAACAACTCTTACGTACCACCTCACACCCATCAGATTTGCTAACATGATAGAAAAAGTAAATGACAAATGCTGAAGGGGATGGGGAAAAATAGGTACATTAATGCACTGCTGGTGAAGCTGTGCACTGGTCCAGCCATTCTGAAGAATAATTTGGAACTATGCCCAAAAGGGCTACAAACTGTGCATATTCTTTGCTCTATTCTCCTCTACAAAATTACAAGCTCTTTGAGGATAGGGAAACATTCTCATTTATCTCTATATTTGTTCTAGGGCCTAACATAATATCTTCTTGTAAGAGATATTCAACATATGTTGGCTGAGTGAATCCCATCTCCAGCTGTATGGGTGCAAGTGGTGTCACAGGTCTTTCAGCCTTGGCCAGACCTAACCCAGCGGTTGTCAGATTACTCTTCCGGCCACTCATGCCTACTCCATAGTGCAATCCTAAGCAAAAATGCCTAGATTGTCCATGTACTATCAATCCTATCCCAGGATTTTTAAGGGCATGGATCTTGACTGGTGGAATTTCTAAGGGTATAGATCCCGACTCATGTTCCTGTGTGTTGAAGATTATGTTTGGTTTGAACAGGACCAAAAAACAAACAAACAAACAAACAACTAAAAAAAAAAACCTTAGCAGATGCTAGTAAGGAAAACTACAAACTAAATACATATTCCCATTTTTTAGGGAGTCATTCCATGGAAATGTGATGACAAAGGAGAAAAACTCTTCTTCTTAATAAATCCTTTACTAATTTCTAGTGGCTATTCTTATTTTTAATTTGATCACCCCCATCCAGTTACAAGGCTAACAGGTCACATCTGGAAACATGAGAGAGTTCACTCTCTCCTCCCTGTATTTTAGTTTGAAAACTAAAAGCCTAAGAGATCAAAATTTGCACAAAATTTTCATTCTGAGCAGCATGAAAATGTTATCACCTGGCCTGAGGCCAGGGCAGGCTTTTCAGTTTACACAACTACTCAAAGGGAGAAAGCATTATTTGTCTTAGAATATCATGTGTATTTCCATGACCCTGTAAAGCTCTGCACAGAATCAACACATGAATTAATAGGAGATCATTAGTAGTCAGTCATTTTAAGGTAGGATGGGCTAACCTAAAATAGGTCCCATTTTATTCAGCTATTTTACTAAACTCTGAATGAAGCTCTTTGGCTTTGCTTTAAAAAGCTTCAGGCCACAGAACTGCAATTGTGAATTAATTATTCAAGGCAACCAATAGCAAAGATCATGAGAAGGGAAGAAGTTCTATCTTCCAATAGCTTGAACAGTTGATGAATCGAGGCTTTGCTGGAAAAATCATGGCAGGAAATTTCAATCATAAGTTCCGTCTGGAAAATACTCTGCCATATTATGTGCAATTTAGGAGGTCAGAGAAATGTATATGGCAAGGCAGCATTCCATGTAGAAGGCAGATTAGAAGACCCGGGTCTGAGTCCTGGTTCTTTCCTTTACTAGTTGTAAAGAACAGCTTACTTAATTACAGTTTACTTAATGAGTTACTTAATTTTTCTGGGATAACACTACCAGCAATGCTTATATCACAGATTTGCTGTTAATTATTCAATCAATAAGCATTTATTACATACCTACTGTATGTGAGTCTCTGTGCTAGTAGCTCCTCTAAACATTTTAGTTGGGGAGACAATAAGCACATACATACACACATATAGAATAAATGTGAGAACAACAGATACAAATAAATACCAGGTAGTTTGGGATGAAGGTCAGTAGCAGTTGCAGGGGGTGATCAGGAATTGCTTCCCACAGAAGATGGTGCTTGAGTGGCCTCCTAAGAGGAGAAAGGAACTCCATGAAACAGAGAGAAGAAAGTGAATTCAAGTTGTGGGAGCCTAACAGTGTAGAAGCAAAGAGACAGGTGAGTCTTATGTGTGAGGGATTGAAAGAAGGCCAGTTTAAAAAAAAAAAAAGTCCAGTATGGCCTGATCAAAGAGTATGAGAGGCTGTGTAAACTGTAAAAAATGGAATATAAAATTATTATTAGCTAGTAGATCATAAACTTCTTTAGGCAAACATTTTTAAGAGATTACAATTGGCTGGGTACTGAAGGAGAAACAAAGTTCAGATGTGACATAGCACCTGCCCTCATAGAGCTTATAGTCTAATAAGGGAATATGTTACATACACCCCTAGTGGTTCTCAAACAGCAAGCTAAAAACACAAATGCAACCACTTGCTTTGAAGTGGAATTCTCTGGTAACTTAGTTAATGTATTTAGGATTCTAAGATAATCTACAGGTTTGAGACATGTAAACTTAATGTCAATTTTGTGGGTTTTTTTTTTTAAACTATCAGTATCCTCATCTGTGAAACAAAGGGGTTGGACCAGATGACTTTCAGTTACCTCCAGATCTGACATTATTTTAGGAGCTGAATGTTTACATTTTGTTTGTGACTGTTTTTATGGGACCTGATCACAGCTCAGAGTAAATACATAAACAGAAAGGAATCCTGTACAGCTTGGCTAGTTGTCTTGTCAGAATTCTGTAGTTTCAATAAGAAAATCAACAACCATTTATAAAGTGTCTACTATGTGCCAGGCACTGGGCTAAGTACTGAGGAACCAAAGATAAAGAATGAAAGGAAGGAATAAAGAAAGAAAGAAGGAACAAAAGACTAACTACCATCAGGAAGATTACGTTGGAAAGTATATACAATGCTATTTGAAAGAAGGGGAACTATGGGGATCAGGAAAGGCACTCAAGGTGGGTTCTGAAGGAAGGCAGCATTTCCAGGAAGTGAAGGGAAGAATGGAATATACCATAGGCATGGTGGACAGCCCACACAAAGATATGGAAATGAGAGGAATTTTTTCCTTTAAAATTTTTATTTCCTCCTTTTGCTATTGGACCAGAGTAGGCTACCCTATGTTAAGAGGGATCAGGCCATTTCTACTGTTCATTTCCCTCTGACCTGTAAAAACCTTCCTGAAACCAAGCCTCAGGTACCTGAGGCTTCTCTCTGCTGGCTTGTGGCCCTTGTCTTAAGCTGCCTGCTCTTCCCACCCAGATAACTACCAAACGTACTGTTCTAGTTATACTTTTTCCCATTAAATTGTGAGGGCCAGCATTTGCTGTTGGGGTATTTCCTAGTTGTAAGCAAATTTGTAGAGGGAATAGATGCTCTTGTGAACTTTCTGGGCATTTCAGAAGTCTCAGGAAGGAGATCTCATTAGCACAGGCAAACAAAGATCTGCAAACTAGGTTGGGCAGAAGTCAAGGAAAAAAACCCAGGTTTGTTAAAGAAAGTGTGGTAGCAGATATCTAAGGGCACTGAAAGTAAGATTTCTGAGACTATCCCCTTGATTCTATCCTAATGCACAAGAATGACTGATGTTAATGTCCTGGAATTCCGATAGACTTGGAAACATTAAATGCATAGTGAATAAACAATATGAGCCCATAGTTCAATTTGCAGAACAGTAATGAGGAACACATTTCTGTCTCTCATCTGCTGAAACCTTCATGTAACTGTATAATTATCATGCACTGAATTCTCTAGGATGAAAGGCATTATGTAAACCCAAATAGTGGTGGTAATAGACTGGCAATACATTTCCTAAAAGTATTTTAATGAATTTTTCTTTCATGAAGTTCCTCTAATCAGTCCTTTCTTTTCCATCCACATTGTCTACTTTAGACAATCATCATTTCTCACCTGCACAATGGCACCAGCCTGCCTCTTCTTCCTTACTACATTTTACACGAGTACTCTTCCTAAATCAGTTTTCCTAAATACAAATCAGACTAATTTTACTCTCTTACTGGCTCGGCAATGCCTACTGGCCCTAACTTGAACATAATGTGATCTGGCCACCATCTACATTTTTAGCTTTATCTCTGTTTTTGTCTCACATATCCGATGGGAAATCCAACCATGGTGTACTCAGTAGCCCTCAAAAATCACATGTGAATTTGTATTTGCTTATTTTTTTCTCTCTGCCCAGACTGTTCTTCATGTCCCTGCTCAGCCACTTCTGACTGTGCGCTCTGACCTACAAGTCTTTCCTGATCATCCCACCAGGAAATGATTTCTTACTCCAAACTCTGACAGAACTTTGTTCTTTGTACATGGGACTTATTTCCCCCATAAGACTGTAAGCGTTGCCTGATCTGTCTTACTACAGTATCCGATAGTTGTTTACACAGTGTAGGTACACAATATATTCTTGAAGTTATTTTTTAAAATAGTACACATCATGTTTTGCCTAATGAAGAAACAAAAAAAACTATTCAGATACATAATAAAAAGCCCAGTTACTCAAGTCAAGGAAAGATATAAAGAGCCAGGTATTAGATTGTGTACATACTATTGTTGTTCTGGGAATTTCAAAATGATTCACAATTACAACTTTTAAAAAACATTTTTGCCAAAAAGATACATTTATTACCTTTTTTTCTCTTGGACTTCGTGAATGACAAGGACATTCTGAGCCGGGAAGCTGGGTGACACAGTGGACAGAATTCTGGCTTAGAGGAGTCAGCAAGACCTGAATTCAAAATTCAGCCTCAGACTGTAACTCTATGTATGTATGACCATGGGCATGTCATTTTATTTTGTAATTTTTATAATTTTATAAATTATTTTACTTTATAAAATTATTTTATTTTATAAAATAAAGGGGTTGGACTTGATGACCTTTAAGGTCCCTTCCTGCTTTAAATGTATGACCCTTTAGGGGTTAAGTTGAGAATTATGTATCTTTTAATAAGTATACATTCACTATCATAAGATACAGCGAAAAGCTAAGAGAGTGAAGCAGGAGGAAGGTTGAGATGAGATGAGAAAGAATGATGAAAGAGAAGATCTAACAAGGAGGTATAGTTATGATACATGCATTCCTGAAGATGTGATATCAAATGGACTTTTGGAAGAATACTTCACTTCCCAAACACCTTCTCCCTCCTTCAGGAAGGTAGGAAGGCAAGAGCTGCCTGCTCTTCCCACACTGATAACTACCAAATCTACTGTTCTAGTTATACTTTTGAGGGCAAGGGTTGGCTCATTTTTGTCTCCACATGCTTAGCACCTAACACAGGGTCTCTCACACTAATAAATGTGTATTGAATTGAATAAATAAAATGTTTCTACCTAGAGAGAAAGCAAACATCCACAGAACCAAAGGAAAGTCACACAACTATGGTGCTGAGCTGGAAAGGAATTTAAGTTAGCAGGTAGTCAAATCTTTTTCCAGATAAAACTAAGGCTTGAAAAGGTTAAATGATTTGCAAGTAAGTAGCAAGCTGGGTTTAAAACCTGATCCTGCATTTTCAAAATTACAGACCATAAGTTAACTTGATCCATCCCTGTCCCCCCATTTTAAATAAACTGTTTTGACTTAGGAGTAAGAGACTTTTGCTCTAAAGTGAATAAAACATTTAATTATACTTAGTAAGAAGCCTTATATAAGTTAACATTATGCACTGAGATTCAATACTTTAAAAAAAAAACTAACAAAAGCAATATTAGGTAAATTTGGGGTTAGCCCATCTGTTGAGTAAATTTCAATCTCCTCTCTTCACTCTCTTTACAATAACCATTATTGCAAATTGTGAATACCAGACATTACTGGAAGTCATTTACATATTTCCCTAGTTATTAGTATAGTAAATATCTGCATTAGTGCAGGTTTCTGAACATATTATTATCATTCTATTGTTGCAACAGCATTAAGTATGAGGATGAGGAGTTTTTGAAAATACCTCCTTTGAACAGACAGCATTGTCTGTATGGCCTGCCCTTCACTTCCTAAACCCAAGGTGACCAGGGTTGCAAAGTAGGAATAATTGCACTGACATCACACGGAAACTGTGTCCATCAACTGCCACTGAAAGACTCTCAAAAATGCAAAATTATACCACAGTGCTGCATTCCAGATGCTACTTTCCTGCAGCATGTTATAGTAGAAAGAACATGGTTCATTTGGAGTCAGCAGACCCAGATTCAAAACCTGGTTCTGAAACTTACTGCCTTTGTGACCCTGGAAATATGACAACTTTTCTGGGACTCAGTGTCCTCATCTGTAAAATGAAGGAGTTGGATTAGAAAGATTTCTCAGGGCCTTTCCAGCTGTAAGTATATGACCTTATGCTTCTCCAATGAGAATCTTGCAACCTGTGGAGCAAAGGAAAGTCATCCAGCAGATGATGGCACAAGGGAGAATAGAGGAAAGGACAAGATGAAAACCATCCAATGAAAATATCTTAAAGATTAGCATTTTGATAAGGTCTCCCCAGGACCTGTGGCTTTTTTCTCTTTTGGCTGTTGGCCGTTCCGTAGTTTTGATTCTCCACCTCAAGTACAGTCCTGATGATGGAATTCTCCTAGAGGTGGAAAGCAATCGCCAGGAGTAAAGTGAATGGCTATTGACTATTTTCCAACTTAAAGAGTGAGCCTTAGAAAGAGAACTTAGAGGATCAACTGTGGTTCCAGGGAGCCTGATGGCCCCCCCCCCCAGCCTCTCTAATTCATTCAGTTATTCAATCAACAAATATTCTAAGTATTATTAAGTATCAGGCACTATGAATTCCAGAAAACCTGGGAGAGCATTTCCTTTCCCCAACACAGGCATCCTTTCTACCTCCTATTAACTTTCTCCACCATTCTTTTCTTCCAATGCCCATCACATTCCACCAACTGTCTTTTCTGTCTCACTAAAAGCTTGCAGAAATGTTAATTTTAATTAACTGCTCCCTCCCACCTGCTGTTATTTTAGAAAATGTGGAACATACCCAAGTTAATTTATTTTCAGTTTATAAAACTGTGCCCTTTGTGGTAATATTGCCTTAGGGTGCAAGTATAAAATAGAAAACATTTAGGTAAGAAACCTGAGACAACAGCTACAGTTACCAGCAAATATTAAAGGATCAACTGGGAAATATCAATTTGAAAGGATTTGTTTTACATTCTGTCTAACAGGTCAGCAGATGGGGGCCTCTGTATAACCTTGGCAGGAAAGAACTTTCACAAATAAGACCCTCTGGTTGGAAATACAGCCATGTCTCCATACGTGACATTTTGGAACTCTCATGGGAACACTGATGGAGGCCAAGTTTAAGAGCCACCATATTTGTTGGAAATTGACCACAGATAATGGAAATCTATTCATTTACTGATGCTAGTTCAATTACTAGTCCATCACAATCCCTTCAAAGATTTTTAGAATCCTATTGGATCCCAGATCATAATTTAGAGCCAGAAACCGCCTAAAGAAGAATATATTCATATATTCTCGAGAAATTGAGAACATAGGTCAACAAACATTTATTATGCACATGTTATGTGCCAAGTCCTGTTCCGAACACTGTAGAAAGAAAGACAAAAGACAGTTGCTGCCCTTGAGGAGCTCACAATCTAATAGGGAGGACAATTGCATATAACCATGTACAAACAAGCTATATACTAGATAAATATGAAAAAATCAAAAGAAGGAAGGTACTAGAATTAAGAGTGATCAGGAAAGGCTCCCTATAGAATGTGGGATTTCAGCTGGGACTTGAAAGAGACCAGGAGGCAGAAATAAGGACAGACATTGGGGAGAGCCATGAAAATGTATGGAATTTCTTCAGTAGGTAAAGGGCAGAATCCTTTTATCCAGGGCAAGGTAATAGCTAGAACACAATATGCTGCTTTAATATTTCTCACTCCAAATCCCATTTCAAAGATCAGATCCACCACTACCAACCCCATCTCCCTGATACTTGGAGAGGGAATGTTGCCACACACCTAGCCTCTATGATCAATGTACACTGGAAGGTAAAGAGTCCAAGCAACTGGTACCTATCTCAGCAAATTTGTACCTCTTGCTGTGCTAATTCCAGCTATTCAAAATTGCTATTTCCCAGAGCAAAAGCCTGCTTCCACTAAGTTTTCCCATTCTCTGGCTCCTCAGCTTCCCCTAGATGCACCCTTCCAACTAATCTACTTTTGTTATATAGACTGATTTATGTACATCTTGTCTCCCCCATTAGAATTTAAGGACTTGAAAATAGGCATTGTTTTTGTTTTTTCTCTGTATCTTAAGTGTTTAGTATGGTGCTGGCATGTAGTAAATGCCAAATAAATGCTTGCTGATTAATTTTCCTAGTCCCGAATCTCTGACTCTGGGCTTCACTTTCTCTTCTCCGAATAGCTGTGACTCTATTAGTTCACCAGCTGCTCTTCACTTCTGATTTCCTTGCCCCATTGTCATACTGTTCACATCCTGCCAGTCCTCAGCTCTTTATCACTCCTACCATCCTCCTCTGCTTATACTACTGAGATGCTGAATGGGGGAGGGAGGGAGAAAGAGACGGGAATAAGTATTTACACAGCACCAACTATGTGCCAGGCACTGTATTAAGTGCTTTACAAATACCTCATTTTGTCCTCATAACAACCCTGGGCGGTAGGTGCTGGTCATATGGCTAGAAATATCTTTACGCTGAATGTGAACTCAGAGCCAGTGCTTTGTCCACTCACTGTACCACCTAGCTGCTTCTGTTTGAATGCCACGGGAGGAAGTCACACCATTACACTGATAGAGTCTTCAGTAATTTCTTGTTTACTCATCTCAAGTGGGCTTTCACACAACAAAGCTTTTGTTATTCCTTGATAGACTAAACTACTACCACAGGCTTCTCATCAAACACCCAATACCTTGTCTGTACACCCTATTCTCAGGGATGCTCTTCCATCTTACTTTGCTGAAAAAAGAGGTCATCTGCCATGTGCTTACTCTTCTTCTCCTCTTCCATATAACTAAAGCCCTCTATGTCTTTATCCAACCTACCTTTTCATACACTTGTCTCTATGAAAGATTTAGTTTTCCCCCTTGCTAAGGCCAACTCCTCTCCCTCTGTTCTTGAGCCCATTCTGATTTCTTTGAGAGCCTATCTCATCTTTTTCTTGTTCATTTTAAATCTTTACTAAGCTGCCTACACACATGCTCTAGTATACCCCATCCTTTAAGAAAACAAAAGAAAATGCTGCTAGCTCCTCAAGATATTGTTTATCCTTTCTTCCTTCCATTGCCAAACTCACAAAAAGAGCTGTCTAAACTTGTTGCTTCCATTTCGTCACTACATATAGAATTCTCAATCCTTTGCAATCTGGCTTCTGATCCTACCATTTTACTCAAACTACCCTCTGCAAGATTACCAACAATTTTTTCACTGCTTCTCAAATGTCATCATCCTCTTTAACCTCTCTGTAGCTTTTGACCAACTATTCCTCTTGGACATTCTTGTCTTCTTTGGCTTTTGTGACACTACTCTTCCCTCATTTTCTTTACATTTTTCCACTACTCTTTCTCTCCTATTCTGGATCATTTTCCATCTCTTGCCCCTACCTCCTGGACTCACTTCTTTCTCCCTATACACATTTTCTTGGAAATCTCTCATCAGTTACCTTGAGTTCAATTAACATCTCTAAGTGGATGACTTTTGAATCTTTATATCCTGCCCTAAAATGTCCCCTAAACTCCATTCTTCAAAGGCATTACTATGATATAGTTATGGATACATCTGTCTTATTTTCATTACTGAATTGTAAACTCCTTTAGAACACCACCTGTCTTCAACTTTGAATTCCTCATAGGTCTCAGTGCCTTCTGGGTCCTTATTAATTTGTATTAAATGAATGAATGTACCCAACCACTGACTCCTTTTCCATATAAGCCTTCACCTAGGGTGCTGGAAACACAATTCTCATGGAATCGGACGAGTGGATATGAGTCCTAGCTTAGACCTATAATAGCTGTGTGATGCTAGGCTTAATCTCTATTGTATTTTGGGGATGTCCAATTATAAGTCACTTAATTTCTATTGTAATTTGAGGATGCCTAGTTAAAAGCATGAACAGATGTTCTCCAGAGACTGTGGAAAAATGAAACTGCCTGTGAAACTACCTAACAGGCATTGAGAGATATCATGTATGTTAATCAGACCATTCTGGGAGAAGCTGGCTAAAGTCTATGAAGAAGGAAATTTAATTTGTGGATTGATGACAGAAGAATTAGAACTAGCATACAGTGTTGAATGTTGAGGGAATCCATGTATGTCTAAGGCTACAGCAGATGTATTGGGTGTTAGCCAGTGGGAAGGGGTTAAGTTTTTGGTTGTAGTGTCTTCTCACATTGGTACTGGCATTGGAGAACCACAATGAGGTCCGGTCATATTCTAAAATTGCATAGCATTACTGAATCCCAAGTTGCTGAGGGCAGCCTAGCTGGAGGGACCAAATCCAAGTAAGTCCAGAGCACAGTGAGTGAGCGGCAGTAAGCGATAAATAAGTCCATAGTCAGTTTCCTCAACTGTAAAATAGCAATAATAATACTTGTACTCCTTGTCTCACCAGCTTGTGGGGAGCAAGGCGGTTTTTAAATCTTAAAGAACCAAATACATTTGGTCAAGATCTGCCTTCCCTATAGTGAGTCAAAAATTCACTGCCTCAGGTAAAGAGAACCCTAGTTCTCGCTACTGAGGTCTACAATTCCCTAATTCTCTTGCAGATGTTAAAGATTCTGAGACTAGAATGTAAATCAAACATAGTCTCCTCATCTGAATGCCAGGGTTTTGAAACCCTACTCCTCCTGGCAGATGAATTAAAATATAAAAGAAAAGGCAAAAAAGCTGCAGGCAGTCTTGCACAAAGGGGCAATGATACCCTTTTCCTCCATTCTTAAAGGGGAATAAAAACCACAGTCCAATGAAAGTAAACACTAGATTTCCTCCTAATTCCTCAGGGTTATGAGAATTCAGGAAAACAATTCTTTGTTAAAAATTTTGCAGCTGAAATATAAATCTGTTATATAAAGCTGTTCAAAAAGTCCTGGATTAGGATTAATTACTGTGATTACATCAATATCATCATTTGTGAGGAATATTATGTGATAGTAGAGGTTCTCAGCCAAGAAAAAAGTTTTTAAAATACATATTTAATAAAAACCTGAAGGTTTATAATATAGGTCCCACATATAAGGTTTTATATAGGTTCCTCAGATGTTGTTTCTTAAAAAAAAAAAAAAGGATCAAAGATTTAGCGCTTTTAAGTCATCTGACCCAACCCCTTCATTACACATAAAACCTTAAATGATTTGTTCAAAGTTACACAGGTAGTAAGTGATAGAACCAGCATATGAACCCAGGTTCTTTGATTCCAAATTCAATGTTCTTTTCACTGCACCACACTGTAAGACCATTGTATGTGGTGTGTCCCAAAAGTTTTGGTGCAATTTTAAACTATTAAAGCTTAAACTTAAATTAAATACATTTATGGGACAGTCTGTGTATTACTGGTTCCAGTTCAAGGACAATATGTCCTCTTCTTCCTTGTTTTGCTTTTGCAAGTTTTGGTTTCATTTTGTTTAAACAAAAATTCTTAGCATCCATCAATTAACCAGCAAGAATTTAAAGACCTACTGCTTGCCAAGTGCTATCTTAGGTACTAGGGCTATAAAGACAAAAAAAAGTGAAACCAGGGCACTAAAGACAAAAAAAAAGTGAAACCAGGGCACTATGTTGGGTTCAGGTGCCAGGGACACAAACATGGAACTGCACTAGAGAATCTACAAAGCAAGAAAAAGAGTTTACAATAAGTGGAAGGTGGGCTACTCTATCTATCACAATAAGATTGCCCATAATCCGAATCATCTTTCAGGGTTGATAGGATCCTGTTTATGGGAATCTTTAAATAAAATGGTTAAAAAAAATGGCTAAGGTTTCACTGAAAAAAGTTTGAGATGCAAGAAAAACAGAGAGCTGATTCAAATATATAAGAACAAGAGCTATTTCCAATAAATAATAAGTTAAAGGATAAAATAGGCAGTTCTCAAGGGAAGAAATCCAAGCTAACAACCATATGAAAAATGCTCCAAATCATTAAACACAAGACACATGCAAATTAAAACAACTCAAAGGTTTTACCTTTTATCTGTAAGATTAGAAAAGATGACAAAAGGGAAAAATTACAATTTTTGAAGGAACCATTGGAGGACACGAACATTGATATACATTCCTGAAGACATAAACTGGTTTAGCTCTTCTGGAAAGCAATTTGGAAATATGCCCAAAAAAGTCACTGAATTGTGCATACCTTTTGACCCAGAGAAACTACTATTGGGCATATACTCCAAAGAGATTAGAGAAAGAGGGAATGGGCTTATATGTACAGAAATATTCATACAGTAAACAACTGAAAACTGAAGTGGCTAAAACCTGGGTAAGGACTAAATATATACGTAAGATGAAAATAATGGAATATTATTGTGCCGTATGAAATTCAAAACAGATGGATTCTGGGAAAGTAGGAAGACTTGTATGAAGTAATACAGAGTAAACAGAGGAGCATCAGAACAAGTTATACAATGACTACCATGACACTGTTAAAAAAAACAACTATGAAAAGCCTAAAAAATTCTGATCATTGCAATGACCAACCACCACTCCATGGGAATGATGATGAAGAAAAGTACCTGCACTTCCTGACAGAGGTGGTAGAGTCAAGCTACAGAATGAAACATACATTTTTAGACATGATCAATGTGTGGATTTGTGTTACTTAACTATATCTGCTTGTTGCAAAGGAGAGGTTAAAGAATCTGGGAAAGGGATTTGAGGAGCAATAGGGGATTAGTAAGAATAATGCAAAGGAAAAAAAAAGGTGGTCATTAAAGCATTTTTTAAAAAAATGCATAGAAGAGAATAGAAAGAAGTTCAGGTGGCAGAGCTTTGGAACTACAATGCTGAATTTATTCTATACTTAACAAAAACAAGCTGTATGTAATGGTCGTCTGTGAACTCAAGGCTAAGAGTCTCTGACTCATACTGTTGTAATCATGATGTTTTCCTGGTTCTACTTATTCCACTTTGGATTAGTTTATGTCTTTTCATGTTTCTCTATATTCATCATGCTTACTCCACATTCCATCTGCAGCTCTGCTTGGTCTGAACTCCATGGAACAAGGTGCCCCAGCTCTGGGTACCCCTTGGTGTCCTTCCCTACCTCATTCCTTCCAGTCTCCTTTTGTATATTGTCTTCCCCCATTAGATTATAAGCTCCTTGAGGGCAGGGACTGACTTTCTTTTTCTTACTGGCAGGTATCCCCAGCACTTAGTACAGTGCTTAGCACATAGGAGGACCTTAACAAATGTATATTGAATTGAATTGTCATTTCTTACAGCACCATAACATTCGACTACATCCATGTCTCACAATTTGTTTAGGCATATCCCAATCAATAAGTATCTATTTTTGTTTCTAGTTAGATGCCTCTTTAAAAAAATTCTTTGTTACAAAGAATGGTTTACTGAGAGGGAAAGTGCAGGGGTTCAATGAAAATTGTAGGGGATGCAAAACAAAACAAATCAATGAAGATGTATTAGAAGAATAAAAATTTTCTATGTGAGAAATTATTTGAAAATGATAGAAAGGAAATATTTACATTATATTAAAAAATATGAGCCAAGATATAAGTCTATCACTGAGGTCACTGTCATGAAGTGTCCACTTAGATATAGCTGCTGTCATGGAGATGGAGAAGAATAAGGATGGCAAAAGGGAGCTATCCACCTGAGAAACTGGAGGGAGTGGCAGGGCTGGGTCAACTGCATCAGTCTAGAAAAGGGAAAAAAAGAAGGCAATCCAACAAACATCTATATATCTCTATATATATCTATATCTATATATCTATATATATATTTATATATCTATCTGTAGAATATTAAGTGCACCAAACTGAGAGAACTTTATGATAATAGCATCTACATAGCACTTTAAAGGTTTGCAAAGTACTTTTATTATTTCATTTGACCCTCATTATCAACCCTGTGAGGTCGGTGTTATTATTATCCCCATTTTCTAGATGAACAAAGTGTGGCTGAGAGATGTTAGGTGATTTGCTCAGGATTACACGACTAGTAAATACAGTGGGATTTTAACTCATGTCTTCCTGACCACAAATCCAGCATTCTGTGCACTACAGCAAACTTTCACGTTGATACTGAACTCCTGTACCCTGACCTGGACCCTCTACCTTTCACTAACTCTTACTTTTTTTTTTATGATTTTTTTTTTCCTTTTTAGGCAATGGGGTTAAATGACTTGCCCAGGGTCACACAGCTAGTAAGTGCCAAGCGTCTGAGGCCACATTTGAACTCAGGTCCTCCTGACTCCAGGGTCAGTGCTCTATCTACAGCGACCCCTAGCTGGCCCAAAATAAGACTTCTTTTCTTTTTTGTTTCTAGGCAATTGGGGTTAAGTGACTTGCCCAGGGTCACACAGCTAGTATGTGTCAAGTGTTTGGCCTGAGGCCGCATTTGAACTCATGTCCTCCTGACTTCAGGGCTGGTGCTCTATCTACTGAGCCACCTAGCTGCCCCTACTTTTTTTTTTTTAAATTTTGGTTTTGACCTACCACTTTCTGCCTCTCTGACTTAAGCTCTCATAATCCACATCATAGTTATCAGCTTTGGCTCACATCCTCCCTCCCCCACCACTGTTTCTGCCCTCTCTTTGCTGAAGAGTTTCCTGTTCCCTGTCTTCTAACCCTCTGCAACAGGCTGGGAATGCTTCCACAGTACCATGGAGCCAGTGGAGCCAGTTTACAACTGCAACAGCAAGAAGTACATATTAACCGAAATTAAGGTATTTAGAAAAAAAAATTATCCTAACCCCTAGAGCAGATTGTCCTCTTGGTAATCTCTGAGCCTCACCCAAAACACTCTCATTTGTTGTTCAGTCATTTGTCAGCCCTGTCCAACTCTTCCTGACCCCCATTTGGGGTTTTCTTGGCAAAGATACTGGAGTGCTCTGCCATTTCCTTCCCTAGCTCATTTTATAGATGAGGAAACTGAGGCAAACAGGGTTAAGTGACTTGCCCAGGGTCACACAGCTAAGTATCTGAGGCCAGATTTGAATTCAAGAAAATGTGTCTTCCTGACTCCAAGCCCAGTGCTTTATCTATTGTGCCACCTAGCTGCCCAATTTACTTTCATGGTATGTGCTAAAAGGTGATACTTCTAATTTCACCCTACTGCCTTGGACAGGCAGCCTTTACTTGTATTTTCATAAATGCATTAGATGGCCTGCATAAAAGTACTTACTAGTGAATGACAGTCATTTCTTAATAACTACAGACAGGTGGTAGTAGAAAATGATATTCATTTACTCACTCGTTCACGATGTTAAGAGCAGAGTTTGTAAGTTCAGTCAGTCATGAGTCACAATAACTCTAAATGAAACAGGTGGAAGCTTTTGCATATTGTCTCCAGGTCCCTCTCTCCCATTTTTTATTGTGAAGTTATGTTTTTTTTTTACTTTGCTACATATGAGATCTTTAAAAATGCACTATCAAATCACATTCTACTATTAATGGCTACAAGCTTCTATTCTTATGGATAATTTCTACATTGCAGTGATAGATTACTATAACATATTCCTGGAAACTGAATAAGGTTTTCAGAATGGAGGAGGAGCGACGGTGGTACAGAAAGGGATCAATTGGAAGAGCCAGCATCCTCAAAGTATTACTATTATTAACTTAGGAAGTTATCAGGGGGACCTATACTGAATTTCTTGGAATTTTAAGTCTAGAAGTTCTCAAACTGGCTATGACACTTACTGTCTGACCAATGATAAATTAAATCAACTTTCTGAGTCTCTATTTATCTGTAAAGTGGGAATAATAACACGAGCTACTATGCTTCAGGGTTGTTGTGAGGTATGTGTTTTGGAAACCTCAAAGCACAATAAAAATGTGAGTTATTATTTTGGATGGATTGAACTGATCTAGCTTTCCCTCAATTAGGTTAGCTGATATACATGGCAAAAATCTACTAACTGAGAAGGTGAGGTTTGTGGTATGAGGTGCAGTGTGAGGGAGCAGAATGTTCATCCTCTAAATTATACAAATGATATGCAGCTATTTTCATGAATCACACTACCAGATGTGGTAAGTTTTCCATTGCCCTTATAAAAGCAGTTTTCAAACAAACTGTCTGTAATTCTATTTTATACACATAAAAAAGCCTCGAGTCCAGTCAACTACAGAAGAGTCCAAAGACTTTTCAGATGAAGAAAACCTCAGGCACTTGTCACCTGGAAGCCTTTCCTGAAGTCATTCAGTAATTAGGGAAAAATCTAACACAATTTTATTTTCGAGTTTCCAAAACTTAGGATGTTAGTTTTGGTTGATACTTTTACCCACCAAAATTGTTGCTCTGAGTATTTTTTTTATTGTTTTCTTCTCCCAAAGCAGGTGTTGGAGAACTCAAAGCATCAGGGAAAATGTCCACATTTAAAAGAGTTAATATAATAAATATTTTCAATTAAATTTTACTAGTTTTTCAAAATCATTACCAGGAGGTCTGGCAGAATGATACAATCCTAATAAAAATAAGAAGTCTATTAGAAAGTACAAGTACATTCAATCACAATGAATAATCAATTTTATTTCAAAAGTCTAACAAAATTTCAGGCATTCATAAACTCATAATTGCCTCTGGCTGTCCTTGGGGGCATTACAGAGGGGTCTGATAAGAACAATTATTTTGACAAAATGCTGTAGGCTACACAAACTACACAATGGTATTAATTGAGAACCAATTCAAGATTTAATTAGGCAGTAACATTTAAAATGAAAGAAAGCTAAAAAAGAATCTTCCTTTTTTTCCTTCTGCCTTGGCCCCGATCACTGCCCTTATACTAGAAGATCTCTCTCTCTCATATATATATGTATATATATATAATATGGTACATATTGACACTCCCTTAAATACCTTAACTTCCTAGTTCCTCAATCTATTTAATTTCCATCACCTACTTTAGCTACATACAATGACTATTTTTGCCATCATCCATAAGTGTTTCTTGAACTCTGAAATTCCCATACTGATCACTATCTTTTATGATTCCATCTTTCTCCCTGTTTTAGAACCCCTACTCCTATTATTTACCCCTCATTGTGCCCTCTAATGCCACCATCCTTCAATTTTTTCCACAAGGGATCCCTCTTTCACTGGCTATACTCTTCTCCCTTCCCTATCTCAACTCCTTGGTTAATCAGTCCGACACTACACTCAAAATACTTTATCCCCTGGTCTTACTGCCAAACTCCAACCCTGGATTAATTCCACCATCACCTCCTTTCACTACTGTTCATATGCTGCTTAACAGACTTGGAGACAATCACAGAATTGTCCTGACTGGGTTCACTACAAATTTATGCTACATAATTTCAACAACTTTTTTTTTTTTTAGGCAAGTGTGGTTAAGTGACTTGCCCAGGGTCACATAGCCAGTAAGTGTCTGAGGCCAGATTTGAATTCAGGTCCTCCTGATTCCAAGGCTGGTGCTCTATCCACTTCAACACCTAGGGGCCCTGCTACATAATTTCAACTGGGCTCTTAATGATGCAAGGCAATCCTTTTGTATCCTCCTGATTTGCTATCCCAATCACATAGTGACTCTTCTAAAATTTTTTATTCTTCCTCAAGCCTCCCATCACATCTTTCAGCTAAGGACCTCATCTCATACTTTAAAAACAAACAAACAAAAAACCCCTGAGGTTATTCACTAAAAGCTCCTTCTTCTCCCCACTTCTCATAACACTTGGACATTCTCCATGGGGAAATGGTGGCTCTTCTTGCCAACATCAACCCCTCCAATTTGCACCCTTGATTCTATCTCTTCCCATCTTTTCCAGCATATTGTCCCCAACATCTCTCCTGATTTCCTGGCTCCCTCTCTGCTACCTACAAACATACCCATATCTCTCTCTCTTCCTCAACATCGGCAACCTCTTGTCAAGAGGATCCTCCATTTCAGGTCCAAATATAAACTAGTCATTCACACAGTGAAGGCAGAAATTTCTTCTAGTTCAAGAATAGATATGTCTCAGGCTTCTAACTGAGAAGAGCTATATAAATCACAATTGAAGAAAGAAGATGCCTGCCTTACAGGGGCTGAAATAAGAATTAAGAGTTATTTATATAGAGCTTTCTATGTCAACCAAAACCATTCTCTCAAGGCCCTTGAAATATCATAGTGGTTTCACCTCACTTGGTGTGCCTGCAACCTCTCTGTGTTTGCCATCAGGTTCTGGTACAGCTTTTTTTTTTTATCTCTAAGTTACCGAATGTTCATTACCCTTAGTAAGGCTCGCATATTTTTTCCTACATCTTTGCACAGCACCTGGTGGAGTGCTTAATTTACACCTAATAAACATAGTTGACCAAGATCATGCAATCTAGTTTTCTTTGTATTATTAGGAGCCTTTAGCTATAGAAGGTGGGTTGCACAAGGGACCTTTAGATTCCACAGTTAACAGAGTCAATTACTTAAGTACTTTGGGGGTTATCTGCAGGCAGCAGAGATCCCAGTTGGTCCATTTAAATAAAACTTTGTATTCAATGAGACCTTGCTAGCTTCTCTCTCATGCTACAGAGGGATGACATTCAGTCAATGCCAATGAGTTTGTATTTAATTTGAGGAATTTACTTTCCAGCTGAGAAAATGTTCCAATTATAAGAAACTCTCAGAAGTCTGATATGATCATTTCCTAATAAATCTGATGATTGAAAAAGAAAGGTTCCATGTGAAATGAGATTGTTAACTCATAAAAATTATACTATAAGTGTTACTACTACAGATAATTTTCAAGATTTCACCCCTTTCCTTTGCTATCAGAGTTAGCTATGGGCTATTTTTTAAAATTATTAATACGATTAAAAAATAAAAACAGTATTCTCCTGAGGGGCAACATAGTGTAGTAGATAAAGAACTGGCCTTAGAGGCAATTAGGTAGCACAATGGAGAGAGAGCTGGACTTGGCCTCAGAAAGACCTAGGTTTGAATTCGGCCTTACTAGTTGTGTAACCGTGGGCAAGTAACTTAACCTCTGTTTGCCTTAGTTTCCTCATTTGTAAAATGGGGAAAATAATAGCATTCACTTTACAGGGTTGTTGTGAAGACCAAATGAGATAACATGTCAAGTGCTTTACAAATCTGAAAGTTCTATATAAATGCTATTATCATTATCGTTGTGGTTATTAAAGTTAGAAGACTTAGGTTCAAATTTTGACATATACCAATTGTGGGATCATGGGTCAAGTTACTCATCTTCTTAGTGCTCCAGGCAAATTTTAAGACCACAGCTCATAAGATAGGTGATGGCCTTTAACAGTGGAGGGAATTTCCACAAATTATACACTCTCCATAATATGTGTGGGTATGCCTATATATTGGCATATACTACTAGTAATGCTTTATGACTCTAAATCACAGAACATCATATCTCCAAGGATCCAAAGAATCAAAGTTATGCATGACCTACAAGACGATAGCAAGATGGAATGGTTGGTGAAAGTAGGCAGCAAAACTTATTAGAAATGATGGCTTGGGCATAAAAAGTGATGTAAATTCCTTACCCTTTTGAAGTAAGATAACAGACGTTCAGAATGCTTAAGTGATACTAGTATCACACAGGTAGTAAGGAGCTGGAATGTGAACCCAGAGCCAGGGTTCTTTCCACATTTTTCCCTAACATCAATTAGGGATATGTATGCTTGGACAAGGAATTGGGCAGGTCATATACGAAGAATGAGAAACAAAAGGTAGATAGCTCTACTATGATATGGATACCACAAACCAAGTATTTTAAAATTTTATTTATACTAATTTTTCTTAAATATAGTAATTTCTTCACCAAAACCTCCCTTGCAGTAAGGAAAAAGTTAAGTATAAAACCAACTAATATAGCTACCATATCTGGCCAAAAGATACCATATTCCACATGTGTAATTCCTCACCTTTCCACTGAAACCAGTGTGATACATACATCATTAGAAGCGTTCTTGGACTAACAGGTCATTACAATTGATCAGAAGGTCTTTTAGAATATGAAAAATTTACACTCTTGTGGTTATTGCTGTCCTGCTTACTTTGCGGTTTGTTAATATACAATATTTTTGCATATTTTTCTGAATTCCTGACTTCTGAATCCATAATGTTTATGGATTTGTCATATACCACAATTTATTTAGCAGTTACTCAACTGAAGGACACCTCTTTTACTCCTTGTTTTCTCCTACCACAAAAAGTGCTTCTATGAATATGTTGTCGATAGGAGGCCCATCCCACTATCTTTGACATTCTTGTATACCACGCTCAGTGGAGGATTAGCTGAGTTAAAGTGAATAAACAAGTTAGTTACTTTTCAATTACAACAATTTTAAATCATGGCAGAAAAGTAAGTAGGCCAATAATGCATAAAGTATCTATCTTCCCCCAGCTGCTCCAACTCTATTTACAGCTATTACCTTCTTTGACAGTTTTTGAGGAGTGTGAGATGAATCTAAGTTGTTTAAATCTGCATTTCTCTTCTTATTAATGATTAAGAGTATTCTTCCCAGGTTTTCCCAGTTCTTATGAAATAAAGAATCCTCACCAGAGGGGTTTGTGCTTTTGGATTTACTGAAAACTGGCTTCCTATGTGAGACGGTTCCTGAGTCTAGGTTCTCTAGTCTGTTCCATTAACCATCAAATATGACAAGAACTAGAGGAAAGGCCTCAGCAGATGACTTACAGCACACAGACAAGAGCTGGACAAAAAGAGGTATGGATAAGCTGTGATTTGTTTTGACATCAGGAAGATGAGCTCAGGGATCTAGTGAACTATCAAAGTTAAGTGCTATTAGTACACTATAGATTCTTGGCCAATTAGAAACCAATTATAAAAGTAATAACAACTAGCATTTATATAGTGATATAAGGTTCACAAAACATTTTACATGTTAATTTATTTGGTCCTCCACACAACCCTGTGAGGTAGATGCTATTAATATCTTCATTTTTCAGATTTCAATACTGAGGCACAGAGGTACCTTGCCCAGGATCACACATACAGTAAATGGGGCTGGATTCAAATTCACGTATTTGTGACTCTGATAAAGGCACCAGCAAGCTGGCTTTATTAGGTAGGAGGTCATGTTGTGAGATCTGTAACAATAGTTACTAAAACTTATGACTGAGATACTGTTAGTAGAAAAAAAAACCCCAGATATACTCATATTTTGGAGGTCCACTGACATTTTCAGTTCCTTTTAATGCTATTCAGTGTTCATTGGAATAGATGATTTATTAAATGGTTCTCTTGTGGCCTGGAAAGTGAGTGCTTTTCCAAAACATGAGTAATTAACTCCCTTCATTAGGGCCATTATTTCATAGAGTTCATTATTGTGCCATTTTAACTCTGTTTCACAGTGTACAGGAAAGGACCTACCTGAACTATAAAGTAAAGCTGACATTTATTAAGAGTTAATAATTTCATCTTGTCTTTGTTAAACTAGAAAATCAGTTTAGCGGTATTATGTGTAATGAGATGAACCATAGAAACATTCTCTGTTCTGGTCTGCTGTTTCTCAAACTTTGAAGCTTAGTTTAGAATAGACTTGAATCTTCTAGGTTGCCTTTGCTGAATCCCATCTATCCTCTTCCCGTTCCCCAGCTATGATGATCCTCCAAGGCTCTGTTCTGGACCCTGCTGTCTCATTACACTCTCTTTCTTGATGAATTTATCAGCTTCTATGGCTTCAATTTCATCTCTATGCAAATGATTCTCAAATCTATATATCCAGTCCTAAACTCTTCTCTCAGCACCAGTCTCTTATCACCAAAGTTTAAAACATTTTATTTCCCAGTAAACCTGACCCTCTCTTCAAATTTTCCTATTGAGGACAATCCTATCCTTCTAGTCACTCAGTTCACATTCTCACAGTCATCCTTGACTTCTCCTTCTCATCTATCCATATCTAATCAGTTACCAAATCTTGTTCTCCCTCCAGAACAGGAGGTGATTTAGAGGTAGAGGGACTACCTTCAAATCCCAGCTTTTCTCCTTACTACCTCTAAGGACAAGTCACTTAGCCTTCTTTGGTCTCAGTTTCCTCATCTGTAAAAGGGGGGTGGGTGGGACTAAATGGCCTCCAAAGTCCCTTTCAGCTCTAAATCTATGATGTTATGTTTGCTAATTTGAATTGAATCAGAAGGCACAGCTCTGTAACAGAGAAAAGGAAGTGGCTTAGTTTAGTAGGAGTACTAAACCCTGTGTATGAAGGTTTGTAGCTTGGAAATCTGCCAGTAACTAGCTACAGTATTGGCTGAAAAACACAATTTTTGAATTTCAGTTTCCTCACCTGTTAAACTGTGGGAGTTGGACTATAGGATAATAATGCTATGCATTTACGGCATTTCCCAGTTTTCAAAACACTTTGGAGGTGGCATAGGGGACAGAGGGCTGGACTTGGAGTCCTGAAGACCTGAGTTTGAATCTTCCCTCTAACTGGTAAGTAGCTGTGGGACCCTGGGCAATTGGCTTAATTGGCTATGCCCCAGTTTCCTTGTCTGTAAAATAGGAATAATAACAGCATCATTAGCATTCATAAAGATGTTTTGAGGATGAAATGAGATAACATAGGTAAAGCACTATGAAAACTTTAAAGCGCTTGATAAATCCTAGTAATTATTAGTGATTATTATTATAACCTCTAAGGTCCCTCCCAATTTTAGAAATTCTTTGATTTACTAATCATGTAATTGGACAAAGAACTTAGCAGCAATGTCTATGACAGTTTTCCCAGCTGTGGGACAATTGATGCCAAAGACTGTCAAAAGACCCTCTTGAAGAGAGGGAGGGGACTAAGCAATAGTCAAAATTATTAGCTATTTCTAAGTACAACTTCCACTTAAATACAACCACCTTTTTCAATGTAAATAAAGTTCAAATAAAAGTCAGCAAACCAACGACCATGGTGTCCTCATCCTAGCTCAGCAATTACTGAATACAGAATATGCAAATGAAGTAAAATCTAAATCAAGGTATGTTGATTCTCAATGCTAGTATGATTTGTTACCATCACTATCAGTCATTGCAGGTTCATGACAAAGATGAGCTGTGTCAATCTAGTGTTTACTGTACTTTAATGTAAAGTGCACAAACTTAAAATTAAGCTCTGATAGTTAAAAGTACTACAATATCTATGATATTTCACAATAAAATCTGACATCAAAAACTCAACTATTAAAAAAACTGCAATAACTTGAGAGCAGTTAAAAATAATTATTTAAAATATTCAATAATTTAGAAGTGACAAATTTTTGACTGTATCTAGTTTTTTTTAAAAAATGAAATAATATTCTTTCATGATAGGGAAATAAGCTGTTTGAAGAGATCAGTTGGTCCAGCTGAAACAAAGTACAAGCAAAAACAACAAAGTTTAAGTTTGCTGTTTGCTGGGCATGAATACTTAAGTTTCAGACATCACCCTAATAAATGGCAAGGAGAATACATTAGGAAGACAAGAAAATTTTTCAAGAAAGACAATTTTACTAAGCTGAAACAAAGATAAAAAAAGAAATGTCTTTGATATTAAAATAATTTTGTGCACTGTATACGGTTGCTTATTGAACTATGAAGCTTACAGAGTCTCAAATGATATGGAAAATGCTGGTACTAACTGCAGCTATTGATACTGTCAAAACAATGCTTGAAAAATCATATGCAAAACAGCTTTTAATGGCTTCACTAGCAGATAATAAAACGGGAATAATTGCCCAGTCTCAAGACCTTTGCAAATAATTACTAAAACCTTTCTATTTTGCATTGTAAATGGATGAAGCAACAGATATATTTAAAGATATTCATTTGATTACATATGTACAATATGTTTTTGAAACTGATGACAGAGAAGATTTGTTACCTTGACAATTTGAGGGAAATGCTACCTCAAGAGACTTTTTAGTTTAATTGACAGATGTTTTAATGAAAAGGACAAGATAGGGGAGAACTGTAATGCCCTCCGCATTGAATGAGCTTAATTAACATCAGGACAAAACACAAGTCTACAAGTGCCATTAGGTGGTGCAATGAACAGAGTTCTAGGTGAGGAGTCAGAACTCAGGGTAGCTATGTGTCCTTGGGCAAGTCATATAACCCTGTTTGCCTCAGTTTCATTATCTGGAGAAGGAAATGGAAAACCACTCCAGTATCTTTGCCAAGAAAACTACAAATGAGAGCATGGAGAAGTCAGACATGACTGAACAACAACAAAAGTGTGGCCCCTTCATAAAATTTGGAGCCATTGAATAATTCATAGACAATCACCTGTATTAATAAATAAGAGTGAGGTGCTACAGTATTTCAAGTTGTCACAAAATTAGTCAACTTTATGAAAACTCAGTAGAAGAAAAGATGTTTGTAAAATTGTGTGACAATATGTGGATAGAGCACAGAGGATTTCTGTGTTATTGAGAAACAAGATGGCTTTCTCATGCTAAAAGAAGAAATTGTCATTTTCTTAGTTATAATAAAAAATAAAGCAAATTCATTTTATAACAGAAATTTCCTCTTGTAATTTGTATATGTTAGATATTTTTGGAAAACTGACTATTTTAAGAAAAATCAATGCAATCCTTAAATTCATACTCTGATCCAGAAAAGGAAATTAATTGCAAAAGCTAAACTAAGTTTAAAAAGTTAAAGCTCATTACATTTTCCCTTACTATCAAAAATATCAGAAGATTTTATACTGTTTAGTTCAAAACTATAGAGATTCCTTAGGACATTTCTATTTTCTCTACCTTAAAACTAACTGAAATGTATTGGCCCATTTTGCCCAGAAGTGGGAGCAATATGCTAACCCTCTGTCTGTCCCCTGTATGTTTTGCTAATTTTTCCCTAACAGTTACTGAAATTATCCTTGAGACGGAATTGACTTCCCTCAAGAGCTTCATATTATAATAAGGGATACCTATGTATAGGTAGATACATACAAAGAAGATAGAAAATAACTTTGGAGAAGCGACTAGTAAGTAGGGAGATGGAGAAAGGCCTCCTGTCAAAGATGGGATTTGAGCTGAGTGAGACTTGAAGGAAACCAGGAAAACAAGTGAAGACGATGAGGAGGGAGAAGCTCCCAGGTGTGGGGGACAGTCAGTACAAAGGGATGGAAATGGGAGTTGGTGGGTCATGTGTGAGGGACAACAAATAGGTTCATGTAGCTAGATCACAGAGTGCGCAGAAGGGATTAAAGTGTTAGAAATCTGGAAAAGTAGAAAGGGGACAGGTTGTGAAGAGCTCCAAATGCCACTCAGAAGAGTCCATATGATCTGCTAGGTAACAGAGTCATTGGGGTTTGGTGAGTGGTCAGAACATGCTTTAGGAAAATCACTTTTGGTAGCCATGTGAAGGTTGGATTATAGTGGTTTTGAAAAACTTTGAGGGAAGGGAAACCAACTTGAAGCCTGCAGTAGTCCAGGCAAGAAGTAAGGAGGGCCTCAACCAAGGTAGTGGCTGTGTGAGTAGACAGAAGGGACTGCACAAAAGTTGTTTGCATAGATCAAAACCACAAGACTTGGCAACTTAATGGATAAGTGTGGTGAGAGTGATGACCCTGAGGTTGCAAACTAGAATGCCTGGAAAGACCGTGGTGCCCTTAATAAAAATAGTGAAGTTGGGAAGGTGGGAGCTGGGGGGAAAGAAAACGAGTATTGGGCTGTAGATGCCTATCGGTAGTCTAGAATGTCCACCAGGCAGTATAGGTTAGGGCTGGAGGTACAAATCTTAGTTTTGCTTCTTTATCTTACTCACTACATTAATCTTATTCTGCAAATGGAATGAAATAAGACTAATGTAGTGAATAAGATAAACAGCAACTAATTAAGCGCTCATACATCAGGTACTACAGGGCCTATAAAGTGTTTTTCTCTTCATGGAGGTCTAACGTACCTATCCCTCCACGGGGCAAATTGTCTCGCTGGCCAAATTGTTTAGCTGGGCTCCTAGGGTCAGGGCCAGTTCTCCCTTGAATCTCTAGCTGGTTTCCTTCTCTGTTGCCAATGTCACATTCCTTGAAGCTGCTTCTTTCTCTGACTTTCTCTGTGTCCACCTCTCTAGTCAGTATGTGTTTCTGCTCTCACCAGATTTAGGGTCTCCCTTGGTGGAGTACTGCCACTTCACTGGCTCCCAAACTGGAGAGCTCTGCCTTTCGGATGATTACAGTTGCGGACAATCTTTGACAAACCAATGTTCAGACTCCCTTTCTGACTCAGACAAGGAAAACTCCTTCACACTTAATGAAGGAATGACAGTAGGAGATGGCCCTTGAGTTCTGCTCTAACAAAGCCAGGAATTCTAAGAAGCAAAGGCGAAAAGGGCATGGATTCCAGGCCTAGGAGGCATCCTGTACAAAGTCTGGAGATGGAATGTCATATATAGGGAGCAAAAGTAAGTAAGACATTCTCAGGAATGAATGTCTTAGCACTTTATTAACATATGACTTCATTTTCCATTTTCTGCCCATTACTATCTCTGATTTCATCAAGGAAGAGAGGCAGAATTGGTCAGATGGTTAAGTTACTCACACTACAATTAACTGTTCCAAACTTTTTTCATACTCCTCAAGTATCAGCTTTATCGTTCCCTCAATCACCCTACCCCCTCACAAGATGACCTCGCCTCTTACTTTACTAAGATTAAAGCTACTTGACTGAAACTCTCCAAATGTTCTTTTCTACCTACAGATCACACATTCTTCCCTGCCTCAAAATTTCTCTCAACTTAACCTCTCTTCCTTTCCTCCTGGCACATGGGAAAAGGTGGACTTCCTTCTCTTCCCCCAAGCCTAACACTTCAGTCTGTGCTCTTTATCCCATTCCTTTCACTTTCCTTCAGGGCTTTGCTCTACCTCTCTCTAGTATCTTTAATCTTTCCGTCTTCACTGGTTCCTCCTTTTCTGCTTAACTATGATTCATTCAATCAATGACAGTCAGGTGCTGTGCTAGGCCCTGGGGACTGGGAAAGATATAAAAAGAATAAATTCACACAAATACAAAAGTGGGCAGATAGAAGTACTTTAGGGGATGGAACACTAGTAGCTGATGGAGTCATGAAAAACTTTATGTAGAAAGTGGTGCTTGAGCTGAGGCTTGAAGTAAAAGAGTTTTCCGTGACTGGGGTATAGTTCGTGAAAGTCTCAGAAATAGTAGATGGAGTGTCATATGTAAGGGACAGAGGAATGGTAAGATCACAGACTGGAGAGAAAAATGTACAAAGAGCCTGGAAAGATAGGCTGTGGCCAGGTTATGAAAAAGCTTTAAATGCTAATCAGAGGAGTTTGTATTTTCATCCTAGAGGCAATAGGAAGTCACTGGAGTTTACTGACTAGGGGAGTGCCTTCAGACATGTATCTTTAATACTCTATAAAGCAAAACCAAAAGCTTTCCATAGATACTGCTGTTCTAGATTCATGGATTGCCAGAGCTGAAAGGGTACTTAAGAGATCCATTGAGTTTAACCTCTTCATTTTATAGTGAGGAATTTGAGGATCACAAGTTCACACAGGTAGTGACAGAGCTGGAGAGCTAGCCTCTCTCATTTCACTGACAAATGTTTTCGTTTTTCTCTGTGAAAGACTTTCTATTAACTCTCCCCTTCCTATGGAGGTTACCAAGTATCCTTTCTGTCACCAAGTCTAACTTTTCCCTATGCTTTATCCTCTACACGTAATCAGTTGTCAAGTACTGTTTACAGTACCGCCCCTATCAGTCTCCTCACCACTAATTGGCATCTTCTCCTCACATACTGCTCTGGACTATTACAAATACATCCTAACCCCAACCTACTTCAATACCCTTCCCTTTTCAATCCACCCTCCACATTGCTGCCAAAGTTAAATATTCTTTTTTCCCCTACTTAGTAGTATTTTATTTTTTTCCAATGACATGTAAAGATAATATTCAACATTCATTTCTATGATTTTGAGTTTCACATTTTTTCCTACCTCCCTCCTTCCCCTCCCCCTTTCCCAAGATGATGTGCAATCTGATATAGGTTATACATGTACACTCATATTTCCACATTAGTCGTGTTGTAAAAGAAGAATCAGAACAAAAGGGAAAAACCATGAGAAAAGAAAAAACAAAAACTAAACAAACAAAAAAAGAAAATAGTATGCTTCGATCTGCATTCAGACTCCATAATTCTTTCTCTGATTGTGGATAGCGTTTTCCATCATGAGTCTTTTGGAATTGTCTTAGATCACTGTATTACTGAGAAGAGCCAAGTCTATCAAAGTTGATCATTGCACAATGTTGCTGTTACTGAATACAATGTTTTCCTGGTTCTGCTCACTTCACTCAGCATCAGTTCATGTAAATCTTTCCAGGTTTTTCTGAAGTCTGCTTGCTCACCATTTCTCATAGCACAATAGTATTCCATTATATTCATATGCCACAACTTGTTCATCCATTCCCCAATTGATGGGCATCCTCAAAATCTCCAATTCTTTGCCACCACAAAAAGAGCTGCTATAATTATTTTGTATATGTAGATCCTTTCCCCTTTTTTATGATCTCTTTGGAATATAGCCCTAGTAGTGGTATTGCTAGATTAAAGGGTATGTACAGCTTTTTAGCCCTTTGGGCATAGTCAAAGTGAAATATTCGTAAAGTTCAAATCTGATCAAATCACTTTCCTGCTTAAAAAGCTCCTGCAGTTCCCCCGTCTCAAGGATAAGTGCAAACTCTTCTGGCATTTGAAGCACTTTACAATTGGTCTTTGGCCTCCTGTTCCAGTCTTATTTCAAGTGATTCCCTTTGACATACTTATGTTCCAGTCAAACTGGCTTATTTGAGGCTCCCTCTATATGGCATTCCATCTCCAGGCTTTGTACAGGCTGCCTCCTAGGCCTGGAATCCATGCCCTTTTCACCTTTGCTTCTTAGAATTCCTAGCTTCTTAGAGCAGAGCTCAAAGGCCATCTCCTGCACATGGCCTCCCCTAATTCTCCTCATTGTTAGTGTTCTTCCACCATCTGAAAATATCTATCTAGAAAGGGGGAACATAGTAAGCACTTAATAAATGCTTACTGATTGATTGAAGCTACAGAATTAGGTTAGAACAACTCATTAGGACATATTAAATTCTTTTCTGTTTACATATCTACTTTGAGCTGTGGTCAAATGTTAATATGTTTAAAAATGAATTATTATCTCTACTCCTAAATTTGCTTCTTCTGATTCCATGGTGCGTGTGTGCGTGTGTGTGTGAGTGAATATTTCCAATGACCTGATTACCTGCGTTTGAAACCTTGGGCTAATCTTGGGCCTTTCCTTGAACTTCATCTCCAGTTTCTAATAAATTAGCAATTCCTTTCAATTTTCTCATAAATTAGCAATTCCCCTTGAAGCTAACCTTTCTCTATTCATATTGCTACCACTCTAGTTCAAGTCTTCACTGTCTAGGGTATTATCAGAACTTTCTAAGGAGTTTTCTTACCTTCATTCTTTCTTCTTATTTAATACATCCTTCAATTTGCTGCCTTAGTAATTTTATTTCTGCATAAATTTGGTCATATCACACTTCTGCTAAATAACCTCAAGTGGCTTCCCAGTGCCTCTTAAGTGAGATTCAAACTCTGCAGTGTAACAACAATAAAACTAGACAACTAGCATTTATATTGCACTTAAAGATTTGCAAAATGCTTTACCAATTTTCTCATTTTTTCTTTGTAACCTTTGGATGTAGGTACTATTATTATCCCCATTTTCCAAATGAGGAAACTGAGGCAGAGAGAGGTTAAGTGACTTGCCTGGATTCACATTGATGGGGTGCTTGGATGCCTGTGCTTGGACCCCAATTTCTCCCTGGCCTCGGAAACACTATTCCTTTTCCTCCAGCCTAAGGACTCTAACTCATGAGGTGGGCCCAGTGAGGCAAACTATCTCTCCCTGTTACAAGAACATGCTGACCTCTGTAGAATTTCCCTTGTATGAACAGGATTATCTTGTACCAGCAGAACTATCAAGTACTGATGCCCGCAGTTACCATATACAAATCAGAGGTCAAGCTATAGATGTCAATTCCTGAAACTTATCTTGTTACAGATATGATAGACTGAAAATATATCCCTTAGAAACCCTTTCCCCCACCCCCACTCCCCACCCTCGGTTTCTAGTAGTGAATGATGCACTGACCAAGGTTGTATGTTATCACCTAAATAGCACACTTGGCACATAATCCGCTATTTTTCCTATATAAGCTTTGGCACCATTCCTGTTAGGCTGCAAGTTCCCTAATGAGCTCTTCCCACCATGGCAGGTTTCTTGAGAATCCTTGCCTGCTGTATAGTGTAACAATAAATCCTTGCCACCTTGACTTAAAGAATGCTTGAGTTTGTGAATTTGTTCTAGACGACCCTGTCCCATACTGTGGTCCTGGAGGGGTCAAAACTTCTCAGAATGCAACAACCTGACTAGTTTCTGAGGCTTAATTCAAATTCCTATCTCGATGACTTCAGGCCCAGAATTCTATCTAATGTGTTCCCAAAGTAATTTTTTTTTTCCCTGAAGAACTGAGATTCAAACTCAAGTTTCTTTGCTCTAAATCCAGTGTTTTTTATACTACACCATGAGGGACCCATGTGACTAACAATTTTTACCCTAATCTGGGGAAAAATTCAAGTACAGCCTCTAGTAGTGTCTCAGTCTTCTTTCTACTATGAGTACAGATATTACTGTTTTCCTGTTACCAGAAGGATCCCAGTTAAATTCCTAGAGGTCAGGTGCAGAGGCTGGGATGGTTCTGCCATTTTGCATGGAAGGGCAAGGAATGGGATGCTAGGGTAGGGGTTGGCACACAAGAGCAGGCAATAAAGTTAAGCAAAAAGGAGGAAACACTCCCTCCATTCCAGTCATTCTCTGCTCTAAGATTATGTCTTACTCTTGGGGACACCTGATGCATGTGACCTGCAAGATTCTTGGGGAACTGCCAGAAAAAGATGGTTTTGAGTATGAACAGTCTGCTTCTCATCTCCCCCCACTTCTATTAATGAAACTCCAGGGCATATTAGCTGACTTGATAGCTGAGATACATGGATTCATAGTATGTTATAGTCATATTGCAGAAAACAAAACAAAACAAAACAAAATGGTAGCCAAAACTTGAACCAAGACAGAAACCTCTATAACACGTCACTTGAGACTATCTCCTCTGTTCCCAGATGAAGTCCCACATGCAACAGGTTATCCATTAATTTCTTCCCAGGGGCCTACCTGCTTGGATTCACCTGCTTCAGCTTTCACCAAGGGCATACTGAGCCGAAGGGTCAAAGAGAGGAGGGGAAAACAATTCAGTCCCTTGCACCTAGGAACCCATCTCTCCCTCCCTTCCTTTTCTTTCTCTTTCTTCCTTTCTCTTTCCTGTTACAGTACTTGTTTTAGGCTTTTTAAGCAAAATGTCCATACTCCCTTTAACGAGAAACCTCTTTTTCCGTTTACATCATTGAGAAGCGTCCCACGTGCCTTATTACTGTAAATTACCTCCCAGGATTGTAGAGCAAATGGTGGACACGTGTATTAATAAGGATTATTAGAACCTCGGTAATACTGAATTTCCATCACAAGTACGGAAGAGGAGCTTATTTCAACATGGAAAAACCCCAACCACAACTTCCTGCTGAGGAGCAGAGCTCTGGCTTGGTGCGGTCCCAGACCAGGGGTGCCACCTTAAGTCAGTGAACTTGGGGCTTCCCCCTGTCCCCCAACATTTGGGCAACCGTTTTATAACAGGATCGACTTCCTTCGTCATTCTATGTGTTTTGTTTTATGCCTTTCACAGCTTCATTCTAAGAGATCCACGGGCTTTACCAGGACACAGACCAGGGGGAGACCCCGCCTTGCCCCAGCCCGCCTTGCCCCAGCCCCCCACGTCCCCGCCCCGGGTCACCCTGTGGATCCGGCGTGCGTTCGTGTTGTCCCGGAGGATGTCGGGGGAAGCTGGATGCCCCCAGGCCGAGCGTGCCCCCGGCCCCCTCCCCACCTCGGCCCCAGCCCCGGCCCCAGCCCGCTGAGGGTCACCTGTAATTGTAGGAGGTGAACTTGCCGCTCTCTCTCAGCATCACCCGGTAGAGATCTAACACTTGTGCCCGACTGGAGGCTGCCATTTTGGGAGGGGGTGGGGCAGAAAACAAACGGGTCCTTTCCCCGAAGGCCCCACTCGACCGGAGGGGCGGACTCGAGTAAAAACCGGGGTCTATGAGGCGCGAGCTCTGCACCGCTCCGGGGCTGGGGCCGTGTACTCGGCACGGGGCTCGACACTCCTTCTTCACCGGTTCTCCGGCGCCTGCCAGGGCTCTCGAAGGGCTCTAGAGCCCGCCATGTTTTGGAAAAAGAAAACAGGCAGGATCTTGGACAGCTAAGCATGGGGGGAGGCGTGGAAGCCTAGGAAAGTCAAAACATCGGCGGGGATTCACTGCTCCTGCCGGAGCCCCAGCCCAGAGCTGGAGGGCTGTTGAGCTTAAACTTGGAAAGATTAAGTTAGGACTGTTTAGCCGAGGCGCCTTCCCTCTCCCTCCACACCGTCCCTTGGCTCTCTTCTGCTATTTGGTCCATTGCAAGTGTACTGACAATGCAGAACTAGTGAAAATAGGACCCAGCTACGGGATGCGGGGCTAAGGGTGCTGCTTGGTCTCCAGGATTCATGCATGAGTGACAATTGGCTTTTCCAGCTTCTAGAGCTGGGAAAAGGACCTCCTCCTCGCTCGCGTATGACATACGACAAATGAGGAAATTGAGACTCTGGGAGGTTGAGTGATTACACCTGTGGAAAATATCAGGCAGCATGAGTGTCTGTGTGTGGGTGTAGGAGGCAAAAGTATGCCCCAGGTAAAGTAGGTGATGATGCATCACCTTGCTGCAAGCTTTCCTAACTCCTTGTCCCGTTTTCTTATCTATTTTTAGATCCTGTCCCTGGGTTTGAATCTGTGGCCACGTTCAGCTTAAGTATGCCCCTGATGGAAAGCAGTTCCTATACCGAGGGCTGTAGATGAAATATAGGGTTCAAATCTCACTCACGACCTGTATGACATTAGGCAAGCCTGTAGAAGGTAATACTCTGAGCGGATAAGAGAGATGTTTTCAAGTATCTGAAAGTCTGTCAAGTAGAAAAGGGAATAGACTTACTTTGTTTTGCCCTACAGGGCAGAATGAGGTGGAAGTTGCAAAGAGAAAAGTCAGGAAATTCCTCCTTTCTTTTTCCTTTCTTCTTTCATCCCTCCCTTTTCCCCTTCCTTCCTCCCTCCCGTCTTTGCTTCTTCTTCATAATGAGAACTATCCAAAAGTGGAATGGGTTGCCTCAAGTGGTGGTAGAACTCTTCTCTCCTAGTCTTCAAGCAGAACTTGAGCAATTTAGTGAGGTGGTTATACTGGGGGTTCCTTTTTAGATGAGACTTGGACCGCAGAGGCCCTCTCCAACTCAGAATTCTGAGTCATTTCAATGTCTTTGGGCTTCAAGTGCTTCACTTGTCAAATTAAATAGTTGGTCCGGGTTACCACTTCCGACCATAGATCTGTGCCCCTATTATGGAAGTCTAGGGACCAGTTTTAAAACTTGCCAGCCAGTTGTAACAGAATTGCCAATCACACATAACCCTCTAGCCTGCGGGCTTTTAGCTAGCTAAAGCATTGCCTGTAGTCTTAATACATTCCTACCAAAAGCATACTGTTCTTATTGAGTTCAGAGCAGAAAGATGGAGCTCAAGAAGAAGAGCACTGGCAGCACAGGGAGTTGAGGGGTGCATAGTGAAGCTGCTAGGCGAAGGCTCCTTTCTTTATGTTCAGGCATTTTTGAGGACGACTTGTTTTTGGGGCCTTTTAGAAAGGGCCCTCGTAAGTTTCAAGATGGCGGCGCCCAGACTGCACGAGAATTAGCTCTTCAGTGGCTTCAAGTCCGTTTCCATAACCTGCGCCTAAATTACCAGTTTTTGAGATTTCCGGCGTCTGAGTTGTTCTGGGAGAGTGGTTGGTGAGTGCGAAGCTGACCGTCTGGAAGTGTTCATGTGGGTTACTAGCGGGAGTTGGAAATTGGACGTGGATTTTTCTTATCCCAGGAATTCCCTGGGGTTTGTGTTGGCTCTTAGTTCAGGAGTCTTGTCACTTTCGTTTTGTGGGGGAAATGTTAACAGTAAGGTCTGGCTTGGAGGAATTCAGCGCCTTTAAAGAAAAGGTCTTTATTTTTTTAGTTCAAGGAGTCTGCAGGAAGTTCAGAAACGAGGCAGGAAGTGCGGAGAATTCTTCAGGCTTGACGCATAGACACTTGTACCTGTCACCTCCCTAGGAGGTCGTCACACGCATATTCCCACCCCTGTTGACTTTGACTAGTTTCGTGGTGGTTTAACTTTAGACACTGTACCGAAATTATTTCCTTTTCTCTCTCCTGTGAGGATGAATGTGAGCCGAGCTCAAGACCAGGAAGGCCTGGGTCAGTTCTGATCCAAGTGTGGTTGGTTGCAAAGCACTTCACGTGTTTTCAGTTATTACACGAGTGAAATGTCATAGACAAAGACTTGTTGCACAATGTTTTTACACTTCCAAGCAGGAGAATAATTTTCCTTTTCTCTTTTTCCTTCTCCCTTTCTTCCCCTCTAAAATCTCATATTATTTGGTGCCCTTCGTATCAAACACTCTCGATTCACTTTTTGAAGAAAGTGTTCGCGGTGTATACTGTAAGGCTTTTGCCTCTTTTTTTTTTTTTTTAACTTTTGATCCATATTTCCTTATATACCTCACCCTTTCCTATCAACACCTGTGCATAGAAATCACAGTGTGGAAGTATATTTGGATTAAATGTGATGGGTTTGCTCAAATTCTTTATACAGCCTCTGTAAATCAGAACAGAGTTTAGCTCATGAGCTGCATTTATTTTGGTGGTGAACTTTTCACTTGCTCTTGAGGGTTGCAGTGTAAGAAGAATGTTAGTTTTTTAAATCTAAAAAAATGTTAAATGTGAACTGTGTTTGCATAACACAGGATGTAGTAGTGGGGGGGAGGGATGAGCATTTTCATAATACTTACTTATTGCATTTGATCCTCACAACAACCCTGCCAGGTAGGTGTTATTATTGTCCCCATTCTACCTTGAGGAAATTGAGGCTGGGAAAGGACAAGTGACTTGCTTAGGTTCACACAGCTAGTGGTAAGTGCTTGACCCCAGGCCTAACTATTCACTGCCACTTCTCTCTCTCTCATACAGTATCTATCTATATTTCAGATAAAGTGTTCTGTATCAGTCTCATCACCATGAATTGAGAGGCAGTATTCATTTATTTCCCTGTCTCTGGCTACACAGTTTCAAGCATAAGTCCTGTTAGCCAAATTACATATCCAGTACTTTACTGCTTTCTAACCAACATTCACTTATTATGTACTTAATGTTTACAAGGCACTGTGCTATCCCCTGAGGATAGAAATACAAAATGAAAAGCAGTCTCTGCCCTCAAGGAGCTTATATTCTACTTGAGATTCCACATCTGAACTTGTCAGCAAAATTGTAGATATAAAGAATCTGAAATTACAGATTTACACAAATCTTTCACATTGATGTGGAGCTGACTCTGAGTTCTTGAAAGCTATGTCAACAGAGTGTAAGCTCTATGATATTTTAATAGGTTGAAAAAACTTTGAGTACCATCCCAGGTAAAGATGGAGTTTATTGAAACCAGCCTAACTAATGGAGAAGTTCATTGTTACCAAATTGACCACAAAGTAATGAATTCTTTGGCCATAATAACCTATGAATAAAAGACAAATATAAAGTTCCTCTCATTCCACTTCCACGATGACATACTGTTAGATCCACTGAACCACATCAATACTGATATTATTTTAGTAAATGAAGCCTGAAGATAAAAAGAAGTTATTTCTTACATAAAGGGACCTCATAAGTTCTCTTTGGAGAGCCAAACGAGGGAGTTGGTAGATTTTTTTTGATCAGCTACCCAAAAGCAGCATAAAAAATAATTTCATGGGATACTTGGGATATCTTGTGTTGTAGTTCATGATGAATTTTAGCAAAAAGATTCCATGAAAATAATAACTGACATCTATCTAGTACAATTATATTTGAAAAATACTTTGCAAATATCTTGTTTGATCCTTTGATGTATCCTGTGAGGGAGTGACTATTTTCCCATTTTGCAAGTAAAAAAACTAGGCATAGAGAGGTTAGTAAGGTTAAACGAACCTCTTTCTTCTCTTTCCCCTCATTTCCATCATGAGGCCTTTGGAGATGTCTTAGATCCTTGCGTTGCTGAGAACGGTTAAGTCTATCAATATTAGTCATCGCACAACGTGGCTGTTACTGTGTACAATGTTCTCCTGGTTTTGCCTCACTTCACTCAGCATCAGAACATACAAGTCTTTCCAGGTGTTTCTAAAGTCAGCCTGCTCATCATTTCTTATAGCACAATAGTATTCAATTCCATTCATATATCACAACTTGTTCAGCCATTCCCCAATTGATGGGCATCCTCTCAATTTCCAATTCTTTGCCACCACAAAAAGAGCTGCTATAAATTTTTTTGTACATGTACAAGGATCCTTTTCCCATTTGTATGATCTCTTTGGGATACAGCCCTAGAAATGCTGTTGCTGGGTCAAAGGGTATACACATTTTTATAGCCCTTTGGGCATAGTTCCTAATTGCTCTCCAAAATGGTTTACTCATTTCACAACTCCACCAGCAATGCATTAGTGTTTCAATTTTCCCACATCTTCTCCAACATTTTCAATACTATTTTACATGGTGATTTCATTAGCTCCTATGGTTTCTATTATTATCTCTCAGCAGTTGCCTCATAGATCTACTTGTCCAATACTGTCTCTCCAAACCTCTAGTCTCAGATCTCTAATTGCATGTCATCTCGAACTAGATATTTTGTAGACATCTTTAACTCATTATATCCAAAATTGAACTCATTTTCTTTCCCCTCAAACCTTCCTTCTTCTTAATGTCTCTGTTACTGCCCATAATCTCACCGTCCTCCCAGTCACCCAGGCTTGAAACCTAGGTGTCATCCTTAACTCCTCATTCTCATTCCTCCTATCCTTTCAGTGTTCAGGTTCTGTCGTTTGTACTGTTAAAAAAATATTACTCATATTCTCACCCTTCCCTCCTGTGACATTGCTACAGTCCTGATGTAGGTCCTCATCACTTCATGCCTAGACCATTGCAGTAGTCTGCTGGTTGGTTTCTCTGTCTCAAGCCCCTCCCCACTCCAGTAAATCCTCCACTCATCTGTCAGATCAATCTTCCTAAAGTGCAGATCTGACCATGTCACTGTGCTATTTAGACAATGCCAGTTATGCCTCTTACCTCCAGGATCAAATATAAAATCCCCTGGTTTTTAAAGCTCTTTGTTACTTGACCCTTTCCTACCTTTCTTCTTATACCTAATGCCCCTCTGGTAACAGTGACAATGCGGTGACACTGCTCTTCTTACTTCTTCCTAGCATTTTCTCTGGTTGTTCCCCAATTCTGGCCCTTCCCATCTCTACATCGTGGATTCTCTGGTTTCCTTCAAATCTAAAATAAGGTCCCACCTTCTGCAAGAAGCCTTACCCATTCATCCTTAGTCTTAGCTCCTTCCCTTTGAGATTGACCCTGTTCATCCTGTATATAATTTTGTTTGTTTACATGTCGTCTCTCCCAATAGACTTTGAGCTCCTTGAGTACATGGGTTATTTTCTGCCTTTTTTGTATGCTCATTGATTAGCCCATTTATGCTTGGAACATAGTAGACACTTAATAAATGCTTATTGATTTATCGACTGAAATGTATGTGATCACACAACTGGATAAAAGTAGGTCTATGAATTCAAAGCCAAATCTCCTCTGACTCCAAGTCCAGCAATCTTTATGTCTTTCCTGCTAATAGTAATAATAATAATAATAATAATAATGTCTAACATTTACATAGCTCTTATTATGTGCCAGGCACTGTGTTAAGCATTTTACAGTTATTATTTCATTTGATCCTGAGAACAGCCCTGGGAGATAGATGCTATTATTATCTCCATTTTACAGTTGAGGAAGCTAAGGCAAAGAGAGATTAAGTGATTCACCTAGAGTCCCACAGCTAGTAAGTGTTTGAGGCTGGATTTGAACTCAGGTGTCTCCTGATTCCAGACCCAGTATTCTATCTACAGCATCACCTGATACTGGCAACTGTTGCAGAGGATAAAGAATTAGAGGAAATTCTGTTGAGCACTGCAAGTTCTAGACAAGTGAAAACACTCATTAATAGTTGATGACTTCATTATGAAAGTGGGTACAGAAAGGAATGGTGAAATGTATGATAAAACATGGTTCAGACTAAAGAAATGAAAGAAGCCAAAGGCTTGTGGCCTGCTTAGAATCTGAATGCATCTTCACAAGAGTTGGACTGACTGTATTTTAACAGTCAGGAGGTCTTCTAACTTCTTGCACCCAGCTTTCCTTCTAATCAGTTTTGTATATGCAAATAAATATGCTTTCAGAGCACACCTGCCTAAAAGTAGTTTATTGCAATCAAATAAAATTTACCAAAAGGTTCATCTGACAGACATTTAATTATAAAATTACAACATAGCTTATTTATTTAGACATTTATTGATTCAGCAAATTAAGCTATTAGTATAAATGATGAATAAGAGAAGATTCTTGTCCTGAATGAGTTTATAATTATCTAGCACAGTGCTTTGCCAGAAGTAAGGGTTTAATGTTTGTTGAATTGGATATACTATTATTATGTTGCATTGTATTATTATGTTGCATTGTAATTAGGCATTAATAGAAAGCAACTCTCACCATTAGGTGGCTGGCAACCAGGTGATGACTTTTTCCCCCGATGGAGTAGCTTATGAAAATGATTATTGAGGTAGGGAGTTGTCAATCTACTTGAATCAATAGATAATCCACACCAGTGAAACTATTGTTCTATTTTACTAATGAATTAAGCACAAAACCCAGTAGAGAAACAATTAGACTGTAGTTCTGCCTCAGTATTGAAATAAGTAGCTCATGTGAAACTATATTCTAAATTAGTTTTACACAGCCAAAACAAATACTTAGTTTTTCTCTTTTCATTTGGTTAGTTTAAATCCCTAGTCAGCATCATTGTATTTCCTATAATATGTTACTGAGCTGAGTCTTGAAGCCAGGGAAGGTGAAAGTTAGAGGTGAGGAAGGAGAGCATTCCAGGCATGGGACACTGTCAGTGAAAAGGCAGGGCATTGGGAAATTGAATAGGGTATGAGGAAAAGCAAGAAAGTGAGTGTCACTGAATGGTGAAGTATGTGGAGGGGAGTAAAGTGTAAGAAAACTGGAAAGGTAGGAAAGGGACAAGTCATGAAGGGCTTTAAAAGCCAACAGGATTTTATATTTGAGTCTGGAAGTAAGAGGGAGCATTTGTGGGGAAATGGGGATGTGGTTTGGGTGTGATTCAGGAAGGCCTGAGTTCAAATCCAGCCTCAGACACTTCCTAGCTATGTGGCCCTGGGCAAGTCACTTAACCTCTGTCTGCCTCAGTTTCCTTACCTGTAAAATGGGGAGCATAGCACCTACTTCATAAGGTTGTTGTGAAAAGATCAAATGAGATAGTATTTATAAAGCACTTAACATGGTGTTTGGCACATAGCTCTTACTTAGTAAGTACTTAATTCTTTCCCTTCTCCAGTTGGAATTTGTGGTGCATGGGAGTGTGATATGGTTCAACCTTCACTTTGTCTGTTTTGAGACTATGTCTCCTATTGCCCAGCCTCAAAGTGCAGTGGCCATTTATGGGCTTGATCCCGGGGCCAATTGGCACTAAAACTTTGACTCTTTCTGACCTAGAGTCTTTCTTCCCACTTAGGGGCTCATTATACTGATGCTGAAAAAGACACCCAATTTGCTTAGCCCATGGTAGCTCAGAAGTCCTGAGCTTAAGTGATCCACCAGCCTCAGCATCCTCAGTAGCAGAGATTACAAATTTTACATTTGAAACTGAAGCTAGTAGGGAGCCATTAGAATTTCTTTAATGGGGTGTGTGTGTGTGTGTGTGTGTGTGTGTGTGTGTGTGTGTGTGTGTGTGTGTGAGATAATCAGACCTGCATTTTAAAAAGGTTACTTTGGCTGCCTAGTGGAAAATAAACTGGAATAGGGAGAGACATGAGGCAGAGACTGACCTGAAGTCCATTGCCATAGTTCATGTTTGATATGATGAAAACCAGCGTATTGACTATGAGTGGAATGAAGAGGACATATAAGAGAGATGTTGTGGAAGGAGCAATAAAGAAACAAGACTTGGAAACAGATTAGATGTGTGAGGTTGAGTGTGAGTAGTAAGTGGAGGATGACCAAGGTTGCTAATCTGGAAAAATGGTAGCAAGAGCTCCTTGACAGCTCTTGTGCCTCTTATCCCTAGTGCTCAGCACGGTGCGTGGCATGTAGGAGACACTTAGGAAATGTTTATTGATTGATGGACCAGTGCCAATAGATAGGTAGATTAGGAAAAGGGGACTTTTTTAGGGAAATGTAATGAGTTCAATTTTGGACCTGGTGAATTCGAGATATGTACAGGACAATCAGTTTGAGGTGTCCACTAATTGAGATGTTGGTGATTCAAGGCTAGATGTCAAGAGAGAGATTAGGGCTGAATAAATATCTTAGAATCATCTGCATAGAGATAGTAAGTGGCAGAACTAGGATTTGAACTCAGTTTCCCAAGATCCAGTTTTCCCCTGGTACCAGTAGCCTCCTTAAAATCTTTGATTATGCATTCCAGCTATAGTGAGAGCTTTGTTTGACTGATCAAATGCAGAATGTACACTAGCTAATAAACTTTCAAATTATATTTTCAGCAAAACTCAGCTATTAACTACTAACTAGTAGTTGTTGTTTAATAATTGCTCTATTGACTCCAAGTACTCCTGAGTTGTAGTATTGTTCCTCAGAGTTGCAAAGTTTGTTAATTTTAAAAATCTTTCAGTTGTTGTTTAGTTGTTTTAGTCAAGTCTGACTCCTCAATGACCCCATTTGTGGTTTTCTTGGCAAAGATACTGGAGTGGTTTGCCACTTTCATTCTAGCTCATTTTATAGATGAGGAAACCAAGGCAAACAAGATTAAGTGACTTGCTTGGGGTCATACAGCTAGTAAGTGTCAGAGGCCATATTTAAGCTCAGGAAGAATTTTCCTGACCCCAGGCCCAGCGATCCATCCACTGTGCCACCTACCTGCCCTTGATCTATTAGTATAAGATTACTGTGTCAAAGATTGGCTGGGAGTACTTCCTGCTTTTAAAAGGCAAATTACCCTAATAGCAGTAGATTATTATGTGAATAATAAGCTGTCTAACATGTTATTCACTGGCTTTAAGCTGCCTGCCAAAACAATCTATAAAGAAATACTTGTGTAGAATAAAGAGTGCTCATTATGATGTAATGAAGAAATAATCCTCTTCACGAAATTAATGAATGTATCTAAGCCTTTTGTGCATATTCTTTATTTCTATTGCTCCTTCTTTGTTTTCTTTTCTACTGATATCTTCTTGCATTTAAGGTTGCTCCTGTATGTCTTCCTGTGTAGGCAAGTTGGTATAATTCAAACAGGACCTTGAATTTGACCTATAGTAGTCAGTTTGGGAGCACAGTTAAGTTTTAGGCCTGGAGTCATGTTTGTGTCTTGAATGCTGTATATTCCTTGTGCAGCTATAAAACATTTAAATGACCTTTGTAGCATTTTTATTGGGTAGCTTGGTTATATTCCAGCATCTATACTTGAATTTTAATTTAGTCATATTTTTAATAGAGTTCTCTCTTATTTGCACAGCTTTTGTAAATGAGTGGTGTATCATTTTTATTGGATAACTTAGTTTTATTTCATGCATGTCTGTTTGAATTTTAATGTAGTAGGTCATGTTTTTAATAGAATTCTCTTATTTGTAAAGCTAACTAGTATATATAAATAATGTTGATACATAGTATAAATATTCAGAGATTCTGAAATGTTGATTTTACTGTAACTTTTAGTCTTTTAAGCTACATTTACATTTCTCCCTATTAGCATCCCTTTGATAAGGCTTAGTGATAACCAGTTTAATAGGTCTTTCTTAGTTGTCTGTTCATATAGATGAATAATTTCCTCCTGGGAGGGCTCTTCTGAGGCTCATTAGCAGCTCTGTATAAGCACTTTTCAAATACACTTAATTAAAATCTATTTTGGGGGTCTTAAAAAAAGTCATAGCAAATTGCTAATAGAGATTCCAACTTCACTGATCTCTTGTCCTAGCATCTTAGAGTTCCCTTAGCTGTAGGCAGACACCCTGAAATGATGAGTAAATTGACAGTGATTTTATAAAATATACTACCTCTCAGCAAGAGGGTTTCCTTTTGCTTCATTTAAGATAAAATAAGTCTTTTCCTCCCTCTCCCTGACACATAGTAAGATAGATTTAACTAAATATGAGTATTTATTTTAGTTTAATGTTCAGTAACAGAACTCTACACTTTTTTCCCTACTGGTTATAATAGATGACCATTTTGGAGCAGGTTTTTTTTTCTTTTTCTTTTTTTTTTTTTATTTTAGGCAATTGGGGTTACATGACTTGCCCAGGGTCATACAACTAGGAAGCGTCAAGTGTTTGGTCTGAGGTTGGATTTGAACTCAGGTCCTCCTGACTTCAGGATCGGTGTTCTATCCACTGTGCCACCTAGCTGCCCCCTGAGCAGGTTTTTTTGGTTGCCTAGTTTTAGTTATATATTTAAATTTTAAAAATTAGTTTATTGGTAGAGAGAATGAGTTGGAATTATTCTGAAAATATTAGAAGTTCTTTTCACTAGAAGTCCTAATGAAAGTTACTGTCCTGTATGTTTTTAGTAAATTTGGGATATAAATCAGAAAATCAGCATCATAGAATTTTAGTGTTGGAATGGGACCATGATCAGTTAGTCAATAAATATGTATTAAATACCTACTATGTACCAGGCACTGTGCTAAGCACTGAAGATATAAATATGAAAAAAATACCTTCCCTGCCATTAAGGAGCTTACAACACCCAAAGAAAGCTAAAAAGACTGGGGTAGGTAGGCACTGGGAAGGCATCCTGTTGCAGGTACATGGTGGAAGAATCTGTCTCGTAACATAGCCAGGTGGGAAAGCAAGAAATGAGATGATGTTCTGACCTGGGCTCCCTCCTTAAAGAGAGGTTTTGGAGTTTGTGGCTCCACCCTCTAATCAGAGGGACAGAAGGTGGTGATGAGGTGGAGTCCTGAGGATGTTGGGATCTTGAAGGATGATAAAGTTTTTCCAATAAGCAGTTCTTGGGCTATGATAGAGAAATCAGTGGTAATCCAGCTTATCCCATACCTGAATAGTGATCCCCACTATAATAGACAGGACAAGTGGCCTTCTGGGCTCTGCTTGAACATCTCCTTTGAAGGGGAACCCACTTCCTCCTGAAGCAGCCTATTCTACCTTTGGATCGCTCTAATTGTTATGCTTTTATTCCAGTTGTGAAGCCTAAATTCTTCTTTGAGTTTCTGCAATCTCTGTTCATTTCTCCTACTTCTTTCTGAGGTCAAACTAACAACCCATGTCTCTTTGGAACTTTACCTTGTTCTGTCCTCGGGGGTGATACAAAATAATTCTAATTCAGAGGTTCTTAACTTTATGTCCATGAACTTGTTTTTTAAATATTTTGATAGCATTATTTCAGTATAATTGGTTTTTCTTTTAATCCTATGTATTTTATTTTGTACATTTAAATATACTATTTTGAGAAGAGGTTCATAGAATTTACTGCCTAATACAAAGAAGGTCTAGAACTCTTTTCAACATAACAGACTTTCATATACTTAAAGATATCTCTCATGTCCTACCTGAGCCTTCTCTTATCCAGGTTTAATATTCCTACTTTTTTCAACTGGTCTTCACATAACAGACTCAGAGCCCTTTCTTCATCATCTTGGTTGTCACTCGGTGGATGCTTTATTTTATTTTTTTTTGGCTGGGCAATGGGGGTTAAGTGACTTGCCCAGGGTCGCACAGCTACTAAGTGTTACGTGTCTGAGGCTGGATTTGAACTCAGGTCCTCCTGAATCCAGGGCCGGTGCTCTATCCACTGCGCCACCTAGCTGCCCCACTTGGTGGATGCTTTAAAAATTTTTTTTTACAAAGTATTATTTACTGAGTAGATATAACAAAAATATAGGTAGTAACCTTCTCTGCACACACATATACCTGGGGACACTCCCCTATACCACCTCAGTTCCTGAGGACAGTGGGCTTAAACTTCAAGCAGTTTCTACAAGGTTAATGTGGCATAACCAATACATGTGCCTCTCCCACTTGGCTGTCATTATTCTGCTTCTGTGCTGGATCAAGCAGGTCACCTGGAACTTTGTTTCTCACTGGGCTCAACTGTCCACAAAATCTAGCATGGACTCCAACTTCTGGACCTCTGGTGGCTCACTCCCCTGACCTTTTAAAGCTAACAAGGTCTCAGCCTAATTGGGTACTCTTTCACCTAAGAACAGGGAAGAACAAATAGGATAGCAGGACCATGTGTTAGCAGCCACATGGTGGTGGCCTTAGTGGGAAGATAAAAGCCTGAGGCTCACAGAACTCCTCACTCAAACACGGACATGCGGAAAAGCTCTTGTGGATGCTTTCCAGCTTATGAATGTCCTTTCTAAAATGTAGAAATAATTTGGAGCCAGAGGACCTGGCTTTACGTTCCATCTCTTCTCACTCCCTGTGTGACCTAGGGCAAGTCACTTAACCCTTTGGGCTCCCTTTCTCTACCAAAAAAGAAAGGGATTATAATGGATTTCCTTTAAGGTGCTTTCAGTTCTAAATCAGTAATGCTATGGGGTATGGTCTGAGCTTGGCAGAGTACAAAGGGGTTACCATTTCCCTCTTCCTGGAAGCCAGACCATTCTTACTGCAACCCAGAATCTTATTAGCTTTTTTGCCTGCCTCATTATCCTCTTGGGGCTTATTGAGATTGTAGTCCTCTACATTTTCCAAACCTTTTTCAGATAAACTGTTGCCTACTAATGCCTGTTTTTAAACTTGATTGATTTTTTTGAACCGAAGTGTGATTACTGTACAGTTACCCCCATTAAATATAGTGTGACATTCTAGGCTTAAGATCTTTGGGATATTGACGATCATCTAATGTAGCTGTTCCCTTTAGTTTTGTGTCTCCTGCAAATTTGATAAATATGCCATCTGTGCTGTTGTAAGTGGACCTTATGTCAACACTCTATTGGTGTATGTTCAATTTGGGATCAAAATAAGGCACTCATAAGTCGTTGAACAGTTAGACAAAGGAGGTTTATTTAGCTTTGACATAGTAAGGATATATAACTAGGATAGAGTGGAACTTGCTTCTATAGATTCTTCTTCTTGCATGTGGAACTGTGTCTGTTCAGCAGGGTAAATTGTGCTGACTTGCATAGTCTACTGATACACACCACATTAGAGGGGCCCTTACTTCACATTGGTGGTACCTTTATGCCCTTAGAGACAGGGGACAATCAGGTTCTGAGACAGAGCTGTTGCGTTTTAGGGGAGACTGATTTGTTGTAGGTTCTATCACATATACATACCTTTATCAAAGTCATTGATAAAAATATTAAAGGGCGTAGAGCCAAGCAAAATCCACTTGGGGTACTCTATTGGAAACCTAGTTCTAAGTTGGCTTCAAAGAATTGAGTTCAAGCCATTCAGTCAGTTGTAATCTGTCTAAGTGTACTGTCATAGCTCTTCTTTCTGTCTTTTCCACAAAGATAGCAGGAGATACTCTGTCAAATTCCTTGTTAAATTTTAAGTAAACTATATTTACATCTTTCTTTGATCTATACGTGTGATCACAATTGCTGAAAAGGAAATTAGGTTAGTATGTCATGGATTGTTCTTGATGAAGTCATTCTGGAGAGACTTCACATAGGGAGACCAAAAAGACCGAAGAGGCTCTTTGAAATGTGATCGACACCTGAACTCAACCAGTATCCATGTGAGATAATCATAATGACAGTAATAATAATAGTTAATATACTGCTGTAATGTTTGTAAAGCACTTACAATTTATTACAATCTTATTTTATCCTCACAGCAGCCCTGAGAGATCTTTATGGACATTTTATGAGGAAACAGGTTAAATTACTTGCAAATAAGCATCTTAGGTGGGATTTGAACCCCATTCTTTGCAATTCCAAGTCCAGCGGTCTATCTCGTGTCCAGCACTGCCTCTACTTAAGAGCAGGAGGATGCAAGAGATATTGTAGAGTTAGAGATGACTAGATTTAATATCTTTATCTAGTAACTTTAGATGTGTGGGATGAGGGAGAAGGAGTCAGGGATAATGTCACAGTTCCAGACCTGGGTGATTAGAGAATATAGTGGTGTGTGCAACCAAGAAAAGGGGAATTCAAAAGGTGGAAATTTTTAAAGGGAAAGATGATGAATTCAGTTTTTGATACGTTGAATTTGAAGTGCTTATGAGACATCTAGTTTGAAACATCTAATAGGTAGTGGAGACTTGTGACCAGAGTTCAAAAGAAACTAGGGCTGTGTGTGTGTATGCTGATCAAGTCAGTAAAGAGAGAGAGTATCTAGAGAGAATAGAATAAGGCTCAGGACAGAGCTTAGGGTACATCTGCTCTTTAGTTCAGTATCCTATATGAATATCCTAGCTATGGAATTGTATAGTGTTCCTCTCCATAATAAACTGTCCCATCTCCTCAGCCAGATTGCTAAAATGAGAAGAGCCACTGTCACTGGGAAATAGAGCCCTGGTATGAGTACTTTGGTTGGGGCTATCAACTAATTAGGTAATAGACCAAAGTATGCATTCTGTGTAACTGGTCTGGATCTGCTGTGCCCCAGCACCATCTCTCTTACATAGCTTCTCTTGGGTGGTGGGTATAGGTCCAATCAAGTTTGATTAAAATGATTTACCTATTAGGTGCCTTCGTTTTGAATTCTGAGGCCCTTTGCTATTAACTAAGAATTTTAAAGAATTTAAGATACCAAGAATAACTGCCCTGCCTCAGGCTAACCTGGGATATCTTTTTTTGTTTTAAATCTCATATTTGATAGCTGAATGTTAAGTCATGAAAAGTTACTTAGATTGGACTAGTTATCCAATTCTATTGTATTATTGTTATTAGTATAATTATTACAGCCATTCTGTTCCTCTGCTGAATTTGAATTTTCAGCATGTTGGGGATATGATGGAAGAGCAGCACAGTGCTGCTTGAAATCAGAAAGACATGAATTTGAGCCTTTTATCTCAGCTCTGACACTCTTCCAGTCACTCAAATTTTTTAAGCCTTAGTTTTCTCATCTAAGAGCATTTATATTCCAGGGCAGTTGTGAGATTTGAATGAGTTGTGTGAAGTACTTTGTAAATCATAAAGTATATGTATACATGTCCAGACCATTAGTATTTTATCTGAAGCAATGATTTATGATGGAAATAATTCATTTCTTACAGGTTAATATTGGCCAGATGTTTTAGCAAGAGCCCTTAGTCTTACCATCTTATGTAATAGGGAAAGAATTCTGTAAGGATTAGGTGATACTTCCTTAACCCACACTTTACCTTCTACCAAGTAATATTTTGAAATTGATCCTTTCTACCTATATCCTTTTGTCAATACTACTTGGCATACCTTTTAACTGGTCTGTCTGTAATATATGTACTTTACTCTTGCAACAGATCTATTAAGCAGAATCCAATTTTGCATGTAAAAATGCTGGATTTATGTTCTAGCAGCTTGTCACCAAGATAGTTTGAAGTGATCTTGCCAAACTTTTCTATAGGGCATATGGCATTATTTTTAGGAATTTTCTGGATATGGGCAACATTGCTTCAACTCATTGCTTTTTTCAGCTTGGGAAGAATAGAAATTTATTTAGATAGTATTTTAACTGATATCAGCTTTGTAGCTAATATGAATAGTTGAGTTTTACATGTGAATACTTGCTAATGTGAAAAAAAAAAGCCAAAGTAGTAAATTAGTCTACCACTAATTTAGAAAAAAAAAAACCCAACTATGAAAAAGTGTTGTAAAGTCATGGGATACCAAAAAATAGACTCTGATCTAATGGTTGATCTTAAAGTTAAAATCCCTGTGGTATTTATCAGCCTCAGGCTTCCATACTCCAATAAGTCGGGGCATTTTTCACTCGGAAGCTTTGGGGAGGATGGTGACAAATATGTTGAAAATGTTGAAAAATTAGTTAATGTGAACTGATGCAGAGTGAAATAAACAGAACCAGAAGAAAATTCATGTAGTAACAACATTGTGAAGAAAAACAACTTTGAAAGACTTAAGAACTCTGATCAGTGAAGTGACCAAGCACTATTCCATGGTCTCATAGTACAGAATAAAACATACATTTTTGGACATGGCAAATGTGTAGGTTGTTTTTTTTTGTTTTGTTTGTTTTTTGTTTTGTTTTGTTTTTTACTTGACTTTGCTTATTTGTTACAAAGACTGTGTTTTTCTTTTACGGGGAAGGTGGCAGGGATAGGAAAGATTGGGAAGCTAACAAAAGCATTGCTGCAAATAAAAGTAAAGAAAATGTAGGTCATTGAAACATTTTACAGATGCACAGAAGAGAATGAAGGAAGTTTAGAAGGAAACAAATAAGCAGGACAGCTTTGAAAATATGTTGAATTTATTATATATGTTAAAAAAGCAAGCTGAACATAATAGAGATCTACAGTTTTAAATAATCCTCTTTTTCTCTAATGCTTTGTGTGAGGAAGTATTCTTTTCTTTTTGATGTTCATTAAGTTCAAAATAAAAAAAATAAATAAATTAGGTTAAGTATTAGGGAAATTTCAAGAAATTTAAGGATTAAGAAATTAAAGTTGCTAATGGCTTGTGGACTACTCTGAAGATTACTATATATATGTATATGTTGATGTTGAAGAAGAAAGGAGGCATAGGGAAGGGGAGGGTGGTGAAAAACCTTTTGCAAACTATGGTTCAGGATTAATAAAGGAGCCTAGCCAAAGGCTTTTTTATATAGCAGTGGTTTCATTCCCAAATAGAAACGATCCCTGTTACAACATATTGGCTTAGAAAACCACAAATTAAATTCTATTATATTTTTATTTATTTTGTTAAATATTTCCCAATTACATTTTAACCTGGTTGACTGTACTTGGGAATTTTGCAGCAGGTTGGAGCCTGGGCTGCAAGTTTGACACCTCTGTTGTAGAGTACTTTGAATCATCATGTATGTATATCATGAAAATACTCTTTTTAAAAAATGTAATATTTTATTTTTCCCAATTACCTGTGAAAACAATTTTTAACATTCATTTAAAAAATTATTTTGAGTTCCAAATTCTCTCATTCCCTCCCTGCCCCCCACCCCCATTGAGAAGGCAAGCAACTTGATAGACGTTATACATGTTCAGTCATGAAAAATAGATTTCCGTGTTAGTCATGTTGTGAAAGAAAACACAGATTAAAAACAACAGCAGCAAGAACAATTTAAAAAAATGCTTCAATCTGCATTCAGATTCCATCAGTTCTTTCTCTAGAAATGGATAGCATTTTTCATCATAAGTCCTTCAGAATTGTTTTGGATCATTGTATTGCTGAAAATAGCTAAGTCATTTGCAGTTGATCATCATAAATATTTCTCTTACTGTGTACCTCCTTGGTTCTGCTCATTTTACTTTGCATCATTTTTTTTTAAGTCTTTACAGGTTTTTCTGAGAACATCCTGCTTGTCATTTCTTATGGCACAGTAGTATTCCATCACAATCATATACAACAACTTGTTCAGTCATTCCCCAATTGATGGCCATCCCCTCAATTTCCAATTCTTTGCTACCACATAAAGAGCTGCTGTAAATATTTTTGTATCATGAATATATTCTTATAGAGGATATGGGAAGGTTCTGGACATGGAAATCACCAAATGATATTAATTAGATCTTAGCATATGAGAACTGGTTGATTAATGATGTGGGAATCATTTTTGAATCTGGTATGTATGTAGTCAGACTAGTTAGAGCAAAGGTTAAAATCAATACTAACTCAGAAGAATGAAAACAATGAGAATACAATGCTACATGTGGTTATAATTATATTGATACAACCTATTCAAGCTTTTGACCTTGAAAAAAGTAAAATGAATAAAGGAATAAACATGAATACAAACTATCACTCTTTCTATACATATGTACTCTTGTAGGACCAGGGATATCATTGGTATAGGAAACTCCCCAATGAAATTCCCTTTACCAATTCAGATCTGCCTCTTGCAGCCTTAGAGAGTTAAGTAATTTGGCCAGAGTCACATAGCCTAGCAACCTAGATCTTGACTCTGATGCTAGTTCTCTATCTTTAGGTTGTGATGCCTATCCACATAGAAAATTAACACATGTAAATATTTGCCACAAGGAAGTCCTAAGATCCCAGGAACTGCTATAGTCATCAAAGAATTGATCCTATTGCTAGGTAGCAAACGGCAATACTATTATAAGCTCTCTTGTAAAATGTTATAGAAGAGAATGAGCAGTACAGGATCTGTTTCAGCCATCCTGAATCAATTAACAAAGAGCAATGGAGGGGTAAATGAGTCTGAGAAAAACCTGACATGAAACCCATTTAAATCAGATAATTCCAAGAGTAGTATGTTTCACAGGCATAACCTAAGTCTTCCTAAGTCTAAAGTTGACTCTTTACTATCTCATAGATCATTAACCATCTAGTCAATTGACAAGCATTTATTAAGTGCCTATTATATATCAAACACTGTGCCATGTGCCAAGAGAAAAATGAAACAACCCTTGCTCTCAAGGAGCTTACATTCTATCGAAAGAGACAACTTGTTCATATACAAACATCCAGAATAAATTCAAAATAATTATCAGATAATTTAAAGAGGTGAGGACACTAGCAATTGGAGGGATCAGGAAAGGATTCATGTAGAAGGTGGTGCTTGAGCTGGAACTTGAAGAAGATAAGGGAATCTGTGAGTGGTCATGCAAGGGATCTGCATTTCGTATGTGGGGGACAACCAGTGCAAAAGCATGGAGCTGAATGACAGGGTGTTGTCTGTGAGGAGTAGCAAGAAGGCCAGTTTGGCTATACGTCAGGGAAATTATGTATAATGAGGCTGAAAAGGTAGGTTGGAACTGGGTGGAATATGGCTTTAAAAGACAAATAGAGGAGTTTTCATTGATCTTAGAGGCAATATGGAACCAGTGGAGTTTAGTAAAGCAGGGAATGACATCGTTAGACCTGCACTTAAATAAAATGTCTTTGGCATTTGAGTGGAGGATGGATTGGAGTGGCGATAAACCTGAGTCAGGTAGATGCAGTAGTAGGTTAATGCAGCGTCCAACTTGAGAGATGATGAAGACCTGAACTATGGTGGTAGATGTGGTAGAAGGGGATGGATATGAGATTCAGAGGTTGATCAGTGTTGGGACCTGTGATTTAATTTAATTAGTGTAGCTAATTCTGAGTGAGGAACTATCTCTACAAATGCAGATCTGCAGCTTTTATACAATTTATAGCTTAAGAGAATTGTCTGGGGCTATGGTGGTGAAAACTGCAAAGTTTGCAAATGATTGTATATGTGGGGTATTGGATTTGAGGAAGAGTGAGGAACAGTGTATGACAGAGAAGTTATGAGTCTGGGAGATGGATGGTGATGCCTTGGACAGCGTTGAGAAATTTCGGAAGAGGTATTGATTTTGAGGAAAAGATAGTTACTTTTTGAACAAGTTTGGTATGAGATGTTTATGGGCCTTCCAATTTGAAGGGTCTAGTAGACAATTAGTAATAATGCCTTAGAGCTCAGGAAAGAGACTGGGGCTGGAGACATGGAATTGGAGATGGAGGTTGAGATAGGGATAGATATACCCACTCACATACACATGTACATAGATACAAACATATATTTGGAGTCATCTGTATATAGATGATAATTAAATCAATGGAAGCTAATGAAAGAGAAAAGAAGAGAAAGCCTTAGAGCTCTGGGTTACTATCATGGTCAGGGAAACAAAGTAGATTGAGGAGCAGTCTGACTAATAGGAAGAGAACTAACCATCCAACCCATCAATTAGTAAATACTTCTTAAGTGCCTACAATGTGCTAGGCACTGTGCTAAGCACTGGTGGTACAGAAGGACAGAAGAGAATACTGTCATGAAAATCCAGAAGAGAGTATCCAGAGGAGAAGGTGGTCAGCAACATCGAATGCTGTAGAGAGGCCAAGAAGGATGAGAATTGAGAAAAAAAAATCAGATTTGGTAATTAAGATATTATTTATAACTTTGCAAAGAGCACTTTTCACTGGAGTGGTGAAGTCAAATGGCAGATTGCAAAGAGTTCAAAAGTGGGTGAAAAGAGGAAATGAAGACCCCAAGTGTAGATACTAGGAGATTGAGACAGGGAGCAGAGGATATAGAATGAGAGCTTAGGGCTGGTAGAGTTTCGTGAAAGTTTGAGAAGGAAAACAATAATAATTACTTTCTCATTTCCATAATGTTTTTAAGAGAATGATCTACAAATATAACCTTTCATAAATGATTTTTCACATCAGACCATATCATCATAGTTGGACAGTTGTTGACTGAAATGTGTGGAGAATAGAGGATTCTGCTGTGTGTGTTGTTTATAGATTACAAAAAGTATTTGATTCAGTAGAGAAAAATGCATCCTTAAAAGCTCTTTCCCAACAAGTTGGCTCCATTTCATACATTAATGTCATGTAAGATTCCTTGATAGATGCAACCACAGAAATAACTTTGTTTAATGATCTTCTGATTATTACTTTCAAATGAGACATAAAACTTGGGTGCATCTGCTCACCAAAGGTGTTCATCACTGTCACAAAGGATATTCTGTGTAGAGCCCCAATCTAAGAGGAATTCCACATAAATAGTAATGCTTCCAGATGCTCCAGTTTATAAATGACATTGTGATTATTGAGTAAAGATCTAGATTACAGAGATGGGGTATCTGCAGCCTCGAGGCCACATGTGGCATCTACAACCATGCAAAAAATGTCGTTATAATAATACACAGGGCAAACCAAATTGATGAAGGATGCCTATTAATCATATTGTGATACACAGCTGGGCAGGCATGTATCTCATTGAATTATTCCGTCAGAATATGTATCATGGAAAGACTGAGAGAAGGCTAGGCCCATCATTGAACAGAGTTGGCTAGATTGTATTTGGGAAATGGCACAGTACTTTCAGAATCCCAAATTGTGCCTAACCCCAAAATCTGTTTTTTTAGGAAGGCAAGAAATAATCAATTATTTTATTTATTTATTTTTTTTTTGGTTAGGCAATGGGGTTAAGTGACTTGCCCAGGGTCACACAGCTACTAAGTGTTATATGTCTGAGGCTGGATTTGAACTCAGGTCCTTCTGAGTCCAGGGCTGGTGCTTTATCCACTGTGCCACCTAGCTGCCCTGAAATAAGCATTTATTAAGCACCTACTATGTGCCTGGTACTGTGCTAAGTGCTTTACAAATACTATCTCATTTGATCTTCACAACAACCTTGGGAAGCAGGTGCTATTATGATCCCCATTTTACAGTTGAGGAAACTGAGGCATCTAGAGAGGTTAAGTGACAGGCCTAGTAAGTGACTGAGGCTGGATTTGAGCTCAGGTCTTCCTGACTCCAAGCCCAGTACTCTATCTTTATTGCTATGTGTCTGTTGGAATCACTGAATACCATACTCTTTGAATAATAAAACTCTTGTTCTGGGCAAGTCATTTAACATCTAATTGTGCCATGCAAGTCTCATATTATGAATCAAAGAACAGGTGCCAGTCTGCATGAGTAGAGAGAGTTTCCTTCTCAGGAATTTCCCAACACCAATGAAATCCCAGGTTTGTTGCAAAATAAAGTAATTAAATTAATAGACATATGGTGAACTTATATAGGCTATACCATATATCTACTCATGACCTTGAATGTAGGAAGTGGCATCAAAGATTATCGAGGAAGTATTTATTTGGAAAAAGAGCTGGGCTGGTCATATACTAAAACTGAGGGATAACAGATAAGCTTGAGTGCTTTGCTTATTTCTATAGAATGTTGGAAGACCATAGGTATGAGAATAGATAAATGAGAAACATCTGATATTGGAGACTGTCTCCACACCGCTGTAATCATGGATCTGTTGAAGTGCTGAGGAAATAAAAGAAGGAGTTACTGATGGAAATTCAGAGATCAAGGAGAGAAGTACTTGCTTATGGTGGTGTGGAAAGGCAGGACTGTTGCCAATGATTTGTGAGCCTAAAAAACTCTGAATAGCTATTTGTAAAATAACTAATTTATTTTCTTCCATTTCACATAATAAGTGGTGAACACTTATTCAGGTGATGCCCATGATGCTTTCAGCTCCCTGAATGAAGAGGCTCTTGGTTTTGTGGTAGAATGGAAGTCTGTCTAAAGCCATTCATTTTTACTGCTGATTTTTAAAGGAACAGGTAATGTAGTGGAAAGAACACTAAGAAAGAAATCAAGAGAGACCTGACTGAAAATCCTGTTCATGGGCATGTTCTTTGGGTTACCCTAATTTCTGAATCACGGTTTCCTTCTCTACAAAATGATGATCAAAACTATGTTGTAGAGTTTTCATTAGACTCAGATAGTACTTTGTAAATCTTAAAAGAGTTATATAAATGTCAGCTATTCATTCAGTCAGTAAGTATTTATTAAGTGCGTGTCATGTGCCAGACAAGTATTTGGCAATAGGGATACAAGAATGAAAGGATGAATCATTCTGTACTCTATTGTGGACTATTATTATCATCATTATCATTATTACTATTATTGGTCCAACTGACTTTGATTATGTTGTGGAAAGAGCACCAGATCACAGGCCCTCTGTTAATCACCTGGCCTCTCCATGTCTCGGCTTCCCCAGCTATTAAAAGGACACATTGAATAGAGGCAACTGGGACTGGAATCAAGAAGACCTGAACTCCAATTTGGCCTTAGACACTTAATGGTTGTCTGACCTTGGGCAATTCACTTGTCTTTGCCTCAGTTTCCTTAACTGTGAAATTAGATTGATAAATGATAGCATCCATCTCAGGATCAGATGATATCATATTTGTAAATCCTGGCTCCTCTGAAGGGCTGAAGAAATAAATCAAGGAACTTGTAAAGTGTTTTGCAAACTCTAGAGCGCTGTTTAAATTGTAGTTATCATCACTATTATGGCTTCATATTGAGGATCAAGTGGAAATCATATATGATAAAGAATTTTTAAAAGATAAAAGTGTTAACATAATCTAAATTATTTTTATCATCATAGAGTGAGATGAAAAATTGTGGTCCCGCTGCCAAATAGAGCCTGGGTATACTCCTTTGGGCCAACCACAAATGCTGAAGTAATTCGGTCTAGCTGTCTCTTCTTGCTTAAACTTAATGGAAGTAGAAATGACTCTGGCATCTCATCTTGGCATTGCTTCATGATTAAGTGGCAAGTAAGGGGAGGGTTGAATTGCTCACAGTACTGTTTACGTTCCCCAGCCCCCAAAATCCTGTTTCAGCAGTGCAGATGGAATCTCATTTGACCCTGGACCACAGGTTAATTGGAACTAGCGAAAGTCACATCTCAATATTTCACTTCCTAAACTACTTAAAGTAAAATAATAAAGTAAATTGAGTGGTAGTCCTCAAGATTATTAAATGGTTTATTTTAAAATGCTTAACCAGGAACTTTTAGAATGTTATACATACTGAGTGTAATTTTTGTTGAGCTGCCCTTTCAGACAGTGAAAAGACATGGTTTCCATGGATTGTCCCTTAGGCCTCATTGCAATGTAATGCAGCAAAATAAATAAATACATAAATAAATGAGAAAAAAAAAAGGTGGATTTGGAGTCAGTTCTGTTCAGAGGTCTTCTGCTTCCATTACCTATGTGACTGTGGAGAAGTCATATTGCCTTTGAGACGCAGTTTCCTTGTCTATAAAGTATGGATAATAATTTTTATGACTACCTTATAGAGCTGATCTAGGGAAAAAGGCTTTTTTAGTGTGTTATGTAAATCATATAGATCTTAACTATTGCTTTTTAGTCACTTTGGTTGTCTCAGGTAATTGAGGAGGAGGGAGTGTAATACTTTTTTTATTTTTAACTTATGGATTGCCTGTCTCCAAATATCTTAGAGTTGTTAAGAAAAGTCAAATGAATCCTCTTGTCATTTCTGTAAGGTGTATACAGGGCAGATAATATTACACTAAAATTTTGTTTTTTATATAATGTCATTAACTCAAATGCCTTTTTACAAAATGAAAGTAGTTAAGATTTGAGTGATGCTTATGAGACATTTATGTTTGTTTTATTGAGTCCATGTATATTTTAGCTAATAAAGGGGAAAATGAAGAATATTGCTATGTTTTATGGAGCCTCATCATTCAAATAGAACTTGATTGCAAAAATTGCATCAAATTGCCAATTTTTGTTTTCCAGAAAATCCATTTTTATGAGATCACCTTGGTTCTACTCCATTCTGTAAAGGGAAATTTATACTGCATCTTAGTTTTACAAGTTTTCACTTCTGTCCTTTCAGATAGAAAAGGCATATAGCAACCATGTGGAGCCTTGGAAACTATCTATGATTTGGAGTCAAGGCACACCTGGGTTCAATTCTGGATCTGTATTTATTATTGATGTGATGTTGAACAAGTCACATAGGTCTTTGGATCTCAATTTCTTTATCTGCAAATTGAGTTGAGTAGAATTGGTGATTTCTCAACACCTCTTCCACCTTTATGTTTGTGGTCTTCCAAACCCATAATCTCCATAATGCTGGGCACACAATGTAGATGCTTCATAAATTCTGTGCTTGTCTGATTAAGTGTTCCATACAGTGTAGAATAGAACCCTTGTCTTTTTTAATAGTTCCCTCAAAAAGTCTAACTTATCTCCTTAATTGGCCTAAAATAAGATCCCTTTTAAAATAGCTAAAGAACTTGGCTGACAAGTCCACATTTTTCTCCTGGTCAGGCCTTGTAACATAAAGGCTAGAGAACTGGATGGAATTAGGGTGTCAGGAGAATAACATTGAGGTCCATAGCTCTGCTGTTGCTGCTGCTGCTGCCTTATTTGATCATGAAGCCATCACTTACTGATGTGTGCTTTAGTCTTCCATCCTAAAATAGAAATTCTACAATCTGCTTATCCCCAAAGAATATTGTGGAGATCACAATAGATTGTGAACATGTTCTCATTTACCTGCTTTGTCTCCTCAAATAAAGTTGATATGTAAAGATTTTTTAAAGAATTGGCCCTGGACCACAAGTTAATTGGAACTAGCGAAAGTCACATCTCAGTATTTCACTTCCTAAACTACTTAAAGTAAAATAATAAAGTAAATTGAGTGGTAGTCCTCAAGATTATTAAATGGTTTATTTTAAAAATGCTTAAACAGGAACTTTTAGAATGTTATACATACCGAGTATAATTTCCTTGAGAATAGAATCTGATAGTGGTATAGGTTTTCCTTTATTAAAAAAAAAAAACAACTTATGCAGAATATTAATACCAAAACCCGATTTTTTTCTGGGAAACAAAACTTAGTAGAATTAAGTATTTTTCTGAGGCCTTTTGCTTAAAATGATAATGATAATGGCACAGTTTATATATAATCTTAATTACTAAAATATGCTTCTGTAGAAATATTTATGTTCTCTACAGGTACAGTTGCATGTGTGGGTTTAACATTTTTTCTTTGTATTTTCTCTTGTAACTTAGCAACTTGTTTTTTTTTCTTCTTTATTTAGTATCAAGCTTCTTGCCATAGAAACACAGATCCAAATGTCATAGTCAACATAGTTGACTTCTAATTAATTGGTATGAAAATACATGATTTTTTGATCCCAAAACACTTTGTTTCAAGCAAAACAAGTTCTATCTTTTGTTTTCATGAAGATGTAACCAGATGGTCAAGTGTGGTTTTGTTCACTACTCTAGTGATAGAAAGATGACCAGGACTTAATCATTCAATCAGAGCAGTATTTTTCATCCAAAATAGAAGAGTCCAACAGTGGCAAGGCTTTGGGACCTTTATAAGGTCCCATTATACTAATAGGGAATCTTCTGAGTTGTCTTAGTATAGAGATTTTTTTCATTGTTGTATTTTAAAAATTTTTGAATGGACAAGAATTTATTTTCTTTCTCTCCCATCCATGCCCCCATTTAGGAGATTAAAAAAAAAAACCTGGAACAAATATATATAGTCAAGCAAAACAAATTCCCAAATTATCTACATTAAAAAATGCATGTCTCATCCTGCCTCTTGAATCTATCACCTTTAATGTAGAGACTTAAAAGAGAATTTGAGGCAGATACGATGGATGGCAGAGGGCAAGTGTACTTAGAGTGGTTATGTCTGCTGTTAGAGCTTGTGGGATCACTTTAAAAAATTAATGATAATAAAATAAAAAGAAATAGTTCAGTATTTTGGAGAAATGTAGGATGAAGGCAAGAAAAATGTACAAACACACAGACTTTGTTACATTGATTATTTCCTTACCTCTTTCAGTTTCTAATTTAATGGCTTCCTTTGAAGACTTGCACAGAATTAACTCTCTGTCAGTCAGTAGGAACAGTGCCCAGGCGTTGAGTGGTGGGAACAATGGAAAACACAGGGTAGTGGAAAACATTAAACTCAGCATCAAGAATATCTAGGTTTAAGTACTGGCTCTGTTGCTTGCTACCTGAGTACTCTTGGGGTAAGTTATTTAACCCCATTTCCCCCACTCCCCAGCTTCAGTTTCTCCATTTGCAAAAATGGGGACAAGAATACTTGTACTACCTGTCTCACTGAATAATTTTGAGGCTAAAATGGGATAACTTATATGAAAACACATTGTAACCATAAAATACTATATAAATGAAAGTTACCATAAATAATAATAATGCATGCCAACTGACTGAATTTCTTATAGCACAATAGTCTACCAGGTTTGTAGTCAGACTCATCAGTTGTATATCTTTCCCTGAAGCCTATTCCTGGCTACTACTAAATTGCACCTATTTCTTCCTGCTATAAATTATTTTGCCTTTCTTTTAAATTGAAAGAATTCATCCTGTGCATAACATATAGCAAATTCTAATAGAACATAGGTAAAATGTTGCTAATTACAGTTAACATCTCATTACCCGCATGACAGGGGAAGAAATTTGTTGTTTTCATTCATTTCCACCAGAACATCTGTTGAAGTTTGTAAAAACAAAGCAAAACAAAAAAAACCCCCAAACTATAAAATTCACTATATTTTCAATCAATCAATCAACAAGAATTTATTACATTTCTATTGTGTACCAATTATTGTGCTAGGGGCTGGGGAGTTTGCATTCTAAAATGAAAGACAACACATTAAGAGCAGTGGTGACCATGGAAGAGAGTTTTAATCTGGCGAGTGACAGGGAGGATGAATTGGAGTGGTGATTGACTTGCTCTTTCCCTAAGAAATGGTAGTATTGATTTGATTACTGTTTCCAGAGCAAAAGATGGACAATGTGGTTGGTGTAGCACAGATGGCAAGATGCCAAGATGATTGTTCATAAGAGCATGGTTTGGGGCCATCTAGGTATCTAGTTAGACAAGGTAACACTTGCTCACCCATACTAGCAGTTAAGCCCCAGCCTGAATTCCAAAGCTGAGTGAGTTAACTCTCCAAGGGAAGAGGCTGTGATCTTTGGAAATCCAATTGGAAGGATGATGTTTCAGGTGGAAAACAAAGGAGCCTGGTAAGGCATATGGCAAAATACTTGAGGTGATAATGGCTAGATGGTTCAATGAAACTACTTCAATTTGGTGTTTCAAGTACAGTGAGATTACATCTACTGAAACAATTTGCTTTGTTTAGAGAATAGAACTATGTAACTAAAGGATATGATAGCAGTATGACATAGTAGCTATAGAGTGCTGGATTTGGAACAAGAAGACCCACCTTTAGCTCTTGCTAGCTCTGTGACCATGGGAAGTACTTTATCCTTTCTGAACCTTCTTTTCCTAATCTGTATGTGTATTATATGCCTCACGTGGTAGTTGTGAGAGTAATATGCCAGGTTTTATCAGAATGTTTTATTAAAAATTTTGAAGAATTTGGCATAATGAATTTTATGTCACTAGATTAGTGGGAATTTTTCAAACTAAAGTCACCCTCTGAAATGGATGTACATAATTCAGTTTGTATTTTTGTACCTTAGTTTTTCAGGATTTTTCCTTGAAATCTTTAGAAGAAAAAAATAATTTTCAGACAATCACGCATGTTGGTATGGATCTGTAGAGCTGAAGTCTGGCAGTACGCTTTCCACCTGTAATATGTGCAATGTATAGATGAGCTAGCTCAGAGAAAATGACATTTGAGAATTACAAGATTTGTCTGTGTACCCCCCTGATATTTGGGAGAAATGGAGATAGGATATTTTTCCATGGAAGACTTCACTTGCATAAAATTATTTATCTACCTTGACTTCAGAACACCCATTTTTTTGGGTTCCTTAATTCCTACCTATTCTTAATAAATCGATCAGCAAGTATTTATTAAGCACTTACTGGGCTAGGTAATGGGGGAGGCTCTGTATTCAAGTACAAAAAGTGAAACAATCCCTGCTGGCAGTGAACTTGCATTTTAATAAGGGGAGACAGCAAAAACATATAAGCACACACATATAGCATAGATATATAGTTAATAAGTAAAATTATATACAAAACGTCAAGTACAAGGTAGTTTGGAAAGGAGAACACTAGCAGTTGGTAGCATCAGGAAACTCCACATAGATGGTGCTTGAGCTTTGTCTTCAAATAGAGGAACCCTATGAGGCAGAAGTGAGGAGGGAGCACATTAGTGGCAGACAACACAGCCACTACAAAGGCACAGACAGGAGGAGATGGAGTGTGCTATGTGAGGAACAGAGAATTGCTGAAATGCAGTGTGAGAAAAGGCTTATCCAGTGAGGCTGGACAGATAGGTTGGGTCAGGTAGTGTAGAGCTGTAAAAGCTAAATGGAGAAATTTACATTTTATCCCAGAACCTAAGGGAAGCCTCTGAAGTTGGTTGAATGGAGGAGCCACGTGGTCAAATTTGCATTTAAGGAAACTTATTTTATTAAGGAAACAGCACTGTGTTGGATGAATTGGAGAGAGGAGATGACCAATTAGGAAGCTTTTGAAGTAAGTGCGAGGTAATGAGGGCCTGGACTAAAGTGATAGCTCTGTGAGTAGAGGGAAGAGTTGATTTGAGAGATTTTGTGAAGATTTGGCAAGTGACTGTATATGTGAGGTGAGGGAGAGTGAGAGTGAGAGTGAGGAGTCCAAGGTAATGCTGATGTTAGGAGCCTGGGAGACCACAAGGATGGTAGTGCCTTTGACAGAAATAGGAAACTTTGGAAGAAGTGAGGGTTTGGGGGAAAGGTTTCAGACATGTTGAATTTAAAATATCACTGGGACATTCATTTTGAAATGTCCATTAAGCAATTAGTGATGTGAGTTGAACGTTAGAGAGAAAGTGCTTTGTCATTGTTTGTCTCCTTCCAATTTTTCAGATATATTTACCTTTCTACGTTTCTTTTCTAATTTTCTCCCCTCTAGTTCTGTCATTTCTTTCTCAATTGTTTCTTCTTGTATTCTCATTTAATTTACAAAATCAATTTTTAAAACTCTTGATTCATCTCTTCTAGGAGTTCTATTTAGATTGTAAGCTCCTTAGAGACTGTCTTTTACCTCTATTTATATCCCTAGTGCTTAGCACAGTGCCAAGCCCATAGCAGGAGCTTATTTAATATTTATTGATTATGTACCCAAGCTATATTTTTCTTTCAGACTTTGCTCGTGATGTTTTGGAGTCATTCTCATTCAGGTTTGTGCCTTGAATCATAATAACTCTCATCATAATAACTCTTTATGGTAGGAATTTTTTTTTTTGATTGCTTGTCCTTATTGCCTTACTTGTTGCCTTTTGACTTTGCATTAGGGCCAGTCTCTGCACACTTCTGGAGGAACTGTCTAGTCTGTGTTGCTCCTATTTTGTGTCCTTTTAGGTACTGGTGCTGTTTTCTTAGGAAATTGAATAATGTTTTGTTCCAGGATGTCAGGAACAGCTGTCTGGGGATCTCAATGCATTTGGTAAGCCCAGAGCTGTCTTATCTAGAGTGAAGTCAGAATGCTGGTCTGAATTTTGCAACTTCGTAATCTCAGTTTGGGTCTGAGCAGTACAAATATGAGCTTATCTCTGATTGGAGTTCCAGTAGACTTTGGTGCTGGACTTAGCCACAGCTAGCCAGCTGGAAAGCTCTATGATTCTAGGGACACAACTGTAGGCTTTTCTTTGATTTGGGTTTCCTGTCCTAGTTATTCTACTGCAGACTTCAGATTGGGCTTTTGGCTAGATCAGAGACCTCATTCTTCCACTGGGATCAAGGCCACACAGGTGCTTCTCTACTTGCTCCTCTCTCATTGTACATCCTAGGATCCATGACTGCTACTTTCCTTGAACTGCTACCTCCTATTACCCCTCTCTGCCCCCTCTCTCCCCATTAGGTACAAATTCCATCCTCAGTCCATATATTCTTGCTCCCTGCATAAGTTGGGTCCCTCTGGGCTTTATCTGGGGCTTCTTCTTGACTTGGTGCATAGCCCCCAGTAGGTTATCACACAGTAGAAGATGCTCAACTGGAACCTTTCCACAGTGTCTGTAGATCTCTCTATCTCTCTCTTGCTACTGACCTGAGCTGGGAAAGAGAGTGTGTGTGTGTGTGTGTGTGTGTGTGTGTGTGTGTGTGTGTGTGTG